>NC_136415.1:16003071-17203071 GCF_051521515.1 Lactuca serriola | reverse complement strand
TCTCTTGTAGACATATTGAATTTCTGCTCCGCCTTACCTCTAATTCCTATTCTAACTCTGAGTGTCATTATTTCATGATGGATGACTGGAATCTCGGAAGTTCAGGCGAATTTCCCACCGATGTCCCTAAAAGGTATATGTACATGGTGATTCCAATAGTCTTGTCCCTGTTCATTTATTTCCTAATCGGAAACCTTCTCAATGAACCTCTTCTGGGTCTGAGTCGAATCTTCTGCCGATCGCTGAAGTGGATAAGGTTTTCTAAAGGGTTTGTGCGAGAATGGAACTGTCTAAAGAATCCTAAGAGATTATTAAAACATTTCAATAGGTGATCCATATCGAGTCATGCTGCAATTACATATGGTACACAAATTAATATAACTTAGATCTAATAGGCCTTCGAATATGTGATACTACTCTATATCCACATCCAAACAAGGAAAAGGAAGTAGAGCGAAACCACGCATTCTTAGACTATGAGATCCTCATTATATATAACCTTGGGAGTATACACTCTGTAATCATAGGTATATCAATAAGGATATTTTAGTTTTTCACACAAGGTTATTTATGGTTCCTAAAATACTCCTATAGTATTTTAATTACATGTTTGATTCTTAACTTCTGAATATGCTTCCGGGAGTAATATTGTGACATCGCCAATTTCACGGCCAGAAAAGACCGATTTGTTTATGCTTTATTTTATAAATCAGAGTGATCGTTCAAAGAAAACGGTTGCGGAATTTGTTCCCAAAATAAAATATGATAACCATTTATCAAAACATTTCTCGAAAAGAATGTATTTTCATTAAATAATAAAAACTCGGGATGTCATGTTCGTTACAGACCAAAAGCATAAACAATATAAAATAGGTCTTACAATGGTTAATTATAACTACAGATCTATAATCCCAAAATCTCTCATCAAGTCCACCAACTTATACCCTTGTGCCATTACCTGTAATGAAAAGAAAACTGAGTGGGTCAGGCATAGGAGCCTGGTGAGCATATAGGGTTTTCAACCCACAATAATATAATCATTATATTTAATCAGCAAACAATCAACCCAATTACCCATCCCCATTATCTTCTTAAGGTTTTACCCTAAGAACCAACTATCCTTCATTCATTTATTCGTAAGAAATTTGGCACGAATTTCATTGCTGCCAAAGCTTATTTATCAAGTACTAAATGTATAGTTATCTGGTGCTAACTCCATAGTCACCAAGGTTCACTTAACAAGCGCTAACTCCATAGTCGCCAAGGTTTACTCAACAAGCGCTAACTCCATAGTCGCCAAAGTTTACTCAATGTGCGCAAACTCCATAGTCGCCAAGGTTCATCAAATAGGCACGAAGTCACATCGTCGCCAAGGTTTATACAATAGGCGCTAACTCCATAGTCACCAAAGTTTACTCAACGTGAGCTAACTCCATAGTCGCCAAGGTTCATCAAATAGGCACGAAGTCACATCGTCGCCAAGGTTTATACAATAGGCGCTAACTCCATAGTCACCAACTATTCCATCTACCTATGTTCTACCCAACAATTTTGTAGATATAAATACTTACACAGTTTAAATCATTTAACACCTGTATAAAACTCCAATTTCCATGCCCATCTCAAATAGACAAATAACATATAAACACATAGCACGTATTTCATAACAAATACTTCATATTTATGTGTTAGAAGAAAGTAACTACACACCCACACATATAAACAACAATATACTTAATACACTCAAACCATACTTGTATTATTATCGTATTTATGAAAGGTAGTATACACTCACTTGATCAGAAGATGATCGGACAACACTACGACTTGAAGAAGTAGTATTCTTCGGTAGATATGGAAGATCTCCACAAAAATCGAACTTCTTGCGGGCAGAGCTTCGGCTTGGGAACCGCACTTCTCGGGATCTTCGGGATCTCGGGACTTGCTTCGGGGCTCGAGAATAATACCGGGGCTTCGAGGTATTTCTGGCACGCAAATCGATGCAAAACGGGAGAGAGAAGAGGGAAAATGAACAAAAGAACCGGCTGCCCTCGCATCCTATTTATAGGAGGCTGGAGCCTCGGCGTACGCGGGGCGTACAGGCGTACACGGGGCGTACGCGTCCGAATTCGTCACTACATGCGTCATCCGAAGAACTCGAGTGCGAAGGTCGTCATGCTTCGCTATACGCGGGTCGTACACTCGTACGCGGGGCGTACTTCGGATGAGTCCGATGACTTGCCTTCGGATAATACCGGGATTTAATAATTAAATTTAATTATTAATTCATTAATAAACTTCGAAAATTCATATCTTCTTCATACGAACTCCGTTTTCGACGTTCTTTATATCCATGCGTAGGTGAGACTACGCTCTACGAATTTCGTTTAGACTCCGTCGGCTAATTTTGACTTTTATTTTTATTATTTATTTTTAATAGGTCGGGACAGAAAATTTCGTTATAAATTCATAACTTCTTCGTCTGACGTCCGTTCTCGCCTAACTTTTTATCGCTTCGATACCAACAACGAGATCTTCGATTCTCATTTAGATTGCTAAGGCTAAATATCGCTCTAACGTAAATTCACTTTTTACGTCGCGTTGTGTCGTGCCGGTTCTGGTGCGAAACTTCGACAGGTCGTAACTTCTTTGTTATAACTCGGATTTTGGCGTTCTTTATATGCACGGAAACGTTGTAACATATACTACAACTTAGTTAGGATTATTCATCCTAAATAATCTTCTATCAAAAAGTCATTTTTGACGCTTATTGTCTCTAAATTGACTAGCCCTGATCTACAAGCGTGACAATTATCTCCCCCTTAGGATGATTACGTCCCATAATCATCAACGAAATAGGATTCGTATACTGACTCCATAAGTTATCTCTCCATTCTAAGTAATAACCTTGATGCTCAATCCTGCATCTGCTCTTCGTACTACGTTGGACTTTAGATCGACATCTTTAAGTTACAAAATAAATCCTTATTTTGGACTCCTTCTTCTTCTAAGGATAAATACATTCATTTATCTATAGTAACTAACCAATGGGTCGTGTCCCGATGACCTCTCATCGTAGTCGGACTCAATTGATATGACCACTAGGGTCGGATTAACAATCGTCTTACTAGTCATTACCGAAACAATGGTAATGACATGCTTGAATAAAATGGAATCAATTACTAGCTTCTTGGTAACCTTGCGACTTCCCATGATCCAAGCGTGAGTCCTGTGCTTCCGGTAGTATAGATCTCTACTACCATTCACACCTACTCATACTCGTCCCAGGTATTGTCTCGCAGTTAACCAAGTCACCATACATAAATCATATAATCATTCAACACATCAGATAACAAAACCAGGGTTTATATTAATTCTTGAAACTATTACACAAAAGTTCAAGTTCACCTTATACTATGCCTCTAACAGGCTATGCTTCCTGATACAGACTTTATATATATTAATATGAAGTCTTCATCTTTTAATCCTCCCATCCTTTTCTGCTTCGTTGAGGAACATGTTGAATGCCCTTGGCTGTGGAGGTGTGTTTTTCTGTGGGTAGTCTTTAGAAATATGACCTTCTTCGTTACATCTATAGCACACCTTCTTGATAGGTGCGCACTTGTTGGTGTAGTGCCCTGTCTTCCCACATTTGTAGCAAGTCATCTCCTCGCTACATTTCCCGAAGTGTTTCTTCTTACACTTCTCACACCACTTAGCTTCATCTCTTCCCCCAGATTTCGAGAATTTACTTTCTTTGTCGATTATTGAAGAACCTTCACGCTTCCTTTTCTCTCCAACTTCAGCTCTTTCCAGACCCTTTTCTTTTATTTGGGTCTCAACATTCTTGGCTGCCCAGATGGCGGCTTTCAGAGTGGTTGCTTGTTTGACTATCGGACCAAAGTCCGCTGGTTATCCATTGGCAAACTTGTTGACCTTGGAAAGTTCAGTTGGAATTAGGTGTGGAATAAGCTTCATTTTCTCCGTAAAGCTCGTAGCGTATTCAGTAACGCTCAATTTTCCTTTCTTCAGATTTTGGAACTCATTGTTAATTTCCAGAAGATCTTGCTCAGAGCAGTATTGCAATTTCAGTTGCACCACGAATTCTTCCCAAGACATCTTGCTATCTTCCCCCTTGGGCATCGAACCAGCCAGTAACTTCCACCAGCTCAATACTCCAGATTTTAACAGAGGGATTGCAAGAGCGGTCTTTTGTCTGTTGCTACACTCGCAACTTTCAAACATTGTCTCCATTTCGGAGATCCAGTCCATGACTTGCACCGGTGTCGGGCCCCCAGAAAGACATGGTGGTTTGGATGCCATGAACTCCTTGTACTTGCATCCACGTCCATCATTTCCTCTATCCTGGTTGTTTTGGCGAACTATTGGTGGGTTGGCTTGACCAACGGTCCCACTGTAGTTTCCTCCTTCAGACTGACCTCCATTTACTTCGGGCTCTTCAACTTGAATTGACAATTCCTCGCGATTCTGCCTGATCAGACATCTGGTTTCTTCCATCTGATTATTCAACATTGCCTGGATCATCACTTGAAATCCGGCCATTGTCATTGGTTCAGGCGCTGCTGCTACAACAGGTATTTGTTCAATTACTGGTATTTGATTCCTGTTTTCATCAGCATTTCCAACTCCACTCCTCGTTCTCACCATTTTTGATCTATACACCGAATAAGGTGAAATTAGATCCTTAGTCACGATAGATATTCAAATCATCCTTATCACTCCGAAACGTTTACATGCTAGTTCTAATATCGTAGACGCACGCTTAGAATCCTAAACACATAAGGTTTCCAGATCCGGTCGGCAACAGACCATAGATCCGAACAATTAACATCATATATGGCAAACATATAACAATTAGCACATAATAGCATTTTAGGCAATTTTCCTAAAATAAAATAGTGCCTGTGTCAATTTAGGTGTACTACCTAAAATATAATGGACACACTCAACTCACAATCATTGCTTTGCATTCTAAGTTTAAGTCTAGAAATAAATCCATATTCCTAGTTCGCTTAAACTAATGCTCTGATACCAAATGTGACATCGCCAATTTCACGGCCAGAAAAGACCGATTTGTTTATGCTTTATTTTATAAATCAGAGTGATCGTTTAAAGAAAACGGTTGCGGAATTTGTTCCCAAAATAAAATATGATAACCATTTATCAAAACATTTCTCGAAAAGAATGTATTTTCATTAAATAATAAAAACTCGGGATGTCATGTTCGTTACAGACCAAAAGCATAAACAATATAAAATAGGTCTTACAATGGTTAATTATAACTACAGATCTATAATCCCAAAATCTCTCGTCAAGTCCACCAACTTATACCCTTGTGCCATTACCTGTAATGAAAAGAAAACTGAGTGGGTCAGGCATAGGAGCCTGGTGAGCATATAGGGTTTTCAACCCACAATAATATAATCATTATATTTAATCAGCAAACAATCAACCCAATTACCCATCCCCATTATCTTCTTAAGGTTTTACCCTAAGAACCAACTATCCTTCATTCATTTATTCGTAAGAAATTTGGCACGAATTTCATTGCTGCCAAAGCTTATTTATCAAGTACTAAATGTATAGTTATCTGGTGCTAACTCCATAGTCACCAAGGTTCACTTAACAAGCGCTAACTCCATAGTCGCCAAGGTTTACTCAACACACACTAACTCCATAGTCGCCAAAGTTTACTCAACGTGCGCAAACTCCATAGTCGCCAAGGTTCATCAAATAGGCACGAAGTCACATCGTCGCCAAGGTTTATACAATAGGCGCTAACTCCATAGTCACCAAAGTTTACTCAATGTGCGCTAACTCCATAGTCGCCAAGGTTCATCAAATAGGCACGAAGTCACATCGTCGCCAAGGTTTATACAATAGGCGCTAACTCCATAGTCACCAACTATTCCATCTACCTATGTTCTACCCAACAATTTTGTAGATATAAATACTTACACAGTTTAAATCATTTAACACCTGTATAAAACTCCAATTTCCATGCCCATCTCAAATAGACAAATAACATATAAACACATAGCACGTATTTCATAACAAATACTTCATATTTATGTGTTAGAAGAAAGTAACTACACACCCACACATATAAACAACAATATACTTAATACACTCAAACCATACTTGTATTATTATCGTGTTTATGAAAAGTAGTATACACTCACTTGATCAGAAGATGATCGGACAGCACTACGACTTGCAGAAGTAGTATTCTTCGGTAGATCTGGAAGATCTCCACAAAAATCGAACTTCTCGCGGGCAGAGCTTCGGCTTGGGAACCGCACTTCTCGGGATCTTCGGGATCTCGGGACTTGCTTCGGGGCTCGAGAATAATACCGGGGCTTCGGGGTATTTCTGGCACGCAAATCGATGCAAAACGGGAGAGAGAAGAGGGAAAATGAACAAAAGAACCGGCTGCCCTCGCATCCTATTTATAGGAGGCTGGAGCCTCGGAGTACGCGGGGCGTACAGGCGTACGCGGGGCGTACGCGTCCGAATTCGTCACTGCATGCGTCATCCGAAGAACTCGAGTGCGAAGGTCGTCATGCTTCGCTGTACGCTGGGCGTACACTCGTACGCGGGGCGTACTTCGGATGAGTCCGATGACTTGCCTTCGGATAATACCGGGATTTAATAATTAAATTTAATTATTAATTCATTAATAAACTTCAAAAATTCATATCTTCTTCATACGAACTCCGTTTTCGACGTTCTTTATATCCACGCGTAGGTGAGACTACGCTCTACGACTTTCGTTTAGACTCTGTCGGCTAATTTTGACTTTTATTTTTATTATTTATTTTTAATAGGTCGGGACAAAAAATTTCGTTATAAATTCATAACTTCTTCGTCTGACGTCCGTTCTCGCCTAACTTTTTATCGCTTCGATACCAACAACGAGATCTTCGATTCTCGTTTAGATTGCTAAGGCTAAATATCGCTCTAACGTAAATTCACTTTTTACGTCGCGCTGTGTCGTGTCGGTTCTGTCGCGAAACTTCGACAGGTCGTAACTTCTTTGTTATAACTCGGATTTTGGCGTTTTTTATATGCACGGAAACGTTGTAACATATACTACAACTTAGTTAGGATTATTCATCCTAAATAATCTTCTATCAAAAAGTCATTTTTGACGCTTATTGTCTCTAAATTGAGTGGCCCTGATTTACAGGCGTTACAAATATAAATCTTTTAGTATCATAAAATACTCCTATAGTATTTTACACTTTATGTTTGGCTCTAGCATTCCTATTTGGTAAGTTTCAGACTTGTTGCAACATCACCATCACTCCCAAGCACACGTTAGTCGCATCTCAAATAAATGTAGTTGATCAGGTTACATTTATTCCAGCTTACGATTACATAACTGCCCAGGTTTGACGGTAATGGTCAACATCCAAAGACTTTTATTCTTGTTCTTCTTGTGATACTTTATTCTGGTTTTTATATTCTGGATGTTCTTATACTTTTGTAAAATATGATTATATTTTAAAGTATAATTCTTGGTCAGAGTGTTTTATCCCAATGTATTTATAGGTTGTATATCTTTTATGATTTGATATACTGAGCTCACTATAAACAATGCTCTGATACCAATCTGTCACACCCCAAAACCAAAACGGCGGAAACGTTCTCGAGTGGAGGACGTCATGTCAAGTATCACAACATATGCATTATAGAAATAATTTTACATAGGTTACATTTAGCAACAACATCAAGAGTAAAATATAGAGAATAACATATAATGCAGCTCGGTACAAGGCTGTCTTCGCAAAAGCTCCCGAAGTGTACCTGTCTACCGATGACCTGAGAATACAAGTTGTTTTGAAAGCGAGTATCAACATTTTTTTTAAATGCTGGTGAGTTCATAAGTATTTAATGGCATCGATATAAGTACAAGTTTTTCTTCAAAATAATCTCATAAAAGATGATGACTTGAGTTTACAGAGTATTAGAATCCTTTCCAGAAAATCCTATATTTTCTAATAAAAGTAGTCTTATACCAAGACCCAATTGTTTTATGTTTAAACCAAGGATTATCTCTATTAAAAGCAGTCTTCTACCAAGACCCATCTGTTTTATGTTTAATAAACATTTTCCCCTTAAAGGTACTATCATTATCAAAATATGATTTATACTTTAAAGAATGTGTGAGAAGATCATAATCACAAGTAATAGGGAAAATAATATTTTTACCTCAGCAGTAACGCTGCTGGCTAAAAGTAAATAAAACATAGACTTCGGGTAGTATTGAATGAACAACACACCTAGCAAAGTCTAAAGGTAAACAAAACATAGACTCCAAGCGGGACGCCTCGCAAAGTCTCAAAATGGGTAAATAAATACAGACTCCAAGTGGTATTGAATGAACAACACGCCTAGCAAAGTCTAAAAGGATCAAATACAGACCCCAGGGTGGTGTTGAATGAACAACACGTCTCGGAGGGTCTAAAGAATAAAATATAGACTCCAGGATGGTATTGGATGAACAACACGCCTCAGAGAGTCTAAATTAGCCTTTAATCCTATGTGGGTTGGTTTAAAGGTTTATAACTTGACCTAGTATATAACTAGGAAAATAGGTTATGATGGTTTCATATATAGAAAATACCATGATAATACTTATTACATTAAAGCCATGAATTATAAGGTAAACGTAAAGATACTCGTAACCATACTGATTGACAATCGAATACTTGACGACCTGCTGGCGTCGGAATGAATGTGACATTTGTCACCCCTTGTCTTGGTCGGCCGGGACTGTAGCTAGCATTCAGAATGTGGGAGTGTTTGTCCCGTATAGATCTATACACACAATGCTCGCTCTCCCTCCAGGAGACTCTGGTTACCAACTTGACAACGGTGGAATCCGCGTCATGAGGATGTATCTCGTGTTTTGATTTCTATAAACCTTTCCTTTTACTAAAAAGTATATGTTTTAGAATATAGATATAACTAAGTTCTCCTTCATGAATGTCATGGTTGGTTTCTAAACTATACCTATTATAGTTTACTTGAGAGTTTATCTAGATGCCTTTGCTACCTAAAGGTGATGAATTGCTTGATGGAACTTTTATGACTATATATGTATACATGATATATAACTAATATTTAATCGACCTTCGGACGGATAACCGTTTCTCTAAAGCCACATCCAAACAAGGAAAAGGAATTAAAGCGAATTAGCCTTCCTAAGTCCTTTAAACATTACTTATATAACTATACATATACAGGCATGCATTTGACAATGTAAAAGTATAAAAGATGTTTTGGTAAAACCATTGGAAAATCTATAAATAAGGATTTATGACTTGATGTCAGTTTATAAAAACAAGATTTGAAAACCTTCAGTTGGATAAAAACAGTTTAACATGCAGAAATCTATTTGCTAGCCAGCTATTAATCACATGTGATTGATCTAATAACTTACTAGTTTAACTTGTATTCCCCCCCCCCCCCCCTAAAAGCATTAAAAATCATTTAAAATGTTGATTAAGGGGTATGAACTCACCTGGCGTGGGTAACTCGAAAGAAAGATTGATATAGGATCGCCGGGTGTCGAATGAAGTCGTGAGCACAAACGGATCCTAGTTTAACATGTAATAACAAATATATGAGAACACTAATAGACACATGGATACACTTTAGGGACATGAGAACACTTAGAAATGAGTGTTACAAACACCCATTGAAGTCCCTAAATGATTGTAGGGCATTAGATTTGAGTATAAGGCCACCAAACTCAACCTTTGTGAGTGTGCAGCCTGGTGTGCGGCCAGAGTGTGCAGCCAGGCCTGTGTGCGGCCGTACACTCCCACCCAAACGTGCCCAAATCGATTTTACAAGGATTGGGGATGATCCTAAGAAGGTGTTTTGGGTCGTTGCTATGCTTAAGGAGAGTTTAGGTCCATTTTAGGGTTAAAGAGGTGTGTGCGGTCACACACAATGTGTGTGCGGCCGTACACCTTCAAAGGGTGAAGAACATGAAGAACATTGTGAGTTTTAGGCTTAGATTCAGGTGTCTTACCAATATAAAAAGCTGAATGGAGGAGTACTTCTCGTTTTTTAGGCCCTTAGAGTGTTCTTGGATGAAGATTCTAGAGAGAGAAAGTTCCAGCTTTGAAGGAGTGGGAGAAAGGGGGTGTAAGGTTGGCTAAGTGTTCAATATATATAGGGTCGAGTGTGAGGCTGGAGGGTGTGTGCGGCTGGGTGTGCGGCTGCACACACCTTCTTTGGTGTGTTTGGCCCGGTTTTGTGATGCTACAAACTTTCTAACCCTTCTTAAGACTCATATCTAGGTTATACTAAGCCTAGAACACTCATATAGACCCACATTTTTGTTAAAAGATAGCAAAACGAAGGCTGACACTCGGCTAAGTTGAATAGTTGGACTTTACAAGACAAGGATTTTCGGGTTGTCACACTCCGGCAGCAAACGGTGGTTGCTCCATGGCTTCACGACCCCACAACGATGGTGGCGCGGCGGCAGAAGTTGTAGGAGTGAAAGAGGAGGTTGTTGCGGTAGGGAGTGGAGATTATGCCTCCACCAGAGCACGACAGCGAGGATAACGACGCCTTGAGTGGTGTTGGGTTGCCAAGCCTAGGAGCGACGGCTGGCAATGGGAGCACCGACTTCATTAGGGAAGTGGCGGCGGTTGAAGGTGAGAGGGAGGTACAAGGGTGGCGGTTGCACCTTCTCTTAGGGTTAGGGTTTAACGGATGCAAGGTGATAGGTTTAATACCCGTGCATACAAACTTCATGTCCAAAGTATAACTATGGTCCCTCCTTCCCAACTTCTTTTCAATATAAGGCTAAAATTTACAAAACAACCCTCAATATTCAAGATCCTTTCAATTCAAGTCCTAAAATTACCATATGGCCCCTTCATGACAAGAATATTTTCAACTTAGGTACATAATTTACCCTTTTAGCCCTAGCCATCCAAAATCCTTTCATATTAAGTCCAATTGATACCAAACACCCCCTGACTACTGAAAATCTTTACAGAATAAGTCATGAAATTACGCTTTAACCCCCGAAACACCAAATCATGTCATTGGACTTCCCGAAACCAGGACCCCGCTAATTAATATTTAATTTGGACTATAAAATAATAATAAATTTTACTTCTTGGGGTTTCGGGTTTATTATTTAATTATTTTATTTAAATGGGATGTTACAGTCTCCTTTAGGGTTTGGAATCCCCATGCATGAGATGGTGTCCATTTGGTGAATGAATAATTCTTTATCTTGAAGATTGGTTATTTTGGGGCATGCAAAGTCATCAAGTCAGTGACTTTATAGTTCTAGACACTTGTGTGGACTCAGATATGTGGTTTGGACTTCTGGAATTAAGCATTAAGAGCTTAATGTCGATTTTGGCTTAATGGATGAGTACGATGGGCATACAAGTCAATACGTACAGCGTACACACCAAATAGCGTGTACGCTTAGCGTACAGCTGAGTACGCCCCGCGTACTCAGTCAGGTGGGTCTTTGCATTTTGGGCTTCGAGTTTGGGCTTTCTTTTGGGGTTGGGTGTTTGAGTTCTTGATGGGTCATCTGAGTACAAGTGTTTTGGACTAGGAACATTGGTTGGGCTTTAGGGTAAGGCCCGTGTATAGTTTTGGGCCCAATTTGGAAAATTGGGCCATATTTGGGCCTTGGTTGATTATTTGGCTTTTGGGCCTTTCAGATCTTGAGTTTGGGCCTTAGTCTTGGACCAAGCTAGGTTAGGGGTAAAATGGTATTTTTACCATGAGTATGGATTTATGGATATGGTTTGGGATCCAAATGTTGATTGGGTGATGTTTTGATATTGTCAGTCTGGGGATTTGTCAGCCAGCAGCCAAAGATCATCTGTGTGATTCGGCGGCGCGAGGTGAGTTTTCCTCACTGTACTTATGGGTCGAAGGCACCAAGGGCGACCCTTTGGATTGTTATCATGGTTTTTGCGTACTGTAGTGATCTATTAGATCTAAATCTTGGTATTTAGGATGATTCTATGTTTAGTGATCTGTAAGATCTGTCTGATTGTCTGTTGACTGGTTATATGTTTAGCTTTATATAGGTTGTTATGGTGTGGGTGGGTTGAGACTGTACTGCTTTATGTTGTCATTCAACAAACCTGGTAATGTTTATATCGATATGTTGTTATGGTTATTGGGCTTATATGTGAGTTGGATATGTATATGTTGACATGTTATGTGTAGTTGGGTTGAGGCAGTTCCGCTATGTGCTGAAGGCCAACAAACCCAGGGCGTCCCGGATAGACTGAAGGCCAGTGGGGCGTACCAGTCAGGTCAAAGGCCCGGAGAACGTTCCAAATAGGTTGAAGGCCCGGTGAGGCGTACTAGTCATGTTGAAGGTTTTGTGAGCATACCAGATAGACTGTAGACCGGTGGGGCGTTCCAGTTAGACAGAAGGCTCTGTGGGCGTACCAGATATATTGTAGGCCGGTGGGGCATTCTAGTCATGTTGAAGGCACTGTATGCATATTGTTTGTTATGTAATCTGTTGTGTGTTGGTACTTTGGGGAAACTTACTAAGCTTTGTGTTCACAATTTTTGGTTTATGGTTTCAGGTATTTCAGAGAATCGTGGCAAGGCGAAGGCGTGATTGTACACATCTTGATTTTATGTCATTGATCTTGGGAGGCATTAATTTTTAAATAATGTTTTGGGAACACTAATTTTGTAAACATTTTTATGAGTAAAAGGGTTGTTTTAAAAGTTTAAAATTTCTAAAATTTTTGAAATTTTTGGGATGTTACAATAAAAAAAACGCCTAAATCTGAGTCCGTATGAGGAAGTTATAATTTTTCGAAGTTTCACGATCAGCCTGACACAGCTATGTGTGTCATAAAAAGTGAAATAAAGATTGGTTACTTTTTAGCCAAAAATCTAAACGACGTTGCTCTAAAAGAGACCAAGGCATTTGATCGAAGTTGCTCCACCCGCCGCCTGACACGTAAGGTGTGGTGCGCCGCCCTGCAACCTATATATGGGATAGAAATTGCTCATTTGCTCACACTTTCTAACCTAAATTCTTTCTAATTTTCCCCTAAGTTGAGTCCGAATTTCTTGGCATTTTGAGTACTTTTGGACAAACAAAAGAGGAGGGGAAATCTGTTGAGTAAATAGAACTTCTTTAATGAAGTTATAAAAAAAAATATTCTAATTATTAAGAACTGAATGGGACCTTCTACCTCAAATCAGACAAACAAAGCAAGGCTTTGATTCACCAGAGAGTTGCCAAATAGAAGCTTTTGGTTTCGAAACTCTGCCCGCACAGTTACCAATTTCTCGCTAGAAAACTTTGTAAGTTAAGTTGCACTTACTATGCTTTAAGTGTAACTTATATTTATATTCATATTCGTTATTTTGAACCTATAAATAAGATTTATCAATGATTCCAAGTCATAATACTAATGGATCTACTTACGGGAGTGATGTATATGCTAGATTTAGTGATGTGTTTAAAGTGAATTTTCCAAACAGTAGACTCTATGCACCAAACGGGTCATACCTCCAATATGATCTTATCAGGTAATTTCTTATCATCTAGAACTTTAAGTATTCAATTGGATTATTGAGGAATCTAAACTATTGTTATTATAGTTTTGAGAAATAAAAATATAGACTAAGACTTAGTGATCTTTACATCTAGGTCTTTTGAAAGGAAAAGCTAAGGTGTTGGGCGAAGCGTGAACCTAACCACCAATTATCCACTTTCAACAAGTGAGTGCATATTTACTTTCATCTTATAAATGGATACAAATTATTCTAAATGCTTAAATGTTATGTGCGCTATTTATTCGTATTTTCAATAAATGTGTTAGATAAAATAGCATGATAGGATTTTTGCCTAATTACTATGTTGGATTAAATTAGTGATGTGTTTTATATTATCACTTAAAAAGGTTTAAATGGATAGTCTGAATTATTCAACTCAATTAAAACACAATGGGAGGTGTACCTAGTCGCGTAGTAGTAAAGTAAAGTAAGTCAGGTATCGAATATAAGGAACAATATTTCTAATAAATGAAATAAATGCTAGAAATTAAACTAAAAGAAATAAACTTTAAATGGGGGTTTTATCTGATTTTTCAAGTTCATAAAAACTTAATTTAAACAATCAACTAATAATACTTCAAACTAAAACAAGCAACTAGAAAATGAGATTTAATCAAGAATTAAAAGATACTTTCGTTTAGCTTTGAATCCCCCTTTTTCCTATGATTGATTTCAAGATAATAGTTTAATTTCACTGGTTACCAAATTAGAGTTTACTAGATATCATGACGAGATTAACTAACATATATCAATTTATGAACTTTAATTTCAATGGTCAAGCAAATTAAGAATACCAAATTGATGTTAAGGATTATTTGGACTATGAATGATAAAATCTAAGAGTAACCTGTCTATGATCAAGAAAAGTAAATCAAGCACATATTATGATCAAATAATGCTTTGTAGCATAGTTATATCAACTAACTTTTACCACCTAATTCTAGGATATGTTCTATCACTAATTCTAGCAATTTAATTATCATAAACTACTAGGTAACAAGTTCACGCAACAAGAATGATCATCCAATGACACAAAACTTGAAGGAAAAGTAGTAAAGGCTAGAACATTAACATACTAGGATGATGATCTATCAAACACAAGCTAAAACCAACTTCATAAATCCATAAAATAAGAAATCAAAACATATTAAAGGGTTCATCTAATCTAAATGAAAGAAAAGGGTTATTGGCCCATGATTATAGCAGAAACACAAGTAATCATAGAGTAAACTAAGTTCAACACTGTAAAAGCTAAGCAAACTGAATGATTAATGATGAATCCTTACTCCAATCTCTTTAATTCGTGTTCTTTGATCGAAATCAGTGCTCGTACAGGTTTCTCAAGGGTTTTGGGTTGCTTTTGGTCGAAGAAATCAGCAGCCCTCTTTCAGATTTGACTTATGGTTGATAGTTATACTTGCCAAAAATTAGCTTCCATGTCGTGGCAATATGTCTGCCACATCGTGGGACACACTTTGAATACGTAGGCCAAAAGTCTTCCATGCAGATCCGAAGAAGCTTCTAAGTCTAGACACGTCGCCACATTGTGGCGTCTATGTGACCACGACATGGGAGATACTTTTTGCACACTTCTCTTATCTTCTTTCTTCTTGATACATGCTCCAACCTCCAAGTTTCTAGCTTTATCCAGTTTTAGTCATTTTCTTGAGAATGTCCTTTGGCTACAAAATAATGCAATATCAATTAGTTTGGGGAGTGAAAGGTTGTGTGAAATAATAATGTGAGGTCGTGACCATGGTACTATTGTACCGCTGTGACTAGTCATTTAACAGAGTATAGATGATGACCACAAACTATTCTAGACAGTTTAGTGGAACACTGGCAGACTCGTAATATGTAGGTGTTAACGAACTGTGCATTCATTTGTGTATTCTATCCCCCATTGTTGCCTCTTATATATATATATATATATATATATATATATATATATATATATATATATTATATATATATATATATATATATATATATATATATATTGTTATGGAATCCCCAAAGCAATAGTCTACTCCTTTCTTACAATGATCCCTTAGGATAGGTCCTCTGTAATCATCATACTAGGATCAGGGAGTGAGAATAATAGGAATGCGCTCACCACGCTCCTAAGCCTGGCTCACTCAGTTTCTTTGTATCACACGTAGCGGTATGAAGATACATGGATAATGATGTTTGAATTTGTTGAGAGATTTAAGGAATTTTAGGTCATAGAATAATAAACCATTGTAAGGCCTGTAGTGCCTACTTTATGCTTATGCTATTGTATTAGTGTTGACATTCAAAGTTTTTAATATTAATGAAAAAAGTTTCTTTGAATTTTTTTATAAATGTTATGGGACAAATTCTGCACTAATAAAAGAATGTTATGTTTTAAATAAACATAAATAAAAGGTCTTTTCGGGCCATAAAATTGGATATGTCACATTGTTCAAATGATAGGTTAAGGTAAATTGATCATAACAACTAGCCAAAGAATTAAGAACTATATCAATGGTCAACTCTTTGTCGAAATTCACATTGATTTTGCCAAGCCTTTCCACGTGTTTCTACATCTTCTGCACATGAGCATGTACAAATTCTCCTTCCTTTAGCTTACACACCGTTATGGAATTGACGACTTTAAATAGTTATTGTCTTGCTTTCTTGTGAAACATTTCAACAATTTGCAAGTTCATTTCATTTGGCCACTAGTCCTCATAATACTTTTGGAGTTCTGGCGACATAGTGGCTATCACTGTGACATCCCCATTTTCACGGCTACAAAAAACCGATTTGTTTATGCTTATTTAAAAATCAGAGTATCCTTTGTAAAAAATAGTATTGCAGAATTTGTTCCCAGAAAACATGATAAAGATGTTATCAAAACATTTCCGAAGAAATGTATTTTTATTTAAAACATTGGGATGTCAGCGTCAATACAGAAGCCTTGCAGTAATTAAACTGGTGGCCTAATATTCATTGAATCTCTAAGCAAAATGTATCTTTCATATAGCCACCTGTGATACAATAAACTGAATGAGTTAGGTTGGGAAACCTGATGAGTATATAGAGTTTTCAATCCACAATAATAAAGTTGATTTGTTTCTTCACATATTTCATATCAAACAGTTAACCCGATTACTCATGCTCTTTTGCAACTACTACTTGGGAATGGATTCTAAGGCGGTGCACCATCCTTGTTACTAATTTTGATACAATAAACTGAGTGAGTCAGATTGGAAAACCTACTGAGTACATAGAGTTTTCAATCCTCAATAATATAGTTAATTTGTTTCTTCGCATATTTCATATCAAACAATTAACTCGATTACTCATGCTCTTTTGCAACTACTACTTGGGAATGGATTCTAAGGTGGTGCACCATCCTTGTTACTAATTTTGATAAGGTGGATGAGATCTTGGATTTCACTGCAATCTAGGGTCATTGCCCTAAATAGAGAAAGATTTTAGTGAGTATTTTGTATGGTGTTTTATGGTGGTTATGGAAAACAAGAAACAACATAATGCTAAAAAATCAATTCATCTCTTCAACTAAGGTCGATGATATCAAATCCTTGGTTTATATTTGGATTAGTGACAGGAGACCTAAATATTCATGTAATTGAGTAGATTGGTATGTATGCCCCTTTTTTTGTAAGTAAAATGCCCTTTGTACCTCTTTTTTCTCCCTCGTCTATTTGTTTGCTAGGCATGGGTTATTTTATTTTCTTTTAATAATATTTACAAGTTCCAAAAAAAAAAAATTCTCTCTCGACATAATTGGTAATAGATATAAATTACATTCGATGAATCAAATTTTGATGTAGAAGAATCACCTACTTCAAAAAAAAGTCCAATCCATAAATGCTCCCAAATTTACATCCCAGCCCTTAACGAGGTTACGAGGAAGCTTCGCAGTCTCCTTACACTGAACAGGAACACTATTCTTTATAAACCCCCAAAATTTCAAATTCTTATCAAAATTTACAAAAACAAAAACTATGAAGATCCTGGACCTCCTTCTCCTCTTCCTCCCTCTCTTCTTCGCCATTCCAATTCAATCTTCATCATCACAGCCACATTTTCTCAGATCATCGACAAAAACTTTCAGTAATCAGAGAAGTGATGCCGCACCTCAACAGTACTTCGAAGTCACACACCCACTTCCCACCGACGACATTACTCCGGCATGCTCCGTCAGCGTACTCAATCACAGCTTCGGATACACCTACGGCAGTCCACCTGTCACAGTTAGCTACACCCCGCCTCCGGCCACATGTGAATGGTCCCTTGCCGTACTTGAATTCCGAGCTGAATGTAAAGGTGAGCAGTACGACCGTATCGCCGGAGTCTGGATTGATGGGGTAGAGTTGTTGCGTACGAGTACTGCTCAGCCGACTGAAGATGGTATTTTCTGGAGTGTTCGGAAGGATGTGACTAGGTATTCTTCGATTATTTCTCAGCCCAATCTCACCCTCGCCGTTATGCTCGAAAACATTGTCAACGACGAATTCACTGGCGTTTACCACATTAATATATCTTTCCTCTATTACTCCGATAAAGTCGCTAGGGTTCCGTTATCTATCGTTCCGGGAGAATCAAGAGCTAACTCGTTCAATAGAAAATTGATTTCTGTTAATTCACCTGAAAATGAGAATAATTTAGAGGTCGGTCGAGTTTTAAATTCGTTGTATCCGTATAATAAGCCAGCAGATTTGGTTCTACCTATATCAGGTGCTCTTGATGAGGGGTTTTGGTTTAGAATTCAAGATGAATTTCATATCGAAACGACAAATCTTCAAATTTCTCAGAAGACTTACAAAGCGGTGCTTGAATTGTATGTTTCGTTTCATGGAGACGATGAATTCTGGTACATGAATCCTTCAGATTCGTATGTAGAAACCAACCATTTGGCCACCGGAAGAGCTCACGGGGCATACCGTGAAGTATTGGTGACGATTGACGGTCAATTAGTCGGATCAGTGATTCCTTTCCCGGTGATATTCACCGGCGGAATTAATCCTCTGTTTTGGGAGCCGGTTGTCTCCATTGGAGCTTTTGATCTTCCTACTTATGATATCGATTTGACTCCATTTCTAGGGCTTCTTTTAGATAACAAAAAACATTCAATCGGGCTTCAGGTTGCTGATGGTATCTCCTTTTGGCTTATCGATGCAAATCTACATCTCTGGTTGGATCATACAGATGTAAACGCTGAAACTGTGAAGTATAAAGTCCCATCAATGCAGATCCAACGTAAATCTGAGTTCGTACTCCTTGATGGAGAATTCGAAGTAGAAGGAGAAAGGAGTAGTCAAGCTACCGGATGGGTAAATTCAAGCTTCGGCAATCTGAAAACCCAATGTACCGAAAAAACCAAATTCAAGAGCAAGCTCAAGTTCAAATCAGAGGGAACTAAGAAAGAACTCGACCAACAGATCAAAAGGAAGACGAAAATCAAAATCACAAATGAGATGGGTCAATTGATTGGAAGCTTAGAAGTAAAAATAGATTACCCTCTGAAGATCTCCATGGATACTCAGCCTGGAGTAGATGAAGACACCTCGTTGATGATCACGAAGG
This sequence comes from Lactuca serriola, assembly GCF_051521515.1. NCBI lineage: Eukaryota > Viridiplantae > Streptophyta > Magnoliopsida > Asterales > Asteraceae > Lactuca > Lactuca serriola. Next base: position 17,183,877 of record NC_136415.1, on the reverse strand, counting down.
TGGAGCAAGAACGAAGTGAGCGGTTTTATGGTGAGAACAGTTCTAGGGTTTTGAGTCACAAACAGAATTGTAATGGTTCGATGGTGGTTATGGGTAATTCTGTTCTATCAGGTTCAGCCGATAATCATCAGAACTACAATTACCAGGATGAATTTGGTTGTTATTCTCGAAATGTTGGTGTCGTGGATGGTGATGTTGTTGGGGATCAAACATTCTTCACTTGTGAAGCTTAGTTCTCATTCGACTCGTATTGTTTAGTTTAGTTTAGTTTAGTTGTGTTTATGTAAAATTTGTATAAATAAGCTGCCATAGTTTTGAGGCATTTAGCTTTAGTTATATGTTTGGAATAAAAACTCTATGTATGGTTTTAAATAATTGACTTAGCTTGTTTTTATGGCAAAATAAACAGTTTAAGTTTTCTTATGGTTTAAATAATTGATGTTATGATTTATGGTTGATGACAATAATGTATCAAGATTGGAGCTTGGATTTAGAAAGGTAAGCAAAGATTATATCTGTGCATTTGAAGTTGAATGGGGGTGATTTTGATTGTGTAGGTATTTTGGTGACGTTTTTACAGTTTATCTGGATGATTTGAAAAATATTACCCAGCAATGTAACTAAAGGTATTTTTTTATTAAGAAACGTATAGTGTTTTAAAATTGGACAATAGAATAACTGAATAAGGTAATAAAATCAACATTATTTTCAAAATAAAATTTAGAATCGTGTCATTTTTAATAACTCTGTTAGTGTGTTGACAACCGAATTAAGTAAAAAGATAATATCTCTGTGAGTGTGTTGAGAGCAGAATTAAGGAAAAAGATTCGCCCACCGTGGGGCTCGAACCCACGACCACAAGGTTAAGAGCCTTGCGCTCTACCAACTGAGCTAGACGGGCTTTTTGTTAAAATTATTTTATGAATAATAAAATTACGAATTATGATAAATCCAAGTCCATAACCTTCAAATTTAATCATTTGAGAGATCGAATCACCTTTCGCCATACCTATTTTATTTATATGTAAATTCAAACTTGATTCTAATTTATAAAATTTTATCTATCTAATAAATAATACAAAACTAAATTATAACCCGTGGACACCACGGATGAGAAAATTAAAAATAATTTTAATTAAATTATAAGTTAACTATTGAGCAATGATAATAAAAAATTTAATAATTAATAAATATAGATGTTTTATGAGTAAGTTCATAATAATATAATGTTGGTTTGAATATCCGATCGACTATTTTTTATTTTCTCTCTAGTATCCATGGCATCCATATACTTGTTTGATAAATAATTAAAAAACTTTAATAATAAGTTATGAGTATTAATTAAAAAATTAATATAATAATATGTATTGGTATTAAAATGATCGACCAATGATAAGAAAAAAAAATCTTAATTTATAATGATAGATGTTATATATATATATATATATATATATATATATATATATATATATATATATATATATATATATATATATATATATATATATATATATATATATATATATATAATCAAATACTTCAAACTACAACAACACACTGGTTTGATTCGATAGACATTTTGTATTTGTAGAAATTTTATAAAATTTTAATTTTGTATGTATAGATATTTTATAAAATTTTAATTGAATACTATTAATTAAAAAGTTACATTAAACTATTTAGTAAGAAAGTCATTTTTAGGACAAAAAAAAACTATTGTTAATTCCTACAATAGACGGAAATTAAACCTACTCCCTCTCAAACACTTTCTAGTCAAGAAAAAACACATATTACCCCCCCCCCCCCTCTTCTCTCTTTGCAAGTCAGTATGGAAAATGCTTCCATTAGGCAAGGATCTGTTCGTCTATGTATCTCGGTGTAACTCGAATGCAAATTTGGGATTGGATGGCCAGGTATTATAGAAATCGATTTAAATTTTTATATAGAGTTTGAGTATATTCATGATTAAAATCGATCATAATATCGTTAGGGTTTTCTCAGATTTGGGCCTTTGTTTGTTAAAATTGTTTTTGGGTTTTGGGAAATTGGAAGAAATTGAACTTGATTACAAATCAATTACACTGGTTCATGTATTTATGACTGAAAATATCAATTGTCCAGAGTTAAAGGATTTCTTACATGTAATCGTTCAATCGGCGATATGAGATGACAGATGGAATCACGAATGCAAGAACTTTGTTGCATAAGTGTCGGTAGGAAATGACGTTTGAGGGGTTATGATATCATCATCAATAGATAAAGCATCTTTGCATAAAAAAGGTATCTTGGACTTGAAATAACACTCTCTTTCTCAAACTATTCAAGGTTTGTTGATGTTTTTCATATATATATATATATATATATATATATATATATATATATATATATATATATATATATATATATATATAATGTTTTTTCAATTTATTACTTAATTATTCCATTTTTCTCCCACAATAAATACACATACACTCCATACATACACTAACACAAACACACAAATTATAGCAATGTGCTTTGAATGTATATTGTTATAATGATAGCTTGAATTTATATTTGAAAGTAAAAAACATAATTAAAAAACATTATAGCCGATAGAAAATTAACAATGGCTATTTTTCTATTAAAATGGCATATTTGTCATTTTTATAATATAAAAGGTCATAGTTGTCAGTTTCTAATATAAAAGGACAGACTTGTTGTTTTTTAATATAAAAGGGCAATATTGTAGACACTGTTATAATTTAGGATTCCCCATCTATTTCAACCACTATAAATACACGAAATAGCTATGTACTTTTTATGTATGGATTTTATAGACTATTATGTTTTAGGATGCCCTATCTATTTCAAACACTCTATATGGATTTGTAATAATTAAATAGACTGTTTAAAGTAGAATACACTAATAAGAAAAATATGAAAACTTAATGCAATAAATAAGTAGTTTTTACCGAAGAAATTATAGCTTGGATATATAGTTTTTACCATTTCATAAAACTTTTTTTAAAAAAAAAGTTACCATGTCTAGTATATGGTATATGTCTCTAAAACGTAATACATATTTTCTGAAAAACCTTGCATAGACCTATTATTTTTTAATACAAAAATCATTTTTTTTTTAAGTAGAATGTCATTTCAAGTACATCCTAGTAGCCATTTTGAAAGTAGGATGACATTTCAACTCTACTCCCATTTATAAAACATTAAAAGTCTACTACTATACCTTTATCAATATATAAAAACATCATTAAAATAAATATGTTAACCAATAAAATAAAGCAGAAAAAATCAGATTAAGAGAATAGAGGAAGTGAGAAAGTGAGAAAGAATTAGCCAAATTAGGCACTCTAAACACTGATTTAACATTAAATAGAATATTAGAGAACATTTGTACAACAAGCAATGTAAATAGATTAGGTTTTTATAAAACCAACAATATTAACTGAATTAACATTCATATTAAAATTTTGATAAAACCAACAGCCTTACCTGAGTTAACATTAAACATGAATTATGGAGTCTAAAACACATGTTAATTAAAACATATATATATTTAGTAAACATCGATGCCTATAAGATGGTAGATAAGAACCGTAAGATAAGGAGAAGAAGATAGAAATAAGGAAAATAAAGAAAAATAATAAAATGATCAACAGTTGTTTGGAGAATTATGTATCAGATTCGCAGAGAAGAAGAAGTAGGCAGAAATCAAATGAGAAAGACGGCAAATCTTGGAAATAGTTTTAGGGGTTTGGTTTATATAAACGAAATCAATAAGCAAATATAATATTGTAATCATTATTTCATTCCTATTATGATGCAGGTATAAATGGTAAAAGATAAAGCAATTAAAAAACATTGCTGAATCTAAGGGATTTGGTGATATATGATACTTCAAATATATTTAAATGCAGGGGGATATAGTAACCAAATGCCTAATTAGTAGGAGATGATCAAGGAAGTTGATATCAATTCTTCAAAGAAGCATTGAGCGGGAAAACAATTCATAGGATGGCTAAAGCTAAGACACGTGGAATGAAGGAGGTGTAGAAAGGGGACACGTGACGCCTTAAAGAGTCTTTTATTAGGAAGAGATTATAAAGTTTTCAAGTTTATAATTTTCTCTTTTTAAACATACTTGACTTTGTTAGAGTTGATGTAACATTAAAATTATATTATATCTTTCTATTATTTTTTTTAGGCTTATCGTTTAGGTAAGGCTTCAAGGAAAGAGAAATTTGTCACATGCTTAAAATGCAAAACCTTAGTCATAACAAAAGGAGTTGCAAAGGTCATAGTAGTGCAAGTGGTGCAGGTAAAAGCAGTGCAAGTGGTGATGGTGATGCAGGTCAAAACAATGCAAGTGGTGTTGGTGGTGCAAGTCAAAGCAGTGTAAGTGTTGCTGGAAGTGTTGCTGGTAAGAAGATACCAAGTTGGGCTGGGAAAAGCAGTGCAATAAGTGTTGTTAATAGGAGACCAAGTTGGGTTGGGAAGGAAGGAAAGACAGTAGTTTGAAAGCATCCTAGTCGTTTTATTTCGTAGCTTAATGTAATGGCTTTTTACACTATGCAATGTGTTGATGTTTTTGTTAACATTATGATAATCTTTTGTTAACATTATGATGATCTTTTGATAACATCTCTATCTTTTGCTAAAATTATGATGATATCCTACTATCTTTTGATAAAATCCTACTATCATTTGTATTTCATTCCAATTACATTACAACAACATGACACAATTCCATTCCAATTACAATCACCACACAATTACAATCAAACCAAATTACATAACATTCCAGTCAATTACAATCCATTCCATACCACTACAATTACATTCCAATCAACTAAAATCCATTCCACTAAAATTACATTCCATTCCAGACAAAAAGCAAAAACAAAAGGGTTGAAACCAATTACATTGCAATTACAGTACAATTTGTAAATTAGAGTTGCTACAAAAAAAAACCTAATTGCACAGTAACAAAAGCCTCAATTTTTTATTTTCATTTTGAAGCTCTTTCATTTGTTGGCATGAGCGGAGCTATCTTCATCAACCCAACATAGAAACCCACATTATGGTCCCTAAAATTTCAATAATTAGGTCTAACTTTTATTTAGTGTTTAGAGCAAGTGAAACATCGATTAAACCTAAAATTACTGTTCCAGTACAACAGTACAATCACTTTCCAAGGCTTTTCTTGGTCGTCGAGGTTCGTATAATAGTTAGATAACCACAATCACACCTTATCACCATTAGCGTTGAATTAAAGAAGTTGCATAAAAGAAGAATAGATGTCCAAGTCGTAGAGAAGAAGAATGGATGCCACGTATTTGAAAAGCATTCTTATAAGGTTGATTATATTAAAAAGGAAAAAATACCCCTGGCCTGTTAGGCACGTGAGGCGTATTCACAGAGATAGCTAATGACAAATGGACGTAAGGACCAAACACGTATTAAAAGCAAATGTTAGGGATGCCCAACGTGCAAAATAAAACATAAGGACGAAACATGAAATTATTGCAAACCATAATGACCGTTTCAGTAATTTGTGTTCATCTAAAATGTTATCCACATGAATTTGAAAATCATTATCATCCCTATCAGATACGTCCTGAGAATCTGTAACATCCTAAAATCATGATAAAATTTTTGTTTTTCAGTTTAAGTAAAAATATTGTTCAATCAAACCCAAGTCATAAAAACCAAATATCCAAATATAGATATCACAAAATCAGAGTATCATAAAATCTACAAAATGTATCATTGAAGGATGTGTAAGATCACGTATTCGCCTTGCCACGATCCTCTGAAGTACCTAAAACATAACACTTAAACTGTAAGTCAAAGCTTAGTGAGATCTCCCAAAATCCCTCACGCAGAATAACATATACAAACATGCATGTTGGGTCCACAGTCATCAGACTGGATTACCCTCGGGTCCACAACCATCGAATTGGATTACCCCTGACCCACAGTCATTAGATTGTATTGCCTCAGCCTAATCAGTCGTTAGAATGGAATGCCTGGAGATTCATAAAGTTGCAAACTTTATGAGATCTCATCACTCTAACAATCAAGAACATGAAGATTTAGGGACAAAATTCAAGATCTTGCAACCTATCATGATAAAAATCGAGTCTTGGACACTTACAAAGGCCTAGAAGGATGCTACCGCAAAGGAGAAGGTCTCGCTTGTTGGATCTTAGCTCACTTATTCTTCTTTCTTCCTTTAATGGCTTCAAAGAACACCAAAACAAGGCTTAAAAAAGGAGGGGGTTTAGGGTTTTCTCATATATCAAAGAGGCTGGTGGAGGCTGAGGGTGAGCAAAATCTAGCCTCCTCATTCCTTTAAATAGGGAGGAAAACCCAAAAATAGTGTTTTTTCATTTGCCAACTACCACGTCGTGACCATATACTTCTTGATTTACTACGTCGTGGAACACCTTAAAATGCCAAAAATTGGAATTTGAATTACCTTGGGATCCAAGTGTTACAATTCTCCCTCACTTGAATCAGACTTCATCCTCGAAGTCCGATGTTACGAATAACTCAGGGTAGTTCTTCCGCATCTTAGCCTCGGGTTCGTAATTCCATCCGGAACCCTTCCACTGCTGCCACTGAACTTTGACCAATGATACCTCCTTGTTACGCAAGGCATTCGTCTTCCTATCATAAATCGTCACTGACCTCTCAATATAGTTCAGGCGATCATCAACCTGAATATTGTCTAAAGGGAACACTGTTGAATCATCAACTACACACTTCCAAAGCTGAGAAACATGGAAAGTGTTGTGGATTTAGCTAAGCTTGTCAGGCAGATCTAGTCGGTAGGCCACCCTGCCTATCCTGGCCACTACTTGAAACGTACCAATGAATCGGGGCCCCAACTTTCCCCACTTCCTGAAGCGTATTACACCCTTCCAGGGTGTTACCTTCAGTAAAACCATATCGCCGACCTGGAACTCCAACTCGGATCGACGTTTGTCAGCATAACTCTTATGTCGACTCTGAGTTGTCTGCAACCTATGCCTAACCTGCTAGATAAGCTATGTTGTATGAAGGACCACCTCGTTTCTCCTCATAACCCTATGACCGACCTTCCCCCCCAACAAACGGGGTACGACACTTCCTCCTATAAAGAAGCTCAAAATGCAGTGCACTGACACTAGAGTGATAATTGTTGTTGTAGGATAACTTAGCAACAATAAGGTAGGAGTCCCAACTCCCATCGAAATCTAACACGGGATTTCAACATATCCTCGAGCATCTAGATTGCATGCTAGCTCTAACCGTCATTATGTGGGTGATATGCGGTGCTGAAGAGCAATGTCATACCCAATTCCTCGTGGAACTTTTGCCAAAATCGAGAAGTGAACCAAATATATCGATCAGATACAATGGAAACCAGAACACCATGATGATTGAGAATCTCACGCACATACTCATCGGCCAATTTCTCAACCGAGGAGCTCTCCCGAATAGCTAGAAAGTGGGAACTCTTTGTCAGACGGTCCACAATGACCCATATCACATCAAACCCCTTAGTTTTCATGGATAACTTGGTGATAAAATCCATGGAGATATGTTCCCATTTCCACATGGGAACCTCCAAAGTCTGCAATTTGTCGTGCGGCCTCTGGTACTCGGCCTTGACCATCCGGCAGGTCACGCATCTCTTAACGTACTAGACTATTTCCCTCTTCATACGTAACCACCAATAACTAAGTCTCAAATCTCGATACATATTTGTGGCCCCATAGTGTATCGAAAATTTGGACTTATGTGCCTCCTTCATCACAGTATGCCTGATCCCACCAAAATCTGGTACCTAAATCCGACTGCACTAGGTCAACAATCCGCGATTATCGGTAGAAAACTTTTCGATCTCACCCTTGATCCTCTCCTGCTTCCAATTTTCCTCCTTAACTCCCTCGGCCTGAGCCTCCCTAATCAAGTCCATAACAGCGAATCGATAGAAATCCTCATACATAGGCCCCCAACACAAGTACTAGCTGACTTGCGGTTCAAAGCATCAGCAACTACATTCGCGTTCCTGGGATGATACGGAATCTCGCAGTCATAATCTTTGACCACGTCAAGCCATCTATGTTGTCTCATATTTAGATTCGACTAATCTATGAGATATCTCATACTCTTGTGATCCGTGTAGATGGTACACCATACACCATAAAGAAAATGTCGCCAAATATTGAGGGCAAACACCACCGCCCCCAACTCCAGATCATGCACCAGATACCGAACCTCATTCGGCTTCAGCTGTCTGGAAGCATACGTAATAACCCCCCCCCCCTTTTGCATGAGTACTACCCCAAACTGGTGATAGAAGCATCACAATATACAACAAAATCTTCACGACCTCTAGAAGAGTCAAAACTGGAGCCTTACATAACTTTTGTCTCAATGTATCGAACGCAACATGCTGCTTATGGCCTTAGTGAAAATCCACACCTTTCCTCGTCAAACGAGTGAAAGGTAAAACAACCTTGGAGAAATCCAGAATAAGCCTCCGATAATACCCTGCTAAACCCAGAAAACTCTTGATCTCCAAAGGGGACTTCGGGACCTCCCTAAGAAATGGACCTCCTATAACAAAAAAATCACACTTCTAGAACTTGGCATAAAGCTTCTCCCTCCTCAAAACTCCCAACATCTCTCAAAGGTGCTCCTGAAACTTCTCCCTGGTCTTGGAATAGACTAGGATTTCATCAATAAAAATAATAATTGAACAATCGAGCATTAGATTGCATACATGATTCTTCAAATCCATAAATGCCACCGGTGCGTTGATGAGCCCAAATGGCATTACCACGAACTCATAATAACCATAACTTGATCAGAACTTTGTTTTCTCCATGTCCTCCTCTCTAACTCTCATTTGATGATACCCTAGCCTCAAATAGATCTTGGAGAACCAAGATGCACCATATAGTTGGTCGAAGAGGTCATCAATCCGAGGAAGTAGGTAACGGTTCTTCACCCTTAACTTGTTCAACTCCTGGTAATCAATGCACATCCGGTATGAATCATCCTTCTTTTGGAAACTTGATAGCTTATTTTATTTCCTTATTTTTATTAGTTTATTTTATATTTTTAGATATTTTTATCAATATTGCATTGTACTTTATTTATTTTCTTTATCATGGATTGTACCGGGGACTTTTTATTTTGCATGAGGTATTTTGTAGGGTTTTGGAGCTTGTTGCGGTTATGGATTAGCTTGGAAATGGGCTTTGTGGGCTTCTGAGGCATTATTGGGCTTTGCGGATCCATTAAAGGAGATTTGGGCTTAAAAAGGTTAAAGACTTGGATGAAGTGGGCATGTGAAGATGGATCATGGATTGCTATTTTGGGCTTGGAGCATCCATATTTGAAGCTAAAAGATGATTGGTTAGTTTGAAACAAATGGGATATGGAGGGGAGCAAAGGAATCTTTGGTAGTGGGATGGTTAGTAGAGGAAAAATGAGCCAATTGCATTTCAGCAGCACTTGCACGGGTGGAATTTTCATCGCGCGGGTACCCGCGCAACTGCCCAGTTTTGGGCATTTTGGTCATTAGGCTTGCCATTACCTTGGGGGATCAGATCTATTAGCCATAACTTCGATTTTACACCACTGGAGACGAGGAGAAGGCGATTTTGGAGCTCAAGACTCATTTCTTTTCATCTTTCCAAGTTATTGGTAGTTTCTTTATGCAATTTGTAGCACCTGGTTCCTGGTACGTAAAATTTATCTAAGTATTTTACATTTTTAGCCTTGGACTCGGCGAGTTGTAGGCCCGACTCGCCGAGTGGAGACGGGTTTGGGAGCACGTTTAAGTTGGCGACTCGGCGAGTCCACATTCTGGACTCGGCGAGTCCCAGCTATCTGATGAAACCCTAAATTCCAAGGGTTTGCACGCTATTTAAACCCTATTATCCGCCCCCAAGCTCGCCCCCTTCACCCTCGGAGCTCTCTACTTCGTTCAAGCCTTGTTCCTTGTGAGTTTGAAGCATTTTGGTGTGTTTTCTTGAAGATTTGGAGAGGAAGGGAGAGTAGATCAAGAAGAGAAGAAGGAGGCCAGGCATCCTTGTGTTATCTCAGTGATTTCCTTGAGGTATAACTTAGTTTCCCTCTGTTTTCATGCTTATTGTCCCTTGTCGCTCCATGAAAGTCCTTCTTGAGCCTTTCGCCAAGCTTATTAGTGTATTAGGGTTTGTAATAAGTTGTTTAGCCTCTAGATCTAGGCATGATTGAGCTCCAGGAGCTTGGATCTACTGCTTTTATGGAGCCATATTGCATGAAAGCCCTAGATCTACTCTTTTAGTGCATTTTGAGCCCTAAAACCTTCATTGGTGTTTATTTACACGTAAAGTTGGAAACTTTACGTATTAACCAGGCCCTAGAAACCCAGATCTATGTATGGTATGAGCTGGATTCAAGCAGAATCGCGTATATAGTATTTGCATGTGGCAGACTCGGCGAGTCGAGTCGCGAGTCCCCGAGTTTTCCCCTTTTCGTGTTTGCGGAGTGGAGTAGTGAGTCATGGGGTGTGAATCAGTGAGTCAGAAGCCAGACTCACCCATGAAGAAACTCGGCGAGTCAATGCCCTGACTCGGCGAGTCCAAGGCAATCTTCTTGCCTCAAGAACAGACTCGGCGAGTTGTTCATACAACTCGGCGAGTCCCTGCATAGAGTGTTCTTCGGATGAGGACGAACTCAACGAGTTGTTCATACAACTCAGCGAGTAGGATGAAGGATGTTCAGACACCAGTTTAGAAGGAAAAAGTCGTCGAGTCAATGCCAAACTCGACGAGTAGAGACGGGACAATGGTCAGGCAAAGGGATAGGGACTCGGCGAGTTGGCAGGTCAACTCGACGAGTCGGGTCAACTAGAAGTTGACTTTGACTTTGACTCTTGGCTTAGTTAGGGGTAAATGGTCATTTTACCCTGAGGTCAATTAGTAGCTTTTAACTGAGTGTTTTGTGGGGATCATAGCCGGAGGATTTCCAGGGCAGCAGCAGTAGGAGACAGTCAGTTCCCACGCAGATCAGCAGCTACTTTGAGGTGAGTTACCTTCCAGTAGCGGTGGGTCTACGGCCACAATGCCGACCCACCAGTAGGATTGTATGTTAGATGTTTGTCTCTGTGATATTCATCTAGGTTGCTACTACCTGTGATACGTTATTGTGCTAGTATGATATGATGCTATGTGCTAGTGACAGTAGGGGGAGATAGTCCCCCAGAACACCGGTCGATAGGGCCGAAGGGGCAGTTATGCCCAGCCATGCTAGATAGTTTGAGATATATGTGTTATGTGGTAGTGGTAGGGGGTGAAATAGTCCCCAGTATCTAGTCGAGAGGACCGAAGGGGAGGCAAGCTCCCAGATATACTGGTCAGTATCCGGTCGAGAGGACCGAAGGGGAGACTAGCACCCAGATATGCTAGTCAGTGTCCGGTCGAGAGGACCGAAAGGGAGGCAAGCTCCCAGATATACTGGTCAGTATCTGGTCGAGAGGACCGAAGAGGTATGTCGGGCACCCAGATATGCCTAACAATATTTGTATGTTATGAGATTGTATGTTATGTGGTATGTTGGGGGAACTCACTAAGCTTCGTGCTTACAATTTTCAGTTTTGATTTCAGGTACCTCTTCTTCGAAGGGGAAGGAGCTGGCGCGGTAGTGGCCCATCACACACACGCCTTGTATTCCGCACTATGAGACCCTCCTGGGAATTTGTACTCTGACTTTATTATTTTTTTTATGAAATGTTTTTTTTTCAAGACATGCGATGACTTTTATGAAATGATATGATCAGTGAATATTTTATTTTTAAGGTTCGCTAAGAATATGCTTTAAAAATGAAATTTTTGGCTCGTATTTTTGGGATGTTACACAATTAGACTTTTGCGATTGTTATTCTATTGTCATGAGTGGCTAAACTCTCTATTTTGGTAGACCTTAGCTAAAACCTTTGAGTATTTGTGGGTTTTTGAAGGATTTATGCTTATTTATCATTTATCTTATGTCTATGATTCTAGTTCATATTTCCTATGCTTGTTTAATGCTTTGATCATGAGCTTGGTACTTTAATAAGCAATTGTTCGTTTATTTTTTTGGTTTGGAATTGAATCATTGAATTTTACTTAGAACAAGGGCTTTATGATGATAAAATCATCTCTAGCTTATGAATCATAACTCCTTTATGGATGTGTAAGCATTGACATCCTCTAGGAATTGGGGATTCCTTCATTCTTAAGGCTAATCAACTTCTTGGGTTCAATTTGTTGATGGGTTTTAGCCATAAGAACATCCTATGTGCTCATGCAACCTTAATGCTTGGATCTAGGTTTCTCTATTGTACATGCAATTCATCCAAGACTATAAACCTAAATCTAATATATGATAATCAATATAACATATGAATTAGGGTTTAGATCATACCTTGATTGTTATGTAGCAATAACAATCTCAAATCCTTCTTGTATTGACTTTAGAAAGCTTAGAGTCACAAATGTCACTCCTCTAATGGTTCACAAACACCAGGAGCAAGAGGATGAAGAAGAGAAGAGAAGGAGGCTCTCAAAAACTTGTGGAAACCCTAACTAATTAGTTCTCTACGTTTTTGGGGCTTAAGGGTTCCTTAAATAGTGAGGCTATTAGGCTTATCTAACAAGGAAACCCTAATTTGGATGCTTAGGCCCTAAGCAACCCATGTACTCCTTTCTTAAAGGCCTTTGGACGATTTCTAATGGGTTTCCCCATAGAATTCGTCCACCCCTTTAATATGGAGTCCATTAGCTCAATATTCAACTATCACACAATTGACAGTTCTAGTCCCTTAAGTTTAATTAATGTCTTTTAGCCACAAACTTAATTCTTATTAATTCTTGACTAATATTAATTAAACAATATGATTTCTCCTTTAATATATTATTCTCATAATATATTAATAAATCATAATTAATCCTTTCTCTCCATAATTCATCCTATCAATTTGCTTTGGTGAAGGCAACCCAAAAGGACCATGCACCATCGAGTCAAGTACATACCAAAATAGTTATGGACTTAGACACTAATCCAACAGTCTCCCACTTGGATAAGTCTAATAACTATTCTGCATATGACTTTAGATCCTGATCTGCAATCGTAGCTTTCCAAAGCCGCTGTCAACTCTGATCTTATCAAATATGTGTGTCCTTAAGATAAGGGATCATATATTCCTCCATTCTAGATATCGTATAGACTGAGACATGGATCTAAATCATTCTCTCTGTCTATGTGTTGTTTCCCGAATTTAGATTTATGACGACTGACAACAGACTACAATTGAACACATCAATTTAGTCCCCGCTTGGCCAAGTGCTTAGGTGCCATCACTAAATCCTTGAGGGGCCCACAAATATCGCTTTTATCCTACTTTGGATAAAAGGAACGGATAAACTTTGACTCAATGCTTGCTTGTACTCACTTACCGAATTACACACAACAATATGTTTTATAACACCAAGTTACTGGTGCGTTTACATATTATCAATGTTCAACCAACTCGCAAGATACAACTCACACATCTCGGTTTCAAGAATATAAGATGTTATCGTCTCACTAATTACTCGTGATAAAATCCATGAAGTGATCCAAGTGAACGTGGGTTTAATCCAATGCTCAAATCTCATTCATAAGCACCCATGAACGTTGCAGCAAACATTTGCTTATGTCCAATACTCTTTAGACAATCCACACACCTATTCATGACAGTCTTCATTCATATCTACTTCCAACATATGAATGACTGTGGCCTGTTTGAATAACTTGACTGTTCTCAACCAATTAAATTATTCAGGAAGTCAAAACATGCAAAGTGAAACACAAGGATAATACTAATCCCATATGGCCTCAAACCTTTGCGTATAAATAAAACACCTTTTATTTATCACTACATTGATTACTCATTATTTGTCGTTTCGGGTAATCAACTTCTTACTTGAATTATTACCACACTTGTCCCATGCTCTTAGCATGCACACAATGTTTACCTATGGTTCTTACTTTGTGAAATAAATCAAATGAACACATTACCAATCATACTCATTTCACAACTCCCAATCCTTTCTATAAGTGAAAGAATATCAAATTCTTGCCACTTATAGAATATGCTAGATTCTAACATTTTATGTAATGATCCTTTCGTAATATCACTGCACTAAAGTCACAAGGACTATTGCCAATGAAAGTACAAAGTCCTCTATTGGAGATTGTTACAAGACAATTCCATAGATGTGATGTGTTTCACTCAAAGTACATTCCTTTGAACATCCTTTTGCATAAAAGTTTCTAATCTAGACATTGATTCTTAATATCCGACTCCCAATATGGAAACCTTTCCATACTTACCATATGACAACTCATTCTTAATAAAATCTTATCTATTCATAATAATGTCGATATGGTCCATCCAATACTATACCTCCAACTACTCACAAGCGACCAATCCTCGGCGGACTTTGGATTGTCCTTTGATTGTTGTTTAATTATCTTAGTCAAAACCGATTCTTGTCCTTTTTCCCTCTAAATGCACTAGACATTTGAAAAAATTTTAGAATGGTCAAATATTGTAGCATTTGCAATCGATCCTATACCCGAAGCGTGTGGGACACGATGCATAATGTCTTACATAAAGATTCGATACTTTATCAATCTTTTGCCATAATATTTTACATGTCACATTCTCACAATTTGATTTATGAAGAGGGATTCCATAATCATAATCGAAATTTGAGAACGTACTATGTATCCTTGACTAAATTTATTAACATTCCACAACCTAAGCCTTTAGATTTGAAATGAAGCATAATATTCTCTCCCTTAATTATAGCAAAACAACTATTCAATCCTTACGACTTTGTAAAGTATAACTCTTGTTTTCTATAATTAATATTGCTAACTTGCAATACTTGCCTTAATAATCATACAATCATAACATTTATGCTCCCACTATCACGATGATTATTATAACCATAACACTTATGCTCCCACTAGCTTTAACACGTATTCAGAAACAGCTTAACTTTCAGTAAAACAATGCCTATTGAATTTCTTTAAGTTCATATTTCTAATACCCAATGCTTTGATAATCTTTTATCAAGGCTTCATAAACTTATACATCTTTGCCTTAGATAGTTCATGTGTGTGTCTTAAACAATTCAGACAAATTGCCAAATCTCACAATTCGAATCATGGAAAGGGATACCGTAACCATAATCAAATTTCAGAGTACAATTTTACAATCACTATCTTCTTAAAATCTCTCTTAGTGAAAGCATTTCCTCACAATTATTTTCATGAAGGAGGGAATCTTATGACACTTAGATTTTAATGGTGTATGTGTTCCTATCCATGTGAATTTGTCAAAAACAAAGTTTACGACAAATTCAAACTCATATGGACTGAGCTTTCTTAATCTTGATTTCTTGCCTTATGGTAACACGGCTGCCCACCATGTCTTCCAAGTAGTTAAGCAGCTCACCCTTTCCTATCAATGTACTTTTCATTGATCAAGGTCCTTTCCTTTTATGCATTCAAATGAGAACTCATCGAACTCATATGCATAATTAACTCGATTGGAACGGCACAGAAACAAGATAACGTCAACACGATAGGTTGTAAACCTCAATTTGTGTGCTAGTGATGATCGACAAGGTTTATTCTTGATTAGTTCTTGAAACTTTTCAAGACCATTAAGACTCCCACTGACTCCTTGACATATAAGATTCTCTTGTCAATAAACATTTCTTGACAATCAAATATTCAAGAGTTAGTGTAGATTTTATCAAGACAAAACACCATATAAAATTGGTCCTAGTTGGTCTTTGTCTTATCCAAGACATCACAACTTTCCAATTTTAAATGTACGATAATAAGAAAATCCTTTTCCAAATTCTACACTTGATGAATGTTATAAACCTTCTTAAGACTTGTCACTCAATGTCATAATCTTAACTCTAAGATTTGTTTTGGAACGAAGTATGATTGACATCTTGATTTAACCATTTCTTCAATTCTTGATTCCTCTTCTCAGACAAACAATTGTACTAAGACTTACACAGAGGATTAATTGAGATATGGTTCTTAATCATTAAGACCTATCATAAAACATAAAAGGAACTCTCCCTTCTTTTTAGAATAGAGAAACTTTTATCTTTCTGCTTACTTGATTCTTCTTATTCGTTCTGCTATTGATTTAAACCTTTTCAATCAATTCAGAATTATACTTAATCTTATAAGTATAATCATATTTACTAAACCTTTAGTGAATCATGACGAATATCTTTGTTACTCTTGTGGTGGACTTGATCAACACACAACTTTGTGTACTCGATCTCCTAGTCCTTCACTTGACACTTTGTCAACGACTTAGTCTAATTTCCAAATATGAAATTTCTCATTCAACGTGCAACCAAGTTGCATGATTCCAATTTTTTGTCCAATTGAAACTTGGGCGATGAGAAACTCTCCCTATTTGGTAAATTCTCGACATTTCCATAATTATCATAATTAAGAATCACATCCATTCGTTGTAGAAATATGCAAACATCAATTTTTCATAACGATTTCATTGCAAGGAAATAAATAAATAAATGAGTCAAATCAAAATTTATTTTATTCATAAAAGCAGCGGAAAACATTTGTCCTTACAATGCAAAATCAACTGAAAAAACTATGTAATCAAATATTCCTAACAACTCTATCATAACTTTCTAAGCTCAAATCTAATCTTCGAATCCATGCGATCGAGATCCATTTCTTCGTGATTAGACTCATCTTGCTTTCTCATCAAGCTTCCTCTCTTTTCATTGATCCTGCAAAACATTCAAATGCAATCTTATCACATTATGTATTAAGAATTAATGAATAGGAACTTAATGGAGTTAGATAGTGGATTTTACCTGAAGCACAGCCATACTCTTTGACTCTCCCATATTCTGGACTCTTCAGGCTCTTAGGGCAGACTTGTATCCAATGCCCTTTCTCTTGGCAGCAAACGCATGTCGGTTCTCCTAGAACGTCCTCGGAAGCATGGTTGGTTGACTTTCCCAACAAATACGCTCCCTTGCTTTGCCAAATCATTTCTGATTCAGCAGCAATGAGCATGTAAGTTAGGTCAATGAGGTTTTCGTCATGATCCATCATATAATACTTTCTCTTGAACTCATTATATGATTCGGGAAGTGACTGTAGAACCCAGTTCACAGCCAACTTATCCGGGAATGACGCACCCAACATTATCAACCTATCAATGTGTGATTTCATTCCTAGAATGTGGGCACACACCGGTTTACCATCTTCATGTTTCATTTCCAATAGGGCTTTAGTGACATTGAACCTTTCAATTCTTCGATCTTGTGGGTTAGGGAGAATAACGGGAGGAGGAGGAGGAGGAAGTGAAGCATGATTTCTTGTTCCTCGATCAAATCGTGGAATATCATCTTCATGTGGAATTTGTGTTCCACGGGATTTGGGAAGACCATAGTTGTCGTACTTTGACATCTACAAAACGGGAGAAAACAAATTCAAGTCAGTTGATTGATTGAGTCCTTAATAAATCACCCAAATGAGATATTAAGGCTAGGACCCAACACAATATTCCACAACTCGGGAGAGGGATGCTGTAACCCGAATTGCAGAACATTTGAAGGTAAGTGAATGACGATTCACTAATTTTCCACCATGAAAAACGAAAAAAAGATTAAGTCTTAAACGTATTGAAAACTCCTAGATCCTTTGAGATTCATTGAACCTTTTCAATGGCATGTTTAAATCTCGATATGCCCCTCTAGTTTGTGACTGGGATGTCGAGGATCACAAAGCGGGTGTGAATAACCATGCAAACTTACATGGTGCCCTCACATGTTACGGTCACCTAATCGATGTGCCGGTAAACCACACACGCTCCACCAAACTATGACAAACATTGAGTCACCCTTTGCTACCTTTGCTTAGAACCATTTAGTGTGCCGGTTAACCACACACGCTCCACTAACGTCTCCGCTAGGGTACAAAGTGTAATTTCATGGAATTGCATCAATTCACTTTTGCCTAACGTAACTAAGATTGGGAATTTTGAAAAAGCATTTAGTTACTTTTGTACTTCATTATACTTATAATGGAAGGTTCCTGTCCTATCCTACCCGTTCGGCTAACGACCCTCCACTAGTCAAGAGTGTGGTGGGTAAGAGTGGATACCCATTCAATCGCCATTTTATAGGCAATTTCCTTAAACACCCCTTATAGACCAGCTTCGTGAATGAGGCCTACTAACGGTAAGACTGACTTTTACTTATACATATATATAATGTTAGACTTTTAATGTTATATATAGTATAGGGTGTATTTTACACTTTTAAAAATACTAGGAGGCCAAATTTAACAATTATACTTTTAATCCAATTAAATTGTAAACCAAAACTTTATGGATTTATTAAATCTCTTTTTAATTATACACTTTAATTAATTAATAAAACCATAAGGATGTGATTTGAACTTTTTCAAAACTATACTAGGGTTTTAGAATTTAACATTTCTAAATTAAACTTTTAATCAACTTTTAAATTCCAAAACTTGAGGGGAAGTTTTGAAACATTTCAAAACATTAGGGTTTAGAATTTAAATATTTTCAAACTTTTCAATCAAAATTTAAATTCCAAAACTTGAGGGCAAGTTTTGAAACCTTTTTCAAAACATTAGGGTTTCAACTATTTAAATTTCAAAAAAAAAACTTTTGAGATCTAATTTAAACTATAAAACCTAAAGGGATTAATTTGAAACTTTTCCAAACTTTGTCAAGAATATTCTAGATCACATAATTCAAATAAGGCAATTAACTATAATTGGTAGTTATCTAATTAGATCTAGTTCAAATTCTTGCAAGATAATGATCAAATAATTTTCATAACTTAACATTTATCAAATAAGGTAACAATTATCTAATTAGATGACCAAAATCTTTTATTTTAACAAGGATAATCATAAGGAATCAATAAAATTCGAATTTTATTAATTTTAAACAATTATGCAATTATCCTAAGTCAAAATAGGCAAAAACAAATCCCGAAACAGCCTCCTTCTGACGCTTGAACTCGCCGAGTTCCTCTATGGACTCGCCGAGTTGGAGCTACTCGCCGAGTTCATCAGACAGGGGGCCAAAAAATCAATTTTTTGAAGCTTGAACAAATAACCAAGGCATCAATACAATAGAAACCAATCAAGGCTCTGATACCACTGATGTGTTTTAGCCATAAGAACATCCTATGTGCTCATGCAACCCTAATGCTTGGATCTAGGTTTCTCTATTGTACATGCAATTCATCCAAGACTATAAACCTAAATCTAATATATGATAATCAATATAACATATGAATTAGGGTTTAGATCATACCTTGATTGTTATGTAGCAATAACAATCTCAAATCCTTCTTGTATTGACTTTAGAAAGCTTAGAGTCACAAATGTCACTCCTCTAATGGTTCACAAACACCAAGAGCAAGAGGATGAAGAAGAGAAGAGAAGGAGGCTCTCAAAAACGTGTGGAAACCCTAACTAATTAGTTCTCTACGTTTTTTGGGCTTAAGGGTTCCTTAAATAGTGAGGCTATTAGGGTTATCTAACAAGGAAACCCTAATTTGGATGCTTAGGCCCTAAGCAACCCATGTACTCCTTTCTTAAAAGCCTTTGGATGATTTCTAATGGGTTTCCCCATAGAATTCGTCCACCCCTTTAATATGGAGTCCATTAGCTCAATATTCAACTATCACACAATTGACAGTTCTAGTCCCTTAAGTTTAATTAATGTCTTTTAGCCACAAACTTAATTCTTATTAATTCTTGACTAATATTAATTAAACAATATGATTTCTCCTTTAATATATTATTCTCATAATATATTAATAAATCATAATTAATCCTTTCTCTCCATAATTCATCCTATCAAGTTGCTTTGGTGAAGGCAACCCAAAAGGAACATGCACCATCGGGTCAAGTACATACCAAAATAGTTATGGACTTAGACACTAATCCAACATTTGTAACGTCCCAAAAATAAGAGCCAAAATTTTCATTTTTAAAACATATTCTTAGCGAACCTTAGAAATAAAACACTCACTAATCATATCATTTCATAAAAGTTATCGCATGTCTTGAAAAACATGTCGTAAACATAATAAAGTCAGAGTACAAATTCCCAGGAGGATCTCATAGTGTGGAATACAAGGCGTGTGTGTGATGGGCCGCTACCGCGCCAGCTCCTTCCCCTTCGAAGAAGAGGTACCTGAAACCAAAACTGAAAACTGTAAGCACGAAGCTTAGTGAGTTCCCCCAACATATCACACACCATACAATAACATAACATACAAATATTGTCAGGCATATCTGGATGCCCGACCTACCCCTTCGGTCCTCTCGAGCGGATACTGTCTAGTATATCTGGGAGCTGGACTCCCCTTTGGTCCTCTCGACCGGATACTGACCAGTATATCTGGGAGCTTGCCTCCCCTTCGGTCATCTCGACCGGATACTGACTAGCATATCTGGGTGCTGGTCTCCCCTTCGGTCCTCTCGACCGGATACTGGGGACTATTTCACCCCCTACTACAACCACATAACACATATATCTCATAAACTATCTAGCATGGCTGGGCATGAGCGCCCCTTCGGCCCTATCGACCGGTGTTCTGGGGGACTATCTCCCCCTACTGTCACTAGCACATAGCATCATATCATACTTAGCACAATAACATATCACAGGTAGTAGCAAACCTAGATGAATATCACAGAGGCAAACATCTATCGTACAATCCTACTGGTGGGCCGACATTGTGGCCGTAGACCCACCGTTACTGGAAGGTAACTCACCTCAAAGTAGCTGCTGATCTGCGTGGGAACTGACTGTCTCCTGCTGCTGCTGCCCTGGAAATCCTCTGGCTATAATCCCCCACAAAACACTCAGTCAAATGTTGCTAATCAACCTCAGGATAAAATGACCATTTACCCCTAACTAAGCCAAGAGTCAAAATCAAAGTCAACTTCCAGTTGACCCGACTCGCCGAGTTGGCCTGCCAACTCGCCGAGTCCCTATCCCTTTGGCTGACCATTGTCCCGTCTCCACTCGTCGATTTTGGCATCGACTTGACGAGTTTTCCTTCTAAACTGATGTCCAAACGTCCTTCATCCTACTCGCCGAGTTGTATGAACAACTCGTCGATTTTGTCTTCATCCGAAGAACACTCTATGCTGAGACTCGCCGAGTTGTATGAACAACTCGCCGAGTCTGTTCTTGAGGCAAGAAGATTGCCTTGGACTCGTCGAGTCAGGGCATTGACTCGCCGAGTTTCTTCATGGGTGAGTCTGGCTTCCGACTCACTGAGTCACACCCCATGACTCACTACTCCACTCCGCAAACACGAAAAGGGGAAGAACTCGGGGACTCGCGACTCGACTCGTCGAGTCCGAAGAACGACTCACCGAGTCTTTCTCATGCAAACACTATATACTCGATTTTGCTCGAATCCAGCTCATGCCATACATAGATCTGGGTTTATAGGGCCTGATTAACACATAAAGTTTCGAACTTTACGTGTAAATAAACACCAATGAAGGTTTTAGGGCTCAAAATGCACTAAAAGAGTATATCTAGGGCTTTCATGCAATATGGCTCCATAAAGGCAGTAGATCTGAGCTCCTGGAGCTCAATCATGCCTAGATATAAGGGTTAATCCACTTATTACAAACCCTAATTCGAAATCAAGCTTGGAAATGGCTCAAGAAGGACTTTAATGGAGCTATAAGGAACTATAAGCATGAAAACAGGGGGAAACTGAGTTATACCTCAAGGGAATCATTGAGATAACACAAGGATGCCTGGCCTCCTTCTTGTCTTCTTGATCTACTCTTCTTTCTTCTCAAAATCTTCAAGAAACACACCAAAGCACTTCAATCTCACAAGGAATAAGGGTTTGAACGATGTTGGGAGCTCTGAGGGTGAAGGGGGCGAGGTTGGGGCGCATAAGGTTTGTTTAAATAGGGTGCAAACCCTTGAAATTTAGGGTTTCATCAGACAGCGGGGACTCGCCGAGTCGCCAACTTAACATGCTCCCAAACCCGTCTCCACTCGGCGAGTCGAGCCTACAACTCGCCGAGTCCAAGGCTAAAAATGTAAAATACTTAGATAAATTTTACATACCAGGAACCAGGTGCTACACAATTGCTTCAATTGGATCTTTGATTTTGATTAAGAAGGTGTGTCGTGGTCTTCCCCAACCTCCATACAACTTATGAGGAATCTTGGCATATCATGCTTCATGATTGCTATAACCAATTTGAGATGAATGATAAGCTTCATGTTAAATCCTAATGAAAAATACACAAATGTTCATTGTGTTGAATTGCCTTGGTTTACCAATTCTCTCCAATATTTCAGCATCTCGCTATATTGCTTAATTGCAAGTTTTCTAGTTATTCAAGTCTTTTACTTTTCAAGCAATCATAACCCCCCCCCCCCCCCCAATTTTTTTTTGTTTAATTGTAGTTAGTTAGTTTATTTACACTAGTTCTTTTAGATTGCATTGTTGATTGAATACAATCATTCCCCCATGATCCATACCCCTTTTTACCGTTATATTACGCTTTATTTGCAAACAAAGGGTGTAATTTGCTTGGTGGACTTGACATCCCACCAAGTTTTGGCACCGTTGACGGGGAAATTGGTTATTGTTATTTGATTGTTTATGTCTAGGTCTACAAGAACTGGTGAACTACTCTATAATCTGGAAATTGAAAAAGAAGCAAAAAGGTTGAAAAGTTAGCCAAACAAGAAAAGCAACAACAACTCGTTCAAGCTTCTTCCTTTTCTCCACTAATCAACATAAAAGAACAATTTCATACTTCAAGTGATACCGACACCGAGCCAAGTTCTCTAATTGTTGGTCATTCCTTTGAAGAGATTTCGTTTGAAAACTACAAAGCCATGAATCACACTCCACTTCACAATCCCAACCCAAACCAAACAATCAAGATGCCAATACCCCAACCCCAACAACCAACACAACAAAACCAAGAACCTCTCATAGATATGCTACCTTGGAATCAAGCCCCTCCTCAAAACCAACCCAATTATCAACCACCGCAACCATAAACCCAAAACTTCTATCAAAACAACCAACCTCAAAACAATTCTTTTCAAGTTCAACCACCACAAGCACATCAACCAAATCAACCTCATTACCTACAACCTCTAATGTACCAACAACTAATGTATCCCCTACAACAACCTCCTTACACCCAATACCCTAACTACTAACCTTATCCACCACAAATGTATAATCACCAACCATACCTATACCCACCTTACCAACAAACTCCCAATTACATGCAACAATATCTCAATAACCCCAATCCAGTCAATCCCCCTCAGGAGTTGACACTTAGACAAATGATGGAGACGGATGTTACTCACACGCCTCTTGGTATTGTTTATCCCGCAAACCGCTGAGGAATTGAATTGAAGTCAATTTTCATACATCAACTAACCAAATTCCATGGTTTGGATAAAGAAGATCCTCAAAGGCATTTGAAGTCCTTTCATATGATATGTGTTAGCATGTTGCCCGAACACGTGACATTGGATGATTTCAAGCTAACCGCCTTCCCGCTCACCTTGGAAGATAAAGCTAGAGAGTGGTTATTCAACTTACCACCGAGATCTATTCACACATGGGAAGAGTTACTCAAAGCATTCAATAACAAGTTCTATCCCACCTCCCGAATATCAAGTCAAAGAAGTGACACTTTGGGGATTCTTTAAGGGGAGAATGAGACTTTTTATGATTTTTGGGAGCGATTCAACAACTTGTGTAAAAGTATTCCTCAACACAACATACCCGAACAACTACTTCTTCAACAATTTTATGAGGGCATGAATGAAAAAGATCGAAGGATGATTGATACTTCAAGTGGTGGTGACATATTCAACAAGACACCTCAAGAGATAAGATCACTTTTTGGAACCATTTCTCAAAATCAAAGGAACTTTGGGGCTCGAAATGAAATGAAGAGAAATACTCCACAAGTGGTCATTAAAGTTAGCAACACCCAACACTTAGAATCAAAGCTCTTGGATTTGACTAATGTGTTAATTCAAATGGTGGTGGGAAGTGGTCAACAATTGATGGTGTGTGGTATTTGTGCAATGACGGGACATTATACGGATAAGTGCCCCTCACTTGGTAGTGAACTGGAGGATGTTAATGCAATGGGAGGATATCAAGGTCAACCAAGACCCATGGGATTTCAAAACAACTACAAATCTAATTAGAGTCAATACCCATCACAAAAACCTCCATATCTTGCTCAAAGCCAAACCCAATTTCAACAAGAGACCAAGAATACTTTCTCCAACATTCAAGCACAAATTGGAGACTTGGCCACCGCTCACAACAAGATGGAACAAAGAGGCAAACTCCCATCTCAAACCAAGAAGAACCCCAATGTGAGTACAATAACCTTGAGAAATGGGAAAACACTTGGAGAAAGCAACACTAAAAGAGTTTCAAGAGAAGAAGAATATGAAGTTATTATTGTTGAGCCTACAAAGGTTGTAGTTCCTCCAAAGGAACCAATTGTGATAAATATTGAGCAACCCGAATCTTCCAACAAGACCATCAAGCCATTGGTCATACCACCACCCTTCCCTTCCCGGTTAGCCTTTTCCAAGAAGATAGAGGAAGAAAATGAATTATTTGAAACTTTCCGCAAGGTCCAAATCAACATCCGACCTTGACCCGAAAAAATGTATAAACACAACACATGCAAGAGTCACGAAGACAACTAGCATACTAGCAACATAATGTAAACATGGGCCGGCCTTGGTGCCTTCGACCCACTAAACCCGGTAAGGAAACTCACCTCGAATGTTGAAAGGTAACTAGATAAATCCCCGGCCCTGGAAACACCTCTACTCAATCCCTAAACAGAAACAATCCCTTAGATACCAATCAATATTTCAAAATCCCCTAAGGTCAAACTTGGTCAAAGTCAACGCTCCGAGTTGACTAAACTCGTCGATTTATCCTTCAATTCTTCGAGTTTCCATGAATCACAGAATCGTGATATTTCGAATTAAATCGTTGAGTTTCCCTTTTAACTCGTCAAGTTCCTCTTTTTTCAACAGAATCGGGACAATCCCAAACCAACTCGTCGAGTTCCCTAATGGACTCGTCGACTTCTTCAGTTTGCCAACCCACTTAATGTAGTAAGCCATTATTCTTCAAATCGAGGCCTTATATTCCAGATCTAGACTGATATTACGTCTAGAAGGGTAAAGTTTCCAACTTCACCCATGTAGAACCACCCCAAAGGCGTTAAGCTCAAACCCTAATCCAAAAAGGCTTATGAATTAATCTAAAAACCATCATATCTTCATGATAGAGCTTATGAACACAAATTTGGACCTTAAAGGCTAAAAGGTCACGTAAAGTCTTCAACTTTACTCATATGCATGGCCAAATGAAGCTTAATAGGCCAAAACAAGGGCTTAGAAGATGCATGGAGCTCTTAGGGCCATAAAGTTGGCACCTTTATGCCATGAAAGCTCCTTAAGACACTGGATCTGAAAGGGTTTGTCTATATGGGACGTCCAACTCCCAAAGGCCACTTCACTTGGACAAAAACAAGCAAAAGAACATTAAGATTAAGGTCTAAGCAACCACAAAGCAAGGTTAAGACTTTTTTTTACCAGAAAGATGCCAAAAATGAAGCAAAGATTCTGGATCTAGCAGCTCCTTCTTGTATCTCCAAGTTTCTTCTTTCTTCCAATGGCTTCAAACACACACAACACACTCAAGAATGGCTCACAATCTCTCAAAGATGCTTTAGGGTTTCGAGGTTAGGGTTTAGAACAATGGAGGCTGGAAATGAGGCCAACTTATGGAGCTTAAGTTGTTTAAATAGAGTGCAAAACCCCAAAATTAGGGTTTCATTTCTTCTAGGCAACTCGTCGAGTTGAGGCATCCCAACTCGCCGAGTTGACCACTTAAAAACATGTTGTCCAAACATTTCTACACGATGAGTTGGGGCTACCAACTCGTCAAGTAGCTTTATAAAATTGAACAATTTAGGAGTTAAAATACATATCAGGAACCATATGTTACATTAATTGCCTTTGATCTCTTCAAAAATAGCCTCTAGTCGAATTCTGGTTTCCAAAGCTTCTTGAGAATGTCTCTAGCCTCCAAAAGTCGCTAAAAGTCTACAACCAACGTTAGGGTTTCGAACAGAAACGATACTTAAATAGATTTTGAAAATAGGCTCAACACGTCGAGTTTGAGGACCCAAACTCGCCGAGTTTTTCATTAAAATCGTTTGTACAACAAGGCAGTGTTTTGTCGGGATTCTTCATATCAACTCGTCGAGTTTTAGGATAAACTCGCCTAGTTCTTCTTCAATTTTGTCTTCTTTCTTCAAAATCAAAATTCCAAGCTTCCAATCGCTTATTCGGCTTCCTTTTTCTCCCAAGCATGTTTTCGTTGCTGAAAATGAAATTTTAAACTAATTAAGTACCTTTTGTTCAATATTTGAGACAAAAACAACATAAATTATTAAGATAATGCATGAATTTTATAACTAAATATGTCCATATCAATAAACATGACCTGTAAAAATTTCAACAAATTTACATGTGTTCTAGAATCAATTTTAACATTCAAGATATAAATTTCACACACACACATACAATCTATCTGATCTTTCTCACTCACATATCATAGAATCGTTGGATCATATCTGATAAATTCAAGACCCTATTTTCATTTCGTCGTGTGTGTCTCAATGGTAAAAAATCAAACTAAGCTCCACTTGATTTCCAAGGTTTACTCATGTTCTTCGTTTGCATCATGTACTCTAGTTGAATGATTGCATCAAGGTTTACTCATGTTCTTCATCGTGCAAATAGTTAGGAAGATTGCAAGTTAATAACAAGGTTATGATGATTTGGTAAGACATGTGAAAGATATGGTGGATAACCTATTGACCCATGTTTAAATCCTGATATTACTCAGCCCTTGTGGTCATGAATGTTCGACTGCAGTGACTCCAAGACATGAGACATATATAAATAAATAATTGTCTCATGTTCTCAATGGGGGATTAGTTGGTGCACGAAAGCTGACCCGAAAACCCTCATTAGGGAAGTTCCATTTTCAAAAAAAAAATATAAATAAATAAATAAATAACAAGGTTCTTTAATTCCGAATTTATTATGAGTTGCATGGGGAAGAAAGTGAAAGTAATTTCTCGTGAGTCACAAATGCATATCGGGATGCTTTAGCAAGGCCATCTTATACTCATATCATTACTACAAAAGAATGTAGAAATAATATGCCTCACGAAAAAACTAGATTTCCATGAATATTTGTTGGTTTGCTTTTGTTAGAAAAATCAGTGATGTGAATTTAGTGAAGTGAAGTTTGCGGTCTTTCAAAAAAATATGGTCTTATGGAAAAATATAAGCTTAATATATGGTTATTTAGTATTTAGTGAATAACTCTATAACTCCTGTTTGAGGTTAAAGTCATTAACTCATGTGTTCACTCTCATTTAAGTAAAAATACATTTTAAACTTGTTAAATGTTAATTTAATATTATAATAACTATCATCATTTGTAATCATTTTAATGATGCAAGGTAAAACTAAAACTAGAACAATCACACTTGAATGGGCAACCATCGAAAAATTCATCATGTCAACGCTTTTCTGTTACCTTATTAGATTTATACAACTAAAATTGGTTTGAAGTCGAAATTTTAAAATGCTGGATTTGAAAACCAAAGTTCAGAGACTTTTATAGTTAAAAAAATTATGAAGAATTTAACTAGTTAATAATAACCTTAAGTCCTTAACACAATATTAACCCCACTAATCTAATTTAAAGACGTAGAAAGTTAATCTAAAAACAAAAAGAATTAAACTTATAGATCCATGGAAATCAAACTTTATTAGATATTTTTCCTTATCTCACTTCTAAAGCTTTAAATAAATTAGTGTTAGATCACTGTCCCATTATTCTAAAGAATGAGATGATGGATTATGGATTATTTCGTTCAAGTTATTGAACACTTGTATAGATTACGGCCCAATTTCGTTCAAGTTATTTAACACTTGGAATGAATTATGACAACTATGTTAAAAAATAAGCTTAGGGTATCTACAGTCACATCCACATAAATATTTTACCTTTTTATTTAATTTTACTTTTTAACATTCACATTTCATTAAACTCAACAGAATTTAATGGATTTCCACGTCACCATTTTTATATTTTTAAACATAATTATAAATTTAAAAATAAAAGATATAATAGTTTAAAAAAATAAAATACTTAAAAATACATTAATTAAAAATTATGAAACACAAAACATGTAATCCTAAAAATATATTAATTAAAAAACACGAAACCTAAATAATATAATATAAAAAAATATGATGAATTTAATTGTGGTTTAATTAAAAAAAATCTAATATAAAATAATATGAAAATATGATTAGGTTTAAAATTTGTTTGAAAAAGAAAAATATTAAGTTCATACAACTCTTCCATTCAACCATTCTTCATGTATCACTCACACTCCATTCAACCTCTATTTAATCTTAATTATCATCCATTCAACTTTTATTAAACCTCTATTGTGAATGCCTTTAAAAGGCTTAAGAAATCAATCTATATGTGGCGTGAAAAAAATATATATATGAGATGTTACCTGAATCTCATAGAAATAGGAATTTTTGGAGAAATTTTTTAATGTCAGTCTCAACAAATGGTTGATGATATAGGTATTTTGTTGAAGCAAATTTGAGATATTGAAAAAATCGAGCTATTTAGTAAAAACTATATAAGATTTTGTTGCTTTTGATTTTAGTTGAAACGTTTTTCTTTTTCTGAATTTCGACAATAATATAAATATTTTATTATTAATATTCGAATAATTATTACCTTGAAAGAAATTGTGTCCAGTTTAAGTTGACATGAGCTCAAACTTTATATATTTATTCATTTAATTTAAATACCAATCATAAACAAGAAAAAGAATAAAGAAAGTCAAAATTCCTTTTATTGACAAAAAAAAAAAAAAAGGAGTCGTTGCGTAGGTTTGTTGTGTGTCGGAGATGATCAACGCGGAAAGGGGCGCCTATATCTCTTCTTTCGCCAGTTTGGATCCAATCCATACCCGGCGACCGACGACCGACGACCGACGACGGTTGATTGTGATCTGCGACAACTCAGAGAACAATTTCAACCGTCTTTCTTCAAGTGTTAATTTTTGGCTATTTCCTTCTTAATCGGTTGAATCGAGACTGTCACTCCATACATATCTCATACTCTTCCCTCGAGATCTATACTCCTCATATACTTATTAAATCGAAGGAACCTCATTGCTCCGATTCTGTAAGTATCCGCAAATCCATTTATGTTTATTGAATTTACTGTTGCTATCTCTTCGTTTTCACGCTGCGATCGATTGTTTTTTGCTGTTTTGTATGTTCACAATTAGAAGCTATCCTCGATGTTTTGCATTCTGGTTATCAGGAATAGGATATCGTGCTTTTATGATTTCGTTTCCGGGTGCGCGAAAATGCAGAAACTAGAACTTAGGAAAAAAATGTTGTGGCTACTAAACTAAATTTGAAGGTTACTTTGCTTTTATCAGAACTTAGAGATTCATAGAAGATTAGAAATGAACAAGTAAAATTGCAGTTTT
The DNA here is from genome assembly GCF_051521515.1 of Lactuca serriola. Classification (NCBI taxonomy): domain Eukaryota; kingdom Viridiplantae; phylum Streptophyta; class Magnoliopsida; order Asterales; family Asteraceae; genus Lactuca; species Lactuca serriola. The sequence goes on along the minus strand of NC_136415.1, from coordinate 17,154,069 downwards.
CGGACAGAAATAGGGAAACACATTCGCAACTAATGCTCTCCAAGTCCTGTTAATATTTCGATTTTAAAAGACAAATAAATTACTTCTTAAGTTCAGATTTAGTAATGCTTTCTGATATAGTTCAATTTGGTTGTTATTCTTCGCTCAAATTTGAATTGCTCCATATCAAATTGAAGTTGTTAGATCAGATGGGGTATATTTCGGATCCTTAATATTTGGAGACACCTCTGGATACTGATTCTGGATTTCTGGTAGCTTTCATGAATCATGATAAACTGTCTTTCTATCTATGGAAGAGGTCAGATTAGGCATTAGGGCATGTGACCTTGCACAAGAGTGAAGATGCATTCATTATAGTCTCATACTAGGAATTTGTGAATTAGGGCCTTCCATGATAATACTAGGGTGCAATATTCTACATTTAGTACTATAACTATGTGATAAATTATTGTTTTTCAGGTGCTATACGAACAGTGTTTTTAATAAATATCCTTTTTAAACAGTTTAGAAGTTCAATCACAAGGCTAGCTAGTACTCACACTGTGATTTTTTCAGGTCAGCCTATTTATCTGTGACTAGAGGCCAATGCTCATAAACATGAAGAGCTTCCATCTTCTAACTTGTGTCATATCCTCTCTATGTATTTTGGGATGCCATAGATATCACCTGGCTTAAAATTTCCCAAATTTCTTCAAGCATGGTATACACATCATCAGACTTGCCCCCTTTGAGAGGTTCTGTTCGTGATTTCATTTTCCCTAACTCTAGACACAAAGATAGTTTAAGACTCTCCTCTTCACTTCAAGATTTCTCTGCATACAATCAACTTGATCCAGAAGAAGGCAATCTTAATCATAACCATGGACTTGACCAGATTGATTTCTCAAGAAAAAACAGTGGGACAAATTTTTTAAAAGAGAAACCATCACCAAAATCTAGAAAGTGGGTAATTCTCGTTTGCTTCCTGTTCTTTGCTTCTCTTATCTACACATCACTTCATCTTTATTCAAATTGGTCTAAAAAATCCTCCAGATTCTTCGTTGTACTTGATTGTGGTAGCACAGGTACACGTGTCTATATATACCAAGCATCCATCAACCACCAAAAAGATCAAAACCTTCCGATTTTGTTAAAATCAATACCACAAGATCTTAATTCTAAACCCAGTTCTCAAAGTGGGCGGGCCTACAACCGTAAAGAAACCGAACCCGGATTCGACAAGCTGGTCAACAATGTAACCGGGTTGACCCATGCCATAAACCCACTCCTTTACTGGGCTGAAAAACAAATCCCAAAACACGCACATAAATCCACCTCATTGTTTCTCTACGCGACAGCTGGCGTCCGGAGATTACCCACTGCTGACTCAGACTGGGTGTTGAACAACGCGTGGTTGATCTTGAAGAATTCGTCTTTTGTATGTAAACGAGAGTGGGTTAAAATCATTAGTGGGACAGAAGAAGCGTTTTATGGATGGATAGCTTTAAATTATCATACGCATATGCTTGGTGATAAAAATAGATCAAATAAACAAACATATGGTGCACTTGACTTAGGTGGATCATCTTTACAGGTCACATTTGAAACCAATGACTACACAAATACAACATTAAACGTGACAATTGGTCAAGTCAACCATCGGTTAAGTGCTTATTCTCTTTCAGGTTATGGTCTAAACGATGCTTTTGACAAATCCGTACTTCATTTACTAAAAATGAACCCCGAAAGTAGTAACAAAGTTATCATAAGACATCCTTGTTTGCAATCTGGGTACGATGAACATTACATAGGAAAAAACGGAAACCCGGTTCGGTTAATGGGTGCTCCAAATTGGGAAGAATGTAGTAAGCTAGCAAAATTGACTCTCAACTCATCGGAATTGTCAAAAAAACATACATATGGACAGTTTTACGCGATGTCTGGATTCTATGTGGTGTATCGGTTTTTCAATTTGAGTGATAAGGCCCCACTGAATGAAGTTTTGTCGAAAGGTCGGAAATTCTGTGAAGAATCATGGGAGGTTGCTAAGAGCAGTGTGCCAGCTCAGCCGTTTATAGAACAATATTGTTTCAGAGCACCTTACGTTGTGTTATTATTGAGAGAAGGTTTGGGTATAAAAGATAGTCAAGTTAATATTGGGTCGGGTGGGATTACGTGGACAACTGGGGTTGCGCTTCTGGAAGCTGGGAAAGTGATTTGGAGACGACCCGGACCCGGAACCGGGTTTTATAATTACAAATTGTTTGAAATTGAGATGCACCCTTTGACCTTATTAGTGATTTTGTTGGGTTCCTTGTGTTTACTTGCGTTTGTGTTATCATTGGTTGGTAGACGATTCTCCCGTAAGTTGAATTTACCGGTTTTTAGGCACAGAAACGTATCGGGGAATTCTGTTCTCAATATATCAAGTCCTTTTAATTACCGGCGCTGGAGTCCTGTCATTTCAGGTAAATTCTTTGAGAAAATAGTTTCTTTTACTCAAATTAATAGGATTCACAAAGCTAACCATACACTCTCCAACGATTTAATTCACATTTTTCTACTTTCTACACTCTGCATGAAAGATTAAAAAAATTAATAATAAACTAAATATATTTTGATTTGGGGCTAAATGCAAGAAATAACGTTGTACTTTATTTTTATATTGATTTTCTAATTATGGCATTTTAATTATAAAAAAAAGTTATCAGGACACAATATTTTTAAACATCTACCCATTCTCTTGATTTGAATTACGGCGGCATGACACAGATTAGCAAGTTTTTATGCTATGTCATTATCTACAAAGGATGTGCGAGTGTAATATGGCACTTTTTTTTTTATAAAATACTTCATTCAAACTTCAAAGTCTTTTACCATCTTTTTAATTATAGCATCAAACTTTCATTTCTAATTACGACATTGTACTTTTAATTTTCTCTTACTAAAAAATCATACATTAAATCAAATCAAATCAAATATGTTTATACCAAGAGAAATTAAATATCATCCTTCCTTTTATTTCCACCCATTTTCCTTCTCATATAAAATAATGACATGTGGAATCTACTAATTCTCGCTCTTAATATCCTCTCTTGATTTTGATATTTGTCTTGATCTAGCGAGTAAGAAGATGAGCACCAACAAAACATTCTCTTATACCAAAAGTAATTTTCACATATTATTTACTATTCCTTCTTTTTTCCACAATTTTCTCAATATAATTTGAAGAGGTCCAAGGCAGATTTTTGCATGAATTTTCTAAACGTAGATAGAAGAATGATCCACCCCCTCGTGAAATTATTTTTGGTGTACCATATTCGCTATAATGTATGATATATTAATAAGAAAAGACTTTAAAAGTACAATGTTGTAAGTTTGATGCCAGAACTAAAGAAGAAAATTTGGCAAAAAAAAAAAAAAAAAAAATTCACATCAGCAATATGAACATGTATACAATAACATGGCATAAAACACATGTTAATCTGTGTCATGTCATCATAATTCAAGTCGAAATGTTAATGGGTAAAAATTTCAGTGTACAAAGTATATTGCTTAAATAAGAAAATTGAAAGTACAATACTATAAATAAGAAAAACAAAAAATGGCAGTTTGGGCAATTTCTAAGACGTGTTTTTATGGTGATTTAGGGGAGGGTAGAATGAAGACACCACTCAGTCCAGTGGCACGTGGCACTGATGTCCAGCTGGCAGATTCTTCATTATATCCAAGCATCCCACATAGTATTTCATCAGGTAGCTTGGGACAGATGCAATTTGATAGTAATGGCACTTTGGGCGCATTCTACCCTAGCCCTCACAGAGGTCGGATGCACCTGCAAAGCAGACGATCCCAATCTAGAGATGACCTCGCTTCTTCGCTTTCTGATACACATACACATTTAATGAAGATTTAAGGATTCTCATATGGGATTTGTCTCCCACATTTGAAAACCCCATCAACGGTCAAGATCCAAAGATTGTGGTCTCCGATTGTTCCAGTAAGCCCCAAGTGTTTTTGTACAATCGATATATAGTAGTTGTCAGGTTGAAATAGTTAAAATACATATTTTTAGACTATTCAAAAAATATTCAAATTGAACTGTTTTACAACAAGATATGATAAGCTGCTAACATTTTAACATTTTTAAATCGGTATATTTCATAAGTTATTAAACAATTTAAATGAAAACAGCAGATTGTATTAACTTGTAATTGTGTCGAATATAATAATCAATCAAATTAGATGCTTGTTGGCATTAAGACATGTACGTGAAAACAAAAGGAAAACTTATCTGGATGTACTGAATCGACTAAAGCTTCATGTTATGTGTTAAAATTGAAAAGACTATATATTCTTGTTGTCGACAGGGGTCCCATATCATACAAAACAAACTTCAATTAATAGGAAATATGATAAACAAAGACAGCGTTATTGGTGGTCGTATGATGTAATTGAACACAATGTTAACCAACTGTGTTAGGTTAATATATACTAGTATATCATATAAAGTGTAGATATAATTAATATGTTGTGGGAAAGTGAGAAAATACCTCTTAATGTGTTTTCGATCGTATGTAAATAGGATTGGAAAACTTTAATAAAACTAATACATAGAAATGAAGGCATTTTCCTTGATTTGCTATACAGTTAATTGGGTGCTTTGGTGTTATAATAATCTGGTAGTTATTTAGAAGGAGAGAGTCATTTCCTCCCAACCCACTGAATTTACTGTCACATCAATTTTTGTTTCTCATTTTTTTTCATCTTTCTCAACACACAACACACGGAAAATGAGAGAGAGAGAGAGAGGGGTGATGAAGTGGGTTAGTGAAACCAATTAAACAACCCATTGAAAAATGAATAATACCGACGATAACTCTATTGCTAATTAAGATTTTAACTTGATTGTTTTATATTTTTTTAATTGAATGGATTGAGTGCAGTAGCGATGTCACAAGGTGTTTCCTTTAACCCACCTATTTTTTCGATATTTACTACTAATTATATATCCAAAAAATTTAGGACCTATCTTAAAAAAAATAAAAAACCTACCTTGTATTGAAAAAAAAAAAGGAAAACGATATATATATGTTTAAAATATTTCTTTGATTTAAAATGATATATATATCACTTATAGTTAGTGTCACATCGACCAACGACATGAAATAGGTGAGAGATGATGTCTTATAAATAAAATGATTAGAGAAAAATTTAAAGTAACTTTGTATTTAACGGCTAGCTATGACTTAGCTAATAAGTCAGTTGTTTTTTAAAAATATAATACATATATTTATAAATATCGTTTTTTTAAATGTCCAAAGGTCCGATTGAAGCGGATTTTTTAGTAAACCGGTCAGTTGCCACTAATTAGGAGTGTTCGCGGTACGGTTTGAAACTGTGAAATCGGTCATCGGTTTGGTTTGCGGTTTTGAACTTTTCAAACCGTAGTGAACGGTTTTGCTTACGGTTTTTAAGATTTCAAACCGTATAAAAAACCGGACCAAACCGTTAAGATTTGTGTGTGTGTGTGTATATATATATATATATATATATATATATATATATATAATTTTTATATGTAGTTATATTTTATTGTATTATATATTAATTTTTATATATAGATAATAAAATTTAATACGCACGTTTATATAGCTCAGATTCCTGGTAGTTTCTTTTGTTTACTATAGTGTAAATGAAGTCCGACAACTGAGAGTCCACCTTTCCAACTCCAAGCAATCGTTTGATTTGTTTCCACTTGCCCTAAATCTAATCGCGAAGACTCAAAATTGCAAAGCAGAGTCTCGTCTCGACTGTGGTTGTTCTTTAGTCTATATATATATATATATATATATATATATATATATATATATATATATATATATATATATATATATATAGTTATATTTTATTGTATTATATATTAATTTTTATATATAGATAATAAAATTTAAAACTCACGTTTATTTAGCCCAAATTTCTAGTAGTTTCTTTTGTTTACTATAATGTAAATGAAGCCCGACAACTGAGAGTCCACCTTTCCAACTCCAAGCAATCGTTTGATTTGTTTCCACTTGCCCTAAACCTAATCGCAAAGACTCAAAATCGCAAAGCAGAGTCTCATCTCGACTGTGGTTGTTCTTTAGGTGTACCAACATAATCGATTTATTTTACTAAATTAGTTTAATGGACTCGACTAAAATGGACCTAAAAATCTCAAACCGTGAAACCAAACCGGAGCCAAACCGTTAGTAACGGTCTGGTTTGGTTCGGTTTTAAATTTTCAACAGTTCGGCTTCGGTTTTTGCTTGACAAAAACTGTTACTAACGGTTTGGCTTTGGTTTGACCTAAAAACCGAAAAAACCGGACCGTGAACACCCCTACCACTAATTGCTAACAAACGGTTTTGTAGATAAAATATTGGTAACAAGAACGGTTCTCGCTTCAATCGATCGAATTGGCAGATACGCTATGGTTTTAAAAACTATACTTTTATTAGTTCGGTTGAACATGATTAAGGAAGCATGTGAATTTTATTCTAGATTCGCCATTGGTTGAGTATGTTGAAAAAGATAGGGTTTCCGTGTGTTGTGAGTTGGGAAAGATTGAAGAAAAATGAAAAAGCAAAATTGATGTGATAGTGGGTTCAGTGGGTTGGGAAAGAATGACTATTGAAAACTATACGAATAAAATTAATTTATAATTATAAATATATGTCATTCTGTTCCCAAATAGAATTTAAAAAAAAAAACAAAAAAAAAAAAAGAACTTCCCTGTTAAAAGAATATGGAGAAAAAATTGCATTTGGTAAGGTTCATTTCTTTTATCAACCAAACAAGATTTTTGTTTTCATTTTGCCCTAATGCTCCATTCCATTGCTATATAAGGTCATTGACCTTTTATTTATTTATTTATTTATTTTGCTACTTAAGGTCTTGAGACCTTTATCATTTGAGATCTCTTATATACCTTCATCATGTTATCTTTGATTTTGAAATACCTTATGTCATGTCCTACCAATATCTCTTCTACGCGGATGATAAATACTTCTCATAACATGGAGTCTAACTCAAACACATGTTTGAATTGAAATTGAGTTACTGATATAAGCTCTTCCATTCTGAATCATATAGTTATTACGTATTTTATTTATTCTTATAATCTTATCTTATAATAATTATGTATACTATAAATAAATAAAAAGTGGTGGACAAACAAAAGAGGATGAAAAAATCTATTGAGTAAATAGAACTTCTTCGACATCTATTATTAATAGACACGAAAATGATAAATTAAAAAAATGACGAAAAGAACAAGACATAATACAAGGTTCTACTCTAAAACAAACATTAATAATCAAGAATCCCATGTTCTAGATAAAATGATTATTTTTCAAAATTGAAAAAATATGGTCATTATTGTTAATTAGTTTGTTCATATATGTCAATTTCATTAATACCCCTTAAATAACAATCTAATCCTCGAATAAAAAGAGTTCTATTCTTGGCTGAGCACATTTGGGGGATTTTCCCTGGATTGACGTGGGTTCGATTCTTCGTTCCCTTTGGTGGTGAGTGGTGCCCCTCTTGGTGGCCCGCCAGGCATTCCTGATCCATCGGGTCGGGTTACCCTCTATTTGTCGGTTCAAAAAAAAAAGAATAAAAAGATTTATAAGCTTTTATGTATTATAAATAAAAAAAATTTCGAAGCTTTCAATATATTTTACTAAATCTACCTTTGAGGGGTTTTTTTTTTTTTTTGAAGGGAATGATTTTAATAGAAAATGTTATCAAATAACTAACAAACAATTACATATGAATAGACAAAAATGGATTTAACATCCACGAAACTAATACTAAAACACATATTCTAGTTAACAAATCAAATCTACCCTAATAAATAAAAATAATTTAGCCACATGTCATTCTCTCATTCAATTGGCCACATGTCATTTTGTTATAATTTTGAGATATATTTATTTTCCACTTGTCATTTACTTCATTTTTCATTTCCAATACATCATTAATTTAGTTTCCATAAATTAAACCTACCATAATGACTATTAATTTTAAATTTTAAATTTCAATTCAATTTCAAAATAAATTTACAGTTTAAACATTTGTGTTTAACATTTTGTTATAATTAACCTGTTTAGTACACGAGTCTGCTAATTAAACAAATAATTTTAATTTATTTGTTTTTTGCATGTTTTTTTTCTTCATAATTTTCAAATTCATATAAACTTCCCACTTAATTGTTTCGATTTAACATTTTGTTTTAATAAACCCGTATAATATACGGGTCTCACAACTAATTTAGCAATAATTGATCAATCTATCAATCAACGAATTCCTTTGAACAGTCAATTAACTAAAAAAATAGAATTTCGAAAATTTCATAGTAACCACCACATAATTGAAATTTGAAAGTATAAAATCCAAACCACTTCTTTTCATGTTAGAAAGGTGCACCATGTCAGAGCCAAAATATTATATCTTCAAGATCTGTAAATGTCAAAATGTTAAGGTCACACTACCTCCCAAAGAATTTTAAAAGGTCTGAAGCTACTTGACACAAGAAAAAAACATGGGTGATGTAGACGACAAATTACATATGCCCCAAACAAAAGTCGAAACATCCGATTCTTTTATATCCCAAATTAATCTAGAAGGAAGTTTTTTTGATGTAGACGACAAATTAAAAATATTCTCCATATTTGAAAAAAACTTATTTCACCATAAACTATTGAGTCAACATTGACATTCTATTGCTAGGATGAATAATGATTAAACTGCTAGGATAATTTTACTATTTTAGAACAATTTTATGTGATTAGACAGGTTAAAAAGTCTAACCACAACCATAATACTTTCACTTTTTAGACTAGTCGGAGTGGGCAACGCCCACTCATGTATTTTAAGAAAAAAGAAGAAAACGGCGTTAAAGGACGTGGTGGTGGTAACGAAAAGTAACGTGGAAGCTAATAACATGCAATAACGGGGAGGTGGGGCGGTGTTTGCGTCGTTATAACATGCAATAACGCCCCCTTTGGCATTGCCCACACCCAACTGTCTTAAAAATAAATCTAGATTCACAACAACAATACGTTGGCCTCTTAAAAAGAGAAAATAACAATTCTAATCATAAAACTTTTTACTTAATACCCATAAATTAGTTTGTAGCAAAAAATAACCTATCAAACAATAGGCGATTAAGGAAACTTACAGTTTCAACTAAAAACCTACGACATGGGGGGCTTAAAGGAGAGCAAAGTGGGCAGCTACACAGGACTCAATTTTTTATTATATATATTTATTTGAAAATAAAAAATTATAATAAAAATAAGGACCCTTTTTATCTAGCTCGTCCTGAGCCTTTGGGGATATTTAATCTCCTTGACCTACGTTTTGGAGAGTTTTAGAGGTAATAACCTACGGTTTAGGGGTTATGGGCTACAGTTTTGGAACTCATCTACGGTTTGAGGGCCCCCAAAATATATAAAGTTAGAAAATTTCATTTAAGTTATTTTTGGATGTTTTAAGCTAGTGAAACGCTCTTCAATGACGACTACGAACTACAATCATGTTTCTCCTTAAACTTTGTTTTATTTGTTTTCTATAGTTTACCTTGTAATCTAATAGCATGTGGTACAATTTTTCTATGCCACCTACAGTGTACAAGCGGATGATGCATATTTTGTGAATCAATTGCTTGCTTGTACACCGTAGGTGACATCTACATATGCAGATCTTTTTTTGGGAAGTTTGTAGCATGTATAGGGAGTATATAACCCGATGGTAGTCTTGTAAAAATATGTATAATATAGTAGTCAGGCTAATATGAAATAATAATTAACTTCAATCAAACAACTATCAACACCATAAAAAAAAAAAAAGAAACAGTAGCTAAAGGAGGGAAAGAGTAGGTTTGTGCTTTCACTTAGGCTAAAGGTAGCACATTGTCACATCAGTTTCATCTTTTTCTGTTTAGCATTTAGTCTTAGCATTTAGTAGGGAGTGGTAACACTCCTAACATTCTATTTTTTTTTCTTTTTTCCAATTTAATTTAATTAAATTATTTTAATATAAATCAATTACATGAAAATAAGTATAATATTCAAATGTAGGGTCTTCTTGGTAATTTCAGAAAATTGGTTTGTGAGAGGAACTAAGATAGGGGAGTAATGTGTAAGTCTGGGATTATTGGAGGTCCATTTTTGTCAAATTCATATTTTTGTGTCTTGTCCTTCCCTGCATTTCGTCGAAAATATGGACTGCATTACTCATCTCACCCTTTTTCTAACCTTTGAAACTGTGAAAGTAAGAGCTAAGTGAATCACAAAAAAAAAAAAAAAAAGGAAAGAGCCAATCAGCTCTTCCCTTCATCTCTCTCTCCTCTCGCTTGCTTCTTGGCGACTTCTTCTTAGCGAGACATTTAGCATAATCAAAGGGATAGAATAACGAACTGGTAGCGAGGGCGGTGGCGAGGCTTAGCACCTCCCACTCCCTTTAGTCTTATAGTTTTGTTCATAACAAGCATAGGATTCATACAAATGAACAACAAACAGTAGCTTTGTTGAGAGCATATTGTAGGTGAGTAACTTCACCTACGATTTTGCCCAAAAAAAACTAAACTTTTTTATAATCGGAGACCAAACTGTAGATGAGTGTTCAATTGGTAGGCATGTTTGTATTAGCTATGGTTTGATTGGCTAGTTTTAAGTATCGACAACCACAAGCTTTTAGCTATTAAATGAAAAATCATTAGTATTTAAAAATCTAATCACACATTCACTGTTAACAAGTTTATTGTTAGAGAACCATTAGTTAGAAATATGGAAATAATGGAATTCCATTTTCGTGTAGGTATTTTGATTTTAAGGGCACTTATGGCCTTATAGCCGAAGGTGACCACCAAAAAATAAATTCTTGATGGTCCAACTGCAAGGACCACTTGCACCAGGGTAATTGACCATGCAATGCCTACGAGTCACGAAGCATTTTCTAGGTGTTAAACAATCACAATTGAATTTGTATACTCGTCTTCCAGTCTTCCAACCTTCGATACTAACTAATATTTATATTATTGTTTTTTTCACTTTTTTCTTACCTTTATAATAAAATTTTAAGAGTAGATATAAATTAATAGAAATAAGATTTTGTTATTTCATTTTAAGATTTCAAAATTCTTTTATATATATATATATATATATATATATATATATATATATATATATATATATATATACTTGAACCATCCAACCAGTAAGACGGCTAGTTCGATGTCCAGTCCGGTTTTCAAAAAATTGGGTTACCCCCAACCACTTTGTAAACTTCTCACTTACTCTTACATATAAATACATATCATTTTGAAGCCCATTTTGTCAATACATTTTAATGTTTGTTATTTTTAAAAGTTACTCTATTTTATTAAATATAGAAAATAAAAATAAGTAGCTTTTATAAAAAAAAAAAAAAAAAAAAAAAAAAAAAAAAAAAAAACAATATCATTAGTGTAATTAATTTATTTGAAACATATAAAACATGTCTCACAAAACTAGATTTCAACTAATAGTTCTGGCAAAACTAGATAAGACCCAACGGCTTTTGGCAAATTTAGTTAAAAACTAAAAACTACTTAAAATAGTTTTTAGATTTAGAACTTTTTGCTTAGAGTAATAAGTTTTTTTTATTAAAAAAAAAGGTTAATAGAAGTCTTATATAAAAAAATAACATGTCTTGCAAGTAGGTCACAAAAGTGATACCATGTTTAGTTCATTACATTGATGAGAAAGACACTACTGCAATTGCCACCACATGACATGATATTGCATACTTTTTTAATAGAAGGTTTCTAGGTCTCTCACTACATAAAAAAAAAACTTACTGATAAACAAAAATCACACACCATCTCTAAACCTACAACTTGATGATATTCATAACACTAGAAACAAGAAACTTTTCTTCATCAGACAGCAGCACCTTCATTCAGAAGCATCTGATCAAAATGCCAAACACCTGACAAATTTGTAAAAAGTTAGGTTGTTCTTTCTATAACAAATCACCAATAAATGAAAATTCATATCAATAATTTTACCATGTCCTTTGCCAACTCTTCTTAGTTGAGCAACATACTCGGATATCTTTTTGATTGCTTCAACCTTTTTTTATTACATTAATAAATAAATGTCAGTATAATTATAATTTTTACTCCAATAAAATACAAAATTTCGGTTTTAAATTTGGGATTCACCTGTTCACCGAGAAATTCACTTTCTACAAAATCAGCTAATTGCACATCATTGTTCCTGTTGGCTACCTGGTTTCATTTCATTTCACCCAACATTTGCATATCAGAAACTTTAATCCTTCTGTGGTTATATGCTTAAAAGTAAAACCAAAGGGCATTTACGTAAATACCTCATGGAGGTTTAGGAGTTTCTCATTTGTCAACTTCTCCAATGACAAAGCAAGCTCCATGGCTAGTATCAAAAGTATTGAAAAAAATAAATATAGAAGCTTACAAGTGAACATTTAGAGCACATAGAAGGGATATACAGAACTTACCATACAATGCATCACCTTTCTCTTCATGATCAAACTCAGATAACGGCATTAAAATAGAATTCAGCTTCACTTTTCCACCTCTTTTGTTCTGAAAGCAGAAAGATTCATCATCATTTTGATCCAAATATATAGCAAATAAAAAGCTAGAGATCGGTGATAAATGATAAAACACCTGGTACTCCATGAATTTCTCGGCATGCTCTCTTTCCTCTTCGCTAGACTCCTTAAAGAATCTGTAAAGTTACAAGTATTATAAATGAATACACCAGTTAATCTTACATTCCAATTCGTTATAATGAGATATATCATGTATATATATGATAGTAGTAGCAACTTACTTGGCTAAGCCCCTAAGAGCAACATTGTCCCGATCAAAGTAGGCATACAGAGCATGGTATACATAGGAAACATTGTACTCAACACTGAAACAAAACACGAAATATCATCAGATATAAGCAAAACAAGTATAAGTAGAACTTTATCATACAGATTAAAGATGCAGGACAATGATGGGATTCTCCTATAACTTTTATCATACACATGGTGGGCAGTTTGGCTTCACGATAAGGTCTAGTTTTAAGTTCGAATAATCAAAGTTCCAAAATCTAAACATAGAGCAACTGTATAGAATCACACTCTATAAACTATAGATATGTCCAGTTGTTTAGTCTAGAGACATGTAATGCTAGCATAGAGTATTACTATACTAAATATAAAAAATGGCAGTGAAAACCGTAAAATTAATGAAGCTAGAAATCAAAAACTAACTCCAGAAAAGGAAAACCTACTTGATCTGTTCGTTGATGGAAGCTTCAGATTCGTCAGCATATTTCTGGCGAGCAAGAGATTGTTGAGGAAGAGAGGGGACAAGACTGAGCTCCTTCTTTACCTCCTCAAATGGTTCAAACACAACTCCAGCAAGTGGGCTGTGGTTCGAAGAACCACCTTTCACCGCCGCACAAACGACAGGCGACGGCGTCGAGAGAGAAGAAGATGAGAAGCGAAAACAGCCGAGATTATTATCGGCGGTGGCTCCGTTGAAGAAGTTGAGGGTGGGAGGGGTTTTGAGAAGCATAATGATAATTTCAAGAGAAATACGCACAAACTGGAACGGATAACAGGGGAAGTGAAGAAGTTTTCAAGTGAGTGATAAAGGAAGACGAAGATGGATGCATAAATATAGGGAATCGGCGTTAATGCTGAGCCGTAGGATGATGCGACACGTGGAGGGATAAGATTGAGTGAGTCAGGTGGCGCGTGGTTGGCTTGTGGCATATCTGGATATTTTTTGCTTTTTGTGTTTTCGGGGTGGTGCGTTATCCAATGATTTATTGGCACGATCGAGACCATATCAAATAATTAACATTTTTCGTCGTGTTAGAAGAACAAAATAATGAATAGCTCAATTGGGTCGACTATTGTAAAAGCTATTAAAAATATTTTTGATGCAGAAAATAAATATCTTTCTTGCAAATGTGTGTTTACTCGTTATAACGAAAGCATCGACAATGTATAGCGAATTAATTATATGAAATGTTTAGTTATCAGGATTAAATTCAATAATAATAATAGAATGTCATGTTGATGTCTAACACATATAAAGTTTAATGGCCATTTAACTATTTAATGAGCATATTGAGTTTAATTTCATGAATGATTTTTTTAAATATGTTACATTGAACTTCTATATAATTAAGGTATTGTAGCAAGAAATGGTAGAGTTACATAAAAATTAGAATAATATGTGGTAGCCTTTTAAACTCTATAAAATTCAATGCATCGTAGAAGTCCTAATCCACTAACTTTTGATTTCAAAATTTGCAAAGGTGTGTCAAGATTAGGTTTAATAATTGTTTGGTTGAAGGAGTCAACTTTTGATGAAAAAGTTCCAACATCTTAACTTTTAGTAAAACAAATACAAAACTCGTCTGTAGGAGTCAAATAGATTTACAAGACCAAATGTGATCAACATGAGGGCATCAAGCACAAAACTCGTCTTGTAGAAAATTGATGCTCTTAAAAATGAAGACATCGACTACATAAAAGTATATGCTCTAATCATGAGACTTGATACCATACGAACTATCATTGCCTTAATTGCTTATGGAAAAGGGGAGAGTCTACCACTTACTGTAAAATATATATTATTGCATAGAAAATTAAAAAGAGAATGTATATGTAGAAAATCAAAGGGATACATATTAAAGAGAAATACCAACTTCACAAAACACTGTATAGATTAAAGGAAGTTCCACGAGCCTGTTTTAGTAAGAATGAAGCACATTTCAAGGATGAATAATTAAAAAATACACAATTAAGCAAACATTGTTCACAAAGCATAACAGTAGAGGTCATATGTCATTGTAAGTGCTTATATAAATGATTTGATATATACCCGGTGATAATGCATGACTCTTATATGAACTACAAACAATCCATGTTAATATAGTTCGACATACTTGATGGGAAATATGCGCTATATTTTAGGAATCAAAGTGCTATAAAGAGAATAAGGCATGTTAATTGATCAAAAAATATATGCAGTTGAAGTATTAATTAGACATTGCATGTTGGATAACAAACATGTAGACATTCCAGTTATTACAAACCTGAAGCTAGATAAAGATAAGCATGAAAATACGATTGACGTAACTGTACACGAGCAACTCTAGGGCAACTTATTATACCTGACATCAACTAGATTTGATATGATATTCATTACATGCATACTAAGTATATGATGTATTTCACACTTACTTAATTACAAACAATCCAACTATTAGTATTGTGAACTAATTATGAATTATTGATAGAATCCAAAAATAGACAAATCAACAAATAATATTGATAATTAAATATCAATTAGTTGCAAATAATAAGTTTAGTTATCATTACTTGTTTACCAAGTTTCGTAAAAAAACTAATTTGATATTTCGCGATCAAATATTGACTTTGTAACTAAGCATAATAACTCATGCCCTTAACTATTATTACACGCTCCAATGCTTGTAAATTGTAGCATAAAACCCCATGATATAATGTACTTATTGTTCGTTTTGGTTAACCAAAATTGGAAAAAAAAAACATTAAAGACAAAACGAGTACTCGAAAATCAGAAGAAAATAATGAAACATCCTGGTGATCTCAGTCACCGTCTCTGTCTTCTGCTTAAGAGACAGGAAGTCCTAGGCCAAGCTTTCCCGCTCAACTGCAGGTACAAACTCTCCTATAAATATCACAGTAAACCTCTCCCAATTCATCGCAACATGCTCTGCAAGAGTGTAGTCAGCTGTCACAAACTTCCACCAGTCCTTCGCCCCCAAGCTAAGCAAGTTCAATGCGAATCGAACCCTCAAACTCTCCAGATAGGAGCATGTATTGAAGCATCCTTCCACATCAGAGATCCATCTCATAGTGGTAATCGCATCATGGGTTGTGTTGGTGAACTCCTGATACCACAATGAATCACCCCTTGCGGTCTCGCAGCAGCAAGAACCACGGTGGTTATGACAACAACAGCCTCAGTGACAACGACATAACACTCATCAAAAGTCTCAATCAACATGGTCTTGACAGACCCAAATATCAATGGGATAGCCTCTCTGATTGTTGCGTCCACCTCTACGGCAACTATCCTGTGGATCTCATCATCAGTGGCGCTTGCCCTCTAGGGGTCACTGGAGCCTAAACCTCGGGTAACCACCATACTGAAACACATAAGAAAGTTATCAACAAACAGACTAAAGTGTAATTACCATTGATCACACCCATACAAGCTCTTTAGTCCCTTGAGGTTACTCCTCGAGCCGCGTAAGGATCCAGTGCTTCCTGTAGTACGGGCCCAATACTAACTTCCACACGAACCCGTATTTGTCTCGAGTCGTACCCTCAAGACCCTAAGTCACAAGGACTCTACCTCCTCACATTATCTAAGAACTAGCCCTATAGGTTCCCTTGGAACCACTGATCAGCATCTAGATACTAACTCTAAACTGCTCCCCGACACTGCTCCGCTTCTTGATACCTCCGACGTCCTCGCTATTTGCTTCGCGTATGTCAATTGTACATAGTACGAGACTCAATAGACATTCGAATAAATGATTCCACCTCAAATCCACAACCAAACAAGGAACAGGAAGAAAGGGTAAATCAGGCATTATAAGGCTATAAAATCCTAACTACGTACAACTATGTAGCAAACACAAAGTAAATAGTAAAGACAAGTTCAATCTCACAAGAATGAACTCCTAGGCTAAGGCATCACAAATTAGGCAACATTTCACACTAACTTTGCAAGATTCCTTAGCCTATATTTAGCTAGCAAGCAGTTCTACCGGCTCATACTATAAACATATATGCTCTGCACTACTCAAAATATAAATTAAGGTATTTGGGAAACTGTCGCTCGAGCGCTGGCCAATTGTACACACTGCTTTTTTGGGTTTTCTCCTGTAAAAGTCTTCATTTTTTTGTTAAGTTCTTAAAAATTTTCAGATCCTTAGTTTGAGTTTGGAATCACCCAAAGGTTCATCCAAATCCCTCAAACCAGGGCTCTAATACTAAATTGTAACACCTCAAATTTTAGACCAAAATTTTCGTTCTTAAGTTACCAAAAAACATAGTTTCACAACCAAGCTGTCAAATACATGATCATCCCCAAACAACAAGTACCATAATTATCAGAGTTTATAAACATGTCCCGATAATAAATTCCCTAGTGCGTGTGTACAATCAGACCTTCGCCATCCCGCAGTCCTATGAAGTACTTGCCACATATAAATCAACAACTGTAAGCACAAAACTTAGTGAGTTCCCCAAGACACCACATATAACACAACATAAATAAACAACTATGGGTTATCCGCAACCATGAGGGCAATCAACAACCCTAGCGAGCTAACAGCACGCCCGGTGGGTTATCAACAACCCTGGTTGGCTATCAGTAGCCTCAATCAGCATATAATTATCATGACATAATATAACAACTAAACCCAGCTAGTCATCACAAATACAACTATCCTACCATACATGTAAGAGCATGTGAGGAGACTCACGTGATACCGACGACACAAAAAATCTAGCACCCGAACCGCCGAATCTAGACTCTACCTAGCCAACAAAATAATTAACCCTAATTAATAATTAAATTCAAAATCTCACTTGCGAGTCCAAATCCCACAGATAAACCTTCTAAGGGCAAAAGGACCATTTTCCTTCCCATGATCCAAACACCATAAAACTTGACCAAGGGTCAAAGTCAACGAAAGTCAACACTCAATGCGGACACCAAACGTACTACTCCATACGTTGGGCGTACAACCATGTTAGCATGTATCGGGGAAGGATCAGGCTACGCGCAGCCAAGAGTACGCCTGATGTACTTCATCAGTCTCCAAAACCACTAAGTTGGTGTCTTAATCCTTTAAGACAACCAACCCAACTACTTATCTGACTAATTTAAGGTCTCTTAATCCATAAAGTTGTGGGCTTTAAGCCATTTCATGGCTAGGAAAGGCTCAAACCATCACTTCATGCATTCTAACCTACTTTACTTGTGCATGAGCCAAATGGGAAGATCAAGCAAGCATTTTTATACATCTAAATGTCCTAATATGCATGAAAGGACAACCTGAACCCCTTAGAGAGTCCCAAACTCAAAAAGGTCCAAACTTTGAGACTTTAGCTCATAAATCTTAAACCAAAGAGATCTAGAATAACACTTGCCAAGGTACAAGCTTTATACCTAAAAATTATTCATAAAGGTGGTAAGTTTATGGATCTTCAAACTTGCTAGCATATTCTTCTTCTTCTCTAATCTCCTTCTTTAACTACAAGAGCCAAGAACACTCATTTGCAATAATACACACACAAGATTAGGGTATATGGGAGGGTTGAACGCGGATAAAGGTGGCCATAAATGAAGCCATAATGTTCTTTAGATAGGGGAAACCCTTAAAATTAGGGTTTTGCATCTGAGCTAGTACGCCCAACATACCATATGTACGCCCAACGTACTAGTTGGCTCTCTGTGACCATGCATGCTACATGAGTAAGCTAAATGTACTCATATGTACGTGTATAACCTCTTTTTGCAAACTTTCTCTATTAGGGATCAAATGTGACACTTTTGATAAAGATTCAAAGAATGCTAAATGTACATTATTTCGTGATGTTACAATTATTTGACTTTGATAATTAAATTTTACTTAGCCCATTAAAAACAATCCATTTCCAAAACAAATTGAACAGTTAGATCGATCAAGTTAACCGAAGTGCACTATTCACACAACTCAAAAGCCGACACGCACCGATGTTAGATGTAAGAAACTTCTAGCTTTTTATATATGTATGTTGTGGCAAAATACTATATATATAATTAAAAAGGGCACAATAGTTTTTTGAGGTAGGACACGGACCAAACGCACAATAAAAATAAACAGTAGGGTCATCCGAGTTAAAAAATAAGTTAGGGACCAAACACATAAATTACCCAAACTATAGGGACCATTCGTGTAATTTACTCTTACCTTTTCGTTTTGTTCACATCTGGGTAACTATCTTTTTTTTGTACACATCTAAGTAACGAACTTTTTAGAAGTGTTCACATATGACCATTATGACTGGCAGCAACAGGCTGTAGCCTGTTGCTGCCGGTCATAATGGTCATATGTGAACACTTCCAAAAAGTTCCTTACCTAGATGTGTACAAAAAAATATAGTTACCCAGATGTGAACAATTTGAAAAGTTAATTACCTTATTAAGTTCATTTCCCCATTAGACAGGCAGGGCCGACCCAAGTACTAGGCGACTTGGGCAATGGCCCAGGGCAAAAAAAAGTAACTGAATAAAGTAAAGAAATTAGGTGGCAATGTAACTGAATAATCGTAGAAGACAAGGAGACAAGGGGGAATACAAAAGAAAAACATCAGTTTTTCGGCTTTAAAAGGAGCTATTGTGAAGGGCGAAGAAAAGGAACTCAATCTATGGTTTATATTGGTTTTCTGTTATAGTATGCAATTCTTCCAAGAACAAAAAAAAGAGGGCTCAAGATTTTCTTCTTTTTTTAGGTTATCTGTTGTTGGACTTCAAAGATATGGGGATAATGGTGTGATTAGATACCGAACCAAAAATAACAAAGGGGGATAAATTGGTTCGTATTTTTGGTCGACACTTTAAGATTAGAGGAGAAAAAACAAGGAACTCATAATGGTTTCAATTTCTTAATGTCTTGTGCTTTGTTTTTTGGCTTTCAGATGTTTATTCTTTAATAGTTTGGATTGTTATTGTTTTCAATTTTTAATAGCCGAGTATTTTAGATCTTGTTTTGTTGTTTAATTTTTTAAGGTTTCAATTGTATATCGATATATGAATCAATCGTTTACTTTAATTGGTAGAGTAGGTTATTACCTTAAAGTTACTTTTATTCGCATATGATTCATAGTAGTTTTTATTGTTAGATCGTTTCTAATGTTTTTGGCTGGCTTTATTTGGTGCTTAGAAGCTTAACTTTTTAGATAGATTGTACATTAAAATTATGCTTTCATTGGCTTAAATACAATTATGCTTGTATTGGCTTGGTTTGATTTGAAAAATAAAGTTCATAACTTACTAATTACTATACTAACAATCAATAATTAATATGATTGTTAGTAATGAATATGAATATATCCGGTTGCAAGGCTCTATTGCAATGTTGCTAACATGGTTTTAAGTGTGTAGCTAAGACTAATGTATCTCATTCTGAGAAAAAATAAACTCAGAAACGATTATGATATCTAGAATAAATGGATTAAGCAACTACTAATTACTAATATGTTAATGGTAAAAAAAACTTGCCATATTGTTTCTTAAACCGTTTTGTTAAACATTTATGTGTTGTAGTCATGGTTTACAAAGGGCATTATTATGTTGTTTTGCCCGGGGCATGAAAATCTATTGGACCGACCCTGTAGACAGGTCCGCAATAATTATGATAGGTTTTCTTTACATAAACTTTAAAAATTTAGGTGGGACCCACCTTTGCATTATGAAGGCGGATTAATGTCACTAGGACCCTACGAACTTTCATGTTTTGGTTTAAATAGTTCCTTCACTTATTTTTTTTGGCTTTGTAAGGGCTCAAACTCATATTTAACCTGTTAGTTTGGTCCTTTTACCCACTATAGTCGGTTTTAATGGCACGTAAGCGCACATTAGGACGCTTAATCATATACTTCTCTACTTTCAATCCACAACTGTTCATGGAGTTGAAGAGATGGGCGACTGTTGGTGATGATGATGAAAATAGTGAAGAAACATGTGTTTGAAACCAACATTATCTGCCGTCTTCGAAACTTAAGCAAAATCGAAGCAAGAACAGGAGACATGTGAGTAGGAGCACAAGGTCGGCGTTTTGTGGTGGTGTCCTAGGATTACCTGAAATCGAAAATGAAAACGTGATTTTTGAGTTTCTCAAATCAATTTCTAGGGTTTTCTGATATCATGTGTTTATGAAATTGTGTCTTTTACACTTTAGGATTATTTTGAAATCGTGTGTTTTTTGTTTTAGGATTTTCTTAAAATGTGTGTTCTTTAATTCAAGTTTTGTATTCTAGGGTTTTTTGAAATCGAGTTCTAGGGCAGACCATGTTTTCCGAAATGGTGGATGGTAAACAAAAACGTGGATGTTGAATAAAATTTTCTCTGAAATTGAAGATATGGGGAGAACACATATTCGGAAATCGTTGATGAACATGTTTTTCAGTTTCTTGTTTATGGATGTGGTTCATCCGATTTTCCTAAAATCGTGGGGAACACAACTGAGTTCTTGAGTTTTGGTATGAACAAACCTGGGAGACCGATTATACAACATATAACGTTTTTCCTGAAATGGTGGATGATGAACAAATTATTTTCTAAAATTGAAGATATAGGGAAAACACATTTTCAGAAAATCGTTGATGAGCTTCTTTCTCAGTTTCTTGTTTTTGGACGTGGTTCATCAGATTTTTCTTGAATCGTGGGGAACACAACTGAGTTTTTGAGTTATGGTGATGAACAAATCTGGGAGACTAATTATATTTATGAATTTTGAAAATCCGACAGAAGTACTACACAAGCATTGGTAATATAAGGGTTAATCAGTTAATGTCATGTGGTTGTCTGACTAGGCAATGGTATCCGGATTACCCCTTCACCTATTCAATGAAGGACCCTTTTAACGCATAAAAACCGAGTTTAAGCACTTAGAAAGCAAAAAAGTAATTTAAGGGACATTTTAAACCAAAACCAGAAAGTTCGTAGGGTCTCAGTGACATTAACCCCTATGAAAGCTATATATATATATATATATATATATATATATATATATATATATATATATATATATATGAAAGTCGGTTTAAACTAACATTTAAACTGGAAATCAGTCATCAAATCCAGGGACGGTTCTATTTGGGTGCCCGCAATGGCACCGTCAACCCCTGCTTTTTCTGTATGCAGTGTAAATTTTTTGATATTTTTTGATTTTTTTTTTCTTTTTTCTACTTACCGGCAACACCTACTATGGACCGGCAACACCTATTACCAAATCCTGCGTTCGTCCCTGATAAATCAGTTCAACTATAAAATCGATTTTTAAAACATTACCGGCAACATTTGTGAAAGTTCACAAAAAAAAAAAAAACAAATTGTACGAAGATTGTTTAAAAATATCCCATTCAACCCGTAACTACATGACTTGTCACAAGGAAACTATCATCGTGGAATGGTTTTATATAGGTGGATGTGATGTGTCACCAACTCACAGCCATAAAAATATACTTTTGTGAATTTGTATCATTAAGTAAGTAGTGGAACACAACCTCGGATATCTCAAAAAGTGACTTCACATCTCATCATTCATCGAATTTTTTTTTGTTAACGTGTTGCCTAATGATTTGTACAATGATCTCATTGCGTTTATATTTTAGATAAAAACTAACCGTTAACATAAAACATACTTGTTGTCTTTATCAATATTTACTTTTATGTAAAATATTATATTACTAGGTGTGAGACCCGTATATTATACGGGTTGATTCAAAAAATGATTAAACTTAAAGTATAATTGAAATATTTTTTAATGTACAACTTTAAAATAAGAAATAAAGAAAGAAACGTATTTATTACTAAAAATGAAATCAAACCAAAAATTGACAAGTGGATAATACTTATTTCAAAATTACCACAAAATGACAAGTGTCAAAACTAATGAGAGATTGACAAGTGGCAAAAAAACCTTCATTTATTAAGGAGGATGTATAAAATATAAATGCAATTATCTACTACTGTGGTTTAGGGTTATTTCTTGCATGAGTTAAATACCTAATATTCACATCTATACATGATTGTGTTTGTACTTAACCCATATAAAATGGCTAAATGTTTTATGCTAAAAAACCCGATTAAAACACTGAACTTTTACATACTTGCTCTTTTGTTTATTCTTTCAACTCGATTAACTTTATTATAAAAATCGTTTGATTGAATATAAATATAAAAAACCACTTAGGCTCATTAAGACATATTCATATACTAAAGAAAGAAAGTATAGATATATCATTATTTCTCCAATCATTTTATTAATACAAAACTCAATAGAAAAAAACCCTATTTTAAATTTTAATAAAAAAAGGCCCAAGGGTATTATGATATTTACAGAAAACAAGCCCATTTATTTTTGGGCGTATTTAATGGGCTATCTTAGTTGGCCTTATTAGATTTTAAGCAACTATGACAAATCAGGACATGAGGCCTCGTAGATTCAGGCAGACGGAAATAGCTCCGGACAACGGTCATAAAGACCATTTAGAACCCTAAAAGCTTTCCACTTCCAATCTTCCATGATCTTCCCAAAATTGCAGTGGATTTCTGTCTAAAACGAGAACAATGAAGCATTGGAAGATGCAATCACGAAGTCTTCTTCTCCACCTTCTCAATTTATCGATTCTATACAGACTCGGTGTAGTTCATGCGCTGTCTACGATCTGTGAATTCAGTATTACCCAGGAGAACAAGTTCTATAGTTATAGCTTGGCTTCCCCTTCCGAAACATTCCCTCATGGCGTTCTTAGCGAAGACGGGTACTTCTTCCCTCCGTACATACTTCTTCACATGTTTCCGTAGAGTTGTCATTCAATGTGATTCATATGCTTGATTTTAGGATTAGGTTATAGAGCATTGAAAATGTGCATTCTCTCATTAACTGACATGTATAGTCCGAATGATTCAAGTTTGGATATGGTTAAGTGATAGTGGAAAATTAGGTGGCAAGAGTTGGGTGATTAATTAATTCGATTGCTTAGGCGGCTAAAAATGTGAAGTTCTTATTTTGGTCATCATTTAAAAAAAAAAGGAGATACATTTTGGTTACTGATGGATTGTGAGTGGCGTCTCTATATGAAATGCTTAGTTAAACTGATTTCTTGGTATAATTATTTCATGTAAAACATAAAAATAATGACATAGAACAATCTGCTAACAATATCTTCAATTAATTTGCATCAGATATTACAAGGTGTCATCTAATGGAACGGTGGTTTGGTTTCAGGTTGTCTCTAACAGGTTACAGATTATTTCATTATTCACCATTTGATTTTCCTTTTCCCTTTCCCCTTTCTTATCTTTTGCAAATTACAGCAAATTCCACAAACATACTTATTTGCGATTTCACGTGGGTATTGCTGTTTAAGTTTTTCCTTTTGCTTCGTTGAAGTTTAAGTTGATCTAAAAAGTTGTAGGGAGAAGTCCTAAAAGTGAATATTTTTTAATTGGACACAGTTATTATATTATATTACATGTTTGCCATCAGCCATGCTACTCTAAGCTGACATCTTATCTTTCTTCTTTCCTATGTGGATTGTGGGGGCAGCTTTGTGATGGAATGATTTTCAACCATGATCCCCCGAGATGTTTTGATTGCTGGGTGAGTCTCTTCTGCTACAGTTATTAACGATATTATTGTTTTCAAAATGTGCTAATATTATATAGTGTGAATGAAACATCTTATTCTTGTTATGAGGAAAATATTTAAATTATTGGAATTTCAATTGTATAGGATTGTGGGGGATCATCTCGATGTGGGATGGGGTGCAGTGCGCTTATGTCCGAGATTAAATTAGGTATATTCTTCAGGAAACTTTTATAAAATATATTATTAATTCATTTTTCATCATCATCTTATTATAATTAACATCTTTGAGTTTGTAACAATTTATAAAAGTTGCTTCTAAAACATATGCAGGTTATCCCGTATGCACTACTATTGGGCGCACCCCAACCATCACCACAGATCTCATTGGTAATTTTTTTTATTTGTATTGGAAATAATGTAATTTTTGACATTTATATTTTAACTATTTTTGGGTTATAAAAATGGCAGATAAAGAGAATCCAGATATGGGTATAGTTGTAAAAACGTGGCACCAAGGATCAGAAAGGAATTGTTCGCTTTCTGTTTCTGTTATCTGTGATTCAAAGCAAGTGCAAGTGAGAAAATGTTTTTCGTTTTCCTTTTTTTTTTTTTTTTTTTTTTCATTCTTATTTTTCTAAATAACAACTAAAATTATTCTATTCTGTTTCAGGGACCTAAGACACTTGAGAGAGTCGGGGTTTGTAACTTTGTGAGTAAATTACATTTTTGGTCCTAAGTTTACCAGATTTTAATACTTTTGGTCCCTGTTCCAAGTAAATGACTAAATTACCCTTTTTCTGTTACATATTTTCTGTAGGTTACACAAATAACACATCCAGCTGGCTGTGCCAACGTTTTGTCCGCCCCTGGCAGTGGATTGGGATGGTTTGGCACACTCTTAATCATGTAATCATCAAACCTAAACTTCTCCAAAAATACCCATATTGCCCTTTTCTGAATATTCTTTTTTTTTCTTCAGACTTTTGTGTCTTTTTGGAGCTTATTTTATAGCTGGAGCTGCTTATCGCTACTTTTATCTCGGCATCCGTGGTATAGATGTAAGTTTCCGGAACCTTCTGGAAATTGTTGTTTGATTTGCTATTTATTTATTTATTTATTTATTTTTCAGATTATTCCAAACTTGGAATTTTGGGCTAGCTTGCCACATAGAATTTGGGTATATGCATATTTGATTTTCAGTATACCTTTAATCCAAAATTTGATTTTTTTGTATGTTATTAACCGTTATACAATGTTTTTACAGAGTTCATATATGTCATTGGTTCGAAGATTTAGAGGCCCATCTCAAAGTTACAGGAGCTCATACTCTCCCGTTGACTTTTGACTTTTCAAATAGTGTTGGAGTTAATTTATACACTAACAAAAGCAGTAACAACAACTGTTAAGCTCAATTTAGATGCTGAGCTGTACAATGCGGTTTTTGCTATATCCCAAGTTTTGAATTCAAGTCCTTATTTTTTTTGTATCTTTGGGTATTGTGGTCATGGTCAGCTGAGAGGATGCAATTTAGTGTAAACGAGTCTGAAATGTTTTTTTTTTTTTTTTTTTTTTTTTTTTTTTTTTTTTTTTTTTTTTAATGTATTATTCAGGGTGTTTGGATATGTATTTTTAGAATTGATTATATGATGTTGAATAATTGGAATAAGATAATTGTTGCAGGGGATGATGTTTTAACGAGAGAGAGAGAGAGAGAGAGAGAGAGAGAGAGAGAGAGAGAGAGAGAGAGAGAGAGAGAGAGAGAGAGAGTAAATTACACGAATCGTCCCTGGTCCAAGTGCCAAATTGGACGTTGAAGAAGGTAAGGTTATGTATTATCACTTTAAACGACCGGAGATTTAGATTTTGGGTTGTTTGCATTGGGTAGTGATCAAGATGTCAACCACTTAAGGTCCTACGTTGCTTCACAAGCTTATAGAAGTGTATACATAATTTTGGCGTACCAACTTGCATACATATGCAATGTCACCTAACCCTTCAAAACTCAGGATTAAAGAGATTGTTGAACCCCTTTCTTGTTCTAGAAGGTTGTGTCTCAAATGGATTGACACAACCACAGTTGAACCCCCTGTTTTAGAACCAAGTATGCAAACCCCTACAATGGAACCTAACATGGAATCCCCTAGTCATATTGATGTTGTACATGTTTCACCCCTAGAATAGAATCCCCTATCGAAGTTGAATCTGTGAAAAAACCAAACATGGAACCCCCTATTATGGAACCTTATAGTGAAGCCCTAGGTGGATCTAGTGATAGTGAGGGTAGTGGAGATTCAAGTGATAGTGATGATAGTGATTTCATTGTGGATGAGGATAACTTGTGGGATGATCCTGAAGTGGACATGCATGATTTCTATCTCAACATTGATGAAAATTTGGAGTGGGTTGGTGATGCCCCTATTACAACAGAGAATGTAGCAATGTCTGATGAGGAGATGGAGGTGATCAACACTGATGTTCTGCAATCTGAGTCATCATCTGATGAAGGGCAAATAAGTAAAAGAAGAAATAAAATCCGGGCTGCTGAAAGGGTACAAATAAATGATGCAGCTCAAGTGAGTGACCCTTTCTACCTACTTCAAACATTCTCAAGTTCTCAGGAAGCAAAAGACAGAATTTACTTGCATGCAATAGAGACAAGAAGAGAATTGGATATTGTCAAGAATGATAAAAACAGGGTCAGGGTAGTATGTAAAGGAACAATACTAGATATGGGGATACTTGAGACTTCTGGAAAAGGTGGACCAAGTAAAACTAGTGGGAAAGGTGGGCAAGTCAAAGGAACATAAATGGTGGACCCAGTCAAACGGGTGAAAAAGGAGGACCTAGTAAAAAGAAAAGTGCAGTGAAAGTAGATGAAAACAATAAGTGCCCTTGGAAACTTTTAGTAAGTAAATGGAAAAAAGGATGATGATTGGACTGTGAAAACGTACGAAAAGGAGCATAAATGTCTCCAAACAAGAAAAATCAAAGCTTGTAATTACAAGTTTCTTTCCAAACAAATTCTTGAGCAGTTGGAGTCTAACCCAGAAATACCAATCAGGGCTTTAAAGGAGTAGCTAGAGAGGAAATACCAAATTCAGATGTCGGACGTGAAAGTGTTTAGGGCAAAAGCAAAAGCCCTAGAAACTATTAGGGGTGATTTTGGGGGTCAATATTCTATATTGAGGGACTATCTACTGGAGGTTCAAAGTCGAAACCCAAACACAACAGTCAAGCTTCAAGTGGATAATTCTTCCAACCCTGCATCGAATACTAGGATATATATATATATATATATATATATATATATATATATATATATGTCTTGGTCCACTGAAACAAGGATTTGCAGCAGGGAAAAGGGACTTTCTTGGACTGGATGGTGCATTCATGAAGGGTCCCTACCCTGGTATGATTCTAACTGCAGTGGTAAGTAATTTTATACATAGATTAACTAATTAATCTTACATATGACTTATAGATGTTAACCTAATTTGTTCTTACTATTATAGGGATTATATGGAAACAACTACACTTACCCAGTTGCATATGGTGTTGTAGAGTCTGAGAACTACAACTCATGGACATGGTTTCTAAAAAATCTTGGTGATGATTTGGATTTGAGTACCAATTCAAACTTCACATTTATAACTGATAGGCAGAAGGTAATAGTATACACATTTTAACTACTTAACCTTTATATTATTTGTACTAATTATATAAAATTGATTGTGTTTATGTTGTAGGGTGTTTTGCCTGCAATTGCAAAATTGTTTCCATGTGCAGAAAATAGATTTTGCCTTCGAAATATCCATGAGAATATGAAGTGGAAGTAGAGGGGCAAGGAGTTTAAAGATTGTCTCTGGAAATGTGCAACAACATCAACTGTACAACAATTCAATCATGCAATGGAGGAACTGAAGAAATTGAACAATGATGCATATGAATGGCTTAAAGCCATTCCACCCCAACATTGGTCCAGGTCTCACTTCACAGGTCAGTTATACATGTTAGAATTCTTAAACATTGTTGAGTATGCATCTTAAAAGATTACTGATAATTATGATGCAACATTATTATTCTACAGGAAGAACACATTGTGATGCATTGTTAAACAACCTTTGTGAGACATTGAATATCAAACTTGTCAAGGGTCGTGACAAACCAGTTATAAGTTGCTTGGAATTTATTAGAGAGTACATAATGAAGAAGCTTGGTATTATCCAAAAGACAATTGACAAATGTTCTGGCCCACTAACTCCTATAGCTACCAAGACTATAGAGAATATCAAATGTGAAGCTGCAGTCTGCAGAGTATAGCGTTGTGTTTTGTGGAAATGGGAAGTATCAGGTTACAGGTGGTGAAGGTGTGGACCAATGTGTAGTTGACATAACACAACATACATGCTCATGTAACAAGTAGGAGGTCACTGGTATACCATGCAAGCATACAATTGCAGCTATATGGGATATAAGGAGAAATAATGAGAATGTTGGGATACCTGAAACATGGGAAGAGATGTATGCCTTTAAAATTGAACCAATTAATGGGAGGATGATGTGGGCAAAAAGTCCTTGTCCAACAAAGTTACTACCACCAAAACATCATGTGCCTATTGGTAGGCCAAAAAAGAAAAGAAGAAGATTTGCTACTGAAGATGATGGTGCTACAGGGACCAGAAAAGTTAGATGTTCAAAGTGTGGAAATGTTGGGCATAATGGTAGGAGCTGTAAGGGGCAGACAGTGGGAGGATCACAGGCCAGTGGTAGTGATGTGGGACAGAATCTTGGTGTGGGACAGAACTCAGGTGCTGTGAACAAGGGAAAAAGTCTGATGGTTTAGTGTTTTTGTATTACTTTCTTATCTTTTGGTTGGCTAATGCTTTTGATGTACTTGAAACAATGTTCTTTCATGTCTTTTGGTGTTGTGAACCAATGTTCTGCTACTTCTTTAACTATGATGGTGATGTACTTCAAACTATATTGACTTGATGAATGTTTGTAATGGTTTGAATGACTTAATGAGTAATTAGGTTGTTAATGTATGAATCCATGTTTGTAATGGTTTGATGACTTAATGGTATGATATAAATTGTTGTTTTGGTATGAATACTTAATGGTATGATATAAATTGTTGTTTTGGTATGAATACTTTGGTATGAATACATGTTTGGCAATTACCATAAAAACACCCAATTTTCATTAACATGCAAACTGATACATCCAACTTGAGTTTGTACAACTAAAAGGTAATCCTACACTTTGTACACAAGAATTGACACAAACAAAATGTAACATCCCAAAATTCAAGACTAAAAATTTCTTTTAATAAAACATCACTTTAAGCAAATTCATCTTTTCAAAACATAAACAGAGTAATAGTTTCCAAAATACATGATCGTTATCAGAGTAAACATTCCCAAGCTGACTAATTTATGGTGTGTGCCATGCGATCACCCTGAGCTCCATCATCCGCTACCGGAAGTACCTGAAACCAAAACCGAAAGCCGTAAGCACAAAGCTTAGTGAGTTCCCCACCATACCACATACCAAGCATAACCACATATTGCACATACTGGGCCACGCCCGCTATCCTGGGCCTCGCCCACCCCTACCTCGGGCCTCGCCCGGTACAACGGCCCCGCCGCTCCAGGCCCCGCCTGGCTTCGAGACCCGCTCGGATACAGATCTATTTCATTTAGGCCTCGCCTGTCACAGGGCCTCGCCCACTAACATATAATAGCACATAAACATATCACATCACATCACATAAGCTTAACACATTCTAACGGATCTTGTCCTAAGGCCTCGCCTATCTTTGGGCCCCGCCCTTGTCCCGCTACTGATGAGTCATGGAACCCCGTCCATACTCCCTGCTGATAGTGAGGTACGGGCCCAGCCCACCCTCACTCCTCCCCTGACTTGGGCCTCGCCCCTGATCTGCTGCTACTGAGATGTGGAACACCATCCACACTCTGCTATTGGTGAGATACGGGACCTCGCCCACACTCACCTCCCTACCAGGCACATATAAGTATCACACAGACAACAAGTATAAACTATCACATAAACCATTCCTTGGGCACCCGCCCTCAATCATTGGACCTCGTCCCGAATATCATACTAGCATATTGTGCCTAGGGCTAACCCCCGGGTCTTCTACTCATAACTACATGGGCCGACATTGTAGCCGTAGACCCATTCATACAAAAGGGAAACTCACCTGTACTGGCTGAACTCGCTGATGATCCCACTGGCTGCTGACCGGAAACTCTCTGAACTCCTGCTCCACTAGCTTCTCGAGCTACCAAAATCAATGCAACACTTAGTCTAGCTGACCCCCGACAGTCAACCAAGTCAACTCCGGTCAAAGTCAAAGTCTTGGTCAAAGTCAACCTTCCAGGTCAACCCTACTCGCCAAGTCACCCTATTGACTCGCCGAGTTCATATGTTCAGAGTTCTTCCATTCGCGTCTCGACTCGTCGAGTCAGTCCATGACTCGCCGAGTCTACCGATTTCCGAGTCCTGACCTGTCCAACTCACCGAGTCTCCACTCGACTCACTGATTCGAGTCTCAGCTCGAAGGGTTTGGGGTTTCGCGACCTGACTCGCCGAGTCCAAGAACAGACTTGCCGAGTCCAAGACAACCTTCAACAGACTCGCTGAGTTGTTCATCCAACTCGCCGAGTTCCTACCCAACTTCATCTGACTCGACGAGTTGTTCATCCCACTCGTCGAGTTCCTCCTCATCTTCATGCTACTTGCCGATTCCATTCAGATCTCTATACATGCAGAGGACTTTTGAGTCATGCATGGACTCCAAACCGTAGATCTATCCTTCCCAAGCCTATTCCTCACGTATAGTTGCAAACTTTACGTGTAGAGAAGGAGATCTAGGCAAAATACACCATAAACTAGGGTTTAAGGCAAGGAGGCTCCATAATCAACTCAAGGGCTGAAACTTTATGCTTCTCAAGACCATAATATGCTTGGATCTGAAGTAGCAACTCCAGATCCGGCTTCTAACTCAAATGGATGACTATCCATGGCTTAAAAAGCCCCAAATCTCACAACCAAAGAAGATCTAAAGGAAAGAAACGACTTATTACCTTCAATAACTCAGAAAGGTTCCACAAACTCCAAATCTAAGGCCAATCCTTGAGACTTCAATGATTTCCCTCTTTTTTCTTCCTTCAATTCACCCAAAAATGACCCAAAAATGACTTGGAAGCTTGAATGCACAACAATGGGGGCTTAGGGTTCGTTTTCTGTATGAGGGAGGCTCTAAGGAACCCTAATGGAGAGAATAATGAGTTTAAATAGCGCCCAAAGTCTCGGATTAGGGTTTTCCTCGAACAGACCTGACTCGCCGAGTCTCCTTGGCCGACTCG
Source organism: Lactuca serriola (assembly GCF_051521515.1). Classification (NCBI taxonomy): domain Eukaryota; kingdom Viridiplantae; phylum Streptophyta; class Magnoliopsida; order Asterales; family Asteraceae; genus Lactuca; species Lactuca serriola. The sequence continues at coordinate 17,122,199 of NC_136415.1, read as the reverse complement.
CCGAGTCGGTCACTTACTCCTCGACCCGGATCCCGCTTGGACTCGCCGAGTTCTTCCTTGGACTCGCCGAGTCCCCCCCCCCTTAAAGTTAGGGTTTTCTTTCCTTTCTTGGCCATCAAAACTTTGGGTGTTACACAAAAACCAAATAATAGCTAGATACAACTTAAGTTTCAGATTTTGTTGTTCAAGCTTCATCCTAATGCTCATACAAGCACATTTCTGATCCTCCACCACCCAACCAATGAACTTGCAACCACGAGCCTGCAAAATATGTGTAGAAACATTTAACAATGCTAAAGTTTACAGAATATAAAAGAAATTAGGATATTAGGTTAGATTTATCAACAAATCAAAATTAACCGGGTTAGAACAAGCATAATAATGTTTTCCAGGGTTGTTCTTGCTCCATGAGGTACGAATCACAGCTTCAGCTCCACAATTGCATCTAATTGCCATTTGTGTTGGTTGGAGAAGGGTAATCGAAGAATGAAAGGGGGAAAAAGTAATGGGGAAGAAGACCGACAAAGATAAATGAAATTAGGGGAGGAGCAACGACTCTAATAGGGGCACACAAGATGAAATGACAAAAATACCCCTGCGTGCAAGGCACGTGGGGCACCCAAACGGAGAAAACTAACGTCTAACGACAATAGGGACTGGGTGGGTAGTATTTAAATACATGAGGGACAGTCCAAGTTAATTTTCAAAAATAGGGACTGAACGTGCAATTTGGCACTTGGACCAGGGACGATTCGTGTAATTTACTCATATATATATATATATATATATATATATATATATATATATATATATATATATATACTATCTTATAAAAGAAATCTCACTATTTTGTATAAATAGATTCAATATAATAATAATATTTTTCTAAGACGTTCAAATCATTAAGCAAATGGTACAAGTAATCATCAATAAAATAATATTATTTTTAAATCGTATCATTTGTAAAATACCGAGTACAATTGTGAAATACATAGCTAAATTCTTATCTTTTAAATATCTCAAGATAAAACTATTCCACACTATGAATCTGTCAACCTTGAACGGGTAATTCGATATTCCCTCACCTTCGGTGTATTCAAATAAAATATGTATTGATTAATTGATGTATCTTAAACCGCCTTTCCTCCTGATGACACCTTCACCTTGTCTTTCCTCTTTGCTTCATTCTCTCCAAACTCAAGTTCACTTTCTCTCTTTTATTCATCCACTTTCGCTCTTAGCCCAGCCAACACCACACAAACAAACACGTATACAAGCCCTTCAATGTCGTGGCTTCTGACGACAACAACCAACAAAACCTTTGTTCCTCTTCAGTTAATCAATCGATTCTCTGTGTTATTGGTTTTTTAAATTGGATAGATTTGGGTATTCTGGATGAAAACCCTAAATCTTCTGAGTCTTTGGATTTGTAGGTATTTGCTCTTTTCTGAGTTTGTTTTTTTTCCTTTCTTACTCTCAATGTTTGTCTTTAAATTTCAGAATTGATGGATGGGCTTACACTGATTCAATGGATGGATGTGCTCACATAGATTCAATTGATGGGAACCACTGATGGCACCACCGAGGCGACACAATCACTACGAATAGTAAGGCCAACTTCATGTCGATTATCTTATGTATATAACTATCTAAAGATTTCTATTCATGAATCTGTACAATTACATCTCCCTCTCCCCAATTAGGTAACAAGATGTTGAAGAATAATAAGTGTATCGATCTAATTTTCTCTTGGATCATTTATAGATTCTGCTAATTACCGTTTCTAACTAAGAATGGTGTGGTTTGACTAAAGTTCGAAGCTTTTGTTATAGATTCACCTGTAGTACATGCTCCAAATCGGTCATGGCGATGTCTTTAAAACAAAAGTTTATGTCATCCCGTCATTGTCATCATTGCAGAAGCAAAAGGTCCCAACCGCAGCAGTTACGTGTCATCAACTTCCACATCTTCGATTGGTTGTTCTACTGATTAATACATCTATTTAATCAGGTATATTCATATTGGGTTTTTTATGGACCAGGAGGGTATTTATAATTAACTACATCATCGAAGCGTGTACTCTTGTAAAGACTGTAAGTCCCGACTTCCTTTCTGTAAAGTTTCTGTTACTTTGTTCTTTTAGTTGTTTTGAATCAATCTTAACTTGTTTCTATTTGGTTTTTTGTTTTGGTATTGATTAAAATATGTTAATCCACACCTTATGTAACCCAGTCAACATAGGTTTTGTTTAATGTAGTAAGATTCATGTAGAATTTGGTTGTTTCAAATGTTCTGATCCTTTCTGGCGAAACATGAATAGGAATAGAGCCCGAAAATTAGGTTTATACAAAAGACGAAAATGATGTCATCAATGTGTAAAGCATGAAAACACAAAATAGTCGAAGGAGGCACTGAATTACCAAAATTGGTAGTGAGTAAATCTTATTAGAATGTTAATGTTACTAAGATATTAATATGTTTTGCTTATGCAATTTATATGCTTGCATGGTGTCTTAAAACCTTGCACAAAAATGTTGTGTGCTCTTTTTCTAGCAATTCTAACTACTTGTATATTTATATATATTTCTTGGGTGGTGTACATCTCTCTCTCTCTCTCTCTCTCTATATATATATATATATATATATATATATATATATATATATATATCATACATACTTATAAAGCTAGCATTTTTTCTTGAATTTCATGCATTTGAAACCCCCATTTTTTTTTCCTTTCACCATATTCATTTGAAACTCCCATGACTTTTCAATTTCTTTATAATAATAATTATAATTTGGTAATTAGGTTAAATAAATATCAAATCTAAAATATATTCATATATAAACTAAATTTCAATATTAAAATAATATCTTTAATTCTACTTATAAAATTATGTTTTTTAACTTTTAACATATTATACTTAATTTATTAGTTTTAATATATTGTTGGATGTAAACCATTATCATTTTAAAGGTATAATTTTTGAGCAATTTGTATAAAATACTTAAATTATTAATTAAAATATAACATTATAGGCTCAACTTAAATATAAATTTTATTTAACTTAAACAACCCAAAGATTATTTTATAAATAGTTAAAAATGATAAATTGTAGTGTCTTTCTAATAATGATTGTAAATTGGTTAATAAGGTTAAATAAATATCAAACCTAAAGTGTAATCATAAATAGACTAAATTTTAATTTTAAAATAATATATTTACTTCTATTTATAAAGTTATGTCTGTAAATATTAACACATTATACTTAATTTATTAGATTTAAAATGTTGTTGCATGTAAACCATTATCAGTTTAAAGGTATAATTTTTGAACAGTTTGGACAAAATACTTAAATTGTTAATTTAAATATAACATTATAGTGTAACTTAAATATAAATTTCAGTTCCACTAAAAAAACCAAATAACATTTTGTAAATAGTTAAAAGTGATAAATTATAGTGATAAATGCAAAAACTAAATTGTAATATCAGTTTAACTAAAATATTTCCTAAATATATTTATATAATTGTTAAAAAATTTCAAATAAGTAGCTTAAAATAACTTATAATAACAATAGTTAAAAATAACTCTATATAAATGATTATATTGTTACATTTAAAATAAAAAAATAATGTTTGTTGTTTTAAATAATTATAATGATAGAAATTAAAACATTAAGCAAATAAATTTTAAAAAATTAGTTAAAAATAACAACTATAAATAATATTAAACCATATATAATATTTAATTTTATTGATGTGTAACTCGCGAGTAGAAGTCATTCAAACGACTGAGATTATGACGTTATAATAAATTTATATATTATCATATAATTCAAAGTAATCAATATATTATATCAAATTAATATACGAATTATTATATCAAATTTAACAACAACGTTAATGTTATATTTTAAAAAATATATATTTGTAAAGACTTCAACTATACAGGTGTTTTTGCGCATTACAATGTCAACTCAAATATAAACTTCAGTTCTGTTTAAAAAAACTAAAGAATATTTTATAAATAGTTAAAAGTGATAATTGTAGTGATAAAATCAAAAACTAAATTGTAATATCAATTTAACTAAAATATTTCTTAAATATATTTTTATAATCGTTAAAAGTTTCCAAATAAGTAGCTTAAAATAACTTACAAGAACAATAGTTAAAAACAACTCTATATAAATGATTATATTATTAACTTTAAAATAAAAAAAACAATGTTTGATGTTTTAAATAATTATAATGATAGAAATTAAAACGTTAAGCAAATAAATTTTAAAAAATTAATTAACAATAAAAACAACTCTAAATAACATCAAATCATATATTATATTTAATTTTATTCATGTATAACTCGCGGGTAGAAGTCATTCAAACGATTGAGATTATGAAGATATAATAAATGTATATATTATCATATAATTCAAAATAATCAATATATTATATCAATTTAGTATATACAAATTATTATATCAAATTTAACAACAACGTTATTGTTATATTTAAAAAATCATATATTTGTAAAGACTTCAATTATATAAGTGTTTCTGCGCAACGCGCGGGCATTCGCCTAGTATATATATATATATATATATATATATATATATATATATATATATATATATATATATATATATATATATATGGTTTCGATCATTAACACACACATCCATACACCAAATTGTGCATTTGTTTTGTTGGTTGGACAAATCTGAAAAGATTCAGATAACACCACCTTTTTTTTCATTTTTTCATATGTGAAAGTTTGTTTTTTCAGGGAAACTTCAAATTTCCATAAAATGTGACAGTAATGAGTTTATGGAATCACTTTCTGATGAAGTTGACCATGAAAGTTTGTTATAGTAGGAAATGGAGAAAAAACTAATTGAATTCAAAGGAAAAAAAGGTAAATAAGGCATATATGTCTCTTTTTATATTTTTTTCTCTAACCGTGTGTGTGTTTAAACTGTATAAGTATGTATATGTTTACAGGTCCTAAAATGGGTGTTTAACTATGTGTGTTTATAGATCGTGAAATGTTGTGTTTAGTAAAGTTTTGATTTTTATCGATTTCATTAGACATGTGTAACCCCCTTTGTTTCATTCATTTATTTGGTCACCTATATATTATCACATTTCTTTATTTGAAGACATTTGTACCTTTTTTTTTCAGGTGCTTCTTAAAATGGAGAATCATGGAGGCAAGTGAATATTAGAGTCTACAAAACACCAAATTATTGAGATTAAACACTTTTAGAAAATTTATTATTTATGTTATTAGAATCCCAGTTACTTTTATTATATATTTTTTTTTTTTTTGACTCTTTGATTTGGTTTGAGACAAGCAAGTGGAAGGGTGAGATGGGATGGGGGTGATGGGGCCAATTGAATATTAATAAAACAATTGCAGCAACCAACTTTTGGGGTTAAAAATGGTTGTGTCAATATAAGTTTTAATTTTGTAATGTTCGGTTTAATAATACGATAAAGACATTATTTCTTTGTATGTGGCTAGTACATGTTTTATTGATTTGTTTATTATAGCTAAAAGCAGTGTTGTAAAACTCGCCGAGTTGGCCGAGTACTCCTCCGAGTATTTGCTACTCAGCCCTTACCGAGACGAGTTACAAAATCTCGAGTACTCTCCGATCGACCTCTTACTGAACTAAACAGTGTTGTAAAAATTGGTCAACTCGGTAATTAATATATATAATATACTAAATGATTTATTATTTAACACACACACATGTGATTATTACTACATATATATGTTAAACTTTCAGCAATTATTCACGAAGTGAGACTGTTATGTGCTTTTTAGTTTTTGTGTATTCACATGTATCTGATTTTGTTATATATTTCAATTAACTTATTATTTTAACTTATGATTTTGACATATATAATTTCCTTAAAAATATTTCTACATGAATTATCGAATCCGAGTACACCCCGAGTACTCCCGAGTACTCGCTACTCGGTAGTCGATCGAGCAGGTACCGAGTAACGAGTTCTATAACCTTGTCTAAAAGTGTTTAATAAATTTTGGTTAATTTTTGGAAATTGGGAAGAAGAAATGGTAAAGATGGTAAGACAATAGAGTTAACATTTAATAAGAAGAAGATCGATGCTAGAAATACATGGTTATGAGAACTACACAACTACATGGTAGGACATTTAACAATTATGTTTATAAATTTATTATTTTTATTTTCATTAAACTATCATACTTAAAAATAAATGTTTATCATAACTTGCACAAAATTTTTTTATTTATAAAAATACAAATATTTTATATTGTGAACTTTATAACTTGAAGATTAAGAAAAACAACAAAAATCTACGATTGAAAATCACGATACATCTTAAAATTTGTCAATCACCAACATTAAAAAAATAAAAAAAATATTCATTTTTCAGGTAAATCGTTTGTGGAAAAAATATGAAAAAGTGTAATCAAACCAACATGATTGTTGGATTTCTTAGCCGTTTGAAAGGATTTTAATCTTCGTTACAAAATTTTCCATTGTCGTAAAACCAACCAATAACAATATGTATTTGTTATGTTCATTATAATGGAGTAGTATGTTTTTGAATGGAACTAATTGTTGAAAGAAATTATCATCATACATTCCAGAAAAAATGATTATTTTCAATGAAAAACTCATTTATAATGATTAGATTACCTAACTTTGTATAAATAAATATCCATTTGAAATTTAAATTAACATTATTATATTTTATTCCATTGAATATATTTTGAAAACGACAATTCTTACGAGATTGGTATTTTTTTATCAATATTAATTGGAAAATGACCATTGTTATAAAAAAAATTACAATATATTTTTGTTCTAACCCAAAATATATACATAGATCTTTATTTAACTAAAACAACATTTTTTCAACCAAAATCATGTACACATTTTTTTTAAACCCTAAACAAAAACACAATTATATTTGTTTGCCGGAAACTGTTCGCCAAAAAATCTCTATTTGCCGCCCGAAGCTTTGCGCGAGTAAATGACTAGTATATATATATATATATATATATATATATATATATATATATATATATATATATATATATATATATATATATAGGGTTAGGTTATAATGTTTTCACTATCTATTGTGTTCATGTATGATTGATTCTGGACCAATCATTTTAGTTATTTTAAGAAAATAATTAATGCATATTACATGTTGAAGATATAATGGATATTAATTATATTTTCAGCATTTAATATGCATTAATTACTTTCTTAAAATAACTAAAATGATTGGTCCCGAATCAATCATACATACACACAATAGATAGTGAAAACATTTGAACCTAACTATCTCTCTCTCTCTCGCTCTCTCTCTCTCCCTCTCTCTCTCTCTCTCTCTCTCTATATATATATATATATATATATATATATATATATATATATATATATATTTGAAACGAAAAATCTAATCTAGTATATCGAGTTATCCACACTTCATAGGCTAAAAGCTAAAACATTGGACTAGATTTTTAACATCTAGATAGTGTTACAAGATCCTACTTTTGTGCACCTTTAAGGCCATTGGTTATACCTACCACTAACCACTATAGTGGTGAGTGCCACATCATCACCACTAGCTACCACTAAAAGGTTGGGATACTCACCACTATATCCCTCTTATATTTTGATTATTAAAATAAAAAAAATATATTTTTTAATTAATTAAATTGTAGAGAGAGATGAAAAAAGATAGAGAGGAATAAAGAGAGTATGAAGCTGATTGGGTGTGGTAATCCGTGCTCCTCACCACATATGACCACGAAAATGTTCCACCACTAGCCATCACTAACATTATGGGATGGTGTTCACATTTGTGGTTAGTTGCCACATAAACCACAGAAACTCTCGTGATGACCATACCAAAAAACCTAATCCAAACTACAAATAATTCCTCGTTAATCGAATATAATTGAGTAAATAAGAGACAAAACACGCACACATATATAATATGGTTTGGTTTCAGGTTGACTCTAACATGGTACACTTTATTTCTTTATTTGCCATTGAATTTTCATTTTCCTTTTTTGCAAAATACCAGAAATTCCACAAACTAGTTTGTGATTGATTGATTTCACGTGGATATTGTTGATTTAGTTTTTCCTTTTGCTTCATTAAAGTTTAAGTTGATCTAAAGTTGCAGGGAGAAGTCTTGAAAGTGAAATTTTATATTACGTTACATGTGTGCCATCAATCATGATACTGTACTTTGACATTTTATTTTTCTTCCTTTTTATGTGGGGACAACTTTGTGATGAAATGCTTTACAACCATGACCTGATAAGATGCTTTGATTGTTGGGTGAGTTTCTAGTACAGTTACAGTTATTGATTATATTAATATGTTCTGAGGTACTATTATTTGAATGAAACGTCTTATAATACCAACAAAACCTTTTTCTGCCCTATAAATTATTGTGAAACAAAATCCATATCAGAATTCTAAGTTTGAGTTAATAATATATTTTTTTTTATTATTTTTTTTTTTTGTAGTGTATCCGATAAGTGCATTGGAGACGTGATTATAAACAAGACTATACTGAATGGTTGAAGTTTAATTAAGCTTTCTTGGCCAGTTATGGTGAATTGTCGACAGTTTGGCACATTAAAGGATAATTATTAAATAAAGTAAACTATGTGTTTAGTCCCAGGTATTTGCCAATTATAACACCTTTAGTCCATATGTTTCGTTTCTTGCAAATTATTGTTATTTTGTTATCGTCAACCGCCCACTCTATTTGTTCTATTTGTGTGTGTTGGTATGCAGCTTTTCCAATTTGGTTTATCATTTATGGGTTGCAGTTGGTCATTTTTGGTTGAAGACTCTCATTAAAAGTTTCCAGAAAACTCTCTTATTTCAAACATTAAGGGGTTCAATCCTACGATCCGAAAGACCAAAATCTCAAACCTAATTTTAATAGGCTATCAGGAGTGGAGGGTGGTGTTTTCCGACCTAACCCCCTTCCACCTCACCGCCACGTCAACCACGCTCCTCCACCACCATCACGAGTGGTTTTAACACATGAGAGGGAGAGAGAGAAAAGTGGTGATCAGTCGTGGTTAGAATGACACCCAACATGCCACCCTAGGGTGGTGTTCGCGTGCACCAAGCATAAAACGTGCCTGTTTTGACGTTCACTCCCGGTAAGCCTTATCATCTTCCTTTGTTTGTGATGTGACTCTATTCCGGATCATGTATTATGTAAGGCTAAAAGGTGTGGTGTATTTTTTGTCTATCAAAATTTGGTACCACATAGACCCACATAAGCTTGTGGGTAAGAGTACTAGATTGCAAATCCTATACATTGGTTTCCATATTTGATAGTTGTATTTTATTTATTTCTTTTTATAATTTGTTTGACATATTTTTATTTAAATCATCTTGCATATTTTTGATAATATTTATTTTATTGTTATATCGGGTGCTTTTGAGTATTTAAGTTTATTTTCAGAATTTTAGAAGAACAGTGCGTTGCAGAATTGTTCGGGAGCTTTGTGGAAAAATTGTAGGTTTGGAAAACATTATCCTTTTGGCTAGAAGGGACATATAGAAGGAAGAAAAGATGATTGGGCTTATTTTGGCAGACTTTCAGGATCATTTTCCGGACACAGGATAAAGAAGAGAAAAAGAGACAATGAGATAAAAGCTAAAACACTTGACAGTCAATCAATACATGTCATTTTTAGCTTTTATCTCCTTTTCTCTTTTGTCTTCTTTGTGCAACATCCATTGGATCCAAAAAATGAGCCCAAAGTTCTCCAAAATAAGCTCAATCTTCTTTTTCTTCCTTCTAACTCTTCCTTCTAACCGGAAAGATAATGTTTTTCAAGCCCCAACTTTTCCACGAAGCTTTGGATCAATCCCAAACAATTTAACACCACATCGGTCTTCTAAAAATCTAAAAATAAACAAAAAGACTCGAAAGCATTCGCTATAGCCATAAAATAAAATAAATGAAAATATGTAAAATGATTTAACTAAAAATGAATAAAAATATGCAAAGTGAGTTATAAGGAGAAGTAAATAAAATACAACTATCAAGACTATTTTTAAAATCTTGAGTGATTTTAGTAAATCAACCATCGGTGATGGATCCTTGGAAACGGAGAAGGTATCTTTGTCAAAGTTGAGTAAGCTCTTGGTATACAAATTATTGTGTTTAATATTTTCGCTAAACCATAACGACATTAAATCACTAAGACTCACACATTATCATAGACTAAGTGCATCATTTTCTTGACATAGGTAGCGTGTTGTATGCATAAAATTCGTTAATCCTGTTCCAGCTCCCTCTAAATCGGAAACACAGTATGAAGTAATAGTCATTAAACCCACTTTCATTAATAAACATCAAGCTAGACCTACACCCACACAAATCTATTCTTATGTTCCATCTCGAAGATAGGTCTGATAATTAAAACATGAAGTCAGTGCCTAAAGAAGGGATACATACGAATTACGTGTCCATTTCCATTGTCAGCCAATTCATCAAAGTTAAGAGCATCAATTAGGAGTCAGACTAAGTCTAACATGAATTTTAGTCATTCACAAAGTCAACAATATCTAATGTTTGATTTGAATAACCCATAAAATTATATATTCATTAGATTGAATTATTGACGTTCACAAAGTCAACAATGTCATATTATTCATTTAACATTGTATCGCACTTGAAACTTCATACTCCTCATTTCAACAAGACATTATTAGCCTCCGATATACTCCATGAAGTTTATGCTTCCATAACAACAAGAAATGGTTATAAAACCATCGGAAGAAATTTTAACCCTAAAACCTAGTCATGTTCCCAATAGATACACTAAGATTTAGGGACAAGAAAGAATGAAAAAACACCATTAATATAACGACTTTTTAAGATATGTTACAGGTTAGTGGTGACTTTTTTGATTCCTACTTCGACTATTACTATTATATATCAACAAAATGAAATAAAACTCAAGTGAAATAAAATAGAAACACATAGATGAAATCCAAAATATCAAAACATCTATGAAATATGAAGAACATATTTGAAACACGAAGAACGTTTCCAAAATCCATATTTCAGGCATACATAAATGATATCAATCATTATAATTTGCCGACCCCTTAAGTATAACAAACAAACGTGTGTATGATTTCTTCGATAGAAAGCATAAAAAAAGGTGCATTTGGCACTTGAATTGCTACCTATGGGAACGTAACAAAAAATTAAACAAACTTACCAAACCCGAAATAGATTTCGATAAAAGTCCATAAATGGATTCATTTGGTGAAAAATATAGTATACATTTAAATGGTAAATGAAAAGAGAGACTTTTTTTCTTAGTGTTTAGTGAATTTAGTGAAAAGAAGGAAAATGTACACATTATATAACCCTAGAATCCAAAATGGGTATGTTTAAAAAATGATGGTCATTTTTGGAAAATCACATAAAATGTGGTACTTTTCATTAATTCTTTATAATATTGTGGCAATTTTTATAATTAATGTTAGAAAATAGGTATCACGAAAGAGGATGTATCGAGAATAAGAGAATCCAGGATATCTTGTGGATCTTGTAAGTTCACTTTATGTATTGATATCTCTATCATATGCTTGAGTTTCAAGAATTTCATTACGGAAAAATCCTTGAGAGAAAGTTTTGTTTTAGGCATTAAATTAAAAACAACGTTACTTCAGAGTATATGGGATGTTCAAGATATTATTAACGTTCCAAAAGTTTTTTTTAATATATGTACTCATATATACATGTAAAAATAAGATAAAATTATGGTTTCCAACAGTTAAAAAACACTTTTTGGAAATAATTATAATGCAAGTCGAATTGTATGAAAGAATCGATAAGAAGTTGTTAGACAATATGGTTGCCACATGCAATTTGGGCTTCCATGCAACTTGGGATGTCACCAGCTTCATCTACTCGACAATGTGTGAGCTGCCCCTCGACCCCCCTTTGATCGGTCAATGGGATCATCGCTAGGAGCAGTTCCCCTTGACCCCGCAAGGGGGCGCAACACCCTTGACCCATCATTTCATTGTAAACTCGCTCTATATACAATGTACATAATGGCGGAGCCAGTGTCAAAGTCCAATGATAGCATAATTTTATTTTTTGCATAATATATAATAAGAAAAAAAATAAAAACCGTAATATTATTAGACATAACAAAGTGACAAACTAGACTACATAATATATATTACATTTTAAAGTTGACCTTTTTGCTCTTTCATCTTTCGAAAAAGAGTAATTACATTTCAGTCTTAACATTGTCAAATGTTTTATTTTCTACACTACAAATCAAAGCATCATTCATAAAATCGTCACATATTCTATTATGCAAGCCGGTTTTCAACAACTTCATTTTTAGAAAAAACACTTGTTAACGGTTGCGATTGTGACAGATGAAACCAAAGTTAGTTTTAATAATTTATAAACCGAAGAAAAGAATGATGCTTCCTTGTTTCCACCAACAAACGAGAGAGGTTCGTAATAAAAAGATTTCATAAAAAACTTGATTTCAAATTTCAACAACAAATAACAACTCACTATTAACAATAACAATTAACTATTAACCATACATCCCTAATTAAGTAAACTTAATTGCTAGCTTCAAATATTTCAATGAAATAGACATATAATGGAAATTTGAAACAATCTAAACTAATAATATGACTGATAATTGAGACTTAATGGTTTCATTATATTATGGGGTAGGGGATTGTCGATAGAGAAAGTCGTTGCCATACAAAAGTCAGCGACAACAAAAAATCAGCTTCGGCAAGGATGGGAATGGGGGCAAGGCCGATGTAGGAGGGATTTTTTCTGTAATGTGCGTTGCTTTCCCTCATTTAATTTAACGAACAAACATTATGGATTGGACATTTGGTTATTTGTTTTATTTTACTAATTTGTGACTAATTATAATTATGTGCTTAATTTTTTGGACTATCCACACATATTTTGGGCTACTTTAAACATTTAGTTAAACTATTTTGTGTTTGATTTATAAGTTAGGAGTAGCCCATAATTTTTTCAAAAGTAGCACCGTAACTAAAAAAAAATCCCGAAAAAATATACTACTGGACTCTGCCTATAAACATACATCTGTATTAACTAACTTATAGTATTAGATCTTAGTTTAAATCTCACTAACACTCATGAAAATTCTAATTACGCCAAATGTATGTCCGTCCGGCTTATTATCTCTTGTATAGTAGTTAACGTCCAAACACCCTCTCGTTAAATTCAGAATGATATTGATATCTCAATGAATGGTGTGTTTTACCCACCATTTTATTTGTGAAATATACGCTAGTACCAACCGTACGTCAACCAGCAAGGTAACCACCCAATGTATTATTTCTAGTAATTGTTGCTTTATATGGCAAATTATCCAATCTTTTACTTTTGACATTTGAGAGACTTTGCCAATCTTTTGGTTAATTAATCGACATTATATATTTATATGCTGCATTGGATGTTAAAGCGAAGACTCATTTTTATATGGCAAACCATATACATTTTCTTTCATGAGATTCTAATCCATAAGCTTCTGTGTCAGGTTGAAGATTTAACTTAAAAAAACAAAACTTTTAAATGATCTAAAAAACACGCCGATGATCTAAAAAAATTCCCAACTAAACACCCTAAAGATATTACCACCCAACATTCACAAGAAATTATATCCAACGAAATTGATGTGATATTAAAATAAAATATTGGAAAAAGTAAAGTTGCAAATAGAAAATGGGTACCCATAGAAAATATATTATCCCCAAAAAGAAAAACAAAATGAGATATGCAATTCAAGCATCCATGATTGATGGGGCAAATGTCAACTCACCCCAACTGTTCCCTTTGTTAGCACCAAACATATGAAGTTGATATCTTACCTGAAAATCACCTAATACCCCTTTAACATTTTTTTGCGTGCATATAAATATATAATCTTTTTTCCAAAATTATAATGAGCACAAACTTTATAATAACCATAATATTGTAAAAAAAATAACGTATTATTAGTAACTCATTCAATACACATATTTTTAATGTCATGAATGTTTATATGTTCTTGTTGCAAATTGGAAGAATCTAATATAGTTCATGAGTATATGTTTTTATCTCGAGTTATGTATGATAAAATATGAGATGGTTTTGTCCAATCAGTTTCAACAAATTTGATTAGTTTACTATAAACATGTAAGTAAGGTTATAACTTCTAACTTATTTTTAGATTTGATTTTGAGGTTGATAGCAAAAATCTAACATAGTTATTATTGCACAAACTAATATCGCAATTAGCAAATCATCCAAAATGATATGTTTAAACATATTTGAGTTCATGATAATTACAAAACTGTTACAATCAATAATACTTCACTCATTTCTAAATTAGTTTTTATATAATAATTCCTGAATTTTTATATTTTATTTTGACTTTTGATTACCAACAATCTATAGCCTTTAAAAATATAACATGTCAACTTACAACCCTTTAAATAACTCAAAACTCACAACATGGTTTATTATTTTATTTAGTTTAGTTTTATTATTATTATTATTATTATTATTATTATTATTATTATTATTATTATTATTATTATTAAGAGCTTGTAAATTTAAAACAGTAATCTTGTAAAAAAAAACTGCATCGCATGCACTAAAACATCATTATGGTTTTATTAATTTTAATCTTGAAGTGGTATATTAATTAGTAATGATAAGTAGATAAGAAAAGATAGAAAATGATTGATCATCCTTCACAAACAAACCTTAGCTTACAAGCCAAGATTCCATGATAGCTCTTCCCATTCAACCATAAACTTTACCCTCCATCTATGTTTCTTTAATTTGCTTACATTAATACTCCCAGCAAAAAAAAGACATTTATAATTTTGTTATATCTTCTCCATTTAATTATTGATACTTTTATTGTTAACTTATTATTCAGTTATTAAGTTTCAATCACATTTTGCTCGTTGTTTTTATTTTCTGACTAAATATGAATATTAATTTTGGATATATCTAATCAACTTCTATATTTTTCTAAAACAGCAGACCGTGGTTAGTGAACAAAAAGATAATCCAAGTATTAGGTAAAGTGTTCAAATAATTAACTTTCATAATACAATGGTCAAACTTTAACTTTCGATTGAGTTAAAACGATTTAAGCATCCATTTCTACGTTTGTAAACTTTAGGAATAAAAGGGCAATCTGAAGATCGAAATTTGCAATAATGTTACTTTTTCAAAGTAAGAAACAGAATAATAAAACAATTAGAGGAGGGGAAGCATTGATTCATTCACCATTTATTGTGTGTGACAAACAAGCTGGGATCATAATGAAACAAATATTCAACTAATACAATTAATTAATTAGTTATTAAAACCAACTTAATTTACTATAATTTTTAAATTTAAGTTGACACCAAAAGGTTTAATATAGATTTAATAATATATATATATATATATATATATATATATATATATATATATATATATAAAGTTTTTCGAGAATCTGAGAACTTTCTTGAAAAAAACTACTTAATACATTTAGATGCTAACGTTGAATTTCTTTTCAAGAAAACGTTTTTTTAGTGATGTATATACGTGCACATTTTATGTCAAGAAAATGCATGTGCACAAAACAATATATATATATATATATATATATATATATATATATATATATATATATATATATATATATATATATATATATTACAAAAGAAAAATCATATATTGACATTTTTTTTAACAATCCTACTTTATATAAGCGCCTAGATGCATTAAGTTGTTTTTTAAAACAAGATACCAGAAAAAAAATTCAAATTGTCGGGAAAGTTTGAGTTATCAAATGAATCTTGCATCTTTATATATTAACTATGATTAGAGAATAATAAAATATAATTAGTCATTGGAACATTTTTGTACTAACATTATTTATATAATTATATCAACGAATTATTTGTTTATAAAACAAAAAAAATATATGAAACCGGTTTCTTTCGACTGTTTATTAGCAAAATTACTCGATTTACTAGTTTAGCTACCTGTATTAGCGACTCTATACGATCATCCAATCTAGTTAACAAATAAACCTATCATCTTTTTATACCGTTATTTTATAAAAAGAAAAAAAAATCTAAATATATTTTTATAAAGATAAAAACTATAAATATTTGTGGGTCCTACAATATTTATTCACGAATACAACAAAATTTTGAAATTCTACCTAAACATATTTATTAAACAAAACCTAAACTCAAAGCATCATTCGTAATTATCATATATAAAAAAAAGATTAGGTTATATTATTGAAGCCTGCATGATGCATCATAATATAAACACACATATGTTCACTATACCAAATATCAACCAAGAAAAAGTTTAGACATTACATACATTCTGTTATATAACAAAAACGGTATGAAGCCACCTCCAACTTCTTCTTCTTCTTCTTCTTCAATCTCAACCTCTGTTCTTACAAGAAAAGGTCGATTATCTCCATACCTTTTTACTTTATTAGCCTTCATCATCTTTGTCACCTTCTTATACGGTCAAGACCTCGGTTGCATCCTCGGACAACTTGATCTTGATATCAGTCCAAACCCATCACCACCGCCTTACACCACTGGTAAGTTATGCAAATGAATTATACAGAGGATGTTTTTGAATGATTCCAACCTTTTAATGGTTAAAAGAATGTAGGATTCTTCAATCACACAGATATATGTATCCTTTAAACGATACAGAGGTTAATTATCAAACAGCCCCTTAAGAAAGCTATATACGTTAAAGATATTTAAATTGTTTGGTTAATTTGATGATAATTAGAGAATTATTACAAGAAATTGCCGTTTTCAATTGGGGAGACGGAGAAGGGATGTGATGTATTTAGCGGGAAGTGGGTGTGGGATCCGTTGAACCGGCCATTGTATCAAGAATCGGAGTGTCCCTACATTCAGCCGCAGCTCACATGTCAGGAGCATGGCCGGCCGGACCGGGATTATCAATTCTGGAGGTGGCAACCCCATGGTTGTTCTCTTCCAAGGTAATGTTTTATTTAGTTTTCCAATGAAATTATATTATAAACGTTATTTGTGTGTTAGTTTGTATTATACTAGTATATATTTTGTGTTCAATGACCATATCTTAAACATTATTAGTGTGATCGTTGACCATATTTTTTTTAGGTGTTTAAAGCTGTAAACGAGATCAATTCTCGTTGATCTCGAGATCGACAATATAACTACGTTAATGTTACTTAAAATTGATTTGATAGCTTAACGTGTCCAGAAAAAAATCATGCTCAAAAATATTGACTATAAACGAAGTTTAATTATATAGCTTGAATTATTCAGAAAGATTCATATGAACAACCATCGCCAATCTCCAAGAAATTAAGTTTGATTCGAGTTTGAGCAAAAAATATTATCATATAAGGTTCGAATTTTAATAAGTATAATAGTTAACTTGCAAAAAATATTATCATATAAGGATCAAATCGTTGCTTACATTTTATTTATGTGATGATTAATGACACATGCAGCTTCAATGCATCACTGATGCTAGAGACATTAAGAAATAAGAGGATGATGTTTGTTGGAGATTCCTTAAACAGAGGACAATACGTATCAATGGTGTGTCTTCTACATTCACTCATCCCCGATAACGCTAAATCCATGGAAACTATTGGTTCTCTAACAGTTTTCACTGCCAAGGTACATAACATTTTCCACTAATTATAAACAAAAATCGACAATTAATTGAATTCATTTCAATTCCTTGATGATGATTATTAATTTGTTGTATATTGTAGGATTACAATGCGACAATTGAATTCTATTGGGCTCCCTTTTTGCTTGAATCAAACTCCGATGATGCCATCATACATCGTGTCTCTGATAGAGTTGTACGAAGAGGTTCTATTAACAAGCATGGAAAACATTGGAAAGGGGTTGATATTATGGTCTTCAATACTTACCTTTGGTGGATGACTGGCCTTCACTTCAACATCTTGTAACCTTTAATTTTCTACACTCACTTAAACCTAATTATTTCTTTATTAGATATCATTATATATAAACATTTATGGTCGATTTAAGGGTTAATTAATTTTTTATGAAAATTTGCAGGCAAGGATCGTTTGATGATGAAGTGAAAGAGATAGTAGCAGTGTCTACGGAGGATGCTTATAAAATGGGAATGAAAAGTATGTTGAGATGGGTAAGGAAGAATATGGATCCCAACAATACAAGGCTCTTCTTCACAAGCATGTCTCCTTCTCATCAAAAGTGAGTTAATTATATTGCCTTTTTAACATATAATGTTAAGCCACTCTTTGAAATGTAAATACCCAAATAACTTTTAATGATTTTGATTTATCATTTTGGCTTAAGAGTACATATTTTATATGATATGTACATATGTTTTTATGCATAATAAAAACCTACCGGTTGAGATACTGAATTCTATAAAAAAAAAAGTTCAATAACCCTTTTTATGCTTTCAACAAGGTTGCTTTTCACCTAGAGTCTTTCTCCTTTTTTTTCTCTCTTTTTTTTAATAGAAAGAAGCCTACACAATTACTATTTTATATCTATTTTTATAAATGTAGTTCTTTCATGTCACTTTTAATGTGGAGAAAACGAACGTGTTTTTAAGCTCACTTATTAATTTATTATTTTGGTTCTATGTATAGGAGCGCCGATTGGGGAGCAGAGCCAAATGGAAATTGTTACAACCAAACAGAAATGATTACAGATCCAAACTACTGGGGATCAGATTGTAGGAAAAGTATAATGAAAGTAATCGGAGACGTTTTTGGGAAATCAAAGTTTCCAATAACATTTTTAAACATCACACAACTCTCACTTTACCGAAAAGATGCCCACACCTCAATCTATAAGAAGCAATGGAGCCCTTTGACACCCCAACAAATAGCTAATCCGGTTAGCTATGCAGATTGTGTGCATTGGTGTTTACCTGGTCTTCAAGATACATGGAACGAACTCTTATTTGCCAAGCTTTTTTATCCTTGATAAAACAAATGAGAATTTAATTGATATTTTTTGGTGCATATATTGTTTATCATTGAAATTATTTTGTGGTGGCGTTGCATCACGTTGGTTTAAAAAGGCTTAGAAAGTTAGAATTAATGAAAAACTTGAATTGGGTTTGTAAATTTGTAATTGAGATTTAATGGGTTGGGCCAAATGTCGCAAAGCCTCTTATGAATGAGCCCAATAGTTTTATTTTTATAAAAAAAAAAAAAAAAAATCAAAATGCTTTAAAACTTCGATTTAAATATTCCATGTATATACACCGTTCTTGTATTATATGCAACATATTGATATGCTAAATATTAATAGCGCCAATAAATTCTCCATACCAGTAAACGCAATTTAAAGCATATAAATCAATGTTAAAGATCGTTATAATATGCATGGCGTGTCATTCTAATGAACATTTATCTTTAAAAACCATATATTGAATATGACCAAAAAAAATATCAATATATTGCATAAAACATAGACATTGTGTTCTTGAGTTTAAATTTTAAATAGGGGGAGGAAGGGAGGGGAGGGGGAAGAAGATGGAAAGAGAGAAAAAATCATGAGAAGTGTTCTCAAGTTGTAGGGGGAGGGAAAGACTTTTCACTGTTAAATGACATATTTACCCTTGGTTGGTCAGGGTTCATCAATTTCATTATCACAAGGAGAAAGAGGGAAGAAGATGAGAGGGCGATTGTAAGGCCAGGGGAGAATATATTTCAGCTTTTTGATGGCAACAGTGATGTTGTGAAAACGAGTGAAGACTGACAACCTTCACCATGTTTGTTGCAGGTGAGAAAGAAAATGCTTTGAAAAGGAAGATGAAGAACATATGCTAAGGTAGATGAAGAATAGGGGAAAAACTGGTCGTTATTTGCTTTCCTTCCCGGTCCGCCTAATTTTGAGCGGATAATTTGGTGAGTAAAACATCCTAGATTTCCCCTTCAAATCCTTTCATTTTCATTCTTTTCTCTCCATAAAAAAAATTAAAGAACGATCATTTTCCCTCTCAATCATCTCCTTTCTTTCCCTTTCTCTTCTAAAAAAACTTGAGAACACAATGACAATGATAAAGTTTTTGTAGGTAAAACTGCTTAAAATTTATTTCTAGGGTCCAATTTGTAATTATGGCAAAAGTGTAGGGACTAATTTTTCTACTAGGAAAAACTTCTAGTTATGACTCTCTTTCTAGAATTGTTGGGTACAAGAGGTTTCTCTTTAACCTTTTAATCTTAGAGGTTAATCTTTATCTAATCCAACACTATCTTTTATCTTGTATTTTATGTTTTATTAGAAAGTATATTTTGAATTTTAAAAGATATAAGTTATAAAGTTTTTTGTACAGATCAATTATACAAAAATAATTCATTAATCCTTACTAAAAGTTTGTAATTTTGAATTAAGGAAAATAATTAAAAAAAAATCAATTTGAAGCGAAATAAAAATTTTAAAATATTAAATTAGTGTATATAAATTAATTTATATTTTTCAACTAAACACCAATATTAATTTACATCAATAATATAAACATGCAATATAGACGTAAGGTATAAACATAAATATTTTATTTAAAAATTATAGTTTTTTATTTTATACTAAATAATAATAAAACCTAATAATTATTTCCTATAAGAAACAATTCGCCAGAAAAGTCATTTATCGTCGTCACTTTACGCGGGCACACATCTAGTTTTGTTAAATGATTTTAAATGGTCAATGATGTTTCTTTTTCGTGTTTTCTAAGACCATTAAAGTCATGTTTTACTTACTAACTGAGACGACTTAGATTTGTGTCGGTTTATCGATCTTAAACTTATTTAGGTGGTCTTATCTTGTCCATGTATATTACACCATGACATATTAGATTAAATTATTAAATGCTTCTTTAATTCCAACTTCTATAAATGGCTAAACTACTTATTTAACCCTAACCCTATTAAGTATGATCACATCTCCGTATACTATGTTTATTTGTTTCTTCCATCGCCCTCATCATCGAAGCTAGACGATTGTTTGTTATCTCACTCGAGAACACTAACCCTACTTCCCTTTGCGTGAACTAAGACATCGAGCCACCACATAACTGAAAATCCTGAGCACCCTCACAATGCATATCATGCCCCGTTTAGTCTCTCTACTCTGCCCACCGACATATCAAGGGAATAAGAAAAAAAGATTGGTGGTGGTTGTGGGGTGTTTATAGATGTTGGTTTTGATTCTCATTGAAGAACCATGAGGTTTGCCTTAGCCGCAGAGAATGATGATTAGAGGTCCGCAAATGCAGAATTTGAACCGATGTGGTTTGACTTACATCACTCAAAACCCGATCTAGATCTGGCCAAAATCTAAATCTGGTTCTAGTCTGATTTCAAATCGGTTTGATTCGATTTTTGGTGGATTTTACTGGATTTTTGGGAAGAATTGGATCTGGTTTTTGGTAATTCCGGTTTATGATGTGGTGTCAAATTCGGTTTTGCCTGGAGGATTAGGATCTGGTTATAATCTGGTGGATCAGATTAATCGTATTCATTTTCGTCAAAAACTAGTTTGGACCGGATCTGGTTACATTAAGAGTAAAACTAAAAACGAACCCAAACCATCAATTTTGAATTTAAAATCTAAACCGAAAAATTTGGTTTGGGTTTGGTTTATTCATTCAAAACTGACCCAATGGGTGTAACCGACCCATAACTCATATTATTAATTATGTTAATATTTTTCTATTATTATACTAGTAACAAACTAGGGGTAGCAATTCAAGACATGACATGATAAAAATGCACGACACGAAACAAAAATCAGACGGAACTGAAATTTGAATTTGTGTTCGTGTCAAGTGTAAAAAAACACGATGTCGTGTCGTGTCGTTTTCGTGTTCAAAATTTGACACAAAATTGACACGATTTAACATTTATATGTCGTGTTTTTCATGTTTATTGTGTTTATCGTGTTACGTATGATTAAATATTAATTAAATTGTAATGTCCCAAAAATTACATGTAACATCCATAAAATTCAAAACTGTAAGCCTGGAGCGTAGTGAGTTTCCCGCGATCATTTGAAGTACCTGAAATAAATCCAAAACTGTAAGCCTGGAGCGTAGTGAGTTCCCCTAAAATACCAACAACATACAAACCAGAACAATATCATAACAAACAGCTTGTATATAGAGTCTATAGTATGACTGGACCATCCTCACCGGGCCTTCAGCCTGTCTGGTCCACTCTCCGAACCTTCAGCATGTCTGGTCCGCCATATCGGACATTTAGCTTGTCTGGACCGTTTTTCAGGCCTTCGGCCTGACTGGTACGCCCCATTGGGCCTTCAGTCTATCCAAGCGGCCCTGGGTATGTTGGCCTACAACACAAAGCAGGACCGCCTCAACCCACCCCCACACATACAATCAACACATACACATCAAACGCTAGCTAGCATGTGTAAACAGTCAAACAAATCTAACATATCACCAATCATAGCATTATCCTATATACCAGGATACCGACCTAACAGGTCACTAAACACAACATCGTCTTATATACCAGGATACAGATCTAGCAAATCACTAAGCATATCATCATGCGATAACCTGGATAACAATCCAAAAGGGTCGGCATTGGTGCCTTTGACCCTGTTAGTATAGTGAGGAAAACTCACCTCTTAAGTAGTGCTGAACCATTAAATCGTATCCCAACTCACAGCTCCAAACTCAACTGCCTATAACCACCATATAACTGATTCCATTAGAATCCCAAATTACCAAAATATCCCTAGAAGTCAAACTTGGTCAACCATGGTCAAAGTCAAATTCAACGGTCATTGTTGACCCAACTTGTCGAGTTCATCTACTGACTCGTCGAGTTCCTTCATATCTCAGAAGATCGTGAAAAGTTTGAGACAACACGTCGAGTTACCCGAGTAACTCTTCGAGTTCTTCAATGTTCAGAAGACTGGGAAAACCCTTGTCGACTCGCCGAGTCATCTCACCCACTCGCCGAGTTCACTCAGTATCCAGAAGGCAGGTAAACCATATCCAACTCGTCGATTTCAGCCCTTTCCAGCCGAGTCTAAGGCCCCAAACTACAGATCTAGCCTCTTAGGACTAAGATACCACGTAAAGTTGCTAACTTTACATGCATGTAAGGCCTCAAAGGGATCAAAACACCAAATCTTAGATAAACAAGAGGTTTAGGGCATGGAGGAGAGCCAAGACTAGATAAAGTCGACAAATTTATGGCCATGGGGCCTAGAGGAGTCCAGATCTGAGACCATGTCCTCATGATAAGCTCAAACTCGAGAGTGACTCCATTTTGCACTAGAAATGACCATATTCTTGCATAAGGGAAGATCTAAGCAATAAGAGGTCAAGATAAAGAATTTTTACCTCTAAATGGTTGCTAACACAGACTAGATGTTGGATCTATCACGTCCCCCTTTGCTCCAACCTCTTCAAGCTCCAAGTTCCTTCACAATCACACCAAAATCACTCTCCAAGGCTCTCACACACACTCAAGACAGTATAAGGCTCGAACTAGGGTTTCTCTGGACTGTAAAGTGATAAGGGAGGCCGGTGAGGGGACTTAAGGTCCTTTAAATAGGGTGCAAACCCTAAAAATTATGGTTTTCATGCACAACCTCAACTCATCGAGTTGGGGTCCTCCAACTCGTCGAGTAGGTTCCATAAACCACGCGGCCTGATCAGTTTCTACACGACGAGTTGGGCCCTCCAACTCGTCGAGTAGATCTTAAATGATGTATAAAAATTCTTGAAATTCATACCTGAAAATTGGGATGTTACAGCTATCCTCCATTTGAACTAGGCTTCCTCCTCGAAGCCTGCTGTTGTGAACAATTTGGATAATGCTCCCGCATCTCGACCTCCAGCTCCCAATTCCACTCGGATCCCCTCCGTTTCTCCCATAGTACCTTTACCAAAGGTACCTCCTTGTTCCGTAGAACCTTCACTTTCCTCTCCAGAACGGCCACTAGCCTCTCCGCGTAATTCAGGTGCTCATCGACCTTAATATCATCTAATGACACCACCGCCTCCTCATTTAATATGCACTTTTGCAATTGCGAGATGTGAAAAGTGTTGTGAATCTGACTGAGCTCCTCCGAAAGATCCAGTCTATATGCCACCTTGCCAACCCTGGCAATAACTCGAAAGGTTCCAATGCATCTGATGACAGAGCATCTAAACTTGACCCAATTGAATTGGTGTGAATGTTTTATTACGTGCAGGCCTTTTTTTTATTTATTTGGTGGTCAAATTAATTTGTTTTGACTTTTTAGTATTTCCTTTCCAAGTTTATTAGACTTTCCAAAATTTTGGTTTTCTTGCTTTTAGTACCAAACCCTAAGCCAGAAACGACGATTTTTTGGAAGACTACTTTTTCTTTGGAATATTCACGTGACAACCTTGTGTTGAAGGTTTAGCCTCCTGTTGATCATCTTAATTGAGTTTTTCCATTTGATTGTGAAATTAGAACGCATCATTTGGTATCAGAGCTCTAGGTGAATCAAATGGTTGGCCGTCGTGGACGCCCCCTCTTCGTAGAAACGTCGACTGAGGCAAAGAAGAAGAAGAACGCGATCCACAAGATCGTGAGATTGAAAGACTCCAGCAACGCATCAGGGAGTTGGAATTAAGACAGGAGGAGCAACAGGAAGAAACTGTATCGGAATTTTGGGATGACAGAGTCGGGGAGGACGTAAACCCTTTTGGCTTTGACCGACCCAACGCTTTTGCTACATACCAGCGACATGCCCGGAGACAAACTCACAAGGACTCTTTGCACAATTTAGGAATGAAGATAGAAATTCCTGAATTTGACGGTAAATCCCATCCTGATGATTTCATAGACTGGTTAAGCACCGTAGAGCGGATCTTCAACTTGAAAGATATCCCTGATCCCTTAAAGGTTAAGCTCATAGCCATTAAACTACAGAAATCTGCATCGCTATGGTGGGAACACAAGAAAAAACGTCGCCAACAAGCTCAAAAATCCAAAGTTGAAACGTGGGCAAAGTTCAAGAAGTTGTTACAAGGTAAATTTCTACCTGTCAATTATCGTCAGGAAGCCTTCATGGAATATCACACTTTTGCCCAGACAAACTCCACCGTGACCGACTTCATCGTTGAGTTTGAACGACTCAAGGTACGTTGTGTCGTTGAGGAAGAAGAAGAACAGACCATAGCCCGATTCCTTGGGGCTCTCAAACCAGAAATCGCTGATGTCATTAACCTAGAACCCTACTGGAGTTATAATGATGTATGCCAATTAGCTTTCAAAGTCAAAAAAACAACGTGTAAAGTCAAGATTGGGATCCCAAAACTTTACTAGTCCTAAGGTTCCACCTGTTTCCCCGCCTAACCCACCAGCCACAGTCAAAATAAACTCCGTTAACCCATCAACTTCATCGGGCTCACGAGTTCTCAGGTGTTTTCGATGTCAAGGGGTAGGACATGTGGCGCGTGAATGTCCCAATAAGCACCTGGTCACTCTCGTCGAGGACACGATTACACAATATGATGAAGCAATCGATGATAACGCGGAGACGGATGTAGAGGAAATCATAGGTGCTGATATCAGGGAGTCGTTAGTGCTTAGGCGAGTAGTAAACACCACTCAGGTAGATGATACAGATAAGGATGCCTGGAAGCGGAATAACATCTTCCGAACTAAATGCACAACTAACGGGAAAGTGTGTGACGTGATTATTGATGGGGGAAGCTGCGAGAACGTAGTTCAACCTTAATGGTAGAAAAGTCGGTACTTCCAGTAAAGAACCACCCTCAATCGTATCAACTCGCATGGCTAAAAAAAGAGAACACGGTCACAGTTGATAAGAAATGCTTAGTCCAATTCTCGATCGGCAACAAATATAAGGATGAAGTGTGGTGTGAGGTAGTGCCGATGGATGCATGCCACCTCCTACTCGGGCGGCCATGGAAATTTGACCGGAAAACCATACACGATGGTTTCAAAAACACATACCGTTTTAAGAAGGAAGGAATAAATATTCTTCTTACCCCCTTGGTCCCACAACAAGAACCAAGGAAAGAAAATTCTCTATTTATACCCCATGCAAAATTTCAACGTAACTTGAAGTCAGGAGGTAACTTTTTTGCTTTAATAATTTTAGAGTCTAATAAACAAACAAGTTCACCTCTCCCTCCTGTAATCCAATCGCTAGTGGCGGAATTCAATGATGTTTTCCCAACCGAAATTCCACCAGGTTTACCTTTGATGAGGGATGTTCAACATTGCATCAATTTTATACCTGGTGTGGTTATTCCGAATAGACCCGCTTACCGCATGAATCCTAAAGATTAAGAGGAAATACAAAGACAGGTCTATGAATTGCTCGATAAAGGATTGATTCAAGAGAGCATGAGCCCATGTTCCGTTCCCGCGTTGTTGGTACCAAAAAGTGGTGGAAAATTTCGGATGTGTATCGACAGCCGAGTCGTCAATAAGATCACCGTTAAATACCGTTTTCCTATCCCTCGATTTAACGATCTTGTTGACCAACTACACGGGGCTAAAGTATTTTCGAAAATTGATCTTCATAGGGGTTATCACCAAATAAGAATGAGGCTCGGTGACGAGTGGAAAACGGCATTTAAAACACGTGACGGGTTATACGAGTGGCTAGTCATGCCCTTTGGTCTAACCAACGCCCCAAGTACATTTATGAATCTTATGAACCTGATTTTTAAGGATTATATTGGAAAATTCATGGTTGTTTACTTTGACAATATATTGATCTTTAGCGACTCTACAAACCAACATGTGCGACACCTCACCCAAGTGTTTAATGTCCTGAGGTCACAAAAACTATATGCTAATGGAGACAAATGCATTTTTCTTGTTCCAGAAGTACCATTTTTTGGGTTATATTATTTCGGGGGAAGGTTTAAAGATGGACCCTACGAAAGTGGAAGCAATTATCGAGTGGCCCGTACCTCGAACCATACACGACATACGTAGCTTTCACGGGTTGGCTTCATTTTATAGGCGATTCATACGAAATTTTAGCACAATTATCGCGCCTATTACTAAGTGCTTGAAGGGCGGTCATTTTCAGTGGACAACCGAAGCCTCTAAAGCCTTCAAGGCTCAAAGTCAAGGTAGCACAATCTCCGGTCTTAGCCCTACCCAATTTTTCGTGTGCCTTTCAGGTAGAATGTGACGCATCCGGAGTGAGGGTTGGTGGTGTTCTAAGTCAAAACCAACGCCCGATCGCTTTTTTTAGTGAAAAATTAAACAAAGCCCATCGCAAACACTCAACGTACGACAAGGAGTTTTATGTCATTGTGCAGGCCCTTGAAACGTGGCGACACTATGTCATTGGTAGCGAGTTTGTTCTTTTTTCCGACCACGAAGCCCTGAAGTATGTTAACGGAATCCATAAATTAAACCCCCGTCATGCAAAATGGGTTGAAACATTACAAGCATTTTCTTTTGTTATAAAACATAAGGCAGGGGCACAAAACCAGGTGGCTAGCATTAGGGATGAGTTATAAAACCGGAAAACCGTACCGGAACCGGAACCGGTATAACCGGAAAATGCTTAAACGGTCCGGGTATTGGGTCTCAAACCTACTCTTATCCGGGTTCCGGGTATTCCGGGTATGGGTCCAACGGGTCCGGTTAATCCGGGTTTTTGAACCGACTTTGTTTAGAAAACCGGAACCGGGTTTAATGGACCGGGTCCGGGCTTAGTAGGCCAAGGAACCGGTTTAGGTTTATTGTCCAAGGAACCGGTATAGGGTCAAGGAACCGGAATACGACAAGAACCAGTTTTGGACATGGTTGGTTCAATGTGTGATTGGGATTTGAGAGTTTCTAAATTTATTATTTAACTGTATGATTTACTTGTTTGGTATTGTGTTTGTGGGTTTAAATAGGTAAAAGAACCATCATTTGCTAATTATCCATATATTCCTTTTCATTTTGGTATATCGTATTTTATATTTCTTAACTGCAATGAATGTCCACTATTTGGTTTAGTCGAAACTGATCAAATTGCCACTTCAAACATCAAAGCAATTTGATTAGGCTCATAGGCTGGATCTAATTTCATGGTGAGTTTAAAAAATGATCAAATCACATGACTTGGACTTATTTAAATATGCATGATAGATATAGGAAGGGTAAGATAAAATAATAAACAAAAAATGCATTTTGAATGATTTCTTTTTAAAGTTAAATAAATTAAACAAAAAATGAATTTTCACATATCTTAAATGAAAACACACAACCCAAATTAAATTAAATTAAAGAAGGTGGATAAAATAATTGTCCAATAGTCTAATGTATTATTAGAAAAAATGAATTAATGGTGGATATTAATTATGAAGTATGGACGTAGAGTACTATAAAATTACACAAATTCTCAATTCTCATTATGTATTCCACAATCCACAGTGATATTATACCAACTTTGATATTAGATTATTTCTTTTAAAAAAATCAATGTCGTAATTTATGTAACTTTAATGTAATTTTGTGTTTATTATTTTTTTATAACGGTTGAAAGATTATGCGATTTAGTTAATTACAAAAAAAATCTGGGTTTTCCAGTTCTAAACTCATTTACCCGGTTCCACCTTACCCACTTTGATATTTTCGGGTTTTTCGGTTCTAGACCCATGTTACCCGGAACCGAACCAGAACTGTTTCCTATATACCGGTCCGGTTTCCGGCTCTAGAAAATCCCGTTAATCCGTTCCGGGTTTTCCGGGTCCGGGTCCATCCGGTCCGGGTTTGGACCCACTTTCATCCCTGGCTGACGCGCTTAGCAGACGCCATTCTTTACTCAGCACAATGAGTGTGCAGGTTCTTGGGTTTGACACTTTCCGTGACATGTACTGTGGTGATCCTGATTTCCAAGATATATGGGCAGCATGTGGGTCTGGTTCATTTCAACGATTCACAAAACAAAATGGCTATTTGTTTCGAGAAAACCAATTGTGTATTCTCGACAGCTCTTTACGTGATACGATTATTTTAGAGAGCCATGTGGGTGGACTAGCCGGTCATTTCGGTCGTGACAAAACTATAGGGCAGGTCCGGGAACGCTACTACTGGCCAAGACTAAGCAAAGACGTCGGTCGAATTATCGCAAGGTGTCGGGTATGCCATGTTGCCAAAGTGCATGGTAGTAACGCGGGCTTATATTTACCGTTACCGGTACCTACCGCCCCGTGGGAGGATATTGGTTTAGATTTCGTTTTGGGATTACCTAAAAATCAACGGAAAAAAGAGTCGGTGATGGTAGTAGTCGATCGTTTTCCAAGATGGCACATTTTCTCGCATGGACACGAAAGTATGACGCCAGCCAAGTGGTTCGTTTATTTTTCATTGAAATCGTCAGGTTGCATGGAGTTCCCAAGACTATTACTGTAACAGCCCGGAATTTCAGGTATCATTATATTTATGATTTTTGGGTGTTTTAAGAGGGGACTTGGCGAGTTGGAGCTCAGACTCGCCGAGTAGGATCGCGGATCTGGTCGCGGGTTCGCGACTGGACTCGACGAGTCCAGATATGGACTCGGCGAGTCTGCGCTGTTTAGCGAAACCCTAACCGTCCAGGTTTGGGACATATATGAGGGGCCTTATGGCCGTCATTGTTCATCCTAGTCCTGTGAGAGAATCCCTAATTCGATTGTGAGCATCTGGAGCAAGGTAGAAGACCATTATTGATCTTGGAAGTGTTATTTTGCAAGGAGGAGGAGGCTTGGTTAAGGGAACAACAAGAGAAGCCACATTCTGAGGATTGGGGATACAGAGCAACGCTATTCAGGTAATATTTCGAGTTGCATTCTTCTATGTTGATGTGTATATGGATCTAGGGTTTATTGAACCCTTTTGTGGCTAAATTGAGTGTTTCCTTAGTCCCCCAGGCGATTGGAACCCTATATTGGAATCCTTAAAAGTCCAGAATGTCCCATGCCTGAGCATTTCGGGAATCAATGGAGGTTTTGGATTGGAATCCTTATGCCTTAGATCAAAATGTAAATTATGAGTCTTGGGGTGTATTATGAGCACCGAAATGAGGGCTTTACGTGATGAACCAGTTTAGGAAGGCCAGACCTGTGAATTGTCGGAATAGATCTGACCTTAGAAAGCAGTTTGAGCGGTTGCATGGCATGGACTCGTCGAGTCCGATGAACAGACTCGGCGAGTAGCTTGAAGATTAACTGGGACTCGCCGAGTTGTTCTTCAGACTCGGCGAGTTGAGTCGGGGTGGCCCCGCGATTCTTCCAGGAGAAACTCGTCGAGTCAGGGGGGATACTCGACGTGTAGAAAGGGAATCTTAGAGAATTGGTGAGAACGTGTAGACTCGCCGGGTCTCCCTAGCACTCGCCGAGTCCGGTCAAAGTTGACCGTTGACCGTTGACCAGAGTGGACCTGTGTTGACTTCTTAGGGGTAGTCAACATTAGAGATATAAAGTGTTAACTAGGGACATTATGATGTTATAGGAGGATTAGAGCTCGGAGAATCGGGCACGAGGGATTCCCAGGTTGTGAGATATCGAGACACGCGAGGTGAGTCTTCTCACTATACTTTACCGTGAGTAGGTAACCAGAGTTATATGATAGAGTGTTTATATGCTATGTATGTTATGTGTTGCACTGCATTCTTCTATGTGATTTATGCTATGCTTGTTTACAGAGTTAGAACCTGAGGGTTCACAGAGTATGGGTGTACGGACCCACAGAGTTATAGCCTCGAGTGGCTAATGTGTGTTATATGGTATTTTGGGGAACTCACTAAGCTTTATGCTTACAGTGTTGGTGTTATTTGTTTCAGGTACTAGTGAGGATCGCGGGAAGGCGCCGGCCTGATCAGTGCACACACGCGGGATTTTTATATTATGTGATCTTGGGGTTTTTATATATGTTATGAAACGAATTACAAACAATGATGTTTTTATAAATATTAAATGAAGTTTGTCTTTATTAAATGCGAAAAATTATTTTTAAATTTGTGGCGTTACAATTTGGTATCAGAGCCTTGGTTTGAGGGATTCGAGTACACCTTCGGGCGTATTTGGACTCAAACTGAGGATTGAGATGTACTTTTCAAGAGATTAAAAGATTTTTAAAAAGACGCAGAGTAAGAGATGTGTGTACGATCAGCCCGCGCCCGAACGGTGATTTCCCAAAATACCCTTACATTATATGATGTTAATATTGATATGATGTATCTGCATGCTAGAGTAGGCTAGGCATTGCTACTAGGAATAGATTGGCCTGATTTGTGATGCCTTAGTCTAGGGAGAGGTGAGCTGCTATGAGATGCTTGAGAGTGAGTAGGTAGCAACGAGGGACTTATGATAAATATATTAGAGAGTGGTTTACGCATGATAGAGTACTTGAGACTTGGAATCCGAAGAGGAGGACTTGGAGTGTATCCTGGTGCGGTGCGGATAGTAGTATTGGGCCCGTAATACTGGAAGCATCGGAGCGGGGTGCAGCCCAAGTAAGAATCTTTGGAATGCCAAGAATCAAGGAGGAAAGAGTTGACGGGTGTGAGTGTGTTCGTGGGGATTCTAAATTTATTTTATGTCGTATTTCAGCGGTTGATCATGGTGAGGACACGTTTCACGTCCGAGAGCAGTGGTACCAGTGAGGAAGATATCCGCCGGATCATCCAGGAGGAGGTAGCTGCAGCCATCAGGGCCGAGATTCCGGAGATGTTTGGGTCCATAAAGACCACGCTGATTGAGACGTTCGACGAGCGTTATGCCGCTCTCACTGAGGCTGCTGCTGCAGCGGCTACCGCAGCGGTGACTGCTGCGAGGCCGCAGGGTGGGGACGCATTACTATTCCGGGAATTTAGCAACACGAAACCACCAGAGTTCGATGGGACCCCGGGTCCGGTGGCAGCGATGAGGTGGATATCTGATATCGAGGGGTGCTTCTTCACTTGCTCGTCTCCTGAGCATTTGAAGGTCCGATTCGCGTTGAACCAGCTTCGCTTGGGAGCGAAGGACTGGTGGAAGTTTGCAACGGCGCATTATACGCCTGCCGAGCTTTCTGCGGTGACCTGGGAGAGGTTCACCACCATGTTTCGAGATGAGTACGTTCCCCAGGTGGAGAGGGAGCATTTAGCACAGGAGTTTCTGACCCTCAAGCAGGGTACTGAGTCTGTTACAGCAATCACGAGGATGTTCCACGAGAGGGCGATGTTCTGCCCTGAGCACGTGCCCACTGAGCAGGCACGTATGAGCCGCTACTTGAGCGTCTTGAGGCGGGATATTCGGGAGTTCGCTGCAAACTCCGCGTACCGGACCTTTGCCGAGCTTCAGGCAAATGCCCGGAAGAGGGAGATCAAGCTTGAGACTCAGGCCAGGGAGGAGGCGGAGTCTCAGGGGAGGGATCGGCGACCGGCACAGTCGCAGCCGGCCGCCAAGCGGGCCAAGCCTGCTGATCCCAGACCGGGGAGCCAGAAGGGCCGCACTTGCGGAAAGTGCGGCAAGGGGCATGACGGAGTTTGCCGAGCGGGGTCTTGTTACAAATGTGGCAAGGAGGGGCACATGGCCAAGGACTGCCCCAAGGGATTTGCAGTGTGCTTTCACTGCAACCAGACTGGACACAGGAAGGCTGAGTGTCCGCAGCTGCGCGGAGCACCTCAGGGATCTGCTCCTGCCGCCATCAGAGCTACAGAGAGTCGGCTCATGAAGACCGAGGCACCGAGAGCTCGAGGGAGAGCCTTCCAACTGACTGCGGAGGAAGTCCGCGCTGCGCCCGATGTGGTAGCTGGTACGTTTCCTTTCATGTATTTATATTGATGTTGAAATATTATGCTTATATTAGGTTATGCGTAGGTACCTTCCTTGTGAATTCTGTGCCTGCTTTAGTGTTATTTGACTCGGGTGCGAGTCGGTCTTTTGTATCTCTGGCCTTTAGTCAGCATATCAGTACTAGTCGTGAGGCATTGAGTCGGCCTCTGAGAGTTTCCATAGCTGATGATAGAGTGATTTGTGCCACGGGGGTTTTCCGGGGATGTGTGCTAGAGATTTTTAGGGTTGAGTTTCCGATTGACCTAATTCCTATCGCGATGGGTGATGTCTGTGTCATTGTGGACATGGACTGGTTGAGCCGATTCAGCGCAGTCATCGACTGCGAGCGTCAGCTGGTGACTATACGAGACCCTAGTGGGGGAGTCCTTTCGGTGTACGGCGAGGGTACGCGTTCGGGATCAGCCTTTTGTTCGGCCGCCAGAGCGAGGCAGTGTCTACACAGGGCTGTAAGGGTTTTGTGGCGTATGTGATGGATACGCGAGCGACTTCCGAGAGACCGAGTTCAGTTGAGGAGGTACCGGTGGTGCGTGAGTTTCCAGATGTTTTTCCCGAGGAGCTGCCGGGAGTACCTCCTGTGAGGCAAGTGGAGTTTGGTATTGATTTGATTCTGGGAGCCGCGCCTGTTGCTAAGGTGCCTTATCATCTTGCACCCCCAGAGATGCAAGAGTTATCCTCGCAGCTTCAGGAGTTGCTGGGGAAGGGATTCATTCGGCCGAGCAGCTCGCCGTGGGGAGCACCTATTCTGTTCGTCAAAAAGAAGGATGGTTCACATCGGATGTGCATTGATTACCGGGAGTTGAACAAGTTGACGGTCAAGAACCGTTACCCATTACCGAGGATCGATGATTTATTCGATCAGTTACAGGGAGCATCTTGGTTTTCCAAGATCGATCTGAGGTCGGGGTACCATCAGGTGAGAGTGCGGGATGAGGACGTCCAGAAGACAGCGTTTAGGACGCGATATGGGCATTATGAGTTTGTGGTGATGCCTTTCGGGCTCACCAACGCCCCGGCTGTGTTCATGGATCTCATGAACAGGGTATGCAGGCCGATGTTGGATCGGTCAGTGATTGTATTTATCGACGATATTCTAGTGTATTCGAGATCTAGAGAGCAGCATGAAGAACATTTGAGGGAGGTCCTTGGGGTTTTGAGATCGGAGAAGCTGTATGCAAAGTTCTCCAAGTGTGACTTCTGGTTGCGGGAGGTCCAATTCCTAGGACATGTTGTTAATCAGGAAGGGATATTGGTCGATCCGGCCAAGGTTGAGGCGGTAATGAGTTGGGAGGTGTCGAAGTCACCCTCTGAGATCAGGAGTTTCCTTGGATTGGCAGGGTATTATCGGAGATTTATTAAGGACTTCTCCAGAATTGCAGTGCCACTTACTAGATTGACCCGAAAGGGGGTTGCATTCTCATGGGGACCCGAGCAGCAGACCTCTTTTGAGACACTTCGCCAGAGATTGTGCGAAGCCCCGGTGTTAGCTCTCCCAGAAGGGGTGGAGGATTTTGTAGTTTATTGTGATGCATCTATTTCGGGGTTGGGTGCAGTTTTGATGCAAAGAGGGCATGCAATAGCATATGCATCGAGGCAGCTGAAGCCTCACGAGACGAGGTATCCCACGCATGATCTAGAGCTGGGGGCGGTAGTGTTCGCCCTCAAGATTTGGCGTCATTACTTGTATGGGGTTCGCTGCACGATATACACGGACCATAAGAGTTTGAAGTACTTGATGGACCAGCCCAACCTAAACATGCGTCAGAGGAGGTGGTTGGATGTGGTCAAGGATTATGATTGCGAGATCCTGTACCACCCGGGCAAAGCTAATGTGGTAGCAGATGCGTTGAGCCGTAAGGGGGAGGGCACTCCACTACGAAATGTATGTTTGAGGTTGACCGTGATAGCTCCAGTACTGGATGCCATTCGTGGGGCACAGTCTGAGGCTATGCAACCAGAGATGCAGAAGAGGGAACGGGTCGTTGGTTTGGTTTCAGAGTTCGTTACTGATGATCGAGGGTTGATGACCTTTCAGGGTCGGATTTGGGTACCGTTTGTGGGCGGTACGCGTACTACTTTGATGGAGGAGGCACATCGATCGAAATTCTCGATCCATCCCGGGGCTACAAAGATGTATTTGGATTTGAGGAGAGAATATTGGTGGCCCTGCATGAAGATGGACGTCGCGTGGTTTGTCGAGAGGTGCTTAACCTGCCGTAGGGTTGAGGCCGAGCACCAGAGACCACATGGCAAGTTACATCCATTGGAGGTTCCCGAGTGGAAGTGGGAACAGATCACTATGGATTTCATCACCAAATTGCTGAGGACTGCCAGAGGAGTTGATGCAATTTGGGTGATTGTAGACAGATTGACGAAGAGCGCTCACTTCCTTGCCATTAGTGAGAGTTCTTCAGCAGAGAAATTGGCGGAGGTGTATGTGAGAGAAGTAGTATCTCGGCATGGGGTGCCGATCTCGATTGTTTCAGATCGTGATGTGCGTTTCACTTCTAGGTTCTGGAAGAAATTTCATGAGGAGTTGGGTACTAGATTGCATTTTAGTACCGCATATCATCCCCAGACAGACGGTCAGAGTGAGCGGACGATTCAGACACTCGAGGACATGCTTCGGGCGTGTGTGTTGGATTTTGGGGGTAGCTGGGATGCGTATCTGCCCTTGGCGGAGTTTTCCTACAACAACAACCATCATTCGAGCATCGGTATGCCGCCCTTTGAGCTGTTGTATGGTAGGAGATGTCGGACCCCCATTTGTTGGGGAGAAGTGGGACAGAGAGTGATGGGCAGTACAGAGATCGTGCTTCAGACGACAGAGCAGATTCAGCAGGTTAGACAGAGGTTATTGACCGCCCAGAGCCGACAGAAAAGTTATGCAGACAGACGCCGATCCGAGCTTGAGTTTCAGGTCGGCGACTTCGTACTCCTGAAGGTCTCTCCTTGGAAAGGAGTGATTCGATTCAGGAAGAGGGGCAAGTTGGGGCCCTGGTATATTGGGCCTTTTCGTGTGATTGCGAGGGTAGGCCGGGTGGCCTACCGTTTGGAGTTTCCAGCGGAATTGAGTCAGATCCACGACACTTTTCATGTGTCGCAATTGAGAAAGTGTATAGCCGATGAGTCGGCAGTGGTTCCGTTAGAGGACATTCAGGTGGATGCGAGTCTGAATTATGCCAAGAGACTAGTGGCCATCAGAGATCGGAAGATCAAGGTTCTGAGGAATAAGGAGATACCCTTGGTGCTAGTTCAGTGGCAGCACCGGAAGGGATCGGAAATGACCTGGGAGCCGGAGCGTGAGACGCGGGAGCAGCATCCGGAGCTATTTTCAGAGTGAGACTTCGAGGGCGAAGTCTAGTCCTAGTGGGGGAGAGTTGTAACAGCCCAGAATTTCAGGTATCGTTATATTTATGATTTTTGGGTGTTTTAAGAGGGGACTCGGCGAGTTGGAGCTCAAACTCGCCGAGTAGGATCGCGGATCTGGTCGCGGGTTCGCGACTGGACTCGACGAGTCCAGATATGGACTCGGCGAGTCTGCGCTGTTTAGCGAAACCCTAACCGTCCAGGTTTGGGACATATATGAAGGGCCTTATGGCCGTCATTGTTCATCCTAGTCCTGTGAGAGAAACCCTAATTCGATTGTGAGCATCTGGAGCAAGGTAGAAGACCATTATTGATCTTGGAAGTGTTATTTTGCAAGGAGGAGGAGGCTTGGTTAAGGGAACAACAAGAGAAGCCACATTCTGAGGATTGGGGATACAGAGCAACGTTATTCAGGTAATATTTCGAGTTGCATTCTTCTATGTTGATGTGTATATGGATCTAGGGTTTATTGAACCCTTTTGTGGCTAGATTGAGTGTTTCCTTAGTCCCCCAAGCGATTGGAACCCTATATTGGAATCCTTAAAAGTCCAGAATGTCCCATGCCTGAGCATTTCGGGAATCAATGGAGGTTTTGGATTGGAATCCTTATGCCTTAGATCAAAATGTAAATTATGAGTCTTGGGGTGTATTATGAGCACCGAAATGAGGGCTTTACGTGATGAACCAGTTTAGGAAGGCCAGACCTGTGAATTGTCGGAATAGATCTGACCTTAGAAAGCAGTTTGAGCGGTTGCATGGCATGGACTCGTCGAGTCCGATGAACAGACTCGGCGAGTAGCTTGAAGATTAACTGGGACTCGCCGAGTTGTTCTTCAGACTCGGCGAGTTGAGTCGGGGTGGCCCCGCGATTCTTCCAGGAGAAACTCGTCGAGTCAGGGGGGATACTCGATGTGTAGAAAGGGAATCTTAGAGAATTGGTGAGAACGTGTAGACTCGCCGGGTCTCCCTAGCACTCGCCGAGTCCGGTCAAAGTTGACCGTTGACCGTTGACCAGAGTGGACCTGTGTTGACTTCTTAGGGGTAGTCAACATTAGAGATATAAAGTGTTAACTAGGGACATTATGATGTTATAGGAGGATTAGAGCTCGGAGAATCGGGCACGAGGGATTCCCAGGTTGTGAGATATCGAGACACGCGAGGTGAGTCTTCTCACTATACTTTACCGTGAGTAGGTAACCAGAGTTATATGATAGAGTGTTTGTATGCTATGTATGTTATGTGTTGCACTGCATTCTTCTATGTGATTTATGCTATGCTTGTTTACAGAGTTAGAACCTGAGGGTCACAGAGTATGGGTGTACGGACCCACAGAGTTATAGCCTCGAGTGGCTAATGTGTGTTATATGGTATTTTGGGGAACTCACTAAGCTTTATGCTTACAGTGTTGGTGTTATTTGTTTCAGGTACTAGTGAGGATCGCGGGAAGGCGCCGGCCTGATCAGTGCACACACGCGGGATTTTTATATTATGTGATCTTGGGGTTTTTATATATGTTATGAAACGAATTACAAACAATGATGTTTTTATAAATATTAAATGAAGTTTGTCTTTATTAAATGCGAAAAATTATTTTTAAATTTGTGGCATTACAATTACATCTGATCGTGACGTTAAATTTGTGGGACATTTTTAGTGGACTCTATGGAGTAACCTCGGGTCCAAACTACAGTTTGGTAGTGCCCATCATCCCCAAACGGATGGGCAAACCGAAGTTGTTAATAAAAGCTTTGGGAACTTATTACGAGGATTGGTTGGGAATCGACCCAAGCTGTGGGATTTAGCTCTTCCACAGGACAATTTTGCATATAATCGATCTGTTAACAGGACCACAGGGAAAACACCATTTGAAGTTGTCTATGGGAAAAATCCCATCACACCATTGGATCTTGTTCCGGTACCGACAACTACTCTGAATAATGCAGATGGAAAACAACATGCAGATCATATCAAGGAGCTACACCAGCAGGTACAACAAAACATCATCAATGCTAACAACAGTTACCAGGAGCAGGCTAATAAAAAACGTAGACAAGTCATTTTTAAAGAAGGCGACCTGGTCTAGCTGCACATGTGTAAGGAGCGCTTCCCTGGTGGACGATTTGGTAAACTTCATCCAAGAGCCGATGGTCCCTTTCGAATTGTGAAAAAAATAAATGATAATGCATATAAGTTGGATCTGTCGGGTCGTTACAACGTTTCAGCTACCTTTAATGTGTCGGATTTAGCACCATATGAGGGAACAGATGTAGAGGGAGATGCAAGTGACAAGGAATACTTCCAAGCGGGGGAGGATGATGACGGAGCATCTAAACTTGACCCGGTTGAATTGGTGTGAATTTTTTATTACGTGCAAGCCTTTTTATTTATTTATTTGGTGGTCAAATTAATTTGTTTTGACTTTTTAGTATTTCCTTTCCAAGTTTATTAGACTTTCCAAAATTTTGGTTTTGCTTGCTTTTTGTACCGAACCCTAAGCCAGAAACGACAGTTTTTTTGGAAGACTACTTTTTCTTTGGAATATTCATGTGAAAACCTTGTGTTGAAGGTTTTGCCTCCTGTTGATCATCTTAATTGAGTTTTGCCATTTGATTGTGAAATTAGAACGCATCAGTATCGGGGAACCAACTTCTCCCATCTTTCTGAAGCGAATCACACCCTTCTAGGGTGAGACCTTCAGTAGTACCATGTCACCAACCTGAAACTTCAGTTCAGATCGGCGCCGGTCGGCATAACTCTTCTGCCGACTCTGAGCAGTTTGCAGCTGCTACCTGATCTGCTGAATCCTCTCAATAGTCCGCATAACTACCTCTGTCTGACCCATCACCCTGTGACCAATCTTGCCCCAACAGACCGGGGTGCGACATCCCCATCCATACAATAGCTCAAATGGTGGAGCACCAATATCGGAATGAATTCTTTTGTTGTAGGAGAAATCTACAAGAGGTAGGTAGGAGTCCCAGCTCCCTCCAAAGTCAATAACACCGGCCCTTAACATATCCTCAAGTTTCTGTATGGTCCACTTACTCTGGTCGTCTGTCTGCGGATGATAAGTTGTACTGAAATGCAGCCGCATGCCCAGTTCCTCGTGGAACTTTTGCCAGCTTCTCGGCCGTGGAGAGCAATACGATTTGAGACAATAGAGACTGGTACCCCGTGGAGAGCAACACGATCAATCATCACGATCTGAGACAATAGAGACTAGTACCCCGTGGAGAGCAAAGATCTCGCGGATATACATATCGGTGAACTTCTCGGCCGATGAGCTCTCTCGAATGGGCAGTAAATGGACACTCTTGGTCAATCGATCCACGATGACCCATATAGCATCATATTCCTTCGTCGTCCTCGACAGTTTGGTGATAAATTCCATCGTGATCTGCTCCCATTTCTACATGGGAACCTCCAAAGGCTGCAGCTTTTCATGCAGCCTCTGATGTTCGACCTTGACCATGTTGTAGTTCAAGCACCTCTCGACGTACCATGCGATCTCTCTTTTCATGCACGACCACTGGTAACTCAGTCTTAGATCTCGGTACATCTTGGTAGCCCCCGGGTGAAGAGAGAAGCGAGACTTATGAGAATCCGCTAGTACAATCTGTCTGACCCCACCAGACATCGGAACCCATACCCGACCGCAACGGGTCAACAATCCCCAACTATCCTGCACGAGTCTGGTGATCTCGCCCCTAATCCTCTCCAATTTCCAGTTCTACTATTGTACACCCTCGGTTTGAGCTTCCCTAATCAAGCTCACAAGTGGAGAATCCACTGATATCCTCATACATACCACTGAAACAGAAGGTCCAACCGACTTGCGGCTCAGGGCGTCCGCAACCACATTCGCTTTACCCGGATGTTAAAGGATCTCGTAGTCATAATGCTTGACTACGTACAACCACTTGCGTTGCCTCATGTTCAGGTTCGGCTGATCCATGATGTGTCTCAAACTCTTGTGGTCCATGTATATGGTACAACGTACCCTATAGAGATAACGTCTCCAAATCTTGAGAGTGAATACTACAGCTCCCAACTCCAGATCATGTGTGGGATATCTCGTCTCATGCGGCTTCAGTTGTCGCGATGCATAGGCTATCACCAATCCTCTCTGCATAAGGACTGCTCCAATCTGATGATCTATGCATCACAGAACACTATGAAATCCTCAACTCCCTCTGGGAGTGTCAAAACTGGTGCCTTGCAGAGTCGCTGTCGCAGAGTCTCAAATGCAATCTACTTGAAACATCCCAATAATACGGTCCAAAATTTTCGTTTTAAATCATTATCAAAAACCATAAATCGTCCATCATCATAATGAAAATCAAGAACCATGTATCTCAAAACATAATGTCAAATACTATATCGAAATCATATGAGAATATATCATAGTCTAAAACAATCCCTGGCTGAAACTGTGGTGTGTGCTGTGCGATCATCCCGAGCCCTTCCCTTTGCTAGTGGAAGTACCTGAAACCAAAACTGAAAACCGTAAGCACGAAGCTTAGTGAGTCTCTCCAAACTACCACATACCATACACATAACATATAACATATCTTGGGCCATGCCCCTGCTGAATCGAATCTAGCTCGACATCGGCTTTCCCAGCATCGAACCCTATTCGACATCGGGCCCCGCCCGACATCGAGCAGATCTCGGCATACATAATAACATATCAACTAACATATAACATATCACATATACTAACATGAGAACCTTCCTCGGGTCCCACCCAACATCGGACCAAGATCTAGAAACATACTATCATATCCTACTAACAAGACATTCCTCGTACTTACCCCGACATCGGACTGTAATCCGGAATCATACTAACATTCCTCGGGAACCGCCCCGGCATCGGACCGGAGTCCGAAAACATGCTATCATACATACTAACTAGAAATTAATTGGGCTTGCCCTGACATCAGACCGAAGTCCGGAACTCCTACAGCATAACAAATACATGCAAGAATCACAAAGACATCAAGCATACAAGCGTACAAGCATTCCTCGGGATCACCCCGGCATCGGATCGAGATCCGGAAAAACATACAACTCTACATCGGGCCACGCCCAACATCAGACAGTAATCCGGAACTACTACTAACATGAACGGGCTGACATTTGTGCCTTAGACCCGTTCCTGTAGGAGAAAACTCACCTGGAAAAGTTATTTGCAAAAACTCGCGGTGAGGAATATCTGATAGCTTCTCCAACGACTCCCCGACTATCAATATCACAATAATTCTTAGTCAAAATCTGATAATCCTCTTAGGGTGAAATGACCATTTTAGCCCTGGTCAAATTCAACGTCCTGGTCATAGTCAAGGTCAACTCCAGGTCAACCCTAACTCGTCGAGTCATCTCCCAACTCGGCGAGTTCATGAACAACTCAGACACGTAGTCAACTAGGTCAAATCATCGAGTCCCTTAACAAACTCGTCGAGTTCTTCCTGTCATAATGATCGGGACAGCCCGCTTCAACTCGCCAAGTCCTTTCCTGGACTCGCCGAGTTCTCCTGTCTAATTGAGCCACCCCAATGAATTAAGCTCCTACCTATCAGATCTATGCTCCAAACTTCATCTACATATTAGGAATACACTCTTAAGGGTAAAGTTTCCAACTTTACCCGTCCTTAGTCCTTCTTAATGGGTTTAACCCAAACCCTAACTCCTTTAAGACATAAATCTTGGTCTATAAGCCATAACACCCTAAACCAAGGAACATATACTAGATCTAGGCTTTTATCATCTGTTGGACACATAAAGTCCCGAGGTTTCCTTTCATGCATGGTCTTTTAGGGCTACAAAGGCCATGTTCTTGCATACAAGCTTGCATGGGGCTTCCATGGTCATAAAGTTTGCACCTTTATGCCATGGAACCCTTCCTAAACCCTATATCTAAGATATGAGTCACTTGGGATGTCCTAATCCCAACGACCAAGGTTCTTGAACAAAAACCTTCATAATATGGAAACAAATAGATCTAAGAGAAGAATGATCAAGTTAGAGACTTGATTACTAGAAAATGTAGCAAATGGAGTGTAGTTCCTGGATCTACTTCTTCCCCCCTTGAGCCTTCTATCTTCTTCTTCTTCTCCCACAAGCTTCAAAAGGCACAAATAACACTCAAAATGGCAAGAAATAGCTCAAGATCACTCAAGGTGGATTAGGGTTTCGAGATTAGGGCTTGGAGGTGATGGAGGCCAGATATGATGCTTAAATAGGGTGCAAACCCTAAAGATTAGGGTTTCATCCAGCTTGTCCTACTCGTCAAGTTAGGGTTGCGACTCATCGAGTAGCTCACTTAAAATCCGCGCATATATTTGATGGGTTTTGGTCATAAGACATCCTATGTGCTCATACAAACCCTAATGCTTGGATCTAGGTTTCTCTATTGTACATGCTTTGAATCCAAGACTATAAACCCTAATTCTAGCATATGGAAATCGACATTAACATATAAATGGGTTTATGATATTACCTTGATTGTTATGTAGCAATAACAATCCCAATTCCCCCTTGAATTGACTTTGGAAGGCTTAGAGTCACAAGTGTCACTCCTCTAATGGCTTACAAACACCAAGAGCAAATGGATAAGGTATAAAGAGAGAGGAGAGGTATAAGAATTCGTCTCTAGGACCTCTTGGGAAGGCATGGACGAATTCATGAGCCTTGGGGTCTTTATATAGGTGTAGAGATTAGGGTTTTAGTCCTTATCCTTATCTAGTTGCTTGCCCACCAAGTAACTATAAGATAAGCCTTGAAAACCCTTATCCTAGTCGAATTCTAAGGCCTTATCACCTTAAATTCATCCAACCTATTAATAAGATAATCCTTACCTTATTTTGTAACTATCACATAATTACAATTCAACCCCTCTAGTTTAATTAATTACACTTGATCACAAAATTAATTCTTAATTAATTATTGACCAATATTAATTAAAAAAATATGCTTTCTCCTTTAATATATTATTCTTATAACATATTAATAAATCATAATAACTTCTCTCTTTATTTATTTCTCCAATCAAGTTGCTTTGGTGAAGGCAACCCAAAAGGACCTTGCACCATCGGGTTAAGTACATACCAAAATAGTTATGGACTTAGACACTAATCCAACAGTCTCCCACTTGGTTAAGTCTAATAACTGTTCTGCGTATGACTTCAGATCCTGATCTGCAATCGTAGCTTTCCAAAGCCGCTATCAACTCTGATCCTATCAGATACGCATGTCCTTAGATAAGGGATCATATATTCCTCCATTCTAGATATCATATGAGATATGATTTCAAATCATTCTCTTTGTACTATATCTCGATTCCGATTTATGACGACTGACTAATTGAACAAATCAAATTAGCCCTAGCCCGGCCGAGCATTTACGTTTGTCATCATTAAATCATCGAGGGGCCCAAAGATATCGCTTTTATCCTACTTTGGATAAAAGGAACGGATAAACTTTGATACAATGCTTGCTTGCACTCACTAACCAAATCACACACAACAATATGTTTTATAACACCAAGTTACTAGTGCGTTTACATATTATCAATGTGCAACCGATTTGTAAGATACAACTCACACATCTCGGTTTCAAGAATATAAGATTTTATCGTCTCACTAATCACTCGTGATACAATCTCATGGAGTGATCCAAGTGAACGTGGGTTTAATCCAATGCTCAAATCACATTCATAAGCACTCATGAACGTTGCAGCAAACATTTGCTTATGTCTAATGCTCTTTAGACAATCCACACTCCAATTCACGACAATCTTCATTCATATCTACTTCCAACATATGAACGACTGTGGCCCGTTTGAATAATTCGATTATTCTTAATAAACTCAATTATTCTGGAAGTCAAAACATGCAAATGTGAAACACAAGAATAATACTAATCCCATATGGCCTCAAACCTTTGAGTATAAATAAAACGCCTTTTATTTATCACCATATTGATTACTCATTATTTGTCGTTTCGGTTAATCATCTTCTTACTTGAATTACAACACTTGTCCCATGCTCCTAGCATGCACACAATGTTTACCTATGGTTCTTACTTTGTGAAATAGATCACATTGAACACATTTCCAATCATTCTCATTTCACAACTCCAAATCCTTTTTCCATTAGTGAAAGAATATCAAATTCTTGCTACTTATAGAATATGCTAGATTCTAACATTCTATGCAACTATCCTTTCGTAATGTCACTGCACCAAAGTCACAAAGACTATTGCCAATGATATTACAAAGTCCTTTATTGGAGATTGTTACAAGACAATTCCATAGACGTGATGTCTCTCACTCAAAGTACATTCTTTGAACATCCTTTTGCATAGAAGTTTCTAATCTAGTCATAGATTTCTCAATATTTAATTCCCAATATGGATACATTTCCATATTTTCCATATGACAACTTATTCTTAATAATGTTG
Source organism: Lactuca serriola (assembly GCF_051521515.1). NCBI lineage: Eukaryota > Viridiplantae > Streptophyta > Magnoliopsida > Asterales > Asteraceae > Lactuca > Lactuca serriola. The sequence continues at coordinate 17,077,442 of NC_136415.1, read as the reverse complement.
ATATGGTCCATCCAATATGAAAACATTTTCATATCTTCCAATACTGTACTTCCAACTACTCACAAGCGACCATTCCTTCTCGAACTTTGGATTGTCCTTTGATAGTTGTTTAATTATTTTAGTCAAAACCAATTCTAGTCCCTTTTCCCTCTAAATGCACTCGACATTTGGAAAATTTTAGAATGGTCAAATATCAAAACATTTGCAATCGATCCTATACCCGAAGCGTATGGGACACGACGCATAATGTTTTATTTGCTATGTTCTCAAAATTCGAATTGTGAAGAGGAATGCCGTAATCATAATCGAAATTTTAATAACACACTATGTACCTTTGACTAAATTTTATTAACATTCCACAACCTAATCCTTTAGATTTGAAATGAAGCATAATATTCTCTCCTTTAATTATAGCAAAACAACCTTTCAACTCGTACAACTTTGCAAAGTATGACTCTTGTTTTTCTATAATTAATATTGCCAACTTGCAATACGTGCCTTAATAATCATACAATCATAACATTTATGCTCCCACTATCATGATGATTACTATAAAACATAACACTTATGCTCCCACTAGCTTCGACATGTATTCATAAACATCTTAACTTTCAGAAAAACAATACTTATTGAATTTCTTAAGTTCATGTTTCTAATACTTAGTGCTTTGATAATCTTTTATCAAGGCTTCTTTAACTTATACACCTTTGCCTTCGATAGTTCATATGTGTGTCTAAACATTTAAGACTAATTGCCAAACCTCACAATTCAAATCATGGAAAGGGATACTGTAACCATAATCGAATTCGAGAATGCAATTTTACAATCACTATCTTCTTAAAATCTTTCTTAGTGAAAGCATTTCCTCACAATCATTTTCATGAAGGAGGAAATCTTATGACACTTAGAATTAGACGGTGTATGTGTTCCTATCCATGTGAATTTGTTAAAACTAAAGTTTACGACAAATTCAAACTCATATGGACTGAACTTCCTTAATCTTGATTTCTTGCCTTATGGTAGCACAACTGCCCACCATGTCTTCCAAGTAGTTAAGCAGCTCACCCTTTCCTATCAATGTACCTTTCATTAATTAAGGTGCTTTGCCTTTTATGCGTTCAAAATGAGAACTCATAGAACTCACATGCATAATTAACTCGATTGGATTGGCACAAAAACAAAATAATGTCAACACAATAGGTTGTAAACCTCAGCTCGTGTGCTAGTGATGATCAATAAGGTTTATTTGATTTGTTCTTGAAACCTTTCAAGACCATTAAGACTCCCACTGACTCCTTGACATATAAGATTCTCTTGTCAATAACCATTTCTTGACAAACAAATATTCAAGAGTTAGTGTAGCTTTTATTAAAACACTTCATAAATTGGTCCTAGTTGGTCTTTGTCTTATCCAAGACATCACAACTTACCACATTTAATGAATGTTATAAACCTTCTTAATACTTATCACTCAATGTCACAATCTTAACTCTAAGACTTGTTTTGGAACGCAATATGATTGACTTCTTGATTTAACCATTTCTTCAATTCTTGATTCCTCTTCTTAAACATACAATTGTACTAAGACTCACTTAGAGGATCAATTGAGATATGGTTCTTAATCATTAAGACCTATCATAAAGCATAAAAGGTACTCTCCCTTCTTCTTAGAATGGAGAAACTTTTATCTTTCTGCCTACTTGATTCTTCTTATTCGTTCTGCTATTGATTTAAACTTTTTCAATCAATTCAGAATTACACTTAATCTTGTAAGTATAATCATATTTACTAAACCTTTAGTAAATCATGACGAATATCTTTGTTACTCTTATGGTGGAATTGATCAACACACAACTTTGTGTACTCGATCTCCTAGTCCTTCACTTGACACTTTGTCAATTAGTCTAATTTCCAAATATGAAATTTCTCATTCATTGTGCAACCAAGTTGCATGATTCCAAGTTTCTGTCCAATTGAAACTTGGGCGATGAGAAACTCTCCCTATTTGGTAAATTCTCGACTTTCCATAAATAACATAATAAGAACCAAATCCATTATTGCTAATAATAGAAACATCCAAACATCAATTTTTCATATACGCCATTGCAAGGATAAATAAATAATATAAAATCAAAATTTATTTTATTGCGGAAAAATTTGTCCTTACAATGCAATTCTTTGAAAAACTATGCTAATACATCTTTCTTAGCAATCTAATTCTAACTCTAAGTAGTAGCTCAAGAATCTAATCTTCGAGAAATGCGATCGAAATCCATTCCTTCACGGTTAGATTCTGCTCACTTCTTCCCTTAAGCTTCCTTTCTTTTCTTCGATCCTACAAAACATCAATTGTAATCTTATCACATTATGTATTAAGAATCTAGAATAGAAGCTTAAAAGAGTTAGTTAATGGATTTTACCTATATTAGAGCCATACGTTTCGACTCTCCCATCTCTTAGATCTCTTAGGTAAATGGGGCAGCTTCGTCTCCAATGCCCTTTCTCTTGGCAATAAAAGCAAATTGACTCTTTTGGAACATGACATGGAACTACTTCAGACATTGCCTTTCTCTTATGATCAAACCTTTCGATCATAGCATGTCTTTCGTTGTCATTGTCTATATCCATAGAGGTCTTGAAGGCAGATTCACCAATCAACTTTGCTTTTCTATTGCGCCAAACCATTGCTGATTCAGCAGCAATAAGCATATAGGTGAGATCTATAAGGGTCACGTCGCGGTTAATCATATAGTACTCTCTTACGAACTCACTATATGAGTTAGGAAGTGACTGAAGAACCCAATCAACAGCCATCTCCTCACAGACAACGGATCCCATCATTCTTAACCTATCAATGTGTGACTTCATCCCAAGGACGTGTGCACACACTGACTTTCCTTCTTTATGTTTACTTGCCAAAAGGGCTTGAGTGATCTTGAACTTTTCAAGCCTTTGAACTTGTGGGTTAGGGAGAATAATTGGAGGAGGAGGAGGAAGTGAAGTATGATCTCTTGTTCCTCGATCGAATCGTGGAATATCATCTTCATGTGGAATGCTTGCTCCACAGGATATGGGAAAACCATAGTTGTCGAACTTTGACATCTACAAAACGGGAGAAAATAAATTCAAGTTAGTTGATTGATTGAGTCCTTAGTAAATCACCCAAATAAGATACTAAGGCTAGGACCCAACACAATATTCTACAACTCGGGAGAGGGATGTCGTAACCCTAATTGCAGAATATTTGAAGGTAAGTGAATGACGATTCACTAATTTCCACCATGAAAAACGAAAAAGAAATTTAAGTTTTAAATCTATGAAAACTCCTAGATCCTTTGAGATTCATTGAACATTTCAATGGCATGTTTAAATCTCGATATGCCCCTCTTGTTTGTGACTGGGATGCCGAGGATCACAAAGCGGGTGTGAATAACCATGCAAACTTACATGGTGCCCCCACATGTTACAGTCACCTATTCGATGTGCCGGTAAACCACACAAGCTCCACCGAACTATGAAAAACATTGAGTTACCCTTTGCTTCCTTTGCTTAGAACCATTTAGTGTGCCGGTAAACCACACACGCTCCACTAACGTCTTCGCAAGGGCACAAAGTGTAATTTCATGGAATTGCATCAATTCACTTTTGCCTAAGTAACTAAGATTAGGAATTTTATGAAAACATTTAGTTACTTTTATACTACATTATACTTATAATGGAAGGTTTTGTCCTATCCTACCCGTTCGGCTAAAGACCCTCCACTAGTCAAGAGTACGGTGGGTAAGAGTGGATACCCATTCAATCTCCATTTTATAGGCAATTTCCTTAAACACCCCTTATAGACCAGCTTCGTGAATGAGGCCTACTAACGATAAGACCGACTTTTACTCATACATATATATAATGTTAGACTTTTAATGTTATATATAGTATAGGGTGTATTTTATACTTTCAAAATACTAGGTGGTCTAATTTAACAATTATAGTTTTAATTCAATTAAATTGTAAACCTAAACTTTTATGGATTTATTAAACCTCTTTTAATTATACACCTTAATTAATTAATTAAACCATAAGGGTGTGATTTGAACTTTTTCAAAACTATAATAAGGTTTTAGAATTTAGCATTCCTAATTAAACTTTTAATCAACTTTTAAATTCCAAAACTTGAGGGCAAGTTTTGAAACATTTTTCAAAACATTTGGGTTTCAACTATTTAAATTTCAAAACAACAAAACTTTTGGGTTCAAATTTAAACTATAAAACCTAAGGGGAAAATATGAAACTTTTCATAACAACAAGGATCAAATAACAAATAATCTAAATTAACAATTAATCACATAATTATCCATATTTGATTTATTTAATGATTTCTTGCAAAACAATTTATCAATTTTGTCAAAAATAATTAAACAATTATCACATAAGGAAACAATTATCTTATTAATTGATAAATATCTTCAATTAGATCAAGAATATAGTCAAATATATCATAAAATCGGATTAATATTGATCTAATATGATAAGGTAACTATCCATAATCAAAAACAGCAAGAAATCCCGGATATACCTCTGTCTGACGCACCGACTCGCCGAGTCACCCTCTGGAACTCGCCGAGTAGGGGCAACTCGCCGAGTCCATCAAGCAGAACACCAAAAAATCGAATTTTTTCAAACATATCAAGCATCAATACAATAGAAACCAATCAAGGCTCTGATACCACTGATGGGTTTTGGTCATAAGACATCCTATGTGCTCATACAAACCCTAATGCTTGGATCTAGGTTTCTCTATTGTACATGCTTTGAATCCAAGACTATAAACCCTAATTCTAGCATATGGAAATCGACATTAACATATAAATGGGTTTATGATATTACCTTGATTGTTATGTAGCAATAACAATCCCAATTCCCCCTTGAATTGACTTTGGAAGGCTTAGAGTCACAAGTGTCACTCCTCTAATGGCTTACAAACACCAAGAGCAAATGGAGAAGGTATAAAGAGAGAGGAGAGGTATAAGAATTCGTCTCTAGGACCTCTTGGGAAGGCATGGACGAATTCATGAGCCTTGGGGTCTTTATATAGGTGTAGAGATTAGGGTTTTAGTCCTTATCCTTATCTAGTTGCTTGCCCACCAAGTAACCATAAGATAAGCCTTGAAAACCCGTATCCTAGTCGAATTCTAAGGCCTTATCACCTTAAATTCTTCCAACCTATTAATAAGATAATCCTTACCTTATTTTGTAACTATCACATAATTACAATTCAACCCCTCTAGTTTAATTAATTACACTTGATCACAAAATTAATTCTTAATTAATTATTGACCAATATTAATTAAAAAAATATGATTTCTCCTTTAATATATTATTCTTATAACATATTAATAAATCATAATAACTTCTCTCTTTATTTATTTTTCCAATCAAGTTGCTTTGGTGAAGGCAACCCAAAAGGACCTTGCACCATCGGGTTAAGTACATACCAAAATAGTTATGGACTTAGACACTAATCCAACAATATTGCCTTTTACTCGACGAGTTAGGGCCACCAACTCGTCGAGTATCCCTTCAAAAATGAATAAATAAATAAATTAAGTGCATACCAGGAACTAGGCGTTACACTGCTGCTCAGGGCTCCACCGGAAAATCCATCCCCTTCCTCATCATACGAGTGAGTGGTACCGCAATCTTGGAGAAATAATGTATGAATCTCCGGTAGTACCCTGCCAATCCCAAGAAGCTCCTGATATCCAAGGGAGATTTCGGAACCTCCACCGCCTCGATCTTGGCCGGATCGACCAAAATCCTCTCCTGGTTAACGAGATGTCCAAGGAACTGTACCTCTCATAACCAAAACTCGCATTTCGAGAACTTGGCATAAATTCGCTCTCGCCTCAAAACTCCTAGGAGATCACGGAGATTGTCACACCCCCATACCAGACGGCGGAAACGTCCGGAGGCGGGTGACTTTATTGTGCAGTATCATAACAATTGTATATAAATGAAACGTAGCAAATTCAAACATCATACATTAAGATAATAAACTTACATTGTTTACAATACTTATTCTGTTCAAAAGTTAAACATGAAATAACAAAAGTAGCAATAAAATAACGCAACGACGCCTGTCCTTGATCGTGGTGATTACCTGCTTACTAGATCCCTGAGAATACAAGTCGTTTTGAAAAGCGTCAACATAAAATATGTTGGTGAGTTAATGAACATTTTTGTTTAAGAATTTGTGATAGTTTAGAAATCCAAAAAATTCTAGTGTTTTCTTGTCAAAACGGTTGTAAGTCTTGTTTCCAATCAAGTATCGTTGCATGTGTGTGTGTGTTTTAGTTTATCGTCTTTCGAAATTGTATGAAATTGTTTTCTCCCGAAAATCCTATATTTTCTTATATAAAATAGTTGTAAACTCTGGTTCCAATCGAGTATAGTTGCATGTGTGTGTTTTAGTTTAACATCTTTCGGAATATTATAAAATCGTTTTTCCCCAGAAAATCCTATGTTTTCTGTATGTGTGTAGTCGTTTGTGGTCTTAAAAATCCTAAGACTGGAGAGGTGTGAGAAATCAACGGGCGATTGTGGACATTCCGCACAGTGCAAGTGGATGATCAACACAACGAATGTGGACAATCACTACCATGCATAGGGACAGTAAACACAATGTGCCAATTTATTTGTAAGGTTTTCCCTACATAAATTTATAAATAACATTGCGATGTTCTAGTGAGCCATTATAACCATACTAATATGACGGAGGTATGTCTTGGCGTTTTTCAGGCGCCCAAATCGATTAAAGATATTTGTCACCATAGACTGGCCGTTCTAGCTGTAGCGAACAACGAAGGTGCGGGGTGTCAACCCCGTATAGATCTATACACAAATTTTCGTTTTCCCTCCAGGGAACTCTGGTTACAACTCTTTGTAGGACTTTGAACATGTGTGTGTATATATATATATATATATATATATATATATATATATGTGTGTGTGTGTGTGTGTGTGTGTGGGTGTGTGTGTGTACTTTGGAGATGCGTTTGACTAGAATACTAACAGATATTTGTGTTAATAGTTGAAATCCATTATTTATTAAATAGATAACAATAGTTGTACTCGTTGATTAGATATATCGTTTTTTTGTTTATAAAAAAAATAATCCATAATGAATCATAGTTATCAAAAATGATCCATTATTATCGTTATTGGCAAAAATGACCCTTCTTTCTATAAAGCATCAAATAAGACCCATTATTGTCAAAAGGTGTCATAAGTGGTCCAAAACTTGGTGAATTGTTGAAAATGGCTCATTTCTTCTAAAATACTTATTTTGGGCTCGTATGTAAGAAAATGTCCAAAATGGCCCTTGTTTATTAAATAATCCCACTTTTGGCCCATTTTAATCAAAATGTTCAATAACAACTCAAATTTATCCAACAGTTCAAAAATGACTTTTATGTACATTTTGTCCGAAAATAGTCCAAAATAGTACAAATTTCATAATTTTCATCTTCCCAAAATTTTGAGCCAACAATTTTGTTTAAGCAAACTCTTGAGACTTGCTCAAAATCTCGAGTTCTTGAACCATTAATATGAAATTTCATAACCTTAAGCACATAAATCATAACACGCAAATATACTAAGATTTCACAAGACCCTTGACTTATATCCGCCCCCAAAAGAATGAAAACTTAAAAGATAGGGGTTTGAAGCTCACCTTGAGTTGGTTATGGGATGTTTGGAGTGATGGTGTGAAGATCTCAAATCTAAACTTTTGGATGAGTTGACAAACTTCCATGGAGGAAATGTTGTCCTAAGAGTTTTTCTCACATATCATTATGGGTGGAATAATGTGAATTTATCTTGAAAATTATATAAAATACTAGATAAATGGAATAACTTACTTAAAAGCTCTAAGGAGAACTTAAGGAGTTAAGCCTTCAGCAAGATCCTTGCTCTTACTCTTGAGAGAAGTATTAGAGAGAATATGATAAAAGTGAAAGAAATGGTGGAGTTTAAAGTTCTCTTACTGTCGTTGCTTTAAGGGATAAAAGGGGAAATATGTGCTTAGAAATCTGATGGTTCAAAACATTGTTATTTGGTGGATAATGCATGGTTTACTGTGAATCAATTGCATGGGAAATGGGAATTACATCAAATCATAAAGTCAAACTCTCTTATCCTTATCTAATTCCCATTTTGTGATTAAAATAATACCTTTATAGATCTTGAATATTATTTTATGTAAATATGTTTTAAACATTCAAATTTGGCATAAAATAGGGGTTTAAGGGGTCTAAATTATGAAAAATATGAGTTTGGTGGGATTCCCGACGTCAAAATATCTTAAAATGATGAAATCGTCTGAAATGGTCTAAAATCCGAAGAAATAAGGTGAATTCCGAAGTCAATCTTCGAATTCCGGAGTAAAATGGTGAGTTTCGGAGTCAAACCAGGAGTTCCGAAGATCTTCTCAGTTTCCAGAGTGGGTTCAAGAGGTTCTGAAGTCAAACCTCAAATTCAGGAGTGCCTTCTTCCGAGGTGCAAAGGATTCCCGTGCGAGATGGCTCGGTGGCTGATCCTTCCGAAGTGATGCGAGACCTTCCGCAGCAGTTCCGGATCAGCTGGTGGGATGTCAAGTCCACCAAACAAATTACACCCTTTGTTTGCAAATAAAACGTAATATAATGGTAAAAAGGGGTATCGATCCTCGGGGAAATGGTTGTATTCAATCACCAATGCAATCTAGTAGAACTATTGTAAATAAACTAACTGACTACAATTAAACTAACAGGGGGGAGGGGGTTGTGATTGCTTGAAAACTAAAAGAATTGAATAACTAAAAAGCTTGAAATTAAGCAAGATGATGAGATGCTCAAATATTGGAGAGAATTGGTAAATCAAGGCAATTCAACATAATGAACATTTGTGTGTTTATCATTAGGATAACATGAAGCTTATCATTCATCCCAAATTGGTTATAGCAATCATGAAGCATGATATGCCAAGATTCCTCATAAGTTGTGTGGAGGTTGGGGAAGCCCACAACATACCTTCTTAATCAAAATCAAAGATCCAATTGATGCAATTGAACCCAAGAAGTTGATTAGCCTTAAGAATAAAGGAATCCCCAATTCCTAGAGGATGTCAATGCTTACACATCCATAAAGGAGTTATGATTCATAAGCTAGAGATGATTTTTATCATCATAAAGCCCTTGTTCTAAGTAAAATTCAATGATTCAATGCCAAACCAAAGAAATAAACTAACAATTTCTTATTAAAGTATCAAGCTCATGATCAAAGCAGTAAACAAGCATAGGAGATATGAACTAGAATCATAGACATAAGACAAATGATAAATAAGCATAAATCCTTCAAAAACCCACAAACATTCAAAGGTTTTAGCCAAGGTCTACCAAAATAGAGGATTTAGCCACTCATGGCAATAAAATAACAATCATAAAAGTCTAATTGCATAAACAAACTACCAATAACTCGGAAAGATTAAAAGAAATTAGTCTTGAGCTTCAAAATCGCCTCCTCCTGGTCTCCCATGGTGTAAAATCGAAGTTATGGCTGAAAGATCTGATCCCCCAAGGTAGTGGCAATCCAAATGACCAAAATGCCCAAAACTGGGCAGTTGCGCGGGTACCCGCGCGACGGAGATTCCATTCGTGCAAGTGTTGCTGGAATGCTATTGGCTCATTTTTCCTCCACTAACCATCCCACTACCAAAGATTCCCTTGGTCCCCTCCATATGCCACATGATTCAAATCAACTAATCATCTTTTAGCTTCAAATGTGGATGCTCCAAGCCCAAATTAAAAGTCCAAGATCCATCTTCACAAGCCCACTTCATCCAAGCCTTTAACTTTTTAATCCCAAATCTTCCTTGGTGGATCCGCCAAGCCCAATAATGCATCGGAAAGCCCACTAAGCCCAACTCCAGTCAAACCGCAACCACAATGAGCTCCAAAATCCTGCAAAATTCCTCATGCAATATAAAAAGTCCCCGATACGATCCATGATAAAGAAAATAAAGAATATACAATGCAATACTAATAAAAAAGAGCTAAAAGTCTAAAATAAACTAATAAAAATAAGGAAATAAAATAAGCTATAAAATCACCCCAAGCTTAAATCTAACTTGTCCTCAAGTTAGAACAAGACTAAAATGAGCTCGAGATGAGCTAAACTAAAAAGGAAAAAGAAAGATACCAAAGAACCTGGTCAACATCAGTCAACATGGTCAGAATCAGTCTTTCATGGACACTACGCAACTTCAAAATGTTCCCCGCTTTAGAGCCATAAACCACATTCTCGAACCACTTGAAGGGCGAATAGATCACGGTTGAATGTAGTCGCGGTATGCAAGACAAAGGAACAAAGGATGCGCCCAGTGGGGGCACTTTAAATCACCAATGTAGACCATAGTGCAAGAAGAAAAGGCGCATCTTCACACACTATGATTCCTGCATTTTTCAGGCTAAAGTGTATAGTACGAGATAGGGTTTTGCAGCGTGGCCTCCGGGCAAACATCCGGTTTCATAGGCTTCTCCCTTGTATTGTCCTTTACAGTTTACCGTCTCATTGTCATAGCCTTTTCTCACCAAAATCAAAAATAAAATAAAATAAAAATAATAAAATTCTACTTAACCTAAACTTAAACCTAACAATTTAAATCTTCAATCTTGAACATCTGTTATTTGGTCTTCAGCCTCTTTGTAGCTCGATCTTCTGTTTTTTTTTTTTGGAGAGAAGTCTTGGACTTGGATTCTTGTTCTTCTTTTGTGTTGCTCTTTTTCTTCATTTTGCTTCTATGTTTTTGTTGATTTTCTTTAATCTTCTTCATTGTTTCTTTTTGTCTTCACTTTTCCAATTTCTTAATTTTTTTTGTGTTTTCTTCTTGGAAGGTCTAAGGAATTTCACAACGTAACATAAGATGGAGGCTAACATGAACACCTAATGATCCTTGACAATGTGCCAAGATCAACTAAAAAGAGTGGGATATGACTCAAAAATAGGTGTTACCAAAAAAACTTGGTCCCAAAAGATGTGAATTGAGGGACCCACTTCAAAGTTCATCAAGCACTTCAATGCAAGGTGTGATAAACAAAATCTAACTAACTATCTACTCTAGCCCCCTAGAAAATGATGACCTATCTTAAAAAGGGTGGTGAGAATCTAACTAAGTAAGGCTCGGACGAGACTCAAGAGTACTAAGGGGTATCCCCCCCCCCCCAACAAAAAAAAACCAAGATGTGAGTCTTCAATGTCTTCAAAATACCTTACCGGGTTAATCCTTGCTCGCACACATCGGTTTGACCAACCACGTCCCTCCACACCTAGACCCAATCAAGCTACCTGCATCTGACCCCACACAAGCGGTCTCAAAGTGGTCTGTGAGGCTCAAAACGTGTCCCATTTATTCAATACAAGGAATTCCATATCAAGACCCGGAACCAATCTATGATTTAATATTTGTGACTTGTCGCTATGGTACCTGTATGGATGAGAAGACAAGAGAGAACAAAAATGTATGAACTTAAACTAGAATGCATCAAAAAAGTATGAAAATTAGAAAAGAAAGAAACAGAATATGCAATATTTTTGAAATTTTTATGCAATTTTTATGAATGACCTAAATAACTTACTCTAAGTGCAACTATATATAGCCTAAATGCAATAAAAAATAAAATATAAGAATACCTCACCCGAAGCTTAAAATGAAGCGTTGTCCTCAATGCTTAGGATGAGAGTAAGGAATGATCAAACCGGGATCAAGGTGGAGTAGCCCACGAGGACGATATGGAAGCAACACATGGCTCGTACAATGATGTGTGGGTAGAGTTCTTGGCCACCTAAATACACATGGATGAAATCTTGGTCGCGCAAAGGAATCATATGAAATGACTCGAAATTTTCTTATGAAGTGACATATTTGCGCGGGTACCCTTGCAAACTTTGCACGGGTACCCTTGCAAACTTTGCGCGAGTGGGGGGCAGCCGCACACATACATCAGAATGCAACTCGTGTAGGGGTAATTTGAGCTCGTATTTTTGCGCGGGTAGGGCATGGTCGCGCAACGTTTGAGCGGGCACCTGCGCAAGTTGCAGATTTTGACATTTTTTTGCAATTTTCGCTCCACAAGCTCCGGTTTTCTTCTATACTTTACCAAGATCATTGCTAAACCTCTAGATGCTTATTTTAGACCAACTTCAAGCCTAGAAACATCAAAATTTTAAGCGGAGATTATTCATTTACAATGCATTTTGTTAACGTCTTTGCCAAGACATAGCCCCGCTTCCGTCAACCTTCGTAAATCGTAGTTTCCAATGTGACGTTGTCGAATTCTCCCGTGTCAAAGCCTTCATAAAATGGCTTCAAGCGATGCCCATTCACTTTAAATATTTTATTTGTTTCCAAACTCTTGATTTCAACCACACCATGATCAAACACTTTTATAACAATGAAAGGTTCGTGCCATGGAGATCACAATTTTCCCAGGAATATCTTTAAGCGTGAATGATAAAGAAGAACTTCTTGACCCGGAATAAAGTGTTTTTGGGTTATGTGCTTATCATGAAATGCCTTTTTCTTCTCTTTGCACATTTTTAACATTTTAATTATCTTCTTCTTGACCACTTCCATCATTGGAGGATTCAATCTTCTTTGAGCCTCTCTCCTAGGCTTGCAATAATCTTCCATAAGAATCTTGTGTATGCATACATTAGGGCTTATCCCGTTTATTGGCTCAATCACATCAACCCGGTACAATGGAGAAATGTTGTTAGGGTACCTCATTGCTTCAAAGATGTTGAAGTGAATGATCTCTCCATAAAATGCATAATAATTTTTCCTTTATGGACATCAATGATCGTGTGAGTGGTATTCATGAAAGGTCTTCCAAGGAGGATAATAGATGATTTGGAAGGATTCTTCTCTTCATGATCAATGACATAAAAATCCGCAGAAAATACTAGTTAATTAACTTGTACTAACACATCCTCCAACACTCCTCTTGGATACACACTTGACTTGTCCGCCAATTGAATGATTACTCCCGTTTCTTCCAAAGGTCCAACATTAAGAGATTGAAAAACTGAATATGGCATCACATTGATACAAGGGATAGCAAATATTCTTGGATCCTTGCATTTGGTAGGTAACTTCTTTTGGATAACCGCAGACACATTTGCATTGACTTGAATATTTTCATTTTCCTTGAATTTCCTTTTCTTGGTGCACAAATCCTTGAGAAATTTTGCATAACTTGGAATTTGCTTAATAGCATTCAATAGTGGAATGTTGATTTGGACCTTGCGGAAAGTCTCAAGAAACTCCTTCTCTTCCTCTTGTTTGTTTGAGGGAGCCAAACAGGATGGGAAAGGTGGTGGTATGACTAATGGCTTGATGGTCTTGTTGGAAGAGTTGGGTTGATCATTGTTTGTCACAATCGGTTCCTTTGGAGGAACTACAACCTTTGTAGGCTCAACAACAATAACCTCATCTTCTTCTTGTAGCACCTAGTTCCTGGTACGTACTCCTTGTGATTTATATTTTAAAATAGTGCATTTTTTCCTTGGACTCGGCGAGTTGAAGGACCAACTCGACGAGTAGGATCGGGATAAGACGCGGGGTCTGAACTTTGGACTCGGCGAGTCGGCCCCCGGACTCAGCGAGTAGACCCTGTTTGGGTAAAAACCCTAATTCGGGTGTTTGCACCCTATTTAAACGCTCTAACTTGGCCTCCTTTGTCCCTAACACTTCCAGATAGCTGTAGAAAGAAACCCTAGCCCCCATATTGTTCTTGAGAGTGTTTTTGGCTTTGTGAGGAAGGTTTGGGAGCTTAGAAGAAGAGGGAAGAGGTTGAAGTGTGCAAGGAGGGGAGGGAGATCCGGAATCTACACTGTGAGAAGCTTCCATTCAGGTAGAAAAGTTCTTACCTTGATCACTAGTTCATTAGATTCCCCTTTTTGTCCCAAATTAGTGGTTTTCAAGCCTGTAACGCCCGCGTTTCCAGGCTAGGAATTATCCTTGATGTAATAGTCTAGGTTAACCCATGTAACTCTTTTAAAGTATTAATGATGAAATATTTGAGTATTATGTGAATTATGTGAATCATGTGTTTATTTTCTTAATTATTATAATTTAATGAATTAAGAATAAAATAAGCGTCAAAATTAAAGTATGAAATAAGCTCGATATCTTTGCGTAAAGATGTAGTGGTCGAAACAAGGATTCCGAAGATATAAAGAATGCCGAAATCCGAGTTATAACGAAGAAGTTATGACCTGTCGAAATTTCGCGATAGAACCGGCAACGCTGAATGACGTAAAAAGTGGAATTTATGTTAGAGCAATATTTAGCCTTAGTTATCTAGACGACAGTCGTAGAGTTCGTTAAATCAAGAGCGTGCATAAATAGAACGCCCAAATCTGACTTCGTATGAGGAAGTTATGATTTTCTGAAGTTTCGATTTGGCAGTATGCAGCTCGAATCCTCGATTTGAGATCGAGCGGTTTATAGCCGACACAATCTAAACGGGAATCGAAGATCTCATTGTTAGTAGCGAAACGATAAAATAGTTAGGTGAGAACGGACATCGGACGAAAAAGTTATGAATTTATAACGAAGTTTTCCTGTCCGGACCTACTATAAATAAATAATAAAAATAAAGTAAAAATTAGCTGACGGGGTCTAAATGAAAGTTGTAGAGCGTAGTCTCACCTACGCGTGGATATAAAGAACGTCGAAAACGGAGTTCGTATGATCAAGATATGAATTTTTAAAGTTTATTAAATAATTAATATTTAAATTTAATTATTATGCCCGATATTATCCGAAGAGGAGTCACCAGCCTTATCCGGATTACGCCCAGCGTAAGGCGGTACGCCTCGCGTACAACGAAGCATGACGCGCCTCGCACTCGAGTCATTTCGGATACGTAAGCCATGACGACCGAGGCAGTACGCCCCGCGTAACCTCGTACGCCCAGGGTGTAACAACCCGTCATTTCAGGTCATTGAAAATCGAGTCTTGTAACCTCTTGGAAAAAGTAATTGGGATACCATCGAAAAATGAAGTATTCAAAAGCTCTGGTTGGAGTACGCTATGTAGTAGATATCGTCTTAAGATTTCCAAGCATATAAAGACCACTAAAATCCGAGTTATAACGAAGAAGTTATGACCATCCTAAGTTTTCCGACAAAAACCGGCAATACGAAGTTACGTAAAAACGCAAAGTTTCAATAAAATACTTTTTGACCTTAGGTGTCTAAATGAAAGTCATAGATATCGTTAAACTGCAAAAGTACATAAAAAGAACGCCCAAATCCGACTTCGTAAATTGAATTTATGATTTTTTTTTAAGTTCGGCTTAGCAGCAGGCAGCTAAAAACTCGAATCGGAGATCGAACGACTTTTGGCCGGAATGACCTAAACGAGAATCGAAGGTCTCGACAATGGTAATTCAGCGGTAAAAAGTCTGGCAAAAACCGACGTCAGATAAAGAAGTTATGAATTTCTAAAGAAATTCCTTAAACACGGCCTTTTAAAAATAAATAATAAAAATAATTTTGGAATTTGCCGACGGAATCTAAACGAAAGTTGTAGATCTTAGTCTCACCTACGCGTGGATATAAAGAACGTCGAAAACGGAGTTCGTATGAAGGAGATATGAATTTTTGAAGTTTAATAAATAATTAATATATATTTTTAATTTTAAACTCTTGGTAATATCCGAAGAGGAGTCAAGATAGGACCGAGGTACGCCCTGCGTACTCAAATCAAGGGCCTCGGTTCGACCACGTCGCCCCCTATGCGAGCTATGCCCCGTCCCATCCGAGCTCCGGGGCAGTCGAGGACTCAGTCATGCATGACGCACGGGTACGCCCCGCGTACGCCCGTACGCCCCACGTACCGAGGCCTCTCAGCCCCTATAAAAGGGATGCGAGGGTTCCGGGAAAACTTGCTCATTTCCTCTCGTTTCTCTTGCGTTTTGCCTCGTTTTCCGTGCCCGTGCTAACCCGAAGCCCTGGTCATTTTGCCCAAGTCCCGAAGATCGTTTTTACTCCCGAGATTCCCGAGAATCCTGAGAAAAATCCGTTTCCCGAGACGAAATTCTGCCCGGTTTCCATCTCACTTTCTTCAAACCTTCAGGTGAGTTCATACCCCTACAAACACATTTTTAAATACATTTTAAATGCTTTTTATAATCTTTTAAGGGGGGGGGGGGATACAAGTAAACATACGGTTATTATCATGTATTTCATAAAGTTTCACTGTACTCGTTTTTATCGAATGAATCACTTGTGATTCACTACTACTATGTGAAAATTCTTGTCACTTTTTGCATGCACTAGATTTATACAAAGTATTTAGCAATTCCAAAGCATCCTTCGTTGCTAAACCGTTTTAATACATTTTAAAAACTTATGATTTATGCATTGTCGAACATTGTGAAAAAGGATAAACTTTGCATACGAAACTACTACTTTAATACAGACTTAGTTGAGAATCCGTGAGACGTGCACATCTTCAAATAATACCTTTTTGCTAAAAGGTACCGCTTCAAGTCCTGTCTATAACCAGAGTCTCCCGTTCTTAGAACGTGTCAAATGTGTATAGATCTATACGGGAAGTCATGATCCCGCGCCCTGACTGTTAGCTACAGTCCGTCCTTTGGGGTGACAGTTTGTCATAACGCTACGACATCTGAAGAACGTCGCTACAGGCATATTATGTTTAGTATGGTTATAAAACTCACCGGATATACAATTATTATAGTACTTCTAATTGATGAATGAGTAGTTATTAAAACTATTCTTCATCTAACAAACTGAAATCTTCTAATAGGTTTTATTATATAAATCTATGCTCTAACTCCCTAAGGCATGTCTTTTGCTTTCGGTTTTTAGTCTGGGACATTAGGCTAACTATCACTTTAGGAAAATATGGGATTTTCCCGGTATACAAAACAAACAACTAATAGGAAAATAAGGGATTTTCTTGATTTAACTATCCATATTATTCAATACATATATTCTCATGCATTTCACACTTTTGTAAGAAAATAAGGGATTTTCTTGGAAAACATACACTCAATTTGGAATGGCATACAAACTTTCTAAACTACTTATGAACTCACCAACTTAATTGTTGACACTTTCTCTTTGAAATAACTTGTATTCTCAGGGAACCGCTAAGCAGGTTTGGAAATCAACTTTTGGGGATTAACGCGCTGGCGTTAATTTACTTCTTTTGAAAGATGTTTATGCTTTTATCTTTTGGGCATGTAATGAATACAATGATGTAAACATTTTAAAAACCTTTATATATGTATGGTGGTGTGTACTTTCCTTTCTATGAACTGTTATGATACTGAATATGACGTCCTCCGCCCCCGAACGTTTCCGCCGTTCTGGTTTGGGGGTGTGACACAGGGTACTGCAAGGCCTCTGCCTCCTATAAATGGGATGCGAGGGTTCCGGGCATTCTTGCTCATTTCTTCTCTTTTTCGTGCTGAAGCTCTGCGTGTAAACCCCCGAAGCCATCCCGACACCCCAGATCTCATATCCAAGTTAAGAAGGAAGATTTCGAGATCCCGAGAAGTGCGATTCCCGAGCCGAAGCTCAGCCCGCGAGGAGTTCAATTTTTGTGAAGATCTTCCAGATCTACGGAGAAACACTACTTCTTCAAGCCGTAGTGTTTTCCGATCATCTTCTGATCAAGTGAGTGTGTAGTTACTTTCTTCCAACACATTATTATGAAGTATTTTATATAAAATACGTGTTATATGTATATATTTTGTTGTTATATGTGTGAATGTATATTCACTCTCTTCTATCTCATAGATTTGATTTATTCTCAATGAAATACGTGTTATGTGTGTGTGCCTCATCTGTTATGTGGAATATGTATTGATTAAAGCATGTTATACAGACTTTAACCTATGCATAAAAATAAATATTTGTATCTACTAATATGTTGGGTAGAATATGGGTAGATAGTTGATGTGTGATAAACAAATGAGAGGCCTCGATGTTGTTTTGATTCAGTCATCTAGCGGAGTTTAGATGACGACCACGGACTTTTCTAGACAGTCTTGTGGAACAATAGCAGGCTCGCCACCTGTAGGTGTTAATGAACTTGGGTGTTCATTCACTGTACTTTATCCCCCCATAGTTGCCTTATTTGACATATATTGCTGGGAAACCCCCGAATGCATGTGTTGTCGCCCCGATGAAATATTCTAATACTAGGTCCCTTGTGTTAGTTGTTTTAGGGACGTAAAGTGAGAATAACGGGAATGGGTAATTGGGTTATTATTGGTTGGTGGAATTAAATATAATTATTTATTGTGGGTTGAAAACCCTATATGCTCACCAGACTCCCAAGCCTGACCCACTCAGTTTGCTTGTATTACAGGACGTGGCACGAGGGCATAAGATGGATAATCATCAAGTTGTTTTGTTTACAAGTCTGTATATGTAACACTCGTGTTTCTAGCCTAGGCATTTATATTGAGTTGATAGTCTAAGCTAACCTTTGTAACTCATTTTGAAGAAATGAAAAGGAGTTATGTGAATATTATGTGAATAATGTGTTTTATGTTTAATTATTAGGGCTTAACTAATTAAGAATAAAAATAAGCGTCAAAATTAAAGTGTGAGATAAGCCCAATATCTTTACATAAAGTTGTAGTGGTCGAAACAAGGATTTCGGGGATATAAAGATTACCAAAATCCGAGTTATAACGAAGAAGTTATGACATGTCGAAGTTTCGCGACAAAACCGGCACGGTGCTGAATGTCGTAAAAAGTGAGTTTTTGATAAACTACTTGTTAGCCTTAGTAATCTAAACGAAAGTTGTAGTATTTGTTAAAACGAGAAGTTCGATAAAAAGAACGCCCAAATCTGACTTCGTATGAGGAAGTTATGATTTTTCGAAGTTTCAGCGTAGCAGTAGACAGCTAAAAACTCGAATTTTAGATCGAGCGATTTTTAGCCGACACAACCTAAACGATAATTGAAGGTCTCGTCATTAGGAGCACAGCGGTAAAAAGTCTGACGAAAACGGACGTCGGATGAAGAAGTTATGAATTTTTAACGGATTTCCTGTCCCGGTCTGTTAAAAATAATAATATAAAAATTAAAGTCAAAATTAGCCGACGAAGTCTAAACGGAAGTTGTAGATCGTAATTCTAGCTACGCGTGCATATAAAGAACGTCAAAAACGGAGCTCGTATGCAAAAGTTATGGATTTTAGAAGTTTTGGCGCGAAAACCGAGAAATTTCGCATAGTCACAATTGCCACGTCACCCTCGCTTAGAAAGTGACACGTGTCCTGCTGAGTCACCTGGCTGCTGAGTCATTAGGCTGCTGAGTCACCGAGGCTGCTGAGTCATGCGAGCCACGTGTCCTCTTCTGATTCGACCGAGGAGGAGGCCCAATCCGAAGCAGCCAGCTCCCCAGCTGCCGCGTGTGTCCGAGCCTCGCATAGCCTAGCTCCGAGCCTCGCAGGTGCGCCAGCAAGCCGCGGTCCACTTAGAAGCCGACAGCGAGCCCTCGCATGTGCGAGACCCCCCCCCCCCCTGCGAAGCCTCTTAGCCGTCGGATTAGGAGACTTCTCAGCCGTTGGATCAAACTTCGGACCCTATAAATAGAAGGGTACCTGCGAGGGTTTCCGGTTACTTTTGGGTAGAACATGGGTAGATTGTGATGTGTGATAAAATAAAATTGATGAGAGGCCTCGATGTGTTTTGAGATCCAGTCATCTAGCGGAGTTTGGATGACGACCACGGACTTTCTAGACAGTCCAGTGGGAAACATTAGCAGGTCCGCAACCTGTAGGTGTTAATGAACTAAGAGTGTTCATTCGCTGTACTCCATCCCCCTCATGGTTGCCTTTAGGACATGTATGGCTGAGGAAACCCCTTAGCAGTAGTGTCCATCCCGATGATATTCTTTAGGCTAGGTCCCTTGTGACAAGTGTTTAGGGACATAAAGTGAGGATAACGGGAACAAGTAATCAGGGTTATTGTTGATTGATGAACTTAGTAAGTTTATTATTATTGTGGGTTGAAAACCCTATATGCTCACCAGGCTCCCAAGCCTGACCCACTCAGCTTTTTATGTTACAGGTAGTGGACCCCGAGCATAGTCGGAGGACAACGAGAGATTTTTGGATTATAGGCCAGTAGTTGTAAATAACTGTTGAAAGGCTTATAATGTCTTGTTTATGCTTTTGGATCTGTATCGGAACATGACATCCCGAGGTTTTGATATATATATGGAAAACATATACCTTCTTAATGAAGGGTTTTGATAAACTTTTATCATATTTTGTTTGGGGACCAATTCCGCAACATCTTTTAAAAAGATTTCTCTGATTTTATTGTAAAAAGCATAAATTAAATCGGTCTTTTCTGGCCGAGAAATTAGGGGATGTCACAGTATATGTATATATTTGTTGAATGACTTGTAATGTTATCGTTTATGCTTTATGGTATGTATCGGAACATGACATCCTGAGTTTTGATTATATAATGAAAATACATTTCTTTATGAAATGCTTTGGTAAATATTATTTTATCATACTTTGTGTTTGGAAACAAATTCCGCATCTCTTTTAAAATCAAAAGGATTTACTCTGAAAATGTTTAAAAAGCATAAATGAAACCGGTCTTTTCTGGCCGAGAATTTGGGGATGTCACAGTTGGTATCAGAGCATTAGTTTAAGCGAACTAGGAATTTGTAGGATTTCTAGACTTAAACTTAAAATGCTAAGTGAAATTTTGAGATGTGTGTCTGTTATGTTTTAGACACGAGCACTAGTTATTTTAGGAAAATTGCCTAAAATGCTTTTATGTGCTAAATGTTATATGTTTGCCATATATGATATTATTTGTTCGGATCTATGGTTTGTTGCCGACCGGATCTGGAAACCTTATGTGTGTAGGATTCTAAGCGTACTTCTACGATATTAGAACTAGCATGTAAACGTTTCGGAGTGATAAGGATGATTTGATTATCTATCATGAATGAGGATCTAATTTCACCTTATTCGGTGTGTAGATCAAAAATGGTGAGCACGAGAAGTGGAGTTAGAAATGCTGATGAAAACAGGAATCAACCACCAGTGATTGAGAAAATACCTGTCGTAGCAGCAGCACCTGAGCCAATAACAATGGTTGGTGTACAATTGATGATTCAAACGATGTTGGATCATGAAATGGAGGAGACTAGGCGGTTGCTTCAACAGAATCATGAAGAACTGTCAATTCAAGTGGAAGAGCCCGAATTGAATGAAGGGCACTCGGAAGGCGGAAACTTCAGTGGGTCTGTTGGTCAAGCCAACCCACCGATAGTTAGGCAAAACAACCATGATGGAAGGAATGATGGAATGGGATGCAAGTACAAGGACTTTCTAACTTGCAAACCATCGACCTTCAATGGAAAGGAGGATCCGATTGGAGTTATGGATTGGATCTCAAAAATGGAGTTGGCCTTCATGACTTGTGGCTACAGAGGCAAGTTGCAGACTATCTATACAGTGTGTCAGTTCCGAGGTGGAGTCGTTCGTTGGTGGAACACTCTAGGGAAGACTTTAAGCCCTAATGAGCCACTGCAATTGTCATGGGCAGAATTCTTGGCGCAGTTCAAACGCAAGTTCTGCTCGGCTCAAAATCTGTTGGAGTTGGAGAATAAGTTTTTGGCATTGATAAAAGGCAACATGTCAGTTGATGAATACACTAATAACTTTACCGATAAGATGGAGTTTTCTTAGCGCATCGTGCCAGATGAGCTGACAAAGGTTGACCGATACGCAAAAGGACTCCCATGGGAGTACGAGGTGCCGGTACGTCAGGCACATACTCTAGAGGCAGCTATCTGGGCTGCCAAGTCTGTTGAGAACATGATTAAGGGGAGAACCACCAACAAGGTTGAGGTTGGTGAGAAGAGGAAGTTTGAGGGAACATCTGGTTCCGGTAAGAAAAGAAAATTTTCGAAATCTGATTCGAAAAGGTTAGGTGGAGGAAAAGGAGGCGAAGCGAAATGGTGTGATAAGTGTAAGAAAAAGCACTTTGGGAAATGTAGTGAGGATGTAACCTGCTACAAGTGTGGAAAAATTGGACATTTTGCCAATGAGTGTCCGAACAACAAAAGGATGTGTTTTGGTTGTAATGAAGAGGGGCATATTTTGAAAGACTGTCTGAAGAAGAAGGAGGCAGCAAAGCCCAACATTCCACCGAAGCCGAAGGCGAGAGCCTTCCAGATGCCACTTGAGGCTGCGAAAGATGAAGCTGATGTCGCTTCAGGTACCTTTCTTGTTAATGAATTACCTGCTCAAATTTTGTTTGATTTTGGAGCCAACTACTCCTTTATTTCGCATGAGTTTGGTAGAAAACTAGTTTTGTCTGTTGATAGACTAAATAATGCTTTATTAGTCGAAGTTGCTAGTGGCAAGTTTGTACCTGTTGGCCATCATATGAAAAACATCTTAATTGACCTTAATGGGAATAAGTTTCACGAGGAATTATTTCCTATCGAACTAAATGGTTTCGACATCGTTCTGGGAATGGATTGGCTTAGCGCCAATGATGCTGAAATTTTATGCAAGAAGAAGATAGTTAAAGGACACCCACCTGGGAAAGATTTGTTTATGGTGTATGGGGACAAACACAGAGTAATCCTGCAATCATTTCTCTAATGAAAGCCAGGAAGTGTTTGACTAAGGGATGTACATCATATTTAGTATTCATGATTGATGCTAAGAAGGAAAAGAAGGTGATGCAGAGTATTCCAGTGGTGTGTGATTATCCGGAAGTATTTCCCGAAGATCTTCCTGGATTACCACCTAATAGACAAGTGGAGTTCAGAATAGACTTGTTACCAGGAACCACGCCAATTGCAAAAGCACCGACCGAGATGAAGGAGCTAATGATGCAACTTCAGGAGTTATTGGACAAAGGTTTCATTAGACCTAGTTCATCACCCTGGGGAGCTCCGGTGTTATTCGTGAAGAAGAGAGATGGAAGTATGAGAATGTGCATCGATTACAGAGAGCTGAACAAGGCAACAATAAAGAATAGATACCTGTTGCCAAGGATTGATGACCTGTTTGATCAATTGCAAGGTTCGAGCTACTTCTCGAAGATCGATCTAAGGTCAGGATATCATCAGCTAAAAGTAAGAGAGCAAGATATCGAGAAGACTGCATTCAGAACTCGATATGGACACTATGAGTTCTTGGTTATGTTGTTTGGACTAACCAATGCTCCAGCAGCATTCATGGATTTAATGAATAGGGTTTGTAATCCGTTCCTTGATAAATCTGTGATAGTATTCATAGACGACATTCTGATTTACTCGAAAATCCAAGAGGAGCATGGCAGACACTTGCGAGAAGTGTTAGAAGTCTTGAAGAATGAGAAGTTGTATGTGAAGTTCTCCAAATGTGATTTTTGGATTCGAGAAGTCCAATTCTTGGGTCACGTGGTCAACCAAGAAGGAATAATGGTTGATCCAGCAAAGATTGAAGCTGTAATGAAGTGGGAACAGCCGAAAAGTCCCACGGAAATCCGAAGCTTTTTAGGATTAGCCAAATATTACCGAAGGTTTATCCAAGGCTTTTCTTCGATCGCTAGTCCATTAACAGCTTTGACCCACAAAGGAGCTACTTATGCTTTGAGTGATAAGCATAAAGAGGCATTCGAGAAGCTAAAGAAGAGGCTATGTGAGGCATCGATTATATCTCTACCCGATGGAGTTGAAGACTTCGTTGTTTATAGCGATGCGTCTGGGGTTGGATTGGGTTGTGTTTTGACCCAAAGAGAAAAAGGTGATAGCATATGTGTCTCGACAGCTGAAGGAGCATGAAAAGAATTACCCGACTCATGATTTGGAGTTGGCAGCGGTAGTTTTCGCTCTAAAAATATGGAGGCATTACCTCTATCGCACGAAGTGCAAACTTTTCATTGATCATAAGAATCTCCAATATCTCTTTAGTCAGAAAGAATTGAATATGAGGCAACAATGCTGGCTAGAATTACTTAAGGACTACGACTGTGAGATACTTTACCACCCTGGTAAAGCTAATGTTGTTGCTGATCATCTCAGTCGGAAAGTCAATCTTGAAGGAAAAGGGCCAAGAGCGTTGAGAATAGAAGTTGTCTCGACAATTGTGGAAAGTATAAAGAAAGCTCAAGAGGAAGCTTCTGAGAAGAATAACTGAAAAGAGGAACGTTTGGGCAAAACGTTGGTGTTTGGTATAAACGGTCATGGACTGAAGGTATTCCAAGATCGTATTTGGGTACCTAAGTCGGGAGGAATAAGAGATCTTCTGATGGAAGAAGCTCACAAAACCATGTACTCAATTCATCCTGGCAGCACTAAAATGTATAGGGACCTGAAACCCTACTACCGATGGCCGACGATGAAGCTTGATGTTGCAAAGTATGTGGCCGAGTGTGTGACTTGTGCAAGAGTCAAGACACAACATCAGAAACCATATGGGAGTTTAGAACCTTTACCTGTGCCTATGGGTAAATGGGAAGACATTGCGATGGATTTTGTCACTAAACTACCCAGAACGAAAAGTGGTCACGACATGATTTGGGTGGTCGTTGATCGATTCACTAAGAGTGCACATTTCATAGCAGCCAAGGAGAACTGGTCTATGGATAAGCTTGCGAATTCTTATGTGAAGGAAATTGTGAGGCTTCACGGTGTCCCGTTAACGATTGTGTCAGATCGTGACAACCGTTTCACCTCAAGGTTTTGGAAAAGTCTACAAGAGGAAATGGGTACCAAGTTGTGTTTAAGTACAGCTTACCATCCGCAAACTGATGGTCAGAGTGAAAGAACGATACAAACACTTGAAGATATGCTGAGAGCATGTACCCTAGAATTCCTAGGTAACTGGGATGAACACTTACCTTTAGTAGAATTTTCCTACAATAATAGTTTCCACTCGAGCATAAAGATGGCACCTTATCAAGCTTTGTACGGACAAAAGTGTCGTACGCCGTCTTGTTGGCTTGAGGCTGGAGAAAAGCAGTTTATGGGTCCCGAGATGGTCCATCAAACCGCTGAAAAGTTGAAAATAATTAGAGAAAGAATGTTAGCAGCTCAGGATCGTCAAAAGAGCTATGCTGACAAGAAGCGAAGACCGATGACTTTTGAAGTTGGAGATTCGGTTTTACTTAAAGTCTCGCCGTGGAAGGGACTTATAAGGTTTGGTAAAAGGGGAAAATTAAGCCCGAGGTTTATTGGACCGTTTAAAGTTCTTCAGAGTATTGGGAACCAAGCTTACAAGCTAGAACTACCAGAAGAACTGAGTGGTATTCATAACACTTTCCATGTGTGTTATTTGAGGAAGTTCACGGGAGAAGTTCCTGATATAATTCCAATTTCTGAATTGAGAATTGATGAAAACAAGAGATTAATTGAAGAACAAGAGGCAATTGTTGACCGAAAGACTAAGAAGCTTCGACGCAAGATGGTCGAATTAGTGCTTGTCTGTTGGAAACATTCGAATGGGCCAAATCTCACTTGGGAAACAAAGAGTGACATGTTGAGTCGCTATCCGCATTTGTTTATCGATGTGTGATTCCGGGGACGGAATCATCCTAAGGGGGAGAGAATTGTAACGGCGACGTTTCCAGGCTAGGCATTATCCTTGATGTAACAGTCTAGGTTAACCCATGTAACTCTTTTAAAGTATTAATGATGAAATATTTGAGTATTATGTGAATTATGTGAATCATGTGTTTATTTTCTTAATTATTATAATTTAATGAATTAAGAATAAAATAAGCGTCAAAATTAAAGTATGAAATAAGCCCGATATCTTTGCATAAAGATGTAGTGGTCGAAACAAGGATTCCGAAGATATAAAGAATGTCGAAATTCGAATTATAGCGAAGAAGTTATGACCTGTCGAAATTTCGCGACAGAACCGGCAACGCTGAATGACGTAAAAAGTGAAATTTACATTAGAGCAATATTTATCCGTAGTTATCTAAATGAAAGTCGTAGAGTTCATTAAACCGAGAGCATGCATAAAAAGAACGCCTAAATCTGACTTCGTATGAGGAAGTTATGATTTTCTGAAGTTTCGACTTGGCAGTATGCAGCCCGAATCGTCGATTTGAGATCGAGCGGTTTATAGCCGAAACAATCTAAACGGGAATCGAATATCTCGTTGTTAGTAGCGAAACGATAAAATAGTTAGGCGATAACGGACGTCGGACGAAGAAGTTATGAATTTATAGCGAAATTTTCCTATCCGGGCCTACTAAAAATAAATAATAAAAACAAAGTCAAAATTAGCCGACGGAGTCTAAAGGAAAGTTGTAGAGCGTAGTCTCACATACGCGTGGATATAAAGAACGTCAAAAACGGAGTTCGTATGATGAAGATATGAATTTTTAAATTTTATTAAATAATTAATATTTAAATTTAATTATTATACCCGATATTATCCAAAGAGGAGTCACCAGACTTATCCGGATTACGCCCAGTGTAAGGCGGTACGCCCCGCGTACAGCGAAGCATGACGCGCCTCACACTCGAGTGATTTCGGATACGTAAGCCATGACGACCGAGGCAGTACGCCCCGCGTAACCTCGTACGCCCAACGTACTGCGAGGCCTCAGCCTCCTATAAATGGGATGCAAGGGTTTCGGGCATTCTTGTTCATTTCTTCTCTTTTTCGTGCTGAAGCTCTGTGTGTAAAACCCCGAAGCCATCCCGACACTCCGGATCTCATATCCAAGTTAAGAAGGAAGCTTCCGAGATCCCGAGAAGTGCGATTCCCGAGCCGAAGCTCTGCCCGCGAGGAGTTCGATTTTTGTGAAGATCTTCCAGATCTACGGAGAAACACTACTTCTGCAAGCCGTAGTGTTGTCCGATCATCTTCTGATCAAGTGAGTGTGTAGTTACTTTCTTCCAACACATTATTATGAAGTATTTTATATAAAATACGTGTTATGTGTATATATTTTGTTGTTATATGTGTGAATGTATATTCACTCTCTTCTATCTCATAGATTTGATTTATTCTCTATGAAATACGTGTTATGTGTGTGTGCCTCATCTGTTATGTGGAATATGTATTGATTAAAGCATGCTATACAGGTTTTAAACTATGTATAAAAATAAATATTTTTATCTACTAATATGTTGGGTAGAACATGGGTAGATAGTTGATGTGTGATAAACAGATGAGAGGCCTCGATGTTGTTTTGATTCAGTCATCTAGCGGAGTTTAGATGACGACCACGGACTTTTCTAGACAGTCTTGTGGAACACTAGCAGGCTCGCCACATGTAGGTGTTAATGAACTTGGGTGTTCATTCGCTGTACTCCATCCCCCCATGGTTGCCTTATTTGACATATATTGCCGGGAAACCCCCGAATGCATGTGTTGTCGCCCCGATGAAATATTCTAATACTAGGTCCCTTGTGTTAGTTGTTTTAGGGACGTAATGTGAGAATAACGGGAATGGGTAATTGGGTTATTGTTGGTTGGTGCAATTAAATATAATTATTTATTGTGGGTTGAAAACCCTATATGCTCACCAGGCTCCCAAGCCTGACCCACTCAGTTTCTTTGTATTACAGGAAGTGGCGCGAGGGCATAAAATGGATAATCATCAAGTTGTTTTGTTTACAAGTCTGTATATGTATATATTTGTTGAATGACTTGTAATGTTATCGTTTATGCTTTATGGTCTGTATCGGAACATGATCCCGAGTTTTGATTATATAATGAAAATACATTTCTTTATGAAATGCTTTGGTAAATATTATTTTATCGTACTTTGTGTTTAGGAACAAATTCCGCATCTCTTTTAAAATCAAAAGGATTTACTCTGAAAATGTTTAAAAAGCATAAATGAAACCGGTCTTTTCTAGCCGAGATTTTGGGGATGTCACAAACCCTAAAACCTCAAACTCCATGTATTCATGCTCTATGTTCTGAAAGGACTTCAGATTGGGACCTTATAGACATCTTAGAAGTGTAAAGTCTCTGTGGTTGGAGTTATTGAGGTCCCTATTGAGTGTATGACCTCTTAAAGAGCTTGGATTTGCCTTCTTGAGCTTATAAGGCCATGCATGCACGTAAAGTTTGCAACTTTACGTGATAAGCATGCCCTAGGAGCATAGATCTATGGTTTAGAAGCATTGCATGTCTCAGATTTGGTATGTATGGGAAGTGGGTCGAAGGGACTCGGCGAGTCCCAAAGTGGAACTCGGCGAGTTCTATGAAGATGGTCTTAGACTCGGTGAGTTGGATGAACAACTCGGCGAGTCCTATGAAGATTGCCTGGAACTCAACGAGTTGTTCTTCAAACTCAGCGAGTCAGATGAACTGTCACTGAGTAAGAGGGGTTTAAGTGTTGAAGGTCCAACACTTCGTATCTGCACGCGGAATTAGCAATTTAACGTGTAGCAATAGTCCCAGAACCCCAAATCCTCTTAAGGGATGCTCTGGTGAGGATTTGGAAGCGAGTAGGAGATCTGCTCGTGGGGACTCGGCGAGTCATTCTTGGAGTCGGCGAGTCGGATCACAAGTCGGTTCTATAGTCCCGAGTAGTGAGTTAAGGGTGACTCAGTGAGTGGGAAGAGGGACTTGGCGAGTAGGACCGGGTTAGTAGGAGAAGGACTCGGCGAGTCTGTGCCACGACTCGGCGAGTCCAGTCAAATGGAAGTTGACTTTGACCAAGGAGTTGACCTTGGACCATGGGTGGGTCAGTCAATTGACCTAAGGGTATTTATGAGTGGCTAATCTATGTTTATGGAATTGTAGCCGGAGGATTACCGATACTGCCGCCAGACGTTTAGCAGTCAGACTTTCGGTAGCTACGTTACGAGGTGAGTTTCCTTCCAGTAGTAACGGGTCTAAGGCACCAAGGCCGACCCGTATAGACGATATGTTAGTGACGGAGTGTGGGCAGGGCCCGTATCTCATAGTTGAGGTTGATGATGATATATGTCAGTATGATAGAATTATTTATACTCGTTGTATGTGTGCTACTTGTATGTTATGGTAGCATCTGAGTGTGGGCGAGGCCCGTATCTCTCTGATATTGGAGTGTGGGCGACGTCCGTATCTCTCAGATAGGGGAGTGTGGTCGGGGCCCGTATCTCCCAAATAGCAGAGTGTGGGCAAGGCCCGTATCTCCCAGCTAGCGGAGTGTGGGCGAGGCCCGTATCTTCATGAGTGTGGGCGAGGCCCGTATCTCCTAGCTTTACATTGTATGTTTGTATGGTATGAGGTATTATGGGGGAACTCACTAAGCTTCGTGCTTACGGTTTACAGTTTCGTTTTCAGGTACCTCTTCTTCAAGAGGGAAGGAGCTGGCGCGGTAGCGACACATCATACATGCACCTTGTTTTCCGCACCATGAGTCATTCTGGGATTTTGTACTCTGATAGTTGATTGTTTTTCATGTTTCGGTTTTCAGACACGATGTATGTTATGAAATGGTTTGACCAGACAATGTTTTAATTACAACCGTTTTCTAAAGTATTGATTTAAAAAGAAAATTTTTGGACGTGAAATTTTGGTTGTTACACTTCTTCTCTTGAAACTCTTTTGGGGTTGCTTTCTTCAAGGGTTTTCCCTATTCTTAAGGTTATTGCACTCACATTCGGGTTATTCTCGGTTTGAGAAGGAATTTTACCCCTTTGTTCCATCTTGTTGAGAGCGGTGGCCAAGTCTCCAATTTGTGCTTAAATGTTGGAGAAAGTGTTCTTGGTCTCTTGTTGAAATTGGGTTTGACTTTGAGCAAGAGAAGTGACAAGTTCTTGAAGGCTCATTTGGTGATTACCACTTGATTGGCCTTGTTCTGGAGGTTGTTGGTAATCTGGAGGGTTATAAGAAGTTTGTGGATATTGAGGTTTTTGGGAAGGATACTGCAGATGTTGGGGTCTCATCAAAATGTTTGGTGGATTTTGCTTTGGTGGGTATGGGTTGTTTGGGTTTTTCCTCCAATTTGGGTAGAAATTGTTTTGAAATCCCATGGGTCTTGGTTGACCTTGATATCCTCCCATTGCATTCACATCTTCCGGTTCACTTCCAAGAGTGGGACACTTATCCGCATAATACCCCGTCATTGCACAAATATTGCATACCACCAATTGTTGACCACTTCCCACCACCATTTGACTTAACACATTAGTCAAATCTAGAAGCTTTGATTCCCAGTGTTGGGTATTTCTAACTTCACCAACCACTTGTGGAGAATTTGTCTTCATTTTATTTTTAGTTCCAAAGTTCCTTTGATTTTGAGAAATGGTTCCAAAAAGTGATCTTATCCCTTGGTGTGTCTTGTTGAAGATGTCACCACCACTTGAAGCATCAATCATCCTTCGATATTTTTCATTCATACCCTCATAAAATTGTTGTAGTTGTTCGGGTATGTTGTGTTGAGGGCAACTTGTACACAAGTTGTTGAATAGCTCCCAAAAATCATGAAAAGTCTCATTCTCCCCTTGACGAATCCCTAAAATGTCACTTCTTTGACTTGATATTCGGGAGGTGGGATAGAACTTGCTATTAAAGGCCTTGAGTAACTCTTCCCATGTGTGGATAGATCCCGGTGGTAAGTTGAATAACCACTCTCTAGCTTTATCTTCCAAGGTGAGCGGGAAGACGGTTAGCTTGAGATCATCCAATGTCACATGTTCAGGCAACATGCTAACACATATCATATGAAAGGACTTCAAATGCTTTTGAGGATCTTCTCTATCCAAACCATGGAACTTGGTGAGTTGATGTATGAAACTTGACTTCAATTCAATCCCTCGACGATTTGCGGGATAAACAATAGCAAGAGGTGTATGAGTAACATCCGTTTCCATCATTTGTCAAAGTGTTAACTCTCGAGGGGCATTGGGTGGATTGGGGTTATTGGGATATTGTTGCAAGTAATTGGGTGATTGTTGGTAAGGTGGGTATGGGTATTGTTGGTGATTGTAGATTTGTCATGGATAAGGTTGTTAGGTAGGATATTGGTTGTAGGGAGGTTGTTGTTGTGGGTACATTGGGTTTTGGTACATTGGAGGTTGTTGGTAATTGGGTTGATTTGGGTATTATACTTGTTGTTGAACTTGAAAAGCATTGGTTTGAGGTTGGTTGTTTTGGTGGAATTGTTGGTTTTCTGGTTGATAACTGGGTTGGTTTTGAGGAGGGGCTTGATTCTAAGGTGGCATATCTATGATAGGTTCTTGGTTTTGTTGTCTTGGTCGTTGGGGTGGGGTATTAGCATCTTGATTGTTTGGGTTTGAGTTAGGATTGTGAGGTGGAGTGTGATTCATGGCTATGTAGTTTTCAAACGGAATGTCTTCAAAGGAATGACCAACAATTGGAGAACTCGGCTCGGTGTCGGTATCACTTGTAGTATGAACGTGGTATTCTATGTTGATTAGTGGAGATGAGGAAGAAGCTTGAACGAGTTGTTGCTGTTTTGCTTGTTTGGCTAGCTTTTTCAATATTTTTGCTTCTTTTTCAATTTCCGGATTGTAGAGTAGTTCACCGGTTTTTGTAGACATAGTCATAAACAATCAAATAACAATAACACAATGAACATTTGTGTGTTTATAATTAGGATTTAATATGAAGCTTATCATTCATCCCAAATTGGTTATAGCAATCATGAAGCATGATATGCCAAAATTCCTCATAAGTTGTATGGAGGTTGGGGAAGCCCACAACACACCTTCTTAATCAAAATCAAAGATCCAATTGAAGCAATTGAACCCAAGAAGTTGATTAGCCTTAAGAATGAAGGAATCGTCAATTCCTAGAGGATGTCAATGCTTACACATCCATAAAGGAGTTATGATTCATAAGCTGGAGATGAATTTTACTTGTTCTAAGTAAAATTCAATGATTCAATGCCAAACCAAAGAAATAAACTAACAATTGCTTATTAAAGTACCAAGCTCATTATCAAAGCATTAAACAAGCATAGGAGATATGAACTAGAATCATAGACATAAGACAAATGATAAATAAGCATAAATCCTTCAAAAACCCACAAACATTCAAAGGTTTTAGCCAAGGTCTACCAAAATAGAGGATTTAGCCACTCATGGCAATAGATAACAATCACAAAAATCTAATTGCATAAAGAAACTACCAATAACTAGGAAAGATGAAAAGAAATGAGTCTTGAGCTTCAAAATCGCCTCCTCCTGGTCTCCAATGGTGTAAAATCGAAGTTATGGCTGGAAGATTTGATCCCCCAAGGTAATGGCAAGCCAAATGACCAAAATGCCCAAAACTGGGCAGTTGCGCGGGTACCCGCGCGACGGAGATTCCACCCGCACAAGTGCTGCTGGAATGCAATTGGCTCATTTTTCCTCCACTAACCATCCCACTACCAAATATTCCCTTGGTCCCTTCCATATGCCACATGATTCAAATCAATCAATCATCTTTTAGCTTCAAATGTGGATGCTCCAAGCCCAAAATAAAAGTCCAAGATCCATCTTCACAAGCCCACTTCATCCAAGCCTTTAGCCTTTTAAGCCCAAATCTTCTTTGGTGGATTCGCCAAGCCCAATAATGCATCGGAAAGCCCACTAAGCCCAACTCCAGTCAAACCGCAACCGCAATGAGCTCCAAAATCCTGCAAAATTTCTCATGCAAAATAAAAAGTCCTCGATACGATCCATGATAAAGAAAATAAATAATATACAATGCAATACGAATAAAAAAAGAACTAAAGGTCTAAAATAAACTAATAAAAATAAGGAATTAAAATAAGCTATCATCAGCAAATGTCCGGAGCGAGATTGTTCGGGTGGATGGATTCTGAAGCCAAATCAGAAGGTTTCGAAGTGGGTGGTGTTCCGGAACAAGAGGGTTCCAAACTAGGAAGAGAGGTTCCGAGTGTGGATAGTGTATTCCGGAATGGGCCTGTTCTTTCGAGTTTTCTCCTTTCATTTTGAGTTGGTTTTGACTAAGGAAGATACATAGAGAGATTTGAGATACATAGAGAGATTTGGGAGAGATTTGAGATACATAGAGAGATTTGAGATGCATAGAGAGATTTGAGATGCATAGAGAGATTTGAGATACATTGAGAGATTTGGGAGATACTTGAGATGCATAGAGAGATTTGGGAGATATTGGAGATGCATAGAGAGATTTAGGAGAGATTTTGTAACGCCTGTGTTTCCGGGCTTGCCATTTTTAGCAATGTAATAGTCTAGGTTAACCTCTGTAACCCGTTTTGAAATAATAAGATTTTGTTATTTGAGTATTATGTGTTTTGTGCTTAATTGCTTAATTATGTGGTTTGATTAATTAAGAATAAAAATAAGCGTCAAAATTTAAGTGTAAAATAAACTTAATATCTTTGAATAATGTTGTAGTAGCTGAAACGAGGTTTCCGAATATATTTAGAACGCTCAAATCTGACTTCGTATGAGGAAGTTATGATTTATCGAAGTTTCGGCTTAGCGGTGAGCAGCCTGTTTTACTCGATTTGAGATCGAGGGGTTTTTAGCCGAAGCAATCTAAATGAGAATCGAAGATCTCATTGTTGGTATCGAAGCGATAAAAAGTTAGGCGAGAACGGACGTCAAACGAAGAAGTTATGAATTTATAACGAAAGTTTCTGTCCCGGCCTATTAAAAATAAATAATAAAAATAAATTCGAAATTAGCCGACGGAGTCAAAACGAAAGTTGTAGAGCGTAGTCTCACCTTCGCGTGGATATAAAGAACGTCGAAAACGAAGTTCGTATGAAGAAGATATGAATTTCCGAAGTTTATTAAATATTTGGTAATTAAATTTAAATGGAAATTCGGAGGCATTATCC
Source organism: Lactuca serriola (assembly GCF_051521515.1). Taxonomy (NCBI): domain Eukaryota; kingdom Viridiplantae; phylum Streptophyta; class Magnoliopsida; order Asterales; family Asteraceae; genus Lactuca; species Lactuca serriola. Next base: position 17,043,585 of record NC_136415.1, on the reverse strand, counting down.
GAAGGCGAGTCACCGGCCTGATCCGACATACGCCCCGCGTACTCCGAAGAGTGTCGACATTTCGGATGACGCATGCAGTGACGATTTCGGAAGCAGTACGCGTTGCGTACTACAGTACGCCCCGCGTACTCCGAGGCTCCAACCTCCTATAAATAGGATGCGAGGGCAGCCGACCCAATTGCCAATTTCTTCTCTTCTCTCTCCCGTTTTGCATCGTTTTGCGTGCCAGAAATATCCCGAAGCCCCGGTATTGTTCTCAAGCCCCGAGGCAAGTCCCGAGATCCTGAAGATCCCGAGAAGTGCGGTTCCCGAGCCGAAGCTCTGCCCGCGAGAAGTTCGATTTTTGTGAAGATCTTTCAGATCTGCTGAGGATTGCTACTTCTGCAAGTCGTAGTGCTGTCCGATCATCTTCTGATCAAGTGAGTGTATACTACCTTTCATAAACACGATAATAATACAAGTTTGGTTCGAGTGTATTAAGTATATTGTTGTTTATAAGTGTGAGTGTGTAGTTACCTTCTTCCAAATACAATAATATGAAGTATTTTAAATAAAATACGTGCTATGTGTATGTATTTGGTTGTGTTATGTGTGAATGTGTATTCGCTCTCTTCTATCTCATAGATATGATTTATTCTCTATGAGATATGTGCTATGTGTGTGTGCCTCATCTGTTATGTGGATTATGTGTTGATTAAAGCATGCTATACAGGTTTTCAAACTATGTATAAAAATGTATATTTTATCTACTAATATGTTGGGTAGAACATGGGTAGATAGTTGGTGTGTAATAAACAGATGAGAGGCCTCGTTGTTGTTTGATTTAGTCATCTAGCGGAGTTTAGATGACGACCACTGGCTATTCTAGACATGCTTGTGGAAACATTAAGAGGTTCGCCACCTGTAGGTGTTAATGAACTCGGGTGTTCATTTGCTGTACTCCATCCCCCTCATGGTTGCCTTATTTGACTTATATTGCTGAGGTACCCCCGAAGCATGTGTTGTCGCCCCGATGAAATATTCTTAGACTAGGTCCCTTGTGTTAGCTGTTTTAGGGACATAAAGTGAGAATAACGGGAATGGGTAATTGGGTTATTGTTGGTTGGTGAAAATTAAATATGATTATTTATTGTGGGTTGAAAACCCTATATGCTCACCAGGCTCCCAAGCCTGACCCACTCAGTTTTAATTGTATTACAGGAAGTGGCGCGAGGGCATGAGATGGATGAACCATCAGTTGTTTTGATTGCAAGTCTGTATATGTTTATATTTGTTGAATGACTTGTAATGTATTCGTTTATGCTTATTGGTCTGTATCGGAACATGACACCCCGAGTTTTGATTATAATGAAAATACATTTCTTTTATGAAATGCTTTGGTAAACATGTCATGTTTTGTTTTTGGGAACAAATTCCGCAACTCTTTCAAATCAAAAGGATTTACTCTGAAAATATTTTAAAAGCATAAATGAAAATCGGTCTTTTCTGGCCGAGATTTTGGGGATGTCACAGATTTAAGAAACATAGAGAGATTTGGGAGAGATTTGAGATACATAGAGAGATATATATGCTATGTATTATAACAATACATGGTTCACTAAGAACCCTAATGTAAACTTTAACGTGTTAGTACGAGTCTTACAATAGTTGATGTTTACATGAGGACAAAATTTCCTAATTAAAAATTCTAGTTGTGACAGAGATGCTCCTCATGTTGCTCTCTCGTCTTGGAGTATACCAAGATGTCATCTATAAACACAGTGACCGAGCGATCGAGCATCGGTCTGCATACCCGATTCATCGGGTCTATAAATATTGTCGGCGCGTTGGTGAGCCCAAACGACATCACCACGAACTCCTAATGTCCATATCGAGTCTGGAATGTGGTCTTCTCCACGTCCTCCTCCCTAACTCTAACCTGATGGTATCCGGACCTCAGGTCTATCGTGGAGAACCAAGATGCTCTGTGCAACTGGTCGAAAAGATCATTTATCCTCAGGAGTGGATAACGGTTCTTTACCGTTAACTTGTTCAACTCCCGGTAATCAATGCACATCCGGTGTGAACCATCCTTCTTCCTGACGAAGAGAATCGGCACTCCCTACGGAGAACTAATCGGATGGATGAACTGCTTGCCCAACAGTTCCTGCAGCTAAGATGACAGCTCCAATATCTCGGGTGGTGCCAATCGGTATGGCGCCTTGGCGATAGGGGCCGCACCTGGTACTAAGTCGATCCTGAACTCAACCTGCTTCTCCGGAGGCACTCTGGGTAACTCCTCCGGAAACACATCAACGAACACTCTGACAACCGGAACATCTGAAACCAAAACCTGATCCCTGACCCACGTATCCACCACATACGCCAAATTACCCGCACACCCGTGTTGAATATACTGCCGAGCCCTGGAAGCTGAGCAAAACCATTAACCCAATCTGGTGCCCTCGTTGTAGATAACCACACACATAAAATATCCGAATAAACACACACACACACACAGCCGCCTTATAACAGCAGGCGGTGGTCGGAGGTGCTAGCCACCACCTCAGGTGGTGGAGGTGGCTTTTCTCGTGAAGTCCAACCAAGCAGCACCCATCCAATGATACACTCACACAGCCACCACCCTATGGTGGCTTTTTGTGGCAGAAATGGTTTCAAGGCATGAACCAAGATGGTCCGACGAAGCAATCACACACCCACAATATCCATAACCAGCAACAACAGGTTATGCTAAACTCAAACAAAGCCACCCATCTGGTGGCCTGCAACGATCGGAGGACATCATCGGAAAGGAGCAGTTATTGGGACAACAATGGCGACGCAGCAGCGGAAGAAGGTGGAGAAGGAGAAAGGGGTTGGAAAAGCAACCATAGCAATCGCGACGTCTGACGACAGCGTCGTCTTCAACAGAAGCGGCAGGGGCTTACGATTCCATCTCCGATCTTCTATGGTTCTCCTTCGGCTGCCCACAACGTCACCAGCAGCGGCTATGGCATTTGGATGGCGAAGTAGCGGTGGCAGTCGGAGTTGGCAAAGCAGCGGCGGCTGCATATTAGGGTTAGGGTTTAATGGCTGGTGCATTTCAACGAGAAGGGAAGGGACACCAGGTTTAAACCTGTGTTCCTTTCAAACATCAATTTATTTTTACGAGTTTGGCCCCTCCTCCACCAAAACTTTTCAACATAACTCCAAAATTTACCCTTTAGCCCATGCCTTCATAAAATTTGTTCAACTTTAATCCAATAGTTACCTTTCAACTCCTCTCTTCAAGATCTTTTTCAACTTAGGTCCGAATTTACTCTTTAACCCCTGCTTCCATAAATCCTTTCATATTAAGTCCAAATGATACCAAACACCCCCCTGACTTCTAAAAATCTTTACAAAATAAGTCCTGGAATTACACTTTAACCCCCGAAACTCCAAATCATGTCATTTCGCTCCCCGAAACCAACATCCCGGTAATTATTATTTGATTTTGGCTACAATAATATAGAATAATAATAAAAATTACTTCTCGGGTTCGGATTAATTATTCAATTACTCTATTTTAAACGGAATGTTACAACTTGAGTAAAATGGGGATTGTTGGATTTGAGGCAATATGGGGGCCCGTTCGATTGTATAGGGTGGGCGAGATCCGATGGGGTTGGTTTGTGCAAGGTGTCGGGTCGCGTTTTAGAGTGAGATACCTTTGGGGTCATTGGTTGGCATCCTTGTAGTGTTTAAGCTCAAGTGACCTGTAGCAGTTAGACTCAAGGGCAAGGACTAGTTGTGTGACCGTATGCGAAATTGTTGGACGATTGGGGAAATTCTATATCTTAGTTTAGTAGAAAGTCTCCAAGGAAATCGAAAGAATACAGATAAAATGCATGTGTGAATCTATGGATTTTAATTGTAAGATATGTTATGGGTTGGCTCAAAGGGATGATACTCGCGTTAAGAGTCCCATTTCTTATATGAATGGTCTTTTCGGCAGCAGTGTATGGTCAGGAATTTTTTCCGCAAAGGGTATCATTTAGGTAATTTTGAATCGAAAGATGTTCTTTAGTTCAGATTGCAAAGAGAGGTCTTATTGATTGTGTTTCAGAATGGTTCTTCCTGTGAGGAGGTCAGGTGAAGTTTTGAGCTTCGGACTTATAGAAGAGGAGTACTTGTTTTCCATATCATTTAAACTAGTGGATCAATAATTCGATCATCGTCAGGTCGTGTGGGTCATGTTATGTTTGGGTTTTGATAGTAGCATTGAAAGGTCGATATGAGCATGTGTCAATCTTTTCGTAAAAGCAGGTTTCAAGAATAATTAGCCATATCTTTTAGTCACCATGAAGATTGTAAGGAGTGATTTCGAGGACAAAATTTATTTTAAGTGGGGGAGAGTTATAACAGACTGTTTCAAATCGTTTCATAATTCGAGGTTGTAACCCGAATATTAGTTATCATAGGGCTTCGGGCCTTGAGGAAAGAGAGGTTTAGACCCCTTTGGATGTGGATAATACAGATTAGGTGATCCGAGGATTTGGTTGGTACTTTGGAGCCCAAGGTTATAATAGTAAAGTGGCGGTGCAGGCCTCTAATGAATTTTAGGTTTAAGTTCGGGAAGTTTTAAGGCAAATGAGAGTTGATAGGATTTTATTGCTTCTCATTACCTTTCAATGGATATAAGGATCACCAAAAATGGATTTGGAACGAATAAGTTATGACCGTTTGAGGTTAAGAGGATTTTGGGGTGGCCGGGAATGTTGGGCGTTCCGGGTTGGGTGATTGCGGATGCCAATTCGCAAACGTTGGGCATTCGTGAATCAATCCCAAACCCTAATTTTGAGCCTTTGGACCCTATTTAAGTATCATTACCTCTTGGAACCCTCCCCATATTCAGCCTCCATCCCCCTCAACTTGTAATCTCGAAACCCTAACCTTCCTTTGAGTATTCTTGAGCCTTTTGAGTGATTTGGAGTGTTCTTGGTGCACATTGAAGAGGAAGGAGCTCACTGGAGAAGTGTTGGTTAGCTTGGAACTTGTAGATCCAGACTTTGATCACCTTGATCTTTCCTCTAGAGGTATAAAGCTTGAACCTTGATGATGCATTTGTTAGATCTAGCTAGTTTTGGGTATTATGAGTTTTAGATCTTGAAAGTTTGTGATCGTGTTATGGATAAAGTTGGAAACTTTATCCATCTAAACATCATATTGATTTAGTCCTAAAGGTTGGAGACTTGGAGTTAATGGATTAAGTTGAAAAAGATGAACTTTTGGTCCCTTTGAGACTTAAAGGCTAGATCTTGGTCGTTTGAACCATTCTAATGGATAAAGTTGGAAAATTTATCCATTATGGAGTTATTAGGAACCATAAAAATGTGATTTTGATTATTAGTTTCCTCCCATGCATGAGTTACAAGGTCTTAATGGGTTAAGTAGTTAGGGTTTTTGGTGTTTGGGCACTTAATGGCCATACTAGACCATATCGTTGGAAACTTTATGGTTAAGGTTGTTATTCTAAGACTAAATCTGGATTATGGGCAAAAGAGCTCAATGATTAAGCTCTTAACAATATAAAGGAACTCAGTCGCGTACGTTGGGCATTCCCCAGGAACGATGGGCATTCGTGGTCAGCCATCACGTTTTTGGTCAAGCTCGTGTACGCCAAGCGTACAAGGTGGGAATGCTGGGCATTCAAAGCCATGTTGACCAACTTTGATTTTTGGACTTTTGACTTTGACTAAGTTTAACCTAAGGATATTTTGAGTATTTTTAGTTATATTTTAGGTTGGTCGCTATTTGATGAATATGTGACGGGTAGAGCTAATATTCGGAGCCAGGACCTATTCAGTTATTTGTTCAGACCGAGAGGTGAGTTTTCTCACTGTATCTGTAGGTCGAAGGCACCAATGCTAGCCCACCAAGATTTGTTATATGCTAGCTGTATTTGTGACTCTTGTATGGAATAATTGTTGTTATGTGATTTATATGTGTTGGCATGATCGGGTTGAAATAAACCGCAGGGCGAGGCTCCAGGGCGGGGGCCTATGTTTTATTATTTGCGTTTTATATACCCCAAAGCGAGGCTCCAGAGAAAGGGCCCATATTTGATATTTGGGTTGAAATATACCCCATGGTTTAGCCTAGTTGTATGTTTTGCTATGTGATACTTTGAGGAACTCACTAAGCTTTGTGTTTACAGTTTATGTTATGGTTTCGGGTACTTCCAGTTCGGAAGGAAAGGATCCGGCGTGACTGCACAACATCCCCCATAGTTTATTTTGCATTTGATTAATTGAAATTTTACTCTGATGTTTAATTACTATTTTTCACATTGAACGATTTGGAAACGGAATATTATATGAATTAATACTTTAAAACGAAAATTTTTCCTTATGATTTTAGGGATGTTACAAAGTATTAGGAGCCAAATCTGTCAATATATGAAAATGTTAAACATAGAGACTGATTTTGAAAAAAAAAAAAACATCAAACATGGACCTTTTCTATAAATTACAAAATTATAGGGACTAAATATATGAATATTAAAAATATTTGTGGCAAAAATCTAAATGTAAAAACTTTACTATTCATTTGTATTTAATATATAGTATAATTTAGAGAGTTCTTAATATTTGTCACCCTAGTCACACTTTCTTAGCTATTTTTTTTTCTTTTTCCATCCAAGCTCGTCCTTTCTTTGCCATGCACAACAATAATTTAATGGGTTAGTTTATTTTTAATTTTTTAATTTTTATTATATTAATTAATAAAATAAACTACAGTTACCTGTAGGTCCAGTGATTGCAACTAAATAAAAACATAAAGATCATCCATATCAACAATCTTTTATAAGAATTGTTTTGAAGTCCGCAAACACCATTTATGTAATTTTGTCTATGATATGTTTATATTCGTGACTACTTTGGAAATTTAACTCAAAAATCGTGGACAGCTACCAATGTTTTGTTTGATTTTGTAATTGCTTGTGTTGTGCACATCCTCGACAACAACCCTTATCAATTTTCTTTCAAGAGTGGACCCTATCTTTCCCAAAATGACGTTTTTCCTTAACATTAATTGCACACCATTTAAATCTTAGCTATTCGACCTAATAAATTTTGGGTACTTTAAATCATACAGAAATTTAAGTCATCATCCAGTAAATTCGTCATTAACAATGGACTCGTTATAAAGATCAAGACAGTTTATTTTTAGAGATGGAAAAATAACTTTATCATATAGGTTGAGTAACATGCTAAGATCTATAATAACGTTTATGTTGTTTTAAAAGTTGAGTCGAAATAATTGAAGTCCAAAATATTATGTGTTAAATCTTAGGAAAAAAAAAAGACGTTAATTTTAATAATTATTAAATCTTATATATTTACTTATTTAGTAAAAGAATTACCAAAGAACTTTTTAATATACTGAAATTCATCATTGATTTTTCACGTGATAGACAATCTCTGATGAGTAATTAATATTTAATTAAGATGTTAATACCAAGATGTTTAATTCATTAAATAGTTTAAATTCAAGGAAAAGTTTTTAGTTGACCAATATTTGCTTTTTAAAAGACTTATAAATTATGTAAAATAGTCCTACGGTTTATAAAAGGGTTATCAGTTTTTTTTAGAAACAAGCTTTTCAGAAAATATGTTAAAATTGTAAAGTAACCAATTTTATGTTTTAAAAAAATAACAAAGTGTATGGTTACCTATCTGTGAGGTTGAATAGGTCATTATTCTTTTAAATTTTTACACTTTTTGATCTAGAATTTAAATTTTTAAAAAAAGTTACAATATTTTGTTAACTGTTTTTCTAATTTTTGCATTGCCTCATATACATTAAAAAATAATTTTTTTCAAAATAAAAAAATGTGAGGAATTTGTAACAAAATTTTAAATTAAACCAAATTTATATAAAAATTTAAAATCTTAGTCAAAGGTGTAAAATTTAAAAAAAAAAATGATGACGTGTTCAACTTGATATAGCAAGTACTATACAAAAAACATAAGTTGGTTATTTTTTTAAAACATAAAATTAGTTAATCTACAACTTTAAGATGAAAAGTTAGTTTTTAAAAAACCGATAAAATGTTGTGGTTTAATATCAATACAATTAATTTTATAACAATTTACTCCCTCAAATATGACATTTGTTGTGGTTATGACATTTTAGAGGGGTGCAGTGGGGATTATGGGTACAATGTTGTGGCTTATTAATATTAAGTCAATTAATTTTATAACCATTTTGTCCTTCAAAATGACATCCGGTTGGGGTTATAACATCCGGTTGGGGTTTACGGGTGTGGTTATTTTTTATTTTTTCTAATTTTTATCACTAAAAGAAAAAATATAAAAAATAATATTTTCATTTCACATCTATTATAATATATAAAGATTAATTTTGTCAGATGTCAATCTCTCATTAATTTTGATATTTATCATTTTTTGATATTTTTTAAATAAATAATATCCACATGTCAATTTATGTGTTTTTTCAAATTTTAAAATTAAAAATCCAAATGATACTTTTATTTATATATGTAAAATATTAAATGTAATAAATATGATAGTAAATTGCAATTAATATGTTTGTTCATTTATTTTTTCAAAAAATTTATTTAAAAAAATAGTTATTATTTAAATTTTAATATTTAATTTTTTAATCAACTTGTATAATATAAGGGTCTTAAACCTAATTAGTTATATTAAACCTAATTAGTTATATGGACCAAAATCGTAATAAACCCGGTACTTAATGACCAAATTGTTAGAAAAATAGAAGTGAAACGGAGCATAGACCATTTCTAGTTTTCTACAATTTAGTTAAAATTTATTTAAAAAATAGAACACTACTTTTTTGTACCGTTGTTAATGGGTTGTATATATCTTTGACTCTTGAGTAATTTATTTATATTTATTATTTAGTAAACAACTGACAAATGTTAAACATAAAGCATCATCGTTTTTGCAACTTTATAATAAAGTCAAAGTTTCTATATCATCAATTCATCATAAAAACATGGACCCATTCGTCGAAGCATAATCCAAAATCGAAGATAAAGAGAATGAAGCCGGAACCTCTAAGGTCTTTTTCATCTCCCACCTCTCTTCTCATCAGAAAACCTCCAATATCGCCATATTTTTTATTCACTTTCTTAGCCTTCATCATCTTTGCCATCTTCCTCTACGGTGAAGACCTCCGTTGTATCATCGGACAACAACACCACCTTCATCTCGACCATATCAACCCCAACCCACCACCGCCTTCTGCTGCTACTGGTACGTTATCTTTCCTTTTCGAACTCACCGGAAAACTAAAAATGCGATTTGAAATTGAAACTTTTCCGGCGATTTATAATTAGAGAAGCATCAGATTCATGACACGAAGCTGCCGTTTTCAGTCGGGGAAGAGGAGAAGGGGTGCGATGTATTTAGCGGCAGGTGGGTGTGGGATCCGGTGAACCATCCGTTGTATAAAGAATCGGAGTGTCCGTACATACAGCCGCAGCTCACATGCCAGGAGCATGGCCGGCCGGACCGGGATTACCAGTTTTGGAGATGGCAACCTCATGCTTGTTCTCTCCCGAGGTAATTTTTTTTTTTTTTTATCTTTTCAATGAAAATTGTTATTTAATTTGAACGCTAATTATTTAAATAATGTTTTTACGTGTATTTAAAATATTAAAATCAGTAAAATTATATATTTAAATTATCAATTACATGTTTGTTATATATGTTAATAACTTAATATTAATGCATTTACATGTAATTTGCTTCAAAGTAAAAAATTTACGGAAAAATAATTTTATTCTTTATGATTATTACAAAAAATAGGACGTATTTACATATAAAGATAGTTTTAAGTTTTAACTGACATAAGTGGTTCAAATATAGATGTAAAAGATTTCTTTTTATATATTTGGTACTAGTGTCGATAAATCTTATAATAGCTAGGTCCCCACACATTTATAGTAAATTTTGAGGGGAGCAACTTTTGCAGCAATAACGTATTGATCTAGTTGTTACCGCATTCAATTAATTCGTTTTTGCCGATAAACTGCAATTGTATCATAAGGGTTACAAAAAAACGGTTTTGAAACCAAAATATGATTAATATAATTCTTAATTTTTGATCGAGGAACATGTATGTAAATATTTAAATTTTAATAATTTAGTTAGAGTTAGATCATGGGTTCCACCAACTCATTTAAATATAATTAAATAAACAATATTTAATTCTAAAAATTTAGTTAGAGTTAGATCATGGGTTCCACCAACTCATGCAGATTTGACTTCCTGTTTTTGGATTGTTAATTGTTTTGCAGTCAGTTAAATTTGGGAAACAAGGACAAGTTTATCGTAAGTACTTAATTTTTTTTTTCAAAAAATGACCAAAAATAATAAAAAACGATCCATCGCATATGAACTTTCAGGGTTTGAGATTTTATTATTCGGACCGCAATTTAGAGATTAGATGTGTGATTTTATCAGAAGCATAAAACAATAAGAAAAATTGAACTTCGCCATTTTAGCATGATAAAAAGACAAATAGCATGTGGTTATCTGTGATTTTCCCTGTCCATTGGCGATTTCAACTATCTACATTTGTACAAGTATTTACTGTATAACCTTATACACTAAACACTTGTATAAAAATTTTGATTTGTTTTTTCAAACCTCAAATATTATAGGGTTATATGGTCAGTCCGTGAATAAATTGTAGTCCATAAGCAAAATCACAACTCGTTATTTTTTTGTTTGTTTTTTCTGATAAATTGTAGTCCGTGAATAAATTGTAGTCCATAAGCAAAATATTATAGGGTTATATGGTCAGTCCGTGAATAAATTGTAGAACAATTGATTTTTGTTAGCTTTTTTATATTAGGTGTTGATATAACACTTCTAAAAACTTGATATATTTGATATAATTCTATAATTATGTGATATATATATATATATATATATATATATATATATATATATATATATATATATATATATATATATATATATATAATTGGCACGGACGTCATTACTCGTTAAAGCTTAATGTTTGACCAAGTTGTCACGTCTAACATAATTTAGAACCTTATGTTATTTTATTGGTAAAATAAAAAACTATTTGATTATAATTTTAAAATAGTTTTGTATTTATAATTCCAAACCGTGACCATTTTATTATAATTCCGAGCGGGAACGGATTTGAAAATCTCAAAATATGCCACCATATGACATAAAACACACACTCACACTACCTGAGAAGTATTACATAAAAATTAAATTTGATGTTATTTTACAAGATAAATAGTGTTGCATAAAAAACTACACAAAATTTAGTATCTTGATAAAAGATGAAGCTTCACATTGAAAAACTAATCTCAAATTCTTATGTCAACAATCAACATTGTCGTTAAATTCTCCGAACGTTTCGTTACCGTTAGTCACATGGAGTGGTGCTCGTGTCTATTGTGGGTACGCGAACATGCTCAACCCTCTCTTCCTTCTTCTCGCTCCACTTTTTCCATCCTATTTGCATCTCCAATACCACACCATTTAAGTATAGACATTATTTTTGTGTCAAAATGCTGCAATTCTTCATAGATTGTTTTGAATATCACCTCCACTTTTTCCATCCTTTAGGTATTGTCTTTACTATCCAACATAGTTACTAGGAACATAATTGTGTGACTTATGCAAATATAACGCAACACTTCCAATTTAAAAACTTGAGGTTTACTTATTACCTACAAAGCTTAGTACATCATTTTCTTATTAAATCATTTCAACAATTTGGTGCATAAGCTCATTATTAATAAATAATATATGATATTTTCAACTTCATAAAATTACATATATATTCTAGGTGTGTGTCACACACACGCACACACACAAGTTTAAGCAACCACAAAACCAATTACAAACATGGATTTTTCAAGTAATCAGAAACTCATTTATTTGCATCTCTTTCATAAATTCTAATCTGAACTCTAAAGTACGATTCTTACGTGTACTTTTGATGACAACATTTTTGAAATTATATATCAGTTGTAATATGTTTGTATATAGCACACAGCGAGATATTTCATATCATTTCATCGACATGCATGGCAATATCTTTTAGCACAAATGTTAAATTGAATGACAAAAAACGTGAATTGATCTTTGCTTATGTCGATAATTAATGACAGCTTCAATGCATCACTAATGCTGGAAACATTAAGAAACAAGAGAATGATGTTTGTTGGAGATTCCTTAAACAGAGGCCAATATGTATCAATGGTGTGTCTTCTACATTCACTCATCCCTGATAATGCTAAATCCATGGAAACTTTCGGTTCTCTGACTGTTTTCACTGCCAAGGTAAAGGTTTAAGATAAAACCAATTACATCATTTAATTTCATTATACACAAGCTAGCCTTCTTATTAATACAAGTTGTAGACTTGATCACCAAAATAACAATCACTGAAATCGAGTATTAACAAAAGCAATAAATATATTAATTACAAGTTAAGTAAGTCACTAAATTGTATTATTGGCTAATGATGATTATTAATTTGTTGTATATTGTAGGATTACAACGCGACAATTGAATTCTATTGGGCTCCTTTTTTACTTGAGTCAAATGCTGATGATGCTGTCATACATCGTATTTCTGATAGAATTGTAAGAAAAGGTTCTATGAACAAGCATGGAAAACATTGGAAAGGGGTTGATATAATAGTTTTCAATACTTACCTATGGTGGATGACAGATGCCGATTTCAAAATTTTGTAACTTCTTATTTCTTCATCTTTTCTTAGACTTCAAGCTAATTTTTTGTTTTGACTAATATAACAAGATGAAAATACAGGCATGGATCATTTAATGATGAAGTGAAACAGATAGTAGAAGTGTCAACAGGGGATGCTTATAGAATGATGATGAAAAGTATGATGAGATGGGTAAAGGAGAATATGGATCCTAACAAAACAAGAGTCTTTTTCACCGGAATGTCTCCAACTCATCAAATGTTAGTTATTTCTCTTTTCCAAAATAGACATATAGGCTTTTTTGAAATATAAATGATCTAATATATTTTTAACTTTTGGAGAAAATTGGTGTAAAAATTTACTTATTAGTACTTGTTTTTGTGGTTTTATGTGTAGGAGCATTGAATGGGGAGGCAATCCAAATGGAAGATGTTACAATCAGACAAAAATGATTGCGGATCCAAACTATTGGGGATCAGATTGCAAGAAAAACATAATGAAAATAATTGGAGATGTTTTTAGAGAATCAAAGTTTCCTATAACATTTTTGAACATCACCCAACTCTCACTTTACCGAAAAGATGCTCACACATCAATCTACAAGAAACAATGGAACCCTTTGACACCAGAACAAATAGCCAACCCCAGTAGCTATGCAGATTGTATACACTGGTGTTTGCCTGGGCTTCAAGATACATGGAACGAACTCTTATTTTCCAAACTTTTTTTTCCTTGACACGACCAAATGGAATTTTTTTATACTTTGGTTGCATATATTTTGTACTTACATCATCAAAAGAAAAATTATAGGAAACAAAAGGAGCTACATCCATAAAATTGTTTAATTTGATTTTTGAGATTTTGTGGGTTTCTATTTCTATCAAATATTATAGCCTAATCGGTAGGTTGGTCAATGGGCCTATGCATAGGCTTCTTATAATATTTTATTTTATTTTCTTAATTTCATTATGTTATCGATGGGTTGGAAAATGGGCCAATGGCCCTATGCACAGCCCTCTTGTAATTTTTTATTATTTTGTTTTAATTTCATTATGTTTTAAGCGTTCGTTATGGTTAATTGGTTATGTTAACGTATATATATTTCTTTAGGCAAACTACATAAATCGTTCTACTGTATCCTCCACCATCACATAAATAAAATGGAAGCAACGATTTAATCCTAATATAAGTTTGTTGCAAGCTAACTAATATATTTATTAAAATTCAAACCTTATAGATAATATTTTTTTATTTCAATTTTCAAAACATAGATCCAAATAGTTAAATACTAAATTCAAATCCGATTTGAAACAAACAAATTACAATTTTGATAGATTGATTTTTGCAATTCAATTTTTAAAAACCAAGATATTTTTAAAAATATTTAACTCGACTATTAGTCAGCTACTCAGCTATATAAATGAAATAAAGTAAATTGTTTAGTTGTAAACTAAAATCTATAAAGTACTGTTAAGAAAAATATATATGATAATTTAGTATTATATATGTAAAACTTTAGAGAAAAAATACATATTAATAGTTTTTTTTTTTTTTTGAACCTATTAAAATATTAACATAGTAAACTAATACTTGATTAAAGATATATATTAAAATTAAAAAATACAAATAAATAAATAAATAATTTCTACTCAATTTTTTGGACTATTTGGTTTTTGATTTACATTTCATTATTCGTTATAAAGCTAGTTTAGTGTTTTTATCTTTCCAAGATATCATAGTTTGATTTCCTATTTATAGTCCCTTTTTCTTTCATTGTAATTTTTTCATTCAAGCCAGCTCGTTGAGATTCCATTCAAGCCGGTTCGTGTTTTATTCAGGTAATTTCTTGAATTTTTATCTCAGATTCCTTTGATGACTTATAACACATCCATTTTGTTAATCTATGGAAGAACTTATTTCATAATGTTTGTGTGTTTTTCAAAATTTTACCAGTGTGCCTGTTGTAAATCTTTTGCTTTTGCCTATGAACTTCAATATGGTAGTAAAGCAGTTTTGAAAGCCATTTGTTAGAAATTTGAATACATCACATAACTAGCTTCTTTAAATTGCATAATTCGGTGGCTTACTGGCTTACGAGTGTGACACCACTTTCCCTGAGTTCAAGTTTTTTTTGGTAGTTTTATGATTTGTTTTTTATAAATTGTAACAGGATCATTGCATTTCATATTTTATAATAGTCGAAACAGTAGAATTTTGCATAAAGCAATACAGCTATTTATTCATGTAAGGGAAAATGACTTAAGAGACCATCAAAGTGTCAAATTCGTTCGAAAAAAAACCATTCAAATATCACATGTTCAAAAAACACCATCAAACTAAGACATGTTCAAAAAACACCAACGAAGTACATATTCTGTTCACAAAACACCATCTTTATGGTTTGGCGTAACTTACATATTTAGTCCCTAACTTTTTTTTTCTTAACTCGGACGGTCCCTTTAGCTTAAATTTGTTTCAACTTCGGACCCTGATCGAGTTAAAAGACTAATATACCTTTATTACTTTCATTTAACATTATTTTTATTATTTATTAATTATTTATACAATTTATGTTATTATTTATTATAAATGTATCAATTGTATAAATAATTAACAAGTAATAAAAATAAATGTTAAATGAAACTAATAAGGTATATTAGTCTTTTAACTCGATCATGGTCCGAAGGAAAAAAAAATATAAACGTTAGGGACTGTCCGAGTTAAAAAAAAAAGTTAGGGACTAAACATGTAAGTTACTCCAAACCATAAAAATTGTGTTTTTTGAACAAAATATATACTTCGTTGATGTTTTTTTAACATATGTCTTAGTTTGATGGTGTTTTTTGAACAAATTTGAAACTTCAATGGTTTTTTAAGTCATTATCCCTTCATGTGATTGTTGCAACAATCTTGAAAACAAAAATTACACGTACACATTCACGATAAAATATTGAGAAATGGTTGAAAAATAGCAACCACCTTATGATAATGGTTCAAACCAGGTACATACCACACCATTTTGCTGATGATGAGCATAGTAGGATTTATATTTTTTAGATATATATTTTTTATAAAGTTTAAATAAGATACAAGATGTTAATATGAACAAAGTAGGTGTAGATGAGCAGATTCTTGATAGAGATTCTTAAAGCTTTAATATTTCTTTTCTTCAAAGTCATCATTATCTAACGGGACCCAATTCCAGCTTTTTACTCATTCATATTACCAGATTTTGTAATTCAAATCAAGTCCAATTCCAGCTTTAACTATATTTAGTCTTTAAGTAAGTAAATTATGCGGTGGTTACCCTTAAATAATTGTAATTTCACATACAAAATTTCTCTCAACCCTAACCATGGTTTGCAAAACTGAGGGGTAGACAAAATAGACCCATAATAATTAGTAACTACTATCTATGGTGATGATGATCTTTTCTTTTTTGATGATTTGGAATTGGAAGAACGTCCTCCATTGCTTCTTTTTTTGTTACTCTTGTTGCTATCTTTTGGTGTCCCATGTTGTTTTTCTGGCTTGGTTTTACTATTACTAGAAGACTTAACACTAATCACAGTACCTGATGCTATCTTTCCACCACTTGGCAAAGCACTTTCAAAATCCGCATCCTTATCAGCAATCGCATACCTCTGAAGAAACTCTGGGTTCAATAACCCTTCACTCTTTGCTTTCATCTCATCCTATATATACACAAAATTCAATCATAATATATACCCACATGAACAAAAAAACAAACAAACCTTCACTTTCTTTGCAGCTTCATCAAGATCCTCATCCACAGAAATCAAATGTGGCTTCAACACAACCTGGATGGAACCGAATTAAATTAGGGTGAGTTTTTAGGGTTTAGGGCAAAATTAAAAAAAAAAAAAAAAAAAAAAAGATTTTCATGACTTACTTCTTTGACTGGTGGAAGAGTGGCACTGAACTGTTTTAAAGATACTGAATTCAAATATTTCTGAAACTTTTTCATCACTTTCATGAATAATGACAAAACTTGTTGTCTTTCCAACTTCATCACTCCCTGTTACAAATAAAAATAAGAGTAAATTATACGAATGGTCCCTATGGTTTTGGGTAATTTGCGCTTTTAGTCCCTAACTTATTTTTTTAACTCGGAAGGTCCCTACTATTTGTTTTTGTTACACTCTTGGTCCCTACTGTTTATTTTTGTTACGCGCTTGGTCCCTATCTTACCTAAAAATACTATTATTTAAATAGGGGAGAATGATGGGATAGGTAAGGTAAGATGACGGGGTGAGGTTGGGAGTGTTTTTGATTAAATAAATGAAAAAAATCAAGGGCAAAATAGTCTTTTTAGGTAAGACAGGGACCAAGCACGTAACAAAAACAAATACTAGGGATCTTCCGAGTTAAAAAAACAAGTTAGGGACCAAACGTGCAAATTACACCAAACCATAGGGACCATTCGTGTAATTTACTCTAAAAATAAATAAATGAACAAACACTACACTACACTACACTTTTTAAGTATGTATATAGAATTAAATAAAAGATTAAGTTAACTAATGAGAAAAAAAAAAAAACCTCGGTATATGAAGCATCTTGGTTCTGTAATCCCATGCATAGTAACACAGAAGCTTGTGCATATGATAATGTAACTGGAAACTTCTCCTGGAAGTATAGGTATGCAAGAGGCAGTTTCAGGTCTGAAATCTGTAAATTAATAAAATAACATATATTTTAAATAATGCAGAAAGACGAATAAAAAGATGAAAAGTTATTTAAAAAAAAAATCAGGATTCTTACGAGATGATGATCAGCAAGGTGGTTGACATAAGATTCTAGTCTTTTCATACTGACTTGAGATTTGATGATGTCATCATATATCCCATGTGAAATTGTTGTTGATGAAGTGTCTGCATCCGGGAAGCTGAGTTTTGGATCCAAGATACTACATACAAAAGGAAAAGTATTTATTTAGTAGTATTATATATATCATTGAAATTCAATATGGAAGATGTATTGTATTGTAGTGTGTATGTACCTCATTGCAAGCTTGTATTCCATTGTGTTAAATCTTGGAGAACATAAAAGCCTAGCAAATGCTGCCTTAAAAGCTCTATAATAATCACCAAAGAATCCCCATTCATCATCTGATTTTTTAACTTCAATTTCATCATTTGCCAGCAGTTTCAGAACCATACATGTGTGTTCACCAGTCACAGCATTCTGTATTATGAAAAGATGATTGAATATGTAAGAAACAAATATTAAAAAAAACAAATTTAAAAAAGATTAATTAACAAACTTAACTGGAACTTCACAAATGTAAAATGGAGCAAATTTATGTTTTCTCCAGAATCGAAACAAGTCGAGAGTAAGCCCAAATGAGACACCCAAGTAATGAAGCTTTTCAGGCTTTCTTTCACGCAGATGTACAAGTAGGGGAGGTAGGTCGGATCTTGGCTTTATATTTTCTTCAAGCAATGACACCTGTCAGTTACAAATTTCAGAAAAAAGTTTTATCCAAAATTCCAATTAAGCAAAAAGATCTATCTTACTTTCTCAGCAGCTTCAGTGATTCTGAGATGTGAAGACTCTGGTTTGTTTTGGACATCATCTTCTTCTTCAGAGATGGAAGTGAATTGACCTTCAAAGTACCTATTATAAGAATTTACTATGTGATCAAACTAAAGGGGTATATATGGAAATACCAAAATATGAACATGTTGATTAAAAGTAAGTACCTTGATAGCAATTCTATGGCAGCTGAACCATATCCAAGCTGTAAGTAACAGATAAGACAAGAATCATTTAATATTGTGATCAGTGACAGATATTGGAAAAAAATATTATGATATGTACATAAAACACACACCTTCATTGCATTTGGATGTGTTGCGATGCGGACGATTCTAGCACCAGAAAGAGTTGGGAATTCTTTGTCTTGGAATTGTTCACAGAACTTCCATGGAATTTGGTCTCCAGAAGGTTGATGTCCAGCACTTAAACTTCTCATTGCAGAAGCCTGTGAAATTTTTCCTTCAAGACACACCTGTACAACAATTTAATTTAATAATCAACCATATCAATATTTAAAAAAACAAAAAATAAACAAAGATAGCAAACCTGGATGACACAAAGTATATCTGGGAGCTGATTTCTTGACTCGTTAACAGGACCTGCATACATAAATAAATATAGGCAATGTACTTTATTTTTTTTTACCTATAATAGCTATATACTTACATTTATAACAATAATAAACTATGAAATATAATATCATAAACAAAAAGTGTACCAAGTAAGACGAACAAGTGATGAGCTGGCGCATCAGCCAATAATTGGAGATCATTTGGAGAGTTTTTGTAGTGAGAAGCAACATATAAGGCCATCATTCTCTGAATAGTGTAAGAACGATAAATAAACACCAATACTATATACATGAATAAATAAACTAAAAACAATAATCAATAAAATAACAAATACCTGAAGAAATAGCTCGCTGTCTTTATGATATGAAAAAAGGGTATCCCGATTAACATAATAAAGATCACACTCACTAGGAGGAGGCAACCTGTTGATACTAGGAATAGAATTTGCAATATCCAAACAGAGTAAATTGTTAAGCCATGATTCAATTGGATCACCATTTGCATATCTAATAGCTTCACTCAAATCAATCTTCTTAAAAAGCCGGCCTGCATTCCATTGAAATAAATCAAATCATTTTCTTGAAGAAAACTAAATTAGATGTTCTTGATGGAATATTATTATTATTATTATACCAGAAGGAACAGCTTCTTTGCTTTTTGAAGATGTGCGACTTTGTTCTTCAAGTTGTTGAAGTAGCTTTAATGATAGAGATCGCCCTGTACCTTCATATCCATTAACAGTGGAGGAAAGGAAAACAAGATAAGGACCCAATAAGGACTTGACAAGTGGCAGTGGAATAGCTGCAGCTTCATCAACCACCAACAGTTCAACTTGTGACAGTTTTCCATGTTCATGTGGCTGTATATACTGAATTGTCTGTCTGTGTTGTTTGTAGATATTTATTCTGATGGTCGCTTTTTTAAACTCTGGATTTGAGCTTTTCACGATATCATAATCCAAATGCTCCTATAAAACATGTCCATAAAGTTAATATATAATCATATTTATACAAAAAAAAGGTATACAATATGAAATGGAAACAAGTTTTACCTTATACTCAAGCAGACGGAACCCCGTTGATACAAATTCAAACAAAGTTTTGAGGTTTTCTGGGCTAGGAGCAGTCACAAATATATTTGAATACCTGAAAAATCATGTGTTAATTAGATTCATGAAGTCAACAAAAGTCAAAAGAGAGTCAGATACCCTGCAGCAACAGCTCCAGCAATTGCAAGACCAAGTGCAGCTGACTTTCCACGCCCTCTACCAGCAAGTAAAGCCACAGTGCTACGAAGTGTTTTGTCCAAAATTGCATCAAGAAAAGTAATCACAGCTTTTCCCTGAGTAAATTTATATAAATTTGACATATTATGAAACTGGTAAACCTGTATCAATAAAATAAAAAGTCAATACCTGGTCCAATGTGCAGCAACTTTTAATCAATGGGCCAACAGGAAAGTCGTCTTTTAATTGCTCTTTTAGATCTTTTAAATCACGTTCTGCTTCTGAGAGCCCTTCAGAGTCCTTTGATTAAGAAGGGAAAAAAAAGTTTTAGAAAGTTGTGTTAAGATAAATTATAATGTTTGAGAGATTAGAAGTTTACCTCTTCTACTGGAACTTCTGTGACTGACTTCATATGAGATGAGATTGGTAAGATATTTAACTCATCATCCATAACTATACATGATTGACATGATGCAAGTGAAAGGAGGAAACGTTCATTGAAGCGTCCAGTTGCTAAAGAATGAGATTCTGTACGGAATCTCTCATGAACATCCTGCAAATAGTTGTAAAAGATAATTCCGAATCACAACATGAACATGATAAGTTTTGCTAAAAGCAACTGGCGTAAGGAATTGTGGATCATACCATGACCATGGTGTAGAGACTAGTGAGCGAAGACAAAGAACGAAGCAACAGAATAACCAATCCACCACCTTCCACTGTTTCTATGGTTCTTGCTAGAAGATTTGGAGTCAACGCCTCAAAATCCTAAAGAAAAGGGGGGAATTTGAGTACAGACTGGTAGAAGATACCATGGAACTTCATTTAAAGTGAATGGCAACTGTAATCTACCTGAAGTATACACATGCCGAATGTATTTCCAAGAATCCTCTCAGAATCCTTGTACTGGCAATAAGTGATCCCTGCAGTTTCTAGGAAAAGTGAGAAGGGATCAACCTTCTCAGGATCTAGAAGTCCTCTATGCATAAGCTTCTTCACCTGCTTGGCCCGTTTTTTCTTATGACTGTCAAACATAGTCAATGACCATGAAATTAGCACGAAATTCTAAGCATGTTTTGGCATTTAAAAAAATCAAAATTGAAATTGAAAGTAACTTGCTTGAAATCCAAAATCAAAGCCTACAACAATGGATAGAACTAAAAAGTAAGGAAAGAAAAAACAAGGTGAAAGGAAGCACCTGCTAAGTTCAAGTTTATCCCTGTAACACCATAGAACATTAGGTCTTGACTTAACAACTGATTTGCTAAGCATGTAGTGGAGGTTCACAATCTGCTCACAACACAAACCACCACACATATTAATAGATAAAATCAATACTCTATAAACAGCATATAAATATTCATCTAGGTATAAACAAAAGTTTGTGATTTTGTTCCAGAGAGTGGACTGGCCTGGTCGCGGGACTTGTCGCCGATGATGACGAACATTGAACGGTGTCTCGTTTTGACTCCATTTTCAATTAGGGTTCTAATACGTTCGTCAACCTTCTTCCTCATTTTGCTCGCTTTTGTTCTGTTAGCTTCGGTAACGTAAACAGGCGACGGCGAGGTTCAATTGGCGAATCTCCGGCGAACAGTTGATATTAGCTTTAGCAGAGAGCGACGCTGGTATAGACTAGAACTGATTTTAGGGTCTATAAATATTGGGCTCTATTAACGATTTCCTATTTCATGGGCTCGAAGAAACAGGCCTGAGTTTCTTTTATGATCAAGGCCAGGGTCAATGAACATACACTAACCCGGCAAATTAGTGGGCTCCTTTTCGCCTTGCGACACGACACCCTATATTTTGATGTAAACGTAGAGAAGAAAAATGGAAAATAGTAAACCCACCGATTTCGAATTCTGCAACAAGATTCGATGGTGTGGTAGGATTTTTTCTTTCTTTTACTTTTATTGCCTCTGATGGGAAGTGCAAGTCTTGAAGAAGAAAAGAAGAAGTGCAATAAACCCATAAAGATTCAATGGTTGTATCCTCAAATCTTTGTTTTTTATCCTTTCAATGAAGAAAAAGTGAAATGCAGTAATCCCAGCAATATAAATTTCATTTAATAAACCCAACAATATAAATATTATTAAATATGAAAATTAAATTTTTTGGTGTTATCTTTAGTGTGCATTTGGATTTATAACTGCATATTAATATAAAAGTTACACCATTTTAGTGTTTATTTTAGTATTGTGGTTAGAGTTTGTCTAAAGTAACATTTTTTTTCTAATTTAATTAACTTAATAAATATATAGATTATAAATATAAATAGTTGTTTTTTTATTTTGTAAAAATCTTAATCAAGAAAGTGGAGATATATGAATTTAGATGATATTTAATTTTTTTTTATTTTTTTCCACGACATATGTACCATCAATCACTACCAAACCTAATCAACTATGTATATTTTTTCATGTGCTATATAACAAAATGCTTTATTGATAAATAGTGACGTCAAACCTCGTATAAATAAGGATACATAAAAGACCTAATCTAAACCCGCCTAAACCCTAATCATTAACATCCCCCCGCACTTTGATCGGGAGGGGACGATTAAACTGAAAAAACAAAAACATAAAACATAATATAAATGAAGACAGCGACATCGACGGTGACAGAGCTCTAACGATGACAACTCACAACAACTGCTCGTAGGAGAAGGAGAGAAGAAGGAACGGTCAGCGGCGGTTTCTTTGTATAGGAAGAAAGAAGCGTCGGCGGCGACGATCATTGAGTCGGCGGCAGAGGAGTCCAGAGAAAAGCAGCGAGAAAGAAAGAGGGCTCGAGCTTCGGCAGACGGAGCCTATTCTGATTGACTCGGAAAATAGATTTGAAGAAGAGGCAAGTTGAGGAGAAGGCAGAAAGCTTATAGGCAGGAGCCATCCCACGAGGAGACATAATGTAACATATTGTTTTGAGGTACTTTCACTTTTGACCCTTATACTGAGATTTATTACATTTTGGTCCTTAAAATGTAAGACTTGTGGCTGGGATGGACTAATATTGTGGGGCGGAGCCACGTATGTTGGGGGTACATTTACGTACGTTGGGCATACGGGGTGAAGTCACAAACCCTAATATTTAGGGTTTGTACACTATTTCTTCTTCATTAACTCTCAAACCCGGTTCCTTTCATCAGCCTCCATCCTCTCAAAACGTTTTTGCAAACCCTAATCTACCTTGTTATCATTTTTTAGTTTGTGTGTGTGTTTTGTGTCTTTGAAGAATAAAAAAGGAAGTAGAGACCATCTTGGAGGAGTGAAGCACCTTAGATTCAAAATTACATCATCATTTGACATCACTTGGAGGTATAAAGTTCTGAACTTAGTGAAGTTATACTTAGATCTCGTTTTGGGCTTGATTTTATGTTCTTTTGGTTCCATAAGCTTGGTATTATGAGTGGGGTTACTCTAATCTATTTGAGTTGTCCTTTTAGAGGTTTTGGAGCCTCTCGAGTAATAAAAATGTAATCTTGGACACTAGTTTCTCCTAATGCATAACCTAAGTTGTCTTAATGGATTGCGAGGTTAGGATCTTTGGTGTTGGGCACTTAATGGCCACGCAAGACCATAAAGTTGGAAACTTTATGGTCAAGGACATCATTTTGGACTTCGATATGGAAAATGGACTTAAGGGCTTAAGGATTAAGCTCTTAATGAGTTGGGCTAGCAACCAGCTATGTACGCTAGGCGTACAAGGTATACGTGGTCAACAGGCCCGTGCCTAGTCAACCAATGCGTACGCTAGTGTACTAAGTTGGGTTGACTTTTTGGAATTTTGACTTTTACCTGATTTTAACCAAGTTTGACCTAGGGGTATTTTGGGTATTTTGGATTGTGTTTGAGAATTTGGTCATTTGGATGGATATGTGACGGTTAGAGCTGAGATTCAAAGTCGAGACCACGTCGGCTATTGTTCAAATTGAGAGGTGAGTCTTCCTCATTGTACTTGTGGAACAAAGGCACCAAGGCCGACCCATTCGATTGAATATCCTGTTATATGATAGTATGTTATTATGCTGTAGAGATTTATTAGATCGGTATCCTGGTATATAGGATGTTAGCATGCGGTAGTGATCTGTAGATCTGCCTGTTTATCTGTTGACTAGTTATATGTTATGTTGTTATGTGTATGTTGACATGTTATATTTGGTTGGGTTGAGGTGGTCTTGCTTTATGCTGAAGGCCAAGACACTCGGGGCGGCCCGGATAGATTGTAGGCCCTGCGATGTAGTCCAATCAGGCTGAAGGCCTAGAGAGCGGTCTGAATAGGCTTGTAGGCCCAATGAGGTGGTCCAGTCATGCCGAAGGCTCGGAGATCGGTTCAGATAGTAAGGGTGTCTAAAAAAACCGCAAAACCGAAAACCGAGCCGATCCGGTCAATCCGAAATCGAAATAACCCGAAACCGAACAAACCGTCATATATATATATATATATATATATATATATTATAATAATAAAAAAGAATTGTGTTCCAGATTTAAATTGAAATTTTAAACCAATGCCACAGAGTAGCATAAATCACGTTCATATGCTTTTTATCAACTCTAACTTATTTATCAAATGTATATTTTATCGTATTCATAAAATGTATCTTTTTATGCGTAAGAGTTGAATTTTTATTTTTATTTTTGTGAGTTTTTGGTTTTTATAAAGAAACGATTGAAATAAAGATAGTAGTTTCGATTGATTATTATTTTTTATATTTAACAAATACCCGTGAACCGAACCGTGGTTACCCGCCTTTATACGGTTCAGTTTTTTTAGCAATTCGGTTCGGTTTCGGTTAGTACATGCAAGGTACCCGCCCCGCTGTCACGGTTCACAATTTTATTAATATCTGATCCGAACCGCCTTGTGAACACCCCTATCAGATAGGTTGTAGGCCCTGCGAGCTGGTCCAGTCAGGATGAAGGCTCAGTTATGCATGTTGTTGTTTGTTATGTTTATATGGTGGTACTTTGGGGGAACTCACTAAACTTTGGCTTACGGTTTTAGTTTATTGTTTCAGGTACTTCTGATGATCGCAAAAAGGCGAAGGCGTGACCGTGCACATCCTCATGTTTTATGGTCTTATGATTTTGGGATACTCTGATATTGATAAACACTTTGGAAACATTGATATGTAAACATCTTACGATTTTGGGTTGTTTTGAAAAGTTTAACAATATTGTGATTTTTTAAACGTTACAAGTTAGTATCAGAGCCTTGGTTTAGCGAATTGGAGGAACGCCTGTGTGAATCCAATCTCAAACTAAGGAACTGCAAGTGTTTTAAAAATGATTTTCAAAGTTGTTTTCAAAAATAATCAAGATAGGATGTGATGTGTACACACTACTACAAAAACAGCCTTTTACGACACGCAATATGTGTCATAAAACGCTCAGACGACACGGAAGTGCGTGTCAAGGAAGGCCTTGTCATAACGAAAGACGACACGCTTTTACGCATCGTCTATATACGACATGCATTTACGATGCTCATTTATGACACACAATGTGTATCAAGGAAGGTCCTGTCATAAAGGAAGACGTCACGCATTTGTTTGTCTTAACCTTACGACGCGTGTTTAGGACACACATTGTGTATCATTAAAGCCCCTGTCATAAATGAACATGACACACATTTGTGTGTCATAAACTTCAACAACCATTTACGATATGTATATATGTCGTGCCTTTATGATACTCATTTATGCATAATACAAAAATACAGAAACAAATATATACCAAAACAATCAATTTCATCCAATAACATCATGTCAAAAAATTGTAATGCATTGATATGAAAGGGATCTGGTACCAAATACAGATAAATCCTTAATCAATAACCCAAGTCCTTCAAGTTTGACCCAAAGTTAAACTGGTTGTAACATCCCGAAACATCAAGAGTGGAGTTGAAGGGCTAAAAGAGTAAGTTGTGAAAGAGTGACTCGGCGAGTCCATGGATGGACTCGGCGAGTAGAGTCGCGACTGGGTCATGTGCTAAGTAGCCGACTCGGCGAGTCAGTGAGGAGGACTCGGCGAGTAGGCGCTGATTGGAGAAAACCCTAATTCTCGGGGTTGAGCCCTATATAAAGAACATTATGTTTTCCTCCCAACCTCTTTATCACCCCTAAAGCCCCAGAAAACCCTAAATCGCGGTGAAGCACCATTGTTGAGTGGATTGGAGCTTGGAGAAGTAATTGTTGAAGGAATTTTGGGAGATTGAAGGCTTGGAGCAAGGGGCTTTGCTTGGATCCGAATTACATTGCAGTTGGGGCATCTCTTGGAGGTAATATCTCGTTCTTGGGCTGTTGTTATGTTGTTTCTTCATTTTGGGGTTTGTGGGAACTTGTCTATGGATGAAATGGGAAGTCTAGAGGTTAGATCTGAGGTTGCTACCTCAGATCTGGAAGGGAGAAGAATCAGAGAGCATGAAAGTCCCTGTGTTGGAGTGTTTAGTGAAGCTTTCATGTCCCAAACCCTAGCCCAATGTGCAAATGGCCTAGATCTCTTTGGATTCACGTAAAGTTTGCCACTTTACGTGATGGATGAGTGGTAGGAGGCTAGATCTATGTTTTGGAGCAATTGCATGGCCTGGATTGCTTCTGAATGGATTCAGACCGGTGGTACTCGGCGAGTCACATGAGTGTACTCGACGAGTTGCTTGAAGATGAGCTGGGACTCGGCGATTTGGAAGAACAACTCGGCGAGTTGGATGAAGATGGCCTGGAACTCGGCGAGTTGTATGAACAACTCGGCGAGTAGGTTGATGATAGTCTTGGACTCGGCGAGTCTGTTCTTGGACTCGGCAAGTCTTGTCGAAGAGTCCCGATATTTCCTGGTTGAATCGAGAATCGGTGAGTCAAGGGATGACTCGGTGAGTTGTGTGCGAGTGGACTCAGAGTTGTTGGACTCGGCGAGTCTCGGAGTGACTCGGCGAGTTAGGTCGCGGATTGAGTGAAGTTCTGATTATAGGAACTCGGCGAGTCATAGGGTTGACTCGGCGAGTAGGGTCAGTCAGGGGTTGACTTTGACTGAGGACTTTGATTTTGACCAAGGGTTGACCATTGACTTTTAGGGTTTGGTCAGCAATGTGGCCTTTGGGCCAAGAGAGGGGTAAAATAGTCTTTTACCCTTAAGAGGGTGCATTGAGAGGATTGATTCTAGTCTTGAGAGTTATGGTCATGAGAGTTTTGCCTTACATGTTAGGTGGTGGCGAGTTCGAGATTCAAGTATGGAGATATCTGCTTTTTGCTTGTCAGGTGAGTCTTCTCACTATACTTTACCTTGAGTAGGTAACCAGAGTTATGTGACAGAGTATTTGTATGCTATATATGTTATGTGTTGTACTGCATTATTTCTATGTGATTTATGCTGTGCATGTTTGCATAGTTGGAACCGAAGGGTTCCTAGAGTTAGAACCGGAAGGTTCACAGAGTTAGAACCTGAGGGTTCACAGAGTTTGGGTGCACGGACCCATAGAGTTATAGCCTCGAGTGGCTTATATGTGTTATGTGTGTGGTATTTTGGGGAACTCACTAAGCTTCGTACTTACAGTGTTTGTGTTATGTTGTTTTCAGGTTTCTTTCAGTATCACGGGACGACACCGGCTTGATTGTACACACCAGAGAAAGAGTCATATTTTGGAGGATCCTGGTTTTTTTTTTCTATGCAAGTGAAAATGGAGCTATGTTTTGTAATTCGATTATGAATGAGATTTTAAACAAGTGTTCTAAGAATAAAACGATTATTTTAAATGAAAATTTTGTCTTGAAATTTACGGTGTTACACTGGTCAAAGGTCAACAGGCAACTAAGTAAACATTCACCACGACGTGGAGACCTCTTGGTCACTTCGTGGGAATACTAGGACAAAATATTCGCGAAGCAGATAACCACCACGTTGTGGTAAGCCCATTTTCACATCATGGGAACTAGAAGATTGCCATATTCTTCATTAAGTGCTTAATCCTTACAGATCTAAATCCATAACGTTAGATTTAGCCTATTTCAATGACTTAATGGATAAAGTTTCCAACTTTATCGATTAGGACTCCACCACAAGGCAAGATCTATGATTGTTAACCCAAAAAGTCCTTAACAAGGCCATATCTTGATCATGGTAACAAGTAGGGATGTAAGTGAGACAAGCCAGCTCGCGAGAAACTCGAGACCAACTCGGAAAATACTCGAAATCAACTCGACCATAATCGAGCTGAGTTCGGGCTCGAGCTACTCGAGTACCTTATCGAGCCGAGCTCGAGTACAAAAATACTCAACTCATAAGGCTCGCGGGCTTAGTCGAGCTTTGTGTAATTTACATATATGCCATTTCTTTATAATTGTTCATTTATAAGATATATGTCATTTCTTTATAATTATTCATTTATGACATATATGGTTGATGTTATATTGATATTCGGTGATTAATAGTGGTTTTTTTGGTAGTTTGGACATTTACATGTGGAATGTTTAATATTTCTTACTCAATTTAGTGATTTTGATTTTTTTTAAATAGTAGCCGAGCCGAGCCGAGCTCGAGACTGTCGAGTATTTCACGAGCCCAAGCTCGAGCTTAAAATCAAGGCTCGAGTCGAGTTCGAGCCAAGTTTCGAGCTCGAGTATTTTAGTCGAGCCGAGCTTCGAGCTTGGTAGTATTCGGCTCGACTCGACTCGTTTACACCCCTAGTAACAAGGTACTCCAAACATGACCCTTTTTCTTGTTCATCAGAATCATATGGACCTTAAAAAGCCATTACAAGCTCTAGAGTTCTTCAAACTCCAAGAGAATCCAAGGTAGGGACCAAGATCTTTCAAAATGAACTTAAACTTGCATCAATAAGAACAAAAAACAAAATGAGAGATTTATATCTCCAGCAACTCAGAAATTTGAAGGGGATGATGATTTTAAGTAGGTCCCTAACTCCCTTGCACCCAAATGATCTTTCTATTTCCTCAAGCGCCACCAAATTCCAAGAACAAGACCTTCAATGAAGAAAACAAGTTCCTAAACAACCATGGAGGCTAGGGTTTCGTTGAAGAAGGGTTGGAGGCTGAAGAGGATGCCCTAATCCTTGAGATTAGGTGCTTAAATATCTAGGAAAACCTAAAAATAATGGGTTTGGGCTGCAATCGCTTCCATACTGTGGCTTTCCTCTTGTCACGCCATGGAGGCCATCCAAAACACATGTTTCATGCATTTGACATGTCACGTCGTGGTGCTC
Source organism: Lactuca serriola (assembly GCF_051521515.1). Lineage (NCBI taxonomy): Eukaryota > Viridiplantae > Streptophyta > Magnoliopsida > Asterales > Asteraceae > Lactuca > Lactuca serriola. The sequence goes on along the minus strand of NC_136415.1, from coordinate 17,014,272 downwards.
TATTCATCAAGTCATAACACTATATTTTTCCCAAAAATCTTACCTTTATCCCTTTTGAGTCCTCAATTGATCTGTTCTGGTAAACAGGTGTTAAAATTACATTGTGAATGCCTTTGAATGTCAGTTGAGTACCTCTGGTTAAGCTGCTAACTATTGTCATTGTATCAGACCAACTTTCGAGCAAAGAGGATTATAGTAGCAATATCTCAAATTTATTCTCGAAACCAGTATCCATTGAAATCAACCTTTAATGATTGAATTGAATTCATTGACATGATCAGTCATAAGCCACCTCTAGATTTACCAACTTACAAATTAAAAAAAAAATCGTATTTGTTGTTGAAGGTTTTTCACATATGTTGGATAGCACCTTGATCAACCCATGAGTAGTCTTCTTGTTAACAATGTTGTAAGCTACATTCTGTGCCAAGGATAATCTCACCCCACCAAGTGTCTTTCAATCTAGCAAGTCCCACACTCCAACTCCTACTATATTCTTCCAATCAAAGGTATGTGCAACTTTTTTCTGGTAAATATAGTCTTCAATTTGCATTCTCCAAAAACCAAAAACGTGACCTTCGAATTTAACGATATTAACTTACTTATCTTCATCCATAGCTTTGATACCAGTTTGTTGGGAATCAACTGATCAAGTTAAGTAACTTTAGACAAACGATAAATAATTTCGGTAAAACATGCGGAATAACTATTGAAAAATATTACTCGAAAACTGTAAAACTGAACATAATACTTAACATGGTTCAGTTGATGTGACATGTGTCCAATGGCAAACGAGAGAAAGAGAGAGAGAGAGAGAGAGAGAGAGAGAGAGAGAGAGAGAGAGAGGATTTTATTAAACTTCAAAAAACAATTACAATCACTTACAAAATGTTTCACCTCACTTAAGCTCTAAAACAAAAGGAATCTCTCTTGTTGACAAAATGCTTCAAAGGCTATGCTCTCAAATTCACAATGATTATTCTCTTGAAATTTATACATACACACATATCTTGCATATTAAATGTTGATGTCTATGTGTGTCTATTTAGACTCATCCATAAATAGACCCTAAATGGAATCAACCAATCATTGGACGACATGCAATTGCTTATAGAATTTTCAATCATTATGGGATGTGCATAGCCACCTATAATGTACCTTAGATCATCATAGATAATAAGCAATTCCTAGGATACAAGGCATTACATTTATCATACAATTCTAACATGTAATTCCTAAAAAGATTCTTAGCCTACTTACTAGCATGCATCTCTAACAATTCACATGACAACATATATAACTTAGTATGATATATTGGGAATCGCTTTCCTTTTCGAGCTACAGATGATTGTACACAACACATCTCTTTTCCTTTTTATTAAATTCTTTTCCGAAAATGTTTGTAAAAATTCTTAGATCCTAGTTTGAGTTTGAAATCACACGAATGTTCATCCAAATCCCCTCAAACCAGGGCTCTTATACCAACTTGTAATGTCCCAAAATTTCATAATAAGTTTTTCATTTTTAAACTATATAAACATCCAAAATCCAATTTGAAAACATAATATAGTAACCCTTGTTTCAAAAGCATAAGATTAACATAGTTAAACTGCAAAAACCAGTGGAAGTAAGTAACATTAAAAACTTTGATGCAAGTGTACATTCATGTCATGTATTTCCCTTGAACAACCTTAAAAACATTAAACTTAACAACATAAGCACAAATCTTAGTGAGTTCCCCAATATACCACATATTTCACCATACATACAATACATACAAACAAAGACTCTTGACTTAAAATCCAATCAACCACTATCCTTATCCAACATACAATCAACATACATAACAAACATCGACACCTGGCCATCATACTACGCCGACTTTTAGCCATCAACTATCACCGGCTCTCAACCGACATACAATCATCGACTATTAGTTGTGTCATAACCATATTGAGGTTATTACTAATATTAGTGGTCACCTTGTAAATGTGTAGCCATACATAGTCGAGAAATAAGATAGACAGTCGAATAGAGAATCCTACCTAGGAGTAATATATCAAATAAGAACCATGCAATAAGGTTATATCAAAAGTTCTCAAGCTATCTAATTTAAACCATGTATCACCCCTAAGGCATTTACTCAAAAATCGACCAGTACTACTAATACCTTAACCAAACATGACACAAGAAGTATCATATAATCAATCAAACACATATATAACGAAGTCTATTCTAGTCGTCTGACATACTTGTACTTTAACAATTCTTATACCTTATCATACAAAGGTTATACAATATTAAACATAGTATAGTGAGAAAACTCACCTGAACACGAGACTGAATAATCACAATTGTACACTTGAAATCTCGTACAGATTAGACTCACAAACCGTCCAAACACCAATAAAAGTCAAACCTCAGTCCACAATCCAAATCCATAAAGTTTGACCCAAAGTCAAACTTGGTCAAAAAAAGTCTACATTCAGGTCAAAGGCTCCCCAACACCCCTTTTTGGGCGCAACGCACCCACTAAAAGACAAATTAGTCGGGTTCCTCAATCAAGCGCGCACACAACAGGATTTTTCAAAATCGACTTAATCCATTAAATCATAAGTTCCAACCTTCATATCTAATTCCCCTTGATGTCTTAACGGATAACATTCCAAACTATATCCATTAGGAATGTTCAAAACAAACAAAATCTAAAACCCTAAGCCCCAAAAGTGCACAAAATGCACTTATTTCATGCAAGGGGGCAAGATAAGCTCTTTAATGCACTCCTTTCCCTATCAAGTGACCATATATGGACTAAAAAAATACTCTAAGTCTCTGGAGTTCTTTCATCTCCATGGGACAAACCTCAAGAAGCTCAAAACTTACAAAATGGACCAAATACATCACTAACTTCTAAATCTAAGGATGGAAGCACATAAAGCTTAGATATTTGAAACTTACAAAGGTCCAAAGATGAAGTGAAGGTTGAAAACTCCAGAAGAAATACTTACAAGATCAATCTTTCTTCTTTTCTTCACTCAAAAGCATCAAAACAACACCAGAAATGAGTTTAGGAGAAAGGATGAGCTCCCATGCTTCAAGAGAGTCAAAGGTTTCATTAGAGGTGCTCAATGAGGTGATGGGGGATACAAATGAAAATATTCTAGGTTAAATGCCCTTAAATAGACCCAAATCTCGAGAAAATGACATCAACCCATTGCCTGGGCGCCCGACCTCCAATACGACAAATAGTTGTCTCTGATTAAACAGAGGCGCCCAATGACTCCTCATGGGATCCCTACACCTTCATGCTTATTTCGTGAAAATTTGTGATTAATTCCCTTGTGCAATCTGCTTCATTCCTCTCTTCAACCCTTCCTTGGACTTTAAAACCATAAATCAAAAAAATGGAAAAACACATTTAGAACTTGGTTGTTACGGTGGCGGTGGTAGTTGTGCCTTGGATATCACACATATCCTTAGCATAGATATCAAGCCATTGGATTTTATGAAAAATAGATGGATTGAATTATAAGAAAGAGAGCACACGGATTGAGAATATAAGCAATAAGGGAGACATGAAAAGTAAGAGGGGAAAACATCGTTGTCTTATTTTTCCACAACATTAGTTGCGACACCAATATGGGTGATATAGAGAGTCTAGGGTTTCATTAGAGGTGCTCAAGGAGGTGATGGAAAATACAAATGACAAAATTCTAGGTTAAATGCCCGTAAATAGACCCAAATCCCGAGAAAATAACATCAACCCATTGCATGGGCGTCCGACCTCCAATACGAAAAATAGTTGTCTCTGATTAAACAGAGGTGCCCAACGACTCCTCGTGGCCGCCTTACGCCTTCATGCTTATTTCTTGAAAATTTGTGATTAATTCCCTTGTGCAATCTGCTTCATTCCTCGCTTCAACCCTTCTTTGGTTGATATAGTGGTGGTGGTGGTAGTTGTACCTTGGATATCACACATATCCTTAGAATAGATAACAAGCCATTGGATTATCTAAAAAATAGATGGATTGAATTATACAGAAAGAGAGCACATGAATTGAGAACATAAGCAACAAGGAAGACATGAAAAGTAACAGGGGAAAATATCGTTGTCTTCTTTTTCCACAACATTAGGTGCGACACCAATAGGGGTGATATAGACAGTAAGGGCGACATGACAATCAATATGGCAACCCAAGCATTAGGAGTTGACATCAAACGCATCCAATTAGATGTTGCCCCTAAATTCTGTATCGCCCCTGTTTGTGTCATCGTTATTTATCCATATGTTTTGTTTTACTTATTAATAAAGTAATTATGATGGATACCATATGGCCTAATCACGAAATATAACATGCGGAAAAGTCATGGAAACAACTATGTGGATAATCCGTGGTAAGTCTATATGTAAAAGTCTAGTGGTAAATTTATGGGTATTATATAGGGAAAATGACGTATAGGCCCTATAATGTTTCTACGGTTGACCCATTTAGCCACTTAACTTATTTTGTGGCTTAATAAGGGAACGAAGTATTTGTTACCTAACAATATAGTCCCTTTTACCTATTATAGCCGGTTAACGTTGCCACATAAACCTAGCTTAACACGTAAGCGATGACATGGCAAGAATTTAAAGCGTCGAACAACCGCAACGACGTCGTATTGAAGGTGAATCGTAAGGAGCAAGGATCGACTGTTCAAGCGCCTCCATATAAAATCAAGACTTCCTTGACCTAAAATGGCACATCTGCAAACTTCATTACCCCAATCTCATCTCTAAGTTTACTCCAAAATGGCTTCGATCGGACATGCAGAACACAACTGGTCTCCAAATTACCGCCGTCACATGGATGAGAATCATTCGAATGGTGTAACCAACAAAGACATGGCCATCAATCTACTGCAAACCCAACTGGAATTTTCTCTTATACGGGAGGACTTCCAAGACCAGTTGCATGAGCTCCGTCAGATAGTTGATCAAGACTTGGATGCCATGAACCGTGAGGTCGATGGCGTTCGTGCTAGTCAGTTGAATATCTCAAATGTCGTTGTTGATGTTAAAAATCATTTCGTTTCTCTGCAAGGAGCATATGTGAAGACAGTATTCAAGGACAACAAACGTAAGAAGCTGATGTATTGTATTGGGATTGTTGGTGTTGTTTCTGCGTCTGTGGTGACGTATTTGGTGTTTAAGTAAAAAAAATGTTGTGTAGGTTGAAGCATTTCAGTCTTGGGTTTGTGTTTTGGTGTGTTATTTATGTTGTTTAGTGTCAATATTAGTAGTAGATTTTGTGTGGGTTGCTGGTATTAGTTTGTGATGTTGGTGTGTAGATTTGGTGGTGGTGTTGCCTGGGCTGTTGAGGGTCATCGTTTTTTGATGAAGTTTTTTGTCGATGATCTCTGTAATAGGTTATTGAATAGCAGAAATCGATGTAAGCAAACCCATGGCTGAAATGTGTTTTAATATGTTATTATTAAAAAAAAGTGTCTTACACCTGTATCTGTATGTGTGCATGAAAGAAAGAAACATTTGGGTATTATATATGTTTCATCGACTGGGACGAGACCACAAGCCAAAGCAAAATGAATATACCTTCTTTATGCACATAGACAGGGACCACAAATGGTGCAGTTTGGGAAAAGGGACAAAAAATACCTTTGCACACGATTGAAGCATATCTGCTTGTCTGCAAACCTTTTTTGGAAAAAAAAAGGAATCAAGTTTTCTAAAGATGGCTTTTTCATGCTGAATGGATTAAGTCACAAGTACCCTATTTTTTACAATGAATTAATTACCCTTGCATTAAAAATGGTCAATTTACTTTGTAATGACTTAATTACCCCCACATCCAAAATGGTAAATTTAATTTCTAATGACTAAAATGCCCCCACATCCAAAATGGTAAATTTAATTTCTAATGACTAAAATGCCCCCACATCCAAAATGGTAAATTTAATTTGTAATGACTAAAATGCCTCCACATTCAAAAATGGTCAATATAATATGTAATGATTAAAATGCCCCCACATCCAAAAATGGTAAATTTAATTTCTAATGACTAAAATGCCCCCACATCCAAAATGGTAAATTTAAATTATAATAACTCAAATGCCCCCACATCATAAATGGTCAATTTACTTTGTAATGGCTAAAATGCCGATAATACCCCTAAATATTCGTGGCACGGGACAACAATAACATACCATATAACAACTTACCACACAACAAAACAACATAGTACACCATAAAAGAACATACATTGATCATTTGTTTATTGCAACACACATTCACTACAAATAACAAACAGTTATTTAATCCAACTCCATGGCCGTTGCAACACTGCTACCTTCACCTCCCACATTTTTTGCAAGCTTCAGTTTAATGATTCGTTATGGCTTCTTTCGCATTTAGGCGGTTTAACATACTTAACTCGAGCATTGACATTCACCACTTCATCCCGCCCATTGACTCCCACCATTTGCTCTTCATCTCCAGGCCTATCCAAAGCATCAGTAGCATCTACCATTACCTCATCATCCCTTACTCCTGTGGCAACGTTTACAGACTCCTGCATAGGTATCATTTTTTGTTTCTTTGTTCCATTTTGTTTGGATGTCCCTACAACTTTACTACAAGTAGCCATGTTGTGTCCTTTCTCCTTGCATACGCTACAAGAAACTTCCTTCCCTGCCTTGGAGATGGTATGTTTTCCCATCCGTTCAAAAGCATCTCTTCTTCTCTTTATGGTTGGCCTGCATGGCATACGTCTTTTCAATGGAGGCAAAGGGGGTATCAAGTCAGTAGAAGGCCACACATTTTTTCCATTCATCCCATGGATTGGCTGTTTGTAAGTATTATGGTATAATACAACCAAGTACATTGGATCTACATATGGACCATCAGGTGTCAAATTTAAGTAGGCTAAGGTGGAAACTGAGTGTACGCAGCCATATCCATTAAGTTGCCATAGCCTGCAGCGACATTCCTTTTTTTTCAACATCCACAGTAAACGCCTCGTCCATTTTCCTTACCTCAAACTTCACACCCCCCCACACACACACAAGAAATGACATGCCAATGCCTACATATATAGATGAAAACCGCAAATATCATGAGATGTGAAGAGTAAAGTACTAATGTAATTGGATAAATGTACAAACCTTTGCTCAGTTTGGAGCATATCATTAAATCCCCTGTCATAAATGAATATGACACACATTTGTGTGTCATAAACTTCAACAACCATTTACGATATGTATATATGTCGTGCCTTTATGATACTCATTTATGCATAATACAAAAATACAGAAACAAATATATACCAAAACAATCAATTTCATCCAATAACATCATGTCAAAAAATTATAATGCATTGATATGAAAGGGATCTGGTACCAAATACAGATAAATCCTTAATTATTAAATCAATTTCCACACGAGAGTAACCGTGTGTTTTTCTTGTATTTACCCCCCTTTGAAAGCGTATAAATGTAGCACCTGGTTCCTGGTATGTATTCTTGATTATTAAATCTCCTTATATTGCATGATTAACCTTGGACTCGGCGAGTTGAAGGACTAACTCGCCGAGTAGAAGCGGGATCTACTCGGTCTACTCGGCGAGTAGGTCCGAGGGACTCGGCGAGTAGACCCTGTCTGGACTTAAACCCTAATCCGGGTGTTTGCACCCTATTTAAACGATCTAACCCAGCCTCCATTTCCCCTAGCACTCCCAGAGACCTGTAGAATGAAACCCTAGCCCCTTTTGTGTCCTTGTGGGTGATTTTTTAGCATTTTGAAGGTGGTTTGGAGCTTGGGAGAAGAAGGAGAAGGTTGGAGAGTGCAAGAAGGGAAGAAGATCCGGAATCTACTCTGTGAAGGGCTTCTATTAAGGTAGAAAAGTTCCTACCTTGATCTTTAGTTCATTGAGTCCCCTTTTTGTCCCTAAAAAGAGGTTTTAAGCCCTAAGAACCTAAATCTCTATGTGTCTATGGTTAATGTTCTGCAAGGACTTCGGATTTGGACCTTTTGGACATCCTAGTAGCATAAAGTCTCTGTGGTTGAGGTGATTGAGGTCCCCATTGAGTTTTGGACCTCTTAAAGAGCTTGGAATTGCATGTTTGAGCTCATAGGGCCATGCATGCACGTAAAGTTTGCAACTTTACGTGGTAAATGAGCCCTAGGACCTTGGATCTGTGGTTTTGAAGTGTTGCATGTCCCAGATCTGGCCTACTCTGGGAATGGGTCGAAGGACTCGGCGAGTCCCAAAGTGGAACTCGGCGAGTTCTATGAAGATGGTCGTCGACTCGGCGAGTTTGAAGAACAACTCGGCGAGTCCTATGAAGATTGCATGGAGCTCGCCGAGTAGTTCCTCAAACTCGGCGAGTCATATGAACATCCACATATCACGAGGGATTTAAGCATCGAAGGCTCAACCCTTCGTACCTGTGTATAGAATTAACTGTGTAACGTAGTCCCGAAACCCCAAACCCTCGTATGGGGTGTTCTGGTGTGGATTGAAAGCGAGCAGGGGATCTGCTCGAGGAACTCGGCGAGTTGGGACTCGAGTCGGCCCCATAGTCCCGGGTAGCGAGTCAAGGGTGACTCAGTGAGTGGGGAGAGGGACCTGGTGAGTGGGACCGGATCAGTGAGGAATGGACTCGGCGATTTGCTCGCGGACTCGGCGAGTCCAGTCAACTGGAAGTTGACTTTGACCTGGACTTGACTTGGTAAGGGGTAAAAAGGGGTCATTTTACCCTAAGAACATCTAGCGGTGTTTGACTGATCGTTTTGTGGGAATTATAGCCGGGGGACGTCCGGAGCAGCAGCAGCAACAGTAGACAGTCAATTCCGACACAGACCAGCAGCCTTTTCGAGGTGAGTTGCCTTCCAGTAGCGGTGGGTCTACGGCCACAATGCCGGCCCACCAGTAGGAGTTGTATGTAGATGTTTGTCTATGTGGTATTCATCTAGGGGTTACTACTACCTGTGCTATGTTTATGTGCTAATATGATATGGTGTTATGTGTTAGTAGTGGCAGGGGAGATAGTCCCCAAGATATTCGGTCGATAGGGCCGAAGGGGTAGTTATACCCAGTCATGCTAGTTGGATTCTGATATTGTGATATGTGCTATGTGGTAGTAGTAGAGGGGGAGAGATAGTCTCCAGTATCCGGTCGAGAGGACCGAAGGGGAGGCCATCACCCAAATATGCTAGGGAGTATCCGGTCGAGAGGACCGAAGGGGAGGCCAGCACCCAGATATGCCTGGCAATACCCGGTCGAAAGGACCGAAGGGGTAGGTCAGGCACCCAGATATGCCTGACAATATATGTGTGTTATGTTATTATTGTGGTATGTGGTACGATGGGGGAACTCACTAAGCTTTGTGCTTACGTTTTTCAGTTGTTGTTTCAGGTACCTCTTTAGCTAAGGGGAAGGAGCCGGCACGGTAGCAACATGACACACACACTCTTGTTTCCGTAATTATGAGTTTATTCTGGGATTGACACTCTGATATTCTAGTTGTTTAGATGATGGTGGATTTCAAATTGGTTTTCGATGTGAATTGGTTTAAATCAAACAATGTTTTAATTATTAATGCTTTTTATGTAATGTGTTATAACGAAATTTTTGGACGTGAAATTCGGCTCGTTACAAGTTGGTATCAGAGCCCTGGTTTGAGGGATTCGGACACACCTTCGGGGGTGTCTGAACTCAAATCGAGGGATTAAAAGATTTTCTAAAAGAAAATGTTTTCTAAAAAATTGAGAAAAGAGTTTCGAGAAAGAACGAAGTGTGTGATGTGCGCGACCGGCCGAGCTCAAGTAAGTATTCCCCAAAGTACCCATACGATTTTATGTTATGTTTATCAGCTTTTGTAGAACAGCATGCTAGAATAGGACTAAGGATCTAGGAGTGATGCCTTAAGTGCCTACTTTATGTGTTTCAGTTGTATGAGAATTGCATGCTAGTTATTGAGTAGACAGCAAGTAGGATAGCTTGATTAGGTTATGCCTGATAGTATGAGCTTAGCACTTTATGCTAGTACAGTTCCTGTAAGCAGATAGAGTTGATTGAGATTGTTACCCTTGTCTGAATGTTGCTTGCTTCATGCTATGTGGGACTCTGAATAATGGGAGTTAGCCATTAGGCGAATACGTCACGTCACATGTGATCAGGGTTGGATAATCTTAGAGTGCCGGATTTGATCCTACTGCGCAGCTCTTGTTTGAGTCCAACCGTTGTAGGGACGAGTCGGGTACTCGAAGGATTATCTGAGCCTTGTCACATGTGATGGTATTCGGGTAATGGCTAACTGGCATTACAAGGAGGCCTGCAGCAGCTGAGGACTGGATAGATTAGAACCAGAGATTTCCCTAGGGCAAGCCTAGGATGAGTATAGCAGTGATCAGCGGTAGTGAAGGGGATCTGGTGGAGTCGAGGCATTTCTTGAAGAAGGTACGGATAGATGTGGAAGGTAGTATGGGCCCGTACTACTGAAAGGAGAGGATCCGTACCCGAACCAAGGAAGGCCAAGATAAGACCAGGGAACTTGTAAGTAGCAGTGATCCCTCAGGAAGTATCAGTATCACTAATGATTGTATTATGTATTGCAGAATGGTGGTACTTCGATCGAGGCCGATAGATGGTGGTTCAGGAGAGGGGTCAGGTTCGGGATTAGGTTCCGAGCCGGTAGATGAGGGACTACGCGAGTTCATCGCGTCAGAGATTACCAGAGGCATCCTTGAGTCGACCCCCATCATCTTCGGGTCGATCAAGGAAGGGATCATCGAGTTGATGGAGGATCGCCTTCGGGCATTCAGGAGTGATATGGCATCTAGCCAGTCGGGATCTCGCACACTGTCCTTCAAGGACTTCAGGGGCAGTGGTGCGCCAGATTTCCACGGGGTGAAAGACCCCATTGCTGCCAGGCGATGGATTGCAGACATCGAGTCTGCACAGTTGACTAGCTTCTGCCCCGAGGGGTCGAAGGTGAGGTATGCAGTCGGGTGTTTACGGGACCGAGCCCGGGATTGGTGGGAGTCAGTGGGTGACTCGTTGGGAGCCTCAACTATCGAGGCTATGACCTGGTCGGACTTTGTGACTAGGTTCAAGGCAGAGTTTGCGCCGGCTGTCGAGCTTCAACAGTTGGCCAGGGAGTTTTTGGACATGAGACAAACGACAGAGACTGTGGCGGAGATCACCGCCAAGTTCCGGGAGAGGGCCTTGTTGGTGCCCTAGTATGCTGGTGACGAGGATATGAGGAGGACCCGTTATCATGATATGCTACGAGCTAACATCCGGGAGCATGTTAGCTTTTCGGCTTGCCCTACCCTGGACTCCATGATTGCCAGGGCGAGGGAGAGGGAGATAGATTTGGAACACATCCGAAAACGGAAGACAGAAGAGGGTCAGTCAGGAGGGGCTTCGGGGAAGAAGCCCAAGGGATCAGATGCGGGGCCGAAAGGCCAACAGGGACGGGGACGCTGTAGGAAATGCGGCAAGGCGCATGAGGGGGCGTGCAGGTTGGGATCATCAGGCTGCTACAAGTGCGGCAAGTCTGGGCACTTTAGCAGGGATTGCACTGCTCCGGCAGCAGTTATTCAGATGTCTGAGTTGTTGTGTTTCCACTGCAACCAGAGGGGCCACAAGAAGGCCAATTGCCCCCAGTTGACAGTTTCAGCGCCGGTGAAGGCGCCAGCTCCAGCGACCCTGCGGATCACGGATGGCCGGCAGGGCAAGGCAGAGGCTCCAGTGGTGAGGAGCCGAGCGTTTCAGCTGACTACCGAGGAGGCACGCGCCGCACCCGATGTGGTGACGGGTATGATTCTTTCCCTCTCTTTTAATTTTATAACGTTATGATATTGATATGTGCTCCGTATGTATATGTATGCACTAGGATCGTTCCATGTGAACGACATCCCAGTTCAGGTGTTGTTCGACTCGGGTGCGTCCCGATCATTTGTTTCCCTTGCGCTTAGCAAGAGGTTTCAGGAGTCCTCGGGCGAGTTAGATTGCCCTTTAGAGGTAGAGATTGCTGATGATCGATCGGTGCGGGCATCGATGGTATTTCGAGATTGCGTACTGCGTTTGTTTGAGGAGCGTTACTTGGTAGACTTGGTTCCCATTCCGCTGCGTGGGAACTAGGTGATTATAGGCATGGATTGGTTGAGCCCTAATGGGGCAGTGATAGATTGCGCGCAGCAGCTAGTGCGAGTCAGGACCCCAGGACGGGGAGAGTTAGTGATTCATGGCGAGAGGCCACATGGCGTACCCACTGTATGTTCAGCAGCGAGGGCTAGGCGCTATCTTCAGCAGGGATGCACAGGATACGTCGCGTATGTGATGGATACCCGGGAGGCGGGTAAGACGACAGTGAGCGAGGTTCCGGTGGTTCGAGATTTTGCGGGTGTTTTCCCGGAGGAGCTTCCTGGGATACCTCCGGAGCGACAGGTGGAGTTCATGATTGACCTCATTCCTGGTGCGGCTCCGATAGCCAAGGCACCGTACCGGTTGGCTCCTCCCGAGATGCAGGAGTTGTCTACGCAGCTGCAGGAGCTGCTAGACAAGGGATTTATTCGTCCGAGTAGTTCACCCTAGGGAGCCCCGATCCTGTTTGTGAAGAAGAAGGATGGGTCGCACCGGATGTGCATAGACTATCGGGAGCTGAATAAGGTAACGGTGAAGAACCGTTACCCACTCCCGAGGATTGATGATCTCTTTGACCAGCTTCAAGGAGCGTCTTGGTTTTCCAAGATCGATTTGCGTTCGGGATACCATCAGATGAGGGTCAGGGAGGAGGATGCGCCGAAGACCGCGTTTCGGACGCGCTATGGCCACTATGAGTTCGTGGTGATGCCGTTTGGGCTCACCAATGCTCCTGCCACGTTCATGGACCTCATGAACCGCGTATGCAGACCGATGTTGGATCGGTCTGTGATAGTCTTCATCGATGACATCTTGGTTTATTCGAAGACCCAGGAGGAGCATGAGGAGCATCTGAGAGAGGTGTTGGAGACCCTGAGGAGGGAGAGCTTGTATGCCAAGTTCTCCAAGTGTGAGTTTTGGTTACGCGAGGTGCAATTTCTCGGACACCTCGTCAACCAGAACGGGATTCTGGTCGATCCGTCCAAGGTCGAGGCCGTGATGAGATGGGAGGTTCCGAAGTCTCCATCTGAGATTCGGAGTTTTCTGGGGCTAGCAGGCTACTATCGGAGGTTTATTCAGGATTTCTCCAAGATAGTCGTACCCCTGACGCGGCTGACGAAGAAAGCCGTGGTCTTTCGGTGGGGACCCAAGCAGCAGGCTGCATTTGAGACGCTGAGACAGAGACTGTGCGAGGCGCCGATCCTAGCCCTGCCAGAGGGCGTAGAGGATTTTGTGGTATACTGCGACGCGTCCATTTCTGGGTTGGGCGCGGTACTGATGCAGAGGGGGCATGTCATTGCCTACGCTTCGAGGCAGCTCAAGCCTCACGAGGCGAACTACCCGACGCATGATTTGGAGTTGGGGGCGGTGGTTTTTGCCCTCAAGATTTGGCGGCATTACCTCTACGGGGTTCGATGTACCATCTACACGGACCACAAGAGTTTGAGGTACCTCATGGATCAGCCGAATCTGAATATGAGGCAGCGTCGGTGGTTGGACGTGGTAAAGGATTATGATTGCGAGATCCTCTACCACCCGGGGAAGGCCAATGTGGTGGCCGATGCGCTTAGCCGCAAGGCGGCGCCGATCAGGGACGTATGCATGAGGATGACCGTGGTGACCCCCCTGTTGGAGCGAATTCGGGAGGCTCAACAGGAGGCTATCAAGGAGGAGCATCGGAAGAGAGAGCGTGTGGTGGGTCAGGTTTCCTCCTTCGATTATGATAGCCGAGGGCTATTGACACTACACCGTAGGGTGTGGGTGCCGTATCACGGAGGCGTGCGCCAGATTTTGATGGAGGAGGCGCACAAGTCCCGATTCTCTATTCATCCCGGGGCGACGAAGATGTATAGGGATATTCGTCTAGATTATTAGTGGCCCTGCATGAAGCGGGATGTGGCATGGTACGTTGAGCGGTGCTTGACCTACAGGAAGGTCAAGGCCGAACATCAGAGACCGCATGGCAAGATGCAGCCGTTGGATATTCCACTGTGGAAATAGGAAGATATCACGATGGATTTTATCACGAAACTTCCCAGGACCGCGCGTGGAGTGGATTCGATTTGGGTCATCGTGGATCGATTGACCAAGAGTGCTCACTTTATCCCGATTCAGGAGAGCATATCGGCCGAGAAATTGGCTGACATCTATATTAGGGAGATCGTGGCGCGGCACGGGGTGCCAGTATCGGTTATCTCGGACAGGGATGTGCGTTTTACTTCCAGATTTTGGAAGAGATTTCATGACGAGTTGGGCACTCGTTAGCATTTTAGCATCGCCTTTCACCCCCAGACGGATGGTCAGAGCGAGCAGACTATCCAGACCTTGGAGGATATGTTGCGGGCGTGCGTGTTAGACTTCGGTGGTAGCTGGGATACCTATCTTCCCTTGGCCGAGTTCTCCTATAACAACAGCTACCACGCAAGTATCGACCGCCCTCCATTCGAGATGTTGTATGGACGGAGGTGCAGGACCCCGATATGCTGGGGTGAAGTTGGCCAGAGAGTCATGGGGAGCACCGAAGTGGTGCTCAAGACGACCAAGAGGATCCAGCAGGTTCGGATCAGGCTTCAGACTGCTCAGAGTCGACAGAAGAGTTACGTCGACAAGTGTCGATCCGACTTGGAGTTCCAAGTCGGGGATATGGTTCTCCTGAAGGTGTCGCCTTGGAAAGGCGTCATTTGATTCAGGAAGCGGGGCAAATTGGGCCCAAGATTCATCGGACCGTTCAGGGTCGTAGCCCGGGTGGGCAAGGTGGCGTATAGACTGGATCTGCCAGTCGAGCTCAGCTAGATCCACAACACTTTCCATGTTTCTCAGTTGCGGAAGTGCCTAGTGGACGATTCAGCAGTAGTGCCTTTAGAGGATATTCAGGTTGATGACAGCCTGAACTACATTGAGCACCCAGTCGCAATCCTCGACAGGAAGTCGAAGGATTTGAGGAACAAGAGGGTGGAGCTAGTGAAGGTGCAATGGCAGCACCGCAAGGGTTCGGAATGGACTTGGGAGCCAGTGGACGAGATGATGGAGCATTATCCCGAGCTGTTTCAGGATGGAGTAGCAGACTTCGAGGACGAAGTCTAAAATAAGTGGGGGAGATTTGTAGCACCTGGTTCCTGATATGTATTCTTGATTATTAAATCTCCTTATATTGCATGATTAACCTTGGACTTGGCGAGTTGAAGGACTAACTCGTCGAGTAGAAGCGGGACTAGACGCGGGATCTACTCGGTCTACTCGGCGAGTAGGTCCGAGGGACTCGACAAGTAGACCCTGTTTGGACTTAAACCCTAACCCGGGTGTTTGCACCCTATTTAAATGATCTAACCCAGCCTCCATTTCCCCTAGCACTCCCAGAGACCTGTAGAATGAAACCCTAGCCCCTTTTGTGTCCTTGTGGGTGATTTTTTAGCATTTTGAAGGTGGTTTGGAGCTTGGGAGAAGAAGGAGAAGGTTGGAGAGTGCAAGAAGGGAAGAAGATCCGGAATCTACTCTGTGAAGGGCTTCTATTAAGGTAGAAAAGTTCCTACCTTGATCTTTAGTTCATTGAGTCCCCTTTTTGTCCCTAAAAAGAGGTTTTAAGCCCTAAGAACCTAAATCTCTATGTGTCTATGGTTAATGTTCTGCAAGGACTTCGGATTTGGACCTTTTGGACATCCTAGTAGCATAAAGTCTCTGTGGTTGAGGTGATTGAGGTCCCCATTGAGTTTTGGACCTCTTAAAGAGCTTGGAATTGCATGTTTGAGCTCATAGGGCCATGCATGCACGTAAAGTTTGCAACTTTACGTGGTAAATGAGCCCTAGGACCTTGGATATGTGGTTTTGAAGTGTTGCATGTCCCAGATCTGGCCTACTCTGGGAATGGGTCGAAGGACTCGGCGAGTCCCAAAGTGGAACTCGGCGAGTTCTATGAAGATGGTCGTCGACTCGGCGAGTTTGAAGAACAACTCGGCGAGTCCTATGAAGATTGCCTGGAGCTCGCCGAGTAGTTCCTCAAACTCGGCGAGTCATATGAACATCCACATATCACGAGGGATTTAAGCATCGAAGGCTCAACCCTTCGTACCTGTGCATAGAATTAACTGTGTAACGTAGTCCCGAAACCCCAAACCCTCGTATGGGGTGTTCTGGTGTGGATTGAAAGCGAGCAGGGGATCTGCTCGAGGAACTCGGCGAGTTGCTCGAGGAACTCGACAAGTTGGGACTCGAGTTGGCCCCATAGTCCCGGGTAGCGAGTCAAGGGTGACTCAGTGAGTGGGGAGAGGGACCTGGTGAGTGGGACCGGATCAGTGAGGAATGGACTCGGCGAGTTGCTCGCGGACTCGGCGAGTCCAGTCAACTGGAAGTTGACTTTGACCTGGACTTGACTTGGTAAGGGGTAAAAAGGGGTCATTTTACCCTAAGAACATCTAGCGGTGTTTGACTGATCGTTTTGTGGGAATTATAGCTGGGGGACTTCCGGAGCAGCAGCAACAACAGTAGACAGTCAATTCCCACACAGACCAGCAACCTTTTCGAGGTGAGTTGCCTTCCAGTAGCGGTGGGTCTACGGCCACAATGCCGGCCCACCATAGGAGTTGTATGTAGATGTTTGTCTCTGTGATATTCATCTAGGGGTTACTACTACCTGTGCTATGTTTATGTGCTAATATGATATGATGTTATGTGTTAGTAGTGGCAGGGGAGATAGTCCCCAAGATATCCGGTCGATAGGGCCGAAGGGGTAGTTATACCCAGTCATGCTAGTTGGATTCTGATATTGTGATATGTGCTATGTGGTAGTAGTAGAGGGGGAGAGATAGTCTCCAGTATCCGGTCGAGAGGACCGAAGGGGAGGCCAGCACCCAGATATGCTAGGCAGTATCCGGTCGAGAGGACCGAAGGGGAGGCCAGCACCCAGATATGCCTGGCAATACCCGGTCGAAAGGACCGAAGGGGTAGGTCAGGCACCCAGATATGCCTGACAATATATGTGTGATATGTTATTATTGTGGTATGTGGTACGGTGGGGGAACTCACTAAGCTTTGTGCTTACGTTTTTCAGTTGTTGTTTCAGGTACCTCTTTAGCTAAGGGGAAGGAGCCGACACGGTAGCAGCATGACACACACACTCTTGTTTCCGCAGTTTTGAGTTTATTCTGGGATTGACACTTGATATTCTCGTTGTTTAGATGATGGTGGATTTCAAATTGGTTTTCGATGTGGATTGGTTTAAATCAAACAATGTTTTAATTATTAATGCTTTTTATGTAATGTGTTATAACGAAATTTTTGGACGTGAAATTCGGGTCGTTACAATAAAAGCATTTATAAAGTATTTGAAAACGTAGTTGTAGGGGTATGAAATCACTTGATAGATAGAAGAATGTGAAACGATAACTGAGCAGAACTTCGACTAGGGAAAGTTGAATTTCTCGGGAATCTCGGGAGTCTCGAGAGTGAAAAACCTTCCTTCTGAATTTGAGTATGAAGACTGGGGCTTCGGGGGGTTTAAACGCAGAGCTTCGGCGCGAGAGAGAGAGAGAGATAGAGAGAGAGAGAGAGAAGAAATGAGCAATGAAACCCAACACCTTCGTGTTGGATTAATGTCTAAGTCCATAACTATTTTGGTATGTACTTGACCCGATGGTGCATGGTCCTTTTGGGTTGCCTTCACCAAAGCAACTTGATAGGATGAATTATGGAGAGAAAGGATTAAATATGATTTATTAATATATTATGGGAATAATATATTAAAGGAGAAATCATATTGTTTAATTAATATTAGTCAATAATTAATTGGTAATTAGTTTTGTGACTAAAAGAGATTAATTAAACTTAAGGAACTGGAATTGTAATTATAAGATAATTGCAATTTGGGCCATGGATTGTCTTAAATCAAGAGGTGGACAAATTCTTATGGGAAGCCCATAAGGAAATCGTCCAAGGGCTTGATTAAAGGAGTCTATGGGTTGCTTAGGGCTTAAGCAACTAAATTAGGGTTTCCATGTTAGATAACCCTAATAGCCTCACTATATATAGATCCCTTAAGGACCAAAAACGTGGCTAAGCATCTAGCTAGGGTTTCACACGTTTTTGGGCAGCCTCCATCCTCTCTCCTCTTCATCCTCTTGCTTATGGTGTTTGTGAACCATTAGAGGAGTGACACTTGTGACTCTAAGCCTTCCAAGGTCAATTCAAGGAGGAATTGGGATTGTTATTGCTACATAACAATCAAGGTAATATCATAAACCTAATTATATGTTAATATTGATTCCCATATGCTAGAATTAGGGTTTATAGTCTTGGATTCAAAGCATGTACAATAGAGAAACCTAGATCCAAGCATTAGGGTTTGTATGAGCACATAAGATGTCTTATGACCAAAACCCATCAGTGGTATCAGAGCCTAGCTTGGTTTCAATTGTATTGATGCATTGTATAACTCGAAAATTCGTTTTTTGGGTTTCTGGAGGCTGGACTCGCCGAGTCCATAGCTGAACTCTCCGAGTCCAAGGTGACTCGACGAGTCCAAGCCTGACTCGACGAGTCAACTCGTCAGATGGAGGTTATTTCGCGATTTCTTGCTGTTTTTGCTTATGGATAGTTACCTTATCATATTAGATCAATATAAATCCGATTTTTTGATATATATGACTATATTTTTGATCTAATTGAAGATATTTATCAATTAATAAGATAATTGTTTCCTTATGTGATAATTGATTGATTATTTTGACTAAATTGATAAATTGTTTTGCAAGAAATCATTAAGTAAATCAAATATGGATAATTATGTGATTAAATGTTAATTTATATTATTTGTTATTTGATCCTTGTTGTTATGAAAAGTTTCATATTTTCCCCTTAGGTTTTATAGTTTAAATTTGAACCCAAAAGTTTTGTTGTTTTGAAATTTAAATAGTTAAAACCCTAATGTTTTGAAAAAAGGTTTCAAAACTTACCCTCAAGTTTTGGAATTTAAATTTTGATTAAATGGTTTAATTTTGATGTATATTTAAATTCTAAACCCTAATGTGTTGAAATGTTTCAAAACTTGCCCTCAAGTTTTGGAATTTAAAAGTTGATTAAAAGTTTAATTAGGAATGTTAAATTCTAAAACCCTAGTATTGTTTTGAAAAAGTTCAAATCACACCCTTATGGTTTTATTAATTAATTAAGGTGTATAATTAAAGGAGGTTTAATAAATCCATAAAAGTTTAGGTTTAAAATTTAATTGAATTAAAAGTATAATTGTTAAATTTGACCACCTAGTATTTTAAAAGTGTAAAATACACCCTATACTATATATAACATTAAAAATCAGAGTTTATGCTTTGTAAAAATCAGAGTACTTATTTTCATAAAAATGTTGCGGAATTTGTTCCCAGAAAAACACGATAAATACGTTATTAAAACATTTTCGAAGAAACGTATTTTTATTCATCTTAAAACGTTTGGGATGTCATCGTTAATACAGAAACATAATCATAAACAGAACTTACAATTATTTACAATAGTGATCTACATCTCTTTAAATCTCTCAGTGTAATGTCACTTCATATCGCCACCTGTGATGTAAATAAACTGAGTGGGTCAGGTTGGGAAACCTTGTGAGTACATAGAGTTTTCAACCCACAGTAATATAGTTATTATGTTTAAACAATCAAACAATCAACCCAATTACCCATCCCCATTATCTTCTTTTAGTCTTCCCTAAAGATATTATCTCAAGGGTCATCTCCTATATCATATTTACTTCTCATCTCCTTACATTGTATTTCCTTATATGATTGTTCCTACGAACTTTACCTAAGGATCATCGCCTACATTGCATAGACAATACTAATCCGGGGATTACTCCCTCAATATGTGTCTAGCAAGAGTTAGGGTATCATCGCATGATTACGCAGCCACAACATCGCCTGGACTTGCAAATCATGATAAGGGTTAGTCTATCATCGCATGAATACGTAGCCACAACATCGCCGGGACTCGTAATTCATAATAAGGGTTAGACTATCATCGCATGAATACGTAGTTACAACATCGCCTGAACTCGTAATTCATCACCTACAGGTTACTAGCCTGCTGGTGTTTCCACGGGGTTGTCTATAATAGTCCGTGGTCGCCATCTATACTCTGGTAGATGACTACATCTCCAATTGTCGGACAAGGTTGTAGTATCCTACATCACCGATTCATAATCACCTATCTATCATCACCTTCCTATCATCACCTATCTCTCCTTATTTTATTTCATCACTCACCAACTATTTCATCTACCCATGTTTTATCCCAACATATTTGTAGATATAAAATAAATATACAGTTTAAATCATTTAAAACATGTATAAATCATTCATCCAGCATAGACAACAAGTATTCAAACAATATGCACACATAGCACGTAATTTATATTAAAATACTTCATATCTATGTGTAAGATGAAAGGGACTATGCACTCACTTGATTAGGTGATGACTCAGCACTCGGACAACGCTTCGGTACTCTCAAAACGATATTCCTTCGATAAAACCTAGTATCGATACCACTAGGGTTTATTCTAACGATAACCGCGACAAATTCATTAGTCCGAGTATTATTAAGCGTTAATAATGCTCAATATAACTCATAATAATAGCCCAAATAATTATTTTAAGGACCTAATAACATTCCTATAATTATTTGAAAGCTATATTAAAAATTGCATAAGCGTAGCATACTTACAGCGAATTTTATCGAAAACCGGGACTTAATTGGAGCAGCGTTTCGAAACCGAAAAACTCCTTTTTCTCGGGACTCCGGGAGCCTCGGGGCTTCCTTAGGGTGCTAGGGAGGTTCCCTAGGGTTTGGGGGTGTTTAGAACACTTAGAGAGAGAATGAAGTTAGAGAGAGAGTGAAGAAAGGTGTGAAAAATGAAGAAATCTCGGCCCCTTTTTATAGCCTTGCAAGGCCTCGGTACGCTGGGCGTACCTCGGACCTACGCGGGGCGTAACCATTGGATAAGGGCGCCACCTCGGGCGTAAGCGAGGGCGACGTGTTCTTCATCCGAAGCGAGGTCTGATCAGCGATGGACGACCCACAATGCGCCACGTCATCAATTCCTTATCAGCCTTCGCAAACTCAAGATTAATCTCTAAAAATTCGTAACTTTCTCATACGAACTCCATTTTTGACGTTCTTTATATCCACGCGAAGGTGGGAACGTACTCTACAACTTTTGTTTAGACTTCGTCGGCTAATTTTGGCTCGATTTTAATTTTTATATTATTAACGGGCCGGGACACGATTGTTCCGTTAAATCCTCATAACTTCTTCATCCGACATCCGTTTTCGCCCATCTTTTTCTCGTTACACTACTCTCAACGAGATCTTCGATTCTCGTTTAGGTCGTGTCGGCTAAAATTGCTCGATCTAATATTCGAATTTCGGGCTGTACACTGCTAATCCGAAACTTCGAAAAATCATAACTTCTTCATACGAAGTCAGATTTGGGCGTTCTTTTTATCGATGTTCTTAGTTTAACATATTCTACGACTTTCGTTTAGATCGCTAAGGCTAAATCTCGCCCTATCGTAAATTCACTATTTACGCTTCCCGGTATCGTGCCGGTTCTGTCGCGAAACTTCGACGGGTCATAATTTCTTCGTTATAACTCGGATTTCGGCGTTCCTTATATGTACGGAAACCTTGTGACATAATCTACAACTTGGTTAAGATTATTTATTCTAAATAATATTTTCTCGAAAAGTCGTTTTCGACCCCTATTGCCTCTAATTTGACTAGCCCGGATTTGCGGGCGTTACACCATCATTCCAACATTGCAAATCTTCTGAAAAAGTTTCTAAGAACCATTTCCAATTCTCTTTGTTTTCCACAGAAACAACTGCCCAAGCAATCGAGAATATTCCATTGTTAGCATCTCTACCCACAGCACAAAGCAACTCCCCTTGACAAAAAGTTTTCAGAAAACAACCATCCAGGTTAATGATCCTCCTACATCCTCCCTTCCATCCCTCCTTTACTGAAGCAAAACATATGTATATTTTGCTGAAATAATTCTTACCAGCAGGCATTGAATCAACACAAATTTTAACTGTGGATCCAGAATTTGATCTTCTAATCTCCTCACCATATGACAATAATCTTGCATAATTCTCAGTTATTGTCCCTTCAGCTAGACTCAATGCGTACTTCTTGGCTCTCCTACACTGACTCATACTCACATTAATCCCAAAATCGGTTTTTACCTCCTCTCTAAGCATTCGGACGCTCATCTTTTGATTGTTATAAAATTAGTGCTTAAAGTGGGTCCATATCCATTTGTAAGTCACAATTGATCCGGATTTGAAATTCTTTGCACAATTATGCTCACCGATAAGAGATTTTATCTGGAAAGACTTATCTTCACTCATCCAAGAACCCCAAAGCCTAAAAGTACATTTGCCATCACAACATTTGACAAGTAATCGTCTAGTATCATTCTTAACAAAACATAATTGATAACCATTCACGACAACATAGTTACAAAGCATGTGTTTCAATTGCTTAGGACTCTCAAACCTCATACCTAAAACAGGTTCCTGCTCCTTCCAATTTATTATCATTGAAAATGTTTGGCAATTCGGGATAAACATCTTCATTGTCACCCATGTCTTCTTCGAAAAACTCACCTGCACCTACTTTCTCACCCATCTCTACCTGAATCTCATTACCCTTTATAAAAAAAATGAGGCTTCTGATGGTCATCCTCATCGCCATCGACATCCTCATCCTCATCGTCATCATCGTCGCCATTCTCTTCCTCATCGTTTGTGTCACCCACATCCCGATGCCCTGGTGCAACTTCCTTAACCAGTCCTGCACCATCAAGTACTTCTTCCTCAACGTTACCAACAAACTCGTCTTTGTGTTCATCTAACCATTCCTGTATGTTACTATTCCTAAAATGGTCTACATACATAGGGAGTATAACACCACATTCATATGCAATTGCTACGAAGTCGTAATAATCGGGGTCATTGCAAATTAGAGTCAAACATTTTGGAAAATCAATATCAGGATGGCAGTAATAGAGATTCTCACACTTTTCCCCAGTGAACCTTTCGATGAACGCAACACACCCATCCTTGTCCATTCCTGCGAAATCGATGTCCGAAAACCTCTGAGTAATTCCACCGGTGTAGCGTATGGGGTTTCTGGCGAACATTCCTTGGAAGTGGACATCTACTTGTAAGAATATGGGTTCCATGCTTGAGAAATTGAGAAGCAGCTCACAAAAAAGGGTTTACTAATGAAGTGTTGAACAGTGGATGTAAAAGGGCTCTTTTATAAAGCATATACCGACATTAAGAAGGAGGCGACTAATTAATGACATGACATTAGACAAAAATCACAGTCAGCATCCGATGTGGTGTTAGTAGAAGGAGGTGGACTTAAAATGACCGGCAAACCCCTTCAAAATTGAAATAAGGACTTAATCGACCCAACAAAGAGTAATTTGTTCCCTTATTAAGCCACAAAATAAGTTAAGTGGCTAAATGGGTCAACCCTAGAAACATTATAGGGCCTATACGTCATTGTACCTATTATATATGTAGGTGATTCTAGGGAAAAGGTTACCTAAGGGCATTTTCCCATAAATTTGATGTCGTGGAAAAACCGTGGGAAAAAACCATTAATTTGGTTAGGGATGTCTTGTTTGACATATTTAAGCGTGTCGGGGTTTCCGCTAAAAAAGAGGCACCTGTTAATTTCTTGACTGACCCGACAGAAGGAAGGTCAACCCTTAAATCGGCTGACGTTTTGATTTTTGGATGGGTCGGTGGGAAACACGCATGTGTGGATCTTACAGGGGTATCCCATCTCGTGGGCCTGAGGGCTGGGGGTTTCACAGCGGGACATGCTGCTTTAAAAGCAGCCACAAGCAAAGTCATCAAACATGAGAGATCGTGCCTGGAAAATCAACACGTGTTCATTCCATTTGCATTTGATACGTTTGGTTTCCTCGCACCGGATGCAGTAGAGTTTCTTAAAAGAGTACAACGAATCATGCATAGTAATGTTATATCCCCTAGATCTTCGGATGTAGTCTTTAAAAAAATTAGCTTTACCATTCAAAAAGGCTTAGCGGCACAGCTTGTTGCCCGTTTGCCATCTCACTCATTGTACGATGACAATTAAAGAGTTCAAAGGAAAAAAAAACATTACTCATGTAGTATAAGGGAGTGGGTGAATATTTCTTTTGTTGTAGTGTTATAAGTTTGGTGTGATGTACCAATTGTAGTTTTTGAAGTTAAAAATAATTCTCATTTTTTTTAACGGCGTCTCTAAATATTATTAAAAGAGAACCCTTAATTCACCAATGAAGCAATCATGACCTTTAATTGAATTTCAATCCTATGTTTTCCACCATTAGATCAAATTGCTTACATCATCTTCTTTAAATAGAATTCAAACACAATAATATTCAATTATAGAATCTTTAAATTCAACAATTATATTATCAATTACAACATATCATTCTATTTATATACTAGATATCAGTTTCTCAAATTAACGTTGTTCCTAATTTAACTCCCTTATTTATAGTTTTTGGTTTCAAAATCTAAACCCGTTTAGTTTTTATTTATTCTTTTTGAAAAAATTCATTAAATGAACATATAAATAATTCAGTTATCTTTAAAAATTATTAAAAGAGAACCCTTAATTCACCAATGAAGCAATCAGGATCCTTTATTGAATTTCAATCATATGTTTTTCATCATTAGATCAAATTGCTTACATCATCTTCTTTAAATAGAATTCAAACACAATAAGATTCAATTATAGAATCTTTAAATTCAGCAATTATATTATCAATTACCACATATCATTCTATTTATTTATTAGATATCAGTTTCTCTAATTAATATTGTTCCTAATTTAACGCCATTATTTATAGCTTTTGACTTCAAAATTCAAACCCGTTTAGTTTTTAGTTATTTTATTTTTTGAAAAAACCCATTAAATAAGCATATAAATAATTTAGTTATTAACATATAAAAGCTAATCTAATCCCATTAAATCTGTAAAATATTTAAGATTCAAAATTAAAGTCAACATTATTCATAATTTATCTATCGGTATATCCCACGTAAAGGAAATCAATTTGAGATAATGGTTTTGAATTTAAAACTTATTAATTAAGAAAGTCAATTAATTTGAAATTTTGACTCATAAAAACGATATATTTTTTTTTTCAGATGAATAACCAAAATTCTCCAAGATGATATCTTAGGATCCCATTTTTTTGGAAGATAATGATTTCCTTATTGGAAAACAACCTATATATACGATTACATTGAAGTTGTTATTCTTACGATTTTGGATTGAATCATATGATTTACAGTGTTTCTTTTTTAGCGGTCTTATTCTTTTATTCTTTTTTCAAAGTTCTTTGTTTACCGTGTTCTCCTTCTTCTTCTCCAATCTCTTGTATTTACTCTATTCTTATTACCCCTTATTTCTACTTTATTCATATTGAGAGGTCAAAAATAAAATTATTAATCTACTTTAAGCATATTAGTTTTATTCTTTTAGTTATAAAAACAAATTTATATCCATATATATATATATATATATATATATATATATGTGTGTGTGTGTGTGTGTGTGTGTGTGTGTTGACCTATGTTTGTTAAGAGAAAGCCATAAAAGTTATTTTAATGCATAATGACAAAACTCGTGGAACGGACCAAAAGCAAGATAAATAAGTTTTTTATTATTGTTTTAAGGTTTTTAAGAAATTTTTTATACATATTATTATACTCTTCAGTTAAATTTTCTATTTTTATTTTACTGAATTTGTTTATATTAATGATTTTAGTTTCAAAATCATCATTCGAGTACAAGACTTTACCGATGTGGTGTTACTTACAATATTTGATCATGATGCAAAGAAACTTCTAGAAAAAACCGCACAAGAGTTGCTTCAAAAGTTTAACGAGGTTATTGATATTAACTTCATTTATATAATACTAATTTTTTACTTTTGTCTATTGATTTTTATAACCATTTTTTTTAAATTTTAAGAGGGTAATATGGAGATTTATCCATCTTCTTTGAATGTACTTTTGGATAAAAAGTTGGTGTTCAAAATTCAAGTTTTACATTATAATTTGGAGAACAAAATTGATGGTTATGCAATCTCAAACTTCATTGTTGATAATACAATCATTATTGAATTAGAAAAAAAAAATTTAACATCAAACATGAAACATTCTTTTACGAAGAATGCTACAAACACTGCACTTATTAAATTTCATTTTTTTTTTTATATTTCGGTTGATCAACTAACATATTTCTATGTACTAAAAATATAGGAACCATAATCTGATTTATTTAACATTTTATTAGTAGAATTCGGATTTCAAGACACATTAAATTAGAATGTTTTAAATATAATATAACTAAAACTAATATGTTAAATACTTTAAATTATTATTAACTTCTAGATTGACATATGAATTTATTTTCCACATTTAGGATGTTATTTCGTTTACTGGTGATAACATCACACCCGCTTTGAATTTTGATAAATGCACTGCAACAAGTCCACTAACTAAATGGACATCCTTTAAAAAAGTGTATGGACATGAAGAATTAAAATGCATGCTGGGAGATGTTTACGACGTTGATAATCTGACAACAATGTCCTCAAACAAATGACCATCAACATCAATGACATATCGTACTTCTAGAGAAGGCAGGTCAGAACTGTTAATTCCAAAACAAGAAAAATAATATATGATTTTCATGATTTTGTTTGAGTAGTTGAATGATTTGAATACTATTAATCTCATATTTTGTTTACATACTATTTGGTTTTGGGGTTTGATTTTTGATGACTTTGTTTCATACTATTTATTTTTGGGTTAGAATTTTGATCATTTGAATACATTTTGGGTTTTGTAAAATGTTAAATTATTCATCTATTTGCCTTTTTGGTTTAAACTCATATGAATTTAGAAATTTAATAATATTTTACTCTATTATTTCGTTTGAATGTAAATTTGTCAACATTGTTACAATGTTATTCATTACAACTTCAATATAAATATTAGAAAACTACCATTTTTTATGAAATTGTAAACTTTTATTAATTTTGTAACCGTTCTGAAACAATTATTAATAAATCCTTGTGAAATTATTCATAAATTTATTAGTAAATATTTACCATTAAAATATTATTATTTTTAGATATTAATGATATCCTATAATTTTATATTCAAATAATAAAACTCATTACAATGATGCTAATGAGAGGCGAAGACTAACGTTTACATTTACAAATAAATACTTTTGATTGTGTTTCACTTATACATTTTCCATTTTTAGATCAAATTGCTTATGCCATCTTAACCAAATTAAAATATTTGAATTTGATATTTATAGTTATGACAATGCTCTTTAACTTTAATGTTTATCAAATTTCTTTGCAAAATTTAACGTTGCTGGTACATATAACAACTTATTGTTGCTTTTGATTTTACAGGGCCAATATGAAAAGAATCATATAAAATTCATGGGGGTTGGTACACCGAACAAAGTTAATTCATAAAGCTATTACGCAACATGTTTTAATCAAGAAGTCACATCTTGTCGTGATAAAACAAAGATCACATGGATCATTCATGTTAAAAATTACTGTATTAAAAAAAACAAATTGCTCTAATATAAACATTAAATAATTTTATTTAATAAGTTTTGTCCAAAAACTGTAAAAATGAATATAACTAACATTTTTTATTAAAATTCCACCTAAAACAATGTCACCTATTAATGTAATATGTATTTAATTTATGTTCCCGTGTTTAACCCAGGTCATAATCTAGTTACATTTTCATTTATAAACATTAAAACTAATAATGAAAGAAGGAACATAATATTCTATTAAACATGAGAGTAATCTAGGATATTTCATAACATTACACCATGAAATACCAACCTGATAAAAATCCCACGAAAAAACATAAGAAAATTATACCAATGACCAATTAGCTAAAAAGTTGTCCAATAAAATGTAGAGTAACTAATTATGGGTTAAATTTTCAGCCATTTGCTTGAGTGACTGCAGGTTACATCGTACAATGGTATCGACGAACACACACGTCTCTTCCTTGGTGTTCTCTGGTGGCACGTCCACAACGTACGACTCCACGACGATGGTGTTTCCGCCACACGTCGGTAAAGAATGGAGCGTGGTGACAGACCGGTAGTTTTTCAGGCGATGGTCTCCACCGACGACGCTGAAGCTCATGACATGGCGTTCGTCATCAAGGATCTCAAGCCGCTCCATGCTGGATCCGGCCGGCAACCCCGACACCACTTGGACCTCCCTTACGGATCCCACGCCACCGTCTCCGACGATGACGTGACAGCTCTTAAGAAAATGTTTATACGCCTGTGGGTTGTCGAAGCGACGGACGACCGACCAGACAGTTTCCATGGGGGCGGAGATCGACAAGGTTATTGTGGAAGAACACTGGTTTTGACCCACCGCGTGAGTGTGGTGGTGGTGGAGGTCTTCGGGGAGGTAAACAGACGGTGTAACTCTCCGTATGGTAGTGGTGGTAGAGGAATGATTGCGGTGGTTCACGGTGGTTTTGAGGTTGTTGTTTTCTTGAATTCTTTGGACTTGAACCGAGGAAAGCATTGCTTGATTCTTTTAATGAACCGACACTGTGGTACGTACCGTATGTATATATATATATATATATATATATATATATATATATATATATATATATATATATATATATATATATATAATGTATGTATATGTGAGGATTGGGAATGCGATTGCAAGTTGCATGCAATTAGTTTGAATTTGGTTGGGGGGAGCATGCAAGTAGAAGGAGCAACTTGCATATAAACTTTTACTTTTAGATCCCTTCAGCCATTATCATTAATCATTACTTTATGATATACTTTCTCAGACTTCTAGAAAATTAGAAATTTAATCTAAATAATTTACAATATGAATAAGTAGTTATTCTGGGAAATAAGTTAAATCATTTTGATATATGGCATGCGATAATTTGTGCTGTTGTTGTTTTCACCTATCTATTGATGGTGTTAACTCTTAAGTAAGAATTTTTAAAAGGTGAATCAATTATATTTGAGAAGTACAGAGAGTATTGATGAACACTTTGAAGATTAGAATCGACCTAATTCTTCTTATTTCAAAGCCCGGTTTCATTTTAATTGTAACTCAACGGGGTACAATCAACGTAATTAAATGACATGTTAGTGAATAGTGAACATGTAATATTTTTATTTTGGTACGAGACTCTTACATGCATTAATGTTAGCATTAATAAAATAATACCATTTATTTAACTCCTAAGATTAAATAATACCTTTTCTAGAAGGCATGGTAAAAAAAAAAAATTAGCGCCATGGTCTCCCACAAGGAATATGTTAAGTCAAAGGCTAGTAATTCAACTACTAATACAAGACTATATTGTAGTATAACCAGACAAACTATACAAATGCCGAAACTAATTAAGACCAAAACTGAAAAGTTAAGATTATTCGTTGTCAATTAGTCTAAAAATTATCCTTATAATCTCTTACTTTTAACCTAGTTGCATTTTTCAATTGTTCTGCATATATGCCTTTTTCTTTATGAGTGATTGCTTTGGAAACTTAACTTAAATTTCGTCAACAACTACTCTAATACATATAGTCGAATAATTAACAATAAAGTACCATATGCTATACCTAACAGCTACCATAGCTAATCAACTTGCGGTTTCTTTTATGTTTCAAA
This sequence comes from Lactuca serriola, assembly GCF_051521515.1. Lineage (NCBI taxonomy): Eukaryota > Viridiplantae > Streptophyta > Magnoliopsida > Asterales > Asteraceae > Lactuca > Lactuca serriola. Next base: position 16,984,329 of record NC_136415.1, on the reverse strand, counting down.
CCTCAACTTCTTCACATGCTAGTTTTCTACAAGAACACACCAATTGGCAATTGGCCACCATTCCAGTCATCTATATTCTAGTGGACTTCTCCCAAAAAAAAACATTAGTAGCATTCTTATTTTTAATGATACTTTTAAACTTGATTGTGAATTACTATCATTTTTAAGTTTTAATAAAGAGCGATATATATAAAACCAATTAACACTACAAAAAAGGAGTTCAGACATCATCAATTCATGAAACAGATCATAAAATTATCCTGTGAGTATACGTTGGTTGCTAATTTTTGAGCGACAAGATTAGTTAATTATGGAACATCCCAATTTAACGATGAAAATATCCATCGTTGATTTGACACTTTACACTCATTAAACAACCACAAACCGACGAATTAACGGCAAACATATTTAGCCACAAATTAGCGATTCGTTTTAGGCTATGTTTGGCGGACTAGATGAAAAGCTAGTTGTTAGCTTAAAAGCTAACTAATGGATGAAAAGCTAGCTGTTAAATAAAAAGCTAGCTGATAGCTGAAAAGCTAGCTGATAAAAAATAACGTTTGGTAAAACTAGCTGAAAAGCTAGCTGAAATATATAAAATTACATAAAAGGACATGTAAGAATATGTGTTTCTATAATTAATTAAGGGGTGTATTTGGAAAATTTTAAAAAAGCTCCTAAAAAGCTAGTCTAAGTAGCTTTTCAAAAAGTTAGCTTATCAGCTACTTTTTAGCTTACCAAACACGACAACATAAAAAACTCGAAAAATAAGCTAGCTTATCAGCTAGCTGTGGCGCGCCAAACACAACCTTAGTTATAATTCTTTCATGGTTTATCGATATTAACTGTTTCTAATTTATAAAATTAAAGATCACAACAATAAACATACACACAAACATAAATATAGCAAAATCAAATACAATATATATATTTTTTTTATAGCTATGAGGATGGGCCGACGTCGGGTGGAGGGGCAAAATGGGTTGATTCATGGGGATGAATCCCAATCAAAAGATTAATAATAATTGGGAGGAAAAGGCCCTAAATCTACTCCTCAGGTTGTTTTGTACATTTCTTTCTATTCCGGTTTAATATATATATATATATATATATATATATATATATATATATATATATATATATATATATATATATATATATATATATATATATATATATATATATATATATATATATATATATGAGAAAATTAAACATCCCCTTACCTTTTAATCCTACCAATCCTCCTACGCATTTAAATGATAACATGTGTCATATTATTATCTTAAAATATTATAAAATCTCATTAAATTAGCATTAAATGTTACACATATCATCATTTCATTGGGTAGGAGAATATGTAGGAACAAAAAGTAGGAGAATATTTAATTTCTCATATATATATATATATATATATATATATATATATATATATATATACATACATACTAGGTTTGAGCCCCATGTATTACATGGGTGTATTTAAAACAATTAAATATGTATAAACATTTGAGAAATTTGAATTTATAAAAAAAAAAAATAAGAAAAATATTGAGTTACTAAAATTAATTTTTTTTTTCTCTTTTAAATTTAAACAAACCATTTAGATAAAATAATCAAAGCAAATTAATGAGATTTTATTTTAAAATTTAAAATTATAAGGAAAGTCTATTAATGAAATTGATATGTATTTATTATTAAATTTAAATACCATATGGAATTTAATAAAATAGGTAAAGCACAAAATTACATATGGAATAAAAATTAATTCAAAACAACCACAAAATGACATGTGGCAAAATGAATGAGAATGTGACAAGTGTTAAAAAAAACCTTCATTTATTAGAGAAGATATATATATATATATATATATATATATATATATATATATATATATATATATATATATATATACACACACACACTAGGTGTGAGACCCATGTATTATATGTGTTTATTTAAAAAAATTAAATATAAAATTTTATCAATTTGAAAAGTTTGAATTTATAAGAAAAATGAGAAATTTTTTGAATTGTTAAAATTAATGAGACTTTAATATATTGAATACATTACATGTATAAACCCTTTCTAATAAATACATTACATATATATTACCTTACAAATTAAATGTGAAATTTTAATTTAATAAAATGAAAAATACAATAAAATGACAAGTGGAAAATAGAAAATTTAAAAATTCTACAAAATATCATGTGTCCAAATGAATGAGAAGATGACATGTGGCAAAAAAAACCTTCATTTATTAGAGTATATATATATATATATATATATATATATATATATATACATATATATATATATTGTTCGTACATCTACTATAATAAATGAAAATCTTTTTGTTATATGTCATACAACCAATTTAGAACAAAAGTAATTAAATAAATGAAAATCTTTTTGTTATATGTCATACAACCAATTTAGAACAAAAGTAATTAGAAAAGTTGCTAATGGTTCATTTACCACTAATGGTCTTTTTTACCACAAAATTTCAATTTTCACGCCGAGTTTCGATTTTAACAAATTTTAGTGTTAAATGAACAATGTTACAATCATCACTAAAAACATTTGAAAAGTTACAGAAATTTCAATTGAATACTTAGTAATTAAAATGACATCTCTGAGATTACTATCTCCTTAATTCTAAATCAATCTCCAATTCCATTCTCAAGCTGTCCTTTCCTTATCCATCCAAAATTTTCAATTTTAAAATCACAAATTAATGTTGATTTACAGAATTTGAATTTACTAAAAAAAATTATTTCGATGTTAATGTTGGCTTTTGGGAAAATTAAAAGTTATAAATCAATTTCCTATATAATAAAGATATATTAATATATGAGTTTTAAATCTTACTTATATAAACTTTATACTGAAACTAATATAAAAAGGGTAACCCATAGTACGTATAAAGTAAAAAATGGATTAGTTTTTTCAATATATTTTTTTGCCACGATATCCTCGAAAAATAGATAGGATTGTTATTTTAGATACAAAACACGGTTCACCAAGGAGGCCATTATGATCAACAAGAATTTAATTTTTATCCTAATTGATTTGGATTTTCAAATTTAAAGAAATGATTTTTAAAATGCTATCAACATACATTTTAATATTTTTATTAACCAAACAATATCAATATAGTTATAAATGTTAGATATCCGGCTGTTCTTTTGTCAGCAAGTAACAGATTAATCATTAATGTATACAGGTACCAAAAAGATGGATAGAGACAAAACTTTGACATGAGCATTGAAATTTAACAAAGTTGAAGCATGGCGACAGCCTGTATATGGCCAACCTAAACTCAAACCCAAACACAATACTTATGACTTATAACTTATAACTTATCCATCCCAAACTCCTACTTGTATTGTTTCAAGGAAAAGCTTTGCTCATTCAATTTTGGTTGTATGTGGAAAAGACGAAAACAAGTTGTTGCGGGCTCCGTACATATAATTGACTATCAATGTGTAATGTACGTGTTTGTCTACTCTTATAGGTAAACCTACAAGACGGTTTACATTAACTCTATATATCTTTGTGTGGGCCCTTATACGTATATGTACGACGAAAGCACGTTTTCATGACAATCGTAAACACGCAAATATTTTTCTTGTTTTTTTTCCCCTTTTGCTGACACATGCCTTATGGGTAGGAATGTTCGTTTGAATGAGTAGGTTTAGTCCGATCTAGTAAATTCATATTGATTTCAGTTTTTAAACTATGAACCTGGATAGTTTGAATTAAGTATATATCCCATACGCACCAACTCTTTCATAATTCAGTTGAAACGGTTTTTACAATTTGGTTTTTAAGAACATTACAACAAAATATATAAATTAATTCAAATTGACAAACACTAAAATGGGCCGATTTGTACAAATAAAAAGTTAATAAATAATAACTAGTTATAAAAATATTATTAAAAATATAAATATAAATAAATAAATAAGAAATCAGTTTTGTTTAATTATCCTATTCTCATTTTAGTAACCAAAATAAATATAATATTCAAAATAATAATTTGGTTTTAGTCGAAACCAATATACAAATTCGAATATCCAAATTATATAGTTCAATTCAAAATGTCCAGTCAGCACTCCGGTTATATTCAAATAGTAAACCGTTCTTATAGGTTTTTTTGGAAGGTTTCATGAGTTTTTTAATATTCATCTTAAACAATAAAATTTTATAAAAGAGAGCATGATTACAAAACAAATTTAGCATATCTAACACTTAATTTTCTACATATTCACATGAACAAAATGTAAACCGTCTAATAATTTCAAACCCAAAATAGGGATATACGCCACACATGAGTTGTTTGATATTCATCTTCAACAATAAAGTGTACACATTTCGTTTCAAACGGGACTTTTAACCCTCACCTTTTAGCTAATGGCATATACCCGTCAACTCTTGATACCGGTAAGCTAAAGACCCTTAGGTGAACATTTGTCACATTGACTTCATTTCTTCTTTTATTTGGTTTTTTTTTTCACATCATTCTGACATGTTTGATTTAGAATTTGAAGGATTCTTGGTCAGTTCTACAAGGCAATGTATCAAGTTTCCAACTCTTTCTAGTAGAGACGCTTCTACAAGGTTGAACAAATTTGTGCCTTTTATATTAAACCTTTTAGGTTGGGGAATTAACTTAAATCGATTACCTACAAAAACTCGATTCTCTCATGCATTTGCTCACTTTGTGATGAAACTGTTAAATCTATTGAACATCTTTTTGCTACTTGATTGTTAGCATAAAGTATAGTAGTATAAAACATGTTTAGATATCTTTAGTGATTTGTCTATGTAAAAGACCAATTGAAGTAAACACTTGCCAAGTTGCAAGTAATTGACAATTTCCAACAAAAACTCAATGAATTATTCAATAAAAATTCCAAATTTAAAAGGTCAACAAAATGAAACTTAAAAATCTTTCAAGTTGAACTAATTAAACATGATTTATAAATTTTTTTTAGAAAAAGGCCAACCTAAGATGTGGTGTTTGACTCTGGTGCACCTTTCACGTAAATTGGGTGAAGTACATGGCCTTCTTTGGGCTCAACATGGATCCACTTGCGTCCACTAAGCTTATGGCGTTCAAATTTCACACACCCTTCTTTCAAAGCATAAAGTGTATGATCTTTTCCCATTCCAACATAATCTCCTGGGTGGAAACGAGTGCCTCTTTGTCTCACAATGATATTCCCAGGTACCACTCTCTGTATTTCCCAAATATAAATAAATAAACAAAACATATGATTTAAATATTTAATATGAATTTAGAAATTTAGTTGAACCTCGCCACCAAACTTCTTGACACCAAGCATCTTGGGTTTTGAGTCACGTCCGTTTTTTGTTGACCCTGCTGTTTTTTTGGTGGCCCAACGTCTGAATATCATGCTTAATCCATCTCCAGTTACATCTATCATTCAGTTAAAAATAATAAAAAAATGTTATCACAATTAAAAGAATATAATGGAAAGACAATAAATAAATAAAAGGGTTATAAGAGGTGTACCTCTTGCAGAACTGTAGACAGGAATTTTTGTAACCAGGTTGCTAACGGTTAATCTTCTACACAAAGAAGCTGCAAAATTCATCCTCCTCTTTTATGTAACTAAAACCTGTAAAAAAAAGGATTTAAAAATAATGAGAACAAGTTACTGAAGGCGCCTATATAACCTAATTGAGCAATTGTCAAAGCTTCTATTGAAAGAGGAGCATATAGAAGAAGAGGGAGACTATGATTAGAGATTGCAGGTCTCTAGTGAAGGAAATGAGAAAATTACAAACTTTTTAGAATTTCTGTTCATGTAAGACTTTTTTTTTTCTTGGTACTTTATCATTATAAGGTGTTTCCCTATCAAGATTTAAGGCATTTAAGGCATCTATTTTTTTTCAGAGGGACAATGTCATTAAACAGTAACCAAGTTTTAGATTTATTCCAACCTAATTAAGAGGTTTTACGACTCAAGATTCATTTTTGTTCCAATTTTATAAAACTTTATACATTTTTGTTCTGCTGCTATGTCATTTGAAAACCAAGTTTGCCTTCTACCTGTTCTTCAGGTAAACCATATTACTAAGCACATGTATGCTTCTAGTAATGCTAAAGTTAAGTAGGCAACATGACAGGATGTATATAGGTTCATCCTGTGATGTAATATCATGGAAAGTAATAGCAGTATTGCAATAGCAAGTCCTTGCAGCTTACAAATTTGCATGCTCAGAAGTACCAAAGATTTAGGAGCTCAAATATCAAAAGAACAATGTTGTTAGATATATATATGATGCAAGCATCGTGTTAGTTGAATTTATCATTGTTGCATCACTATGAAGGATCAACTAGCTCAACATACGCAACAGGTACCAATGCTAGGTTAGGATCCGATACTAAACTCTTAAAGGGAATCATGGTGGCATACGAATAACCTTATCCTGAGACCATTGCAAGTGTAAAGATTGAGAAGAAGTTGAAAGTAGATTAGTCTGAAACATCCGACAATACTCAACTGAAAGAAGCAACTTCAGTTATGAAAGTCACTGGAAAACATCATAAACCCTCTAAACCCTAATTCCAACAGAGAATATAACCCATTTAAAGAACATAAATTAAACTCTATACATAGAATGGATAGATAAAGCTAACAAACAATCACAAGGGTAATTGGCCTAGGGTGTCTAAGTTCAATGTAAGACCTCATATTCCTGGTTAAAAACCCAATTAAAGAATCAAACGAGGCAATTTGAATGATAACAACTTGCAATGCATTAGTACAACAAAACATAAACAACAAAAACAAGATGACCTGAAATCGACCAAAAAACGAGGAGCAGTAGCACGACGACAAGGTAAAATCGATTTGTAACAAAAGAATTCATGATTAAGTCATCCAGAAAATAAACCCTAGGTTAATTTGAAAGAAACACATAAAGAGGATATAGGAAGAGAAGCCTACAGAATTGACAACTTTGATGCTACTTATCAAGTCGGAGGTCAAGAGCCTTGGTCGCTCAATTTATTGGTGGAGATTTGCCGATCAGGCAAGAACAGGAGGGAAGTCGCAAGAAGGAAAAAGAAAACGTTGGATCGGTGATTGATGAGATTGAGGTAAAAGAAAAAATATCGTTCATATTTTGGGCTAAAGAGTAGCTGATGGGCTGGCCCAGAAGAAAGATACTTTTTAAATAGGCCCACGATGAAGTTGTGAAAAAGCGGTGTGAAAACGCAAAAGTAGCGGTACCATAAATTATGTCAAAATCTTTGATCAATGAAACAATCTAGAAACTATAATGTACCTTCTTCTGTTATTGCATCATGAAAAGCATAAACATGAATGTTGTAAATAAATATACATTTTACTAACTTGGTCTAAAGAAGCTTACGAAGATCTGTAATTCTATATGAATCAATTTCTAGATCGGTTTGAGTTCAACACTTGAGCACAACGAGTTCTTTAATTCTGATTTCGGACCTGTTTGAGTTCAGCACTCCCTACATATCATAAACACAAAGGGATTAAACTTGTAGACAGATTAAACCGGAAATCAGAGAGGTGAGATTAAACATGTGAAAAGATTAAACCTGTAAAAAAATAAAAAAGAAATCTTATGTTAAGCTGTTAAAGAAATCAGAAAATGAAGTGGGATCGAGCCGGTAAAGAGATTAAACCGGAAAGAAATGGATCTGGAAGCGGAGCTTAGCGATGTTTGGAATACTGGACCGGCTTCGGTTCCAGTCCCAGGATATTGGTGAGATTGCGGTGGAATACTGGTTTGAAGACCCGTTATTTTTTCTAGGTCTTCAAACCAGTATCCCGTCGCAATCTCACTGATATCTCAACGTCATTAACCGCACAATCAAGAAGTCAAACAAAACTAAAAAGCTTGTAATTTGTAGGTTAGGTTTTAAGCCTCCAAGGTGAAGTCGGGAAGGACTAGGGGGTTGTTTGCATTGGGTGTAAATTGCTTTGGTTTCTACAAATAGAAGGAATGCTTTAGATGATATATTGATGACAACTTGTTGGGCTATTTGGAAATATTGAAATGCATTAATCTTTTATAATGCCAAAAAGAAGATGATTTTTGAAGTAATTGTTGATAATTCATGTGATTGGTTTGTGAGTAGGAATAGAAAAATAACAATTAAATGGGTTGATTGGTTATTAAGAATATTTTTATTTAATATTTTACTAGCTTCTTACTTATTTTTTATTTAATAAATATCTACAACTGTTTATAAAAAAATTGAATAAGACAGATGTCAGAATCAGCAAGAGACTTTGAAAAATCTATCTTTGATTGAAAACATATTATTTGATTAGAATGGATGTATTGAATGATAAAGTTAATCAGTGGAACCATAAAGCATTCAAGAAACCAAATCAAGCAAATGCATATAACAATAGCACAAAGCCTGCAATTATTTAAGAAAAAAAAATAAGACATTTCATGCCTACACAATATTAGGCTAGTCATGGGCCAAAAATATGCCAAATTGCAGCCCATGAAGGTGATATCGTAGCTGGAGTCATAAAATCACAGATGAGTCTAACCACTTGCGATTCGTGTGATTATTTTCTGAAAACAAATAAAAATTATTTATTATTTATTTATATTTCTTTCATTTATTAGTTTATTAAACTATTTTTTAAATAGATTCAAAAAGTTTCACTCAATAAAAAGCCTTAATATGTTTTTTTTTCTAAAAAAATTTATCTATAAAATATTAAACTATAATATATTTTTTGTTTATAAATTTTAATTCTCAACTAAATAATTTGTTTTTGTTTTTTATAAAGTTGACTAATATTCAAATTATTTATATATTTAAAATATTCTAAACACAAATTAAATTCGTGTTGACACGCGGCACGTATAAACACGTGACACGACATGTATAAAAACCAAATTAAATTCGTATTTTTATGTAACATAGTTAAAAACATGTTTAATCGTGGCTTGTCACAAGTCACATGGATTAATTATATGACGTGTGTGTGTTTGATACACAAAACACATTTAACAATTTGTGTCGTGTTTGTGTTTGTCATATTTTTGTCGTATAAATTTGTGTCTGACAGGTATCACAGATTGCTCCGGTCTAATTAAAACTTTTGTATTGTTGAATGATTTTAAGATCATATATTTTTCCTGTTTAGCAATAAGATGAAAATTTCTAAGGGGTTTTATATTTCTTTTAGATTTAGCAAATGATAATACTAAGAACAATATCTGATGATACTACAACCTAATCCAAGGTGTTGAAAAAATGTTTTAGCACTAACATACATAATCTGAAGAATCATTGTTTCTTCTCCCTAGACCAATCCCCACTCTTCCCTCCAGTTTTATGTTCCAATCGTACATCTGTAATCTGAATATGTTTTGATGCAGCCTTACACATATCATAAACAGTTAACCCAGCAAGAGTAACTGCTGTCAATGCTTCCATCTCAACCCCAGTTTTCCCTGTTGAAGCAGCCTCCCCTCGTATTTCAACACAATAATCACAAGGGTTTAATCGTAAATCAACACCAACATGAGTTAAGTTGATATTGTGGCATAGTGGGATAAGATTACTAGTCTGTTTTGCTCCTGTTATTCCAGCTATCTTTGCTACACTAAGAACATCTCCCTTTGCAACCTGGTTGGCAGAAACTAAGTCATATACTTTCTTCCCCAAAATAACTTTACAGCTTGCAATTGCAACTCTCTTGCTAATATCCTTGTCAGACACATCCACCATTTGAGCTTCACCTTTCACACTAATATGGCTCAGTTTTGATTCATTTTCCATTTCCATTTTTATTTTTTCAACAGGTGTAATCTCCGAGTCTTGGGATATAGGTTGACTTTCACTGGAACCAGTAAGACTTGTAGGCGGAGCTTCACCAAAAACAAATTCCATCTCCTGAAAATTTTCAAACATTTTATAATTAACTGAATTCCCGTTTCTATAATGTCAAACTTCATCAATCATTAGTGTCCCATATAATAATATAAGTAGAGCGAACATGGTCTAAATTTTTTTGAGGTCTCTTGATACATAAATACATGGAATTCTTCAATGACATCTTCCCATTCTGGTGTAGATATCAAAGAAATAAAAAACAGATTTAATTCTTAAAGTTACAGAAATAATTAAAAATGCACCTTATTAAGCTCATCAATGGTGCTGGCAATATCATGGCTGCTGCTGCTGCTGCTAAACGGCCTTCTTGATTTATGTAACATCAATGATGCCCGACGAAGATACATGATAGTAAAAAGCTCCCCTTATAGATACAGGAAATACTGAATTAGGAGCAAATCTAATGAGCCACATTTCTATATTCAGTCTCATTCATGCATTTTAACGAATACCTACAATGCTTTAAACCAATTGGTTAAAGTGGATCAAAAGATCACAAAACCTCATCATCCAAAGCATTCTCTGTGGAGTATACTGCCTGACGTATCTATTGATTATTTACACTTACCCTGTTCAGAGATTAACGGTGCCCGGAAGAAAAACAATGATTCAAAACTTAGCCCTCTTGATTACGAATTTTCTCTATGTAAGGATGTCTTTGTTGTGTACTAAAGTCCCGATCAGCATAAGTGCATAATACAACTAGATTAATAGTGTTCGTGGCTATCAGGACAAAACCTATACCACCAGTCAAATGCAGTTTTCTTCTTTAGGAAAAAGACTGATGTCTGTGATGTTTATTAAACATGAGCCATATGGATTATAGATCTATATCTAAACTAATTCAACGCTATCAGAACTTGAAAATTTTGTACAAAATTAAGTTTCTAAAAGGAAACTTGAGAAAATCAAGCACAAAACAGAACATAATAGACGACCCACACCAAGACTAAAAATTGCAATTCGAGAAGGACTAAGGCAAGTTGAGACGAGAAGTCAGAACTCAGAAGCTTACTTGTAATTTGTAGGTTAGGATTCAAGCCACCAAGGTGAAGTCGAGAACGAGAAGGACTAAAAAACTACAGCTCGTCCGCCCCCAACCCACCACGTCCAAGGTGAAGCCGTGAAGTCGTGTTGAAGGACTACAGGTTTAGCCAAAAGGGGTTTCTGATTTCTTGATTTTTATTTGGTTTTTTTTTTTTTTTTATTTTACTTTTTTTTTTATTTTTTTATTTTTTAAACGCTCTTCGCACCTTGCCACATAAGCATTTTAAATGTCATATCATTTTTCTCCTTTTAACACCTACACTTAACATTTGATAAGGAGTGATAACACTTTTAGCACTCAACTTTTTATATTTTTTTTTATAATTTAATTTAATTACTATATTTTAACAAATATATTTTTTTTATTTACTTTTTGTAATTTAATTTAATAACTTTATTTTAATAAAAAATTATATATATATATATATATATATATATATATATATATATATATATATATCACAAATAAATTGGTGAGGTTGCTAAGTCTTAAATTGAGAATTTAATTTTCAACCATATTACTTTGAAGACCACCGTACATATATGTACAATCCCAAGAATATTGCATCAACCAATCAAATGTATTTAACAATTTCTCTTACATCTCGCTATAACCTTGGCGTTCTTTCCTTGGCGACCTCCTTAGCGAGAGCTAAGGGGTGGTATTCTAAACCCATGGCGAGCTAAGCGAGTGGCTTTGGCGAGTGTCACTCCGCTTAGCCTAATAAAATAGATTTATAATAAAATAATAAATATTAATAACACTAGCTGTGAGATACATAGAATGGATAGATAAAGCTAACAAACAGTCATAAGGGTAACTGGCCTAGGGTGTCTAAGTTCAATGTAAGACCTCAGATTTCTGATTAACAGCGTGCAATGCATTAGGCTAAAGGGAATGGCTCGCCAACTCCCTCGCCATGAAACTCGCCACCACTCCTTTCAATGTGTTAAACTTCTCGCTTCTTCCATGCTCGCTAAGAGCTTGACGACAGGAAAGAGAAAAAACAGAAGAGAAGATGGGTTATGATTGGTCTCTTTTTTTGTTTTCATTTTTTTGAAAAAAATCAAGCCCTTTGATTGGTTTTTTTTGATTTTTTTTTCTCTTAAAATCCAGGTGTATGTGTTTAAGATAAAAGCTTATGTGGAAGGTAAAATTATGATGTGGCAATGTGTTTAGCATGTGCTAGACATGCTACCACTCCTCTTAGCCTTAGTACACCAAAACATAAAGAACAAAAACGAGATGACCTAAAATCGACCAAAAAACGAGGAACAGGAGCACCGAAGAGAAGGTAAAATAGATTTGCTACAAAAGAATTCATGATAAATAGTCATCCAGAAAATAAACCCCAGGTTAATTTGAAAGAAACACAGAAAGAGGATATAGGAAGAGAAGCCTACAAAATTGACAACTCTGATGAAGCTGAACCTTAAAAGATTCGCCGAAGATCAACGTCGACGGAGTGCGTAGCCGCCGACAGCCCGATCGCTATATACGAAATGAGCCGATCTTAACCAAGCTGTCACGGGATGACTCTTTTAGACTAGTCAATATCGTGTGCCACTTAGTGCTTCTCCGACTAAGTCAGGCTAACTTCGACGATCTAGATGTACTAACGAACTTAGGAAGCAAGATTTACGACAAGGGACACTTCAAGAAAGCTTCTATTATATAACTCAACTTCTTTGCAAGACAACTTCTTGATGGTTTGGACAAATGAGTCCTCCCCCTATTTATAGGAACCTTACACCTCCTCAAATGGAAGTTTCTAGGTCCCGATCATTCATGACTAATCTAGACTCTTCCTGCTATATACATAGATTTTACAAGACTCTAGAACATGGTAGACTTGTATACGATGCTCTAGAAATCTCTAAGTCGTCCCGACATTATCCAAATCATTCTTGTATGATCTAGCGTGTTCTAGATCATTCCAAAGTCTTCCGGGTCGTTCTAGCTTCGTCTAGCGTCCTCTTGATTATTCCGGATCGTTCTCCTTTGCTCCACGGACATCTACAATATTCTAGCATCTTCCAGGGTCTCGTAGAGCATTCCTGATCTCTTTGGAGACTTCTCGAGTATACTTGATTGTTCCGGAGTTCTCTAGACGATTGTAGAATTTTCCAGAAACTTGGTTCGTGACACCCTCCCCCACTTAAACCCTTGACGTCCTCGTCAAGTCTTCTATACATATGTCTCGATCTTGTCACGGGGCTACTTCGTGTCTTTTCGTTTTCTCCAAAGTATCTCTTCGAGTAAGGCGTTCTTTTATTTCTTGATGTACTTTGAATCCTATTTCTTCTCTCAGCCTCGTAAAACCTTGAGTAACTCTTCATGTGGGATATGGATCCCTGTTCCTTCAAACGTGCCTTGCTTATTCGAACTTCCCCTTTTGGCTTCATATTCTTCTTGATTATATTGCTCTGGTCATAACACATCTTCATAGTTGAAAGGGATCGTGCTTTTGTCTTTCTTCTTTCCAAGGGAATTATATGGATAGTTGATCCCTTGGTTATACGCAGGGTGTTGTCTCTTTCGAACGACCAAGGACATACCATATCCAGGAAATCCATTCCTAGTACCATGCGATAGTCGTCCATCGGAACCACTATCAAGTCGATGGCCCCTTCCCATTCTGCAATCTTCATGGGTATTCCACGAGAAACTCCGAGGATCGGATTAGATGGAGAGTTGACAACCTTCAACTGACCTAACTCCTTTGTATAATGAATACCCAACTTCCTTGCTTCTTCCTCTGCGATGAAACTATGTGTTGCTCCAGAATCTACTAGCGCCTTAGTGTTCCTTGCATTCACTTTAACTTCGACGAACATGAGACTTCCTCCTTTATTTTCTTCCTTCTTAGAAGATTTTATCTTATCTTTCGATATTGAGTTCAGAAAACACATTGAGCTTATTTGTGCTTCGTCTTCTTTTTCTTGCAAAACCATCGCATAGAAAGTCTTTTTCTTCGGACAGTCTCGGATCAAGTGATGACCATCACACAAGTAGCACTTGATCTTTTTTCGCTCTTCTCTTCGGTTTCTTCCTTCGATTTCTTTTCCTTTCGTATTTAAAGGTTGGGGTGCGTTTTGTTTTGGTTCCGATTCCGTCATAGTTTGTTCTCCCCCACTATTCTTCTTAACCGTGCTTTCTTTTCGAAATTCCATTAGATCTTCTGCCACGGCAATAGCTTCGTCAATGTCTTTGACATTTCTCCTCTTGAGCTCGTTGTAGGCCCAAGATTGTAGTTCATCCATAAAATAGAAAAGTTTGTCCTTCTCCTGCATGTCGGGTAACTCTAGCATCAAGCTTGTGAACTCGACTGTATAGTCTCGGATGGATCCCGTATGCTTTAGCCCACGAAGTTTCTTCATCGCTATATCTTCAGCATTATGTGGGCAGAATTGTCTCTTGAGTTACCTCTTGAATTCTTTCCATGTGTCTATGGTATATAATCCTTTTTCAATATCATCGTGCTTCCTTCGCCACCATAGAGCTGCACTCTCGCATAGATAAAGTACGGCTATATCTACCTTCGTCTTGTCGTCCTTCACTTGACTAGCATTGAAGTAGCATTCCATCGACCAAAAGAATTCGTCAAGTTCTTTGGGTTCGCGTTTACCTCCATACTTCAATGGTTTGGGTGCTTTTGTGTGCGGAAACGTTCTTGCAATGGTCCCTCCAGTGATTGCTGCCTTGCACAGGTTTACTTCGGCTTGTAATGCGTCTACCTTCTCACGGAACTCACTATGCAGGGTGTTGATAAGTCCAAGGACTTCTTCCTTGATGACACCGATGGTCTCCTTCAATCCATCGCTCGTGTCACTTATCTCAGCAACGAATTGATCGACGGTATCCTTCCATTCAAGGATCTCACCGACGTTAATCTCTGTCCTTGTAAGCTTGTTTTCTAAGCTTGCCAAGGCATCTACCGATTGATCCCTCTTCTTGGACTTCCTTCCTTTCTCCTCGACGACAGGGGGAATGTTGAATACTTCACTTACTGCTTCCATCGTAATGGTCTCTTGCTTGCTCGAACCTGGCTCTGATACCACGTGTCACGGGATGACTCTTTTAGACTAGTCAATACCGTGTGCCACTTAGTGCTTCTCCGACTAAGTCAGGCTAACTTCGACGATCTAGATGTACTAACGAACTTAGGAAGCAAGATTTACGACAAGGGACACTTCAAGAAAGCTTTTATTATATAACTCAACTTCTTTACAAGGCAACTTCTTGATGGTTTGGACAAATGAGTCCTCCCCCTATTTATAGGAACCTTACACCTCCTCAAATGGAAGTTTCTAGGTCCCGATCATTCATGACTAATCTAGACTCTTCCTGTTATATACATAGATTTTACAAGACTCTAGAACATGGTAGACTTGTATTCGATGCTCTAGAAATCTCTAAGTCGTCCCGACATTATCCAAATCATTCTTGTATGATCTAGCGTGTTCTAGATCATTCCAAAGTCTTCCGGGTCGTTCTAGCTTCGTCTAGCGTCCTCTTGATTATTCCGGATCGTTCTCCTTTGCTCCACGGACATCTACAATATTCTAGCATCTTCCAGGGTCTCGTAGAGCATTCCTGATCTCTTTGGAGACTTCTCGAGTATACTTGATTGTTCCGGAGTCCTCTAGACGATTGTAGAATTTTCCAGAAACTTGGTTCGTGACAAAGCGGGGAGAATTGGTTTTTACTTTCAAGCACCTTTGTATACGTATTTTACACATTGGTCTTGTACCTCTTCTTTTTTTTATGGATTGCTCCCTTAATCAATTTACTTCTCTCCAATTAAATTTTTTATAAAATTACAAATTTAGCCAAACACATTAATGAATTTTTAAAAAATAGCCAAAAATCGAGTTTTTCTGAAAATAGCTACTCAAATTGCAGGTGGTTATGCACCTACGATTTCATCCCATGGTCTACGATTTCGTCTCATATAATTGGTTTTTTTTCTTGAAATCGTAGATGGTCTAGGGCCACCTACGATTTCCTCTGGTCGCTTTTTTTTGTGTACTTGCAATTTCGTCCAATATACTTGTAATGTTTTTGGGTGAATATTGACTTTGAGCAATCAAGAGGGTTGAAAGAATCTTGAAATTGAAAGTGTGAAAATAAGGGTTATTCTAGATTTTAAGGTTTATATACTTTCAGCCCATGGGCCGAACCAGGCCCAATTCGTAGCCACAATATAGCCTCTCCTGCTCATGATTAGCTTGTATATATTCTTGAGCGTTTTTCATAATTAAGTTGAGAAGCTTATGCCACATTTCACTTTCTTCTTCGTTTCTTATTTACAATAATGAATTGGTAAAAAGAACACCATGGACAACTGACTCGCCTGCTGCTTCCTTAAGCTTTCACACTTAGCACTTTATATCTCATAAGGAAAAAAACACCAGCAATGCATAGCTTGTAGTTGAAAATTTATAAGTCAATACAAGAAACATCAGTTGACTATTCTGATTTCATCCACAATTGTGTGCACTTGCTCTATAAAGACATGGTCATGTATGAGAGTAGTTGGCTAAGCATATAGCAATTAAAATTCACATAAACACAACATAAGACTAGTAAAAAAAATTCATTATTATTACTGCCTCTAGATCTAGCTCAGAGTTCCACCATCCAACATCAGTTGTTTCTAACAAAATATTGATCAATTAGTAGTTGTGTTTGATTCATCCAACCGCTAATATTGTACTTGGTTCCAAAAAAAGTCCCATGTTTAATGTCAATCGTTAGCAATTCTTATTGAAAAACAAACAGATAGCACAATTAGTATAGAGAAACTAATTCCTGCAAGAAACAAAACCAATTGCTACACTATCACTTCAATAATTTCAAAACTTTCCAGTAAAAAACAAAAGTCCAGTCAAATCAAACCTGAAAACTGGTGATCACGATGATTCCTGTGAGAAATTATTAGATAAAAGAATTATTAGTATTAATAAACAAATACCTACACGACATAAACACAATTCCTAGCTAAAAAATCACTTCAACAACCAGTAAAACTAAAATTAAACCTGAAACCAGCGCTTAAATAATATATGGAGGTGCTCCAAACAAACATCGGAAGCTGGAAAACCAGTGACAAAGAAGAACAGAAGAATAGGATATCCAAAGAACGAGATCTTTAAAGAACATAAGTTAGTTCATACACCCTGACCATATTAAACACACATGCCAAACCATAATTTATTGTCTAAAAATGCAATGGACGTTTGTTTGATTATTAGAAAACAGAAAGGAGATATTTTAAATTAGTAATTGTTACTCTCTGCCTCTAACCACCATATTGGAGGCTTTTTCGTTCTTCATAATGGCATGAAACAGTGAAGCTCGATCTTCTTCCACAATTTCTCTAAGCAACTCGTCTTCAATCTTGGGTGCTGACCAATGAGAAGGATCTTCCACCAGTTCCTCACTGAAAATCATACTCGACACCCATTCTTTCCATGTGGTCCTGCTGTGTTTCTCTTCTTCTAGAGTCCCTGTTGCAAGCAACTGGTAGACATAAACCACTTTGTCTTGTCCAGGGCGGAAAGCACGAGCGATTGCCTGTTTGCTTTTAGAAGGATTCCATTCTGAATCCAGTAGGATGACACGTGAAGCTGCTGTGAGACTAATTCCTTCAGCACATGCATTGATGGAAGCCAACATGACCTTCGATGGACCTCCAGGCTCTTCGAATTTATCCATCACTCTTCCTCTTTCAAATAGCTCCAGTTCTCCTTTAAGGACTAGAACCTCTACGCCTTGTTTCCACCCGTAAAACCGCTCGAATGTTTCTATAAACAGATTCATTGGAGCAATGTTGTGGCAAAATATCAAGACCTTTTCTTTTCTGAGTAGACAACGAGGGACTAAATTCATCACAAATCTGACTTTGGAGCCTAGCCTAATGTCGGATTTGAGTCCTTCAAGGGCCTTCAGTTCTTCAGGTTCAAAATATTGGCTTGCACATGAAGTCGTTTGGATCAACCAGGGATGTATGGACCCGAGTGTGATTAAAAGTTCAAGCTCTAAAGGAAAGCCTTTGTACACTGGTCTCCTGTCTTGAAGCTTTTGCAAGATTTCTTGTTGAATGGTGGTGGACTTCATCATTAAAGTGTAACATTGCAGACCTGGGAGATTTTCAGCACTGCCACCTTCATAGTTGTCGATGAATCTGCTTGTTAAACTTCTTAGAATGTTCAAGCCCTGCTGTCTGTCCTTTTGAACATTTGAGTTGATTTGCTCTGCTATCTTGATGGCAAACAGCTTTCTTGCTCTGTTTTCAAGTGAAAACTTGGAGACGACTCCTTTCTTTCTCTTCTTGAAAGTGGGATCTAGTTTCTTGAGTACCTCGTTCACAAAACGTGGTCTGGCTAATGTCAAAGTGTTGAAGTATTCACCAAAGTTGTTCTGAAAAAGGGTACCCGACAGAAGCACTCTCAAAGGGGTATGTACTTTCATCAAACCTTTCCTTAGTCTTGACTTTGTGCTTCTTGGATTATGGCCTTCATCGAGAATTAAAATCCCGGGACATTGGCGAAGGACTTTAGCCATGTATTGGCGATGAGCATAGCTTGAATCTTCACGAGTAAGTGTTAGAAAGGAAGTGTAGCCCATTAAGAGGACGCTTGGAGTTGTGAGCCATTTTTGTATTTTCTCTAAACAGTCTAACACATGCATCACGTCTTGGTTTCGGGGAAGGCCGGGAGCCAGTTTCAGTTTGTTTTTTAAAACTTGTTCTCTGTATGTCTGACCACCGTGGATTTGGTACACAGGAATCGGAATCTCCCATTTAATGATTTCTTTGTACCACGTGTATAAAGTTGTTTTTGGAGCCAGAACCAACGGGCGGGACCCGGGAAACAGCTTCAAGTAGCTAACCAGAAACGATATTATAAGCAATGTCTTCCCGGCTCCTGGAGTGTGGGAGATGACACAGCCGCCTCTTCTCTTGCTGGCTGCTTCCATTTCTGAAGGTATGATATCGCCAGCTAGATTTCTCCACAGAAATTCGAAAGCTCTTTTTTGGTGAAAACGTAGTTTGTATCTAAGGTTTGGAATCAGGGCCCACACATTTTCGTTCTGATCTGATACAGACATGATGGATGAAGCAGGAAGACATGCAATTTCAAGACGTGTGTCTGCATCTTGTGTGTTTTGCTCTGAATCATCTTCTTCTGTTTGGATTTCTTTGCTTGGCGTCCAGACTACACCTGGTAACTGCAAATTCATACAACAAACACAATTAATATTGGAAATGTTTATATATTATATATGTATCAAGGACTTGAGATAACTTACAAAGGAAGGTGAGATGTCTTTTATTTCAGATCTAACATGACCACATAATCTACAGATAATCCCGAACTGTTCATTGAGTCTGTAATCATGTAGGCATTTAGGTTCCTGGCTCTTAGATTTTTGCATTTCATTTAAACCCTGAAAATTTAACTGGAATGTTAGTATATCACAAAGAAAAAATATATAGTATATACACATAATAACACCTCTGTTTCTTCCATAAGATATGTTGTGGCAAGTGCTAATTCCATCTCCTTCCACAACATTTCAAGTTCTTTTTCTTCTGTCATTTCTTCTTCTTCTTCTTGGTCGTCCTCTTCTTCTTTTTTAGGCATCTCTTTATTCTCCCTTTGGTCCAAGGATTTGCCCAACTGAAACTGTTTCCACTGGTCAATCACAGCTGGTTGTTCCATGTTGATGGATGCATCTATATTCCTCATGCATCTGCTCATCAATTCTCTATAAATACTTGCACAATCAGATTTCTTAACAGAAGTAATTGTATCAAAGATACTCTCCTTTCCAGAAGAACCTCGCTTTTTACGACCTCCCTTGTTTGCTATAGCTTTTCCCTTCCATAATCCACCCCCCAAACTATCATAGTCCATTTTGGGAGCTTTATATTTGGGTTTATTAAGTTTGGAAGAACCTTGCATGCTGAAGTACTTAGCCCATATGTCACTAGTATTATGATCCCCTCCTTCATCATCAGAAACTACAGGCTTATAAGTATCAGCATATATGTAAGGCCTTGATGAAGAAGAAGAAGCCATAGAAGGATCTTGTCTGTAAGGAACTTCTGTTCTCACCTCCTTTGACTTGTTAGTATCATTCAGCCTTCCAAGATAACCCTCTTGATTGTATACTTTCCTAAGGTATTCCGATTTATTTTCATCTTTCAATGAATGATCATCCTGAATTGAGAATGCAACTGGGACTTCCTCGTATTTTGAGCTGTTTGGCCTGTATAATCCAAACCGAGACAAATCAATTTCTGACTCTGATACATTATCATCACCCAGATAGCGTTCAGGTTGGACATTCCTACGTTTTGAACGCCTTACGTCCATGAGGTCAAAGTAGGATGATGAAGCAAATTCATCAACACCACAAACAGCTTTCTTTTCCTCTACTAGACTGAAGGGGACAATGAAAGGAGTGGAAATTCCATTTTCTACTTTGAAATTAAGTGCACTTGAAGTTGAATGATTTTCAGAATTTCGCAAACTCTTTTCACCATCACCATCATCATCACCATCCCAAATTTGATACACAATCTGGTTGTCCACTGGCTTCACATCAAAAACAAGTTGCTTGTAGACAGATGCAACAATTAACCATGATATATCTGAAGAGAATTTTCCTGTAAATAGTTTAAATATATGACGTGAATTGCAGTCTTCAGAATGATGCCAACGATAGTGGTTGCTTTCACAAGGCTTCAATTCAAGCTTTTGAAGAATGGACATCTGATCAATATGTAGCATTTTGGTCTCTTTATGAACCGCTTTCTTGATCAATCCGACAGGACCTTGCTTCATGTAGATGCTCACATGGAATTCACAGACGCATTTATCTTCCTCATGAGGCTTCCTCTCCACTGAACTTATTTTAGCATCAATCCAGACCTGTAACAGTAAAAGAAAAATGCTTAATTGCTTATATTAGCATCAAGAGAATAACAATTAAGCTATGAAACAATAGCATGCATGCTTTTAAAGAATACAGTATGGTTTTAGTTTGACTTGAAAACAACTTACAGGTTTTGGATTCTCGTTGGTTGACTCCTCTTCTGTTGATGGAATAGTAGAAAGCACACAAACATCTATTCCGGGTCTTAAAAAGCAAGTGCAATCAGCCAAATTTGCTTTTCTTGACCTTATTCGAAGGTCTGACATGGGAATGGTTTCTTCAGTTGACTCTCCTTCTTTTATGATAAACACGCTAACAATTCCATTTCTGATTCTTAAGCTTTCCACAGGCACCCATGAACCACACCAGTATGCTTCAAAAGCTGGTTGTATATAAGAAGAGACGTTACAATACTTTGAATAAACAATCATATATTTTGCTGCTTTTTTGCCTTTTAATATATAACTTCTAGTTTAAATTTTAGATGTAAATAAAGGAAAGGAAAGGCTTCAATGGTATTGGGTTTCATGATCTAACGAGGCTTTAAATGATACTTACGCAGTGGATCAAATTGATGTGTGTTTTGGTGTAAGTTAGCGTACTTCCTCTTCATGATTCCTTTCACAAGACTAAGCAAAACTTGCAAACTTGTCTACCTGAAATTTATAATTTTAAATTAGCATCAGAAGTCTATTTGAGATCACATATAGCAATTGTAATTCACATAAAGAGAACATAAGCATACTAAATTTTCCTATTATTATAACTGTCTAGTTTTAGCTCAAAGTTCCACATTCAGTATCAGTTGTTTCCAGCAAAATAATGGTCCATTATCAGTTCGGTTTTGTTCATCCAACTGAGGAATATTGTCCTCTGTTCCAAAATAAGAATCCCTCATTCAACTTAGTCGTTGCACAAAAGGAGATATCATTCCATGATTAGTCTTATTATAACTCTAGCAGAAAATCAGAAGCTAATGCAAATGAAAGCTTATAATACCACTACATGAAGATCCAATTTCACCATGAATACCATGCCACCATGACAAGTTATCATGTCTATGTTGGTGATAAATTTGCAATTAGAAACATAACTTTGTACGCCTGAAAATTATGCCTACCTTTGTGAACAAGAGTGGTAGAATTTACATGTTATAATCTATATGTGGTGCATAGGTGACAAGACCAAACAAAAGAGTCACATCTAAGTCCCACTGTTACTTTGTTATACTTTCCTATGTAAAAGTACTAAAATATCAACAGCACAGGCCTCATTCCCTGTTCTTTGATTATACTAATTATACAATGAGGAAAAGAAAATTGCTTCTTTCCTAATGTTTTAAAATTTGTTTTCCTTGCTCCATTTGGGAAAAAAGGGGGAAAAAATCTACAATTGCATGTTCAAATGGTTCTAAGATGAAAAATGGGTAGAGTAGATATCACTCTATTTGCTTTAAGAAGAAAAACAGAAAGCTACAAAAAGTTATGGATCTGGAACATTCTTCTTTTACTTGAAAGTTAAGACCTAACAACTGCACACACAAAACTATTATCCATGTTTTCAGTTCGTAAATATCCATACAAAGAGATGCACTACTTAACAAAAAATGAACCCCCCCCCCTCCCCCCCCAAAAAAAAAAAAAAAAAAAATATCACTAATCTATAAGAACAGAGAAACAAATCAGCAAACCAAATCATGTGGAGCTGGAGTTTTATTTACCCAGTGATAAACAGAATCAGAAAATTAGTAAACGGATGACAGGGATAACTATCTATTGAAAACCTAACAGATGGCACATCTAGTATTGAGAAACTAACTCCTGCAAGAAACAAAAGCAATTGCTGTAAAACACAAAGTCAAGTCAAATCAAACCTGAAAATCGGCGTTTAAGTTAAGCAGGTTCCACGATGATGACGAACGAACATATCACACAAGAATCAGTGCTGATTCGTATTGAGAAACTGTTAGCAAACACATTTAGTATTGAAAACACAAATTCATTAACGACAAAAACGCGATTGCTACAAAATCACTTCAACAGCAAGTAAAAGTCAAAGTTTAGTAAAATTAAACCTGAAAATCCGCGCTTAATATACGGAGTTGGGGCGATGACGCGGAACGAACATCATAATCCGGCGAACTAGCTCACGAACGACGGAGCACAGGAATCGATGCTTAAACAGATAACCATTGCG
Organism: Lactuca serriola; assembly: GCF_051521515.1. NCBI lineage: Eukaryota > Viridiplantae > Streptophyta > Magnoliopsida > Asterales > Asteraceae > Lactuca > Lactuca serriola. Next base: position 16,961,197 of record NC_136415.1, on the reverse strand, counting down.
TTGGAGGAAAAACAAAATTGCAGAGAAATTGATGCAACATTTTTATCATTTTTTTTATCAGTGAATCTCGAGGTTTGAGTGCATTGTCGACTCTTTCTGGCTCGCAGTTGCATGAAACACACACACGAGAGAGAGAGAGAGAGAGAGAGAGAGGTCTTTGGGCAATGGCATGGAGTGGTGTGGTAAATGCAGAAAAGGGCTGTAAAAAGTAAAAAGAAAATGAACAAGTAGGTGGGGCCTACTTGTGATGGGTTGTTGTGAGTTAATCCGAAAGTTGGATTTGTTGTTTGTTGTTGAGAGGTCATGAGTGAGGGAACCTTGACTTCTGTACAGACTTACAATTGGATCTCTTACTTTGGAAATTCGACGTTTAGATCCTTCAACTTTGTATTTCTTTAGATAAGAAATACGAAAGTTTCGGGCTACTTAAATATTGTGCTTATGAATGGAAATAAGTAATAGCGATGTTTGATTATGAGACGATTTGCAATGAAAACAGAAAAAGTTAATTTGTTTTAACTAGAGAAAATGACAAAAATAGTCATTTACACTAATTGCATTATAAAAATAGCCAAAAAAAATCAAAATTACAAAATTAGCCTACGATTTTGCAGATGGAGATGCCCCATCTGCGAAATGAGCATCTCATCTGCGAATATACAAGCACCTAAAGCACAGCTGTGCTTTAGGTGCTTGTACATTCGCAGGTGCTTTTATTTTTTTATTTTTTAATTTTTTTTATATATATAGGGGTAATTTCGCAGATGGAATAGGTCCATCTGCGATTTACTCTCATTCTATCTGCGATATTGTGGTTTTTTTTTGTATTTTTTTTTTTTAGTTTGACTATGAAATGAATTGGTTTGACTACGAAATCATGTTGCTATATAAAAAGTTTTGTAGAAAAATATCATTTTGGTTGTTATATAAATCAGGTTCCATTAACTTGCCATCTCCCACCGGTTACAAGACAAACCAAATATTCAATCATTTTTTGAGCAAATTGTAGAGAAAGTTCCTAAACAAATAACAACCAAAATGATATTTTTCTACAAAACTTTTTATATAGCAACATGATTTCGTAGTCAAACCAATTCATTTCATAGTCAAACTAAAAAAAAAAAAAACCCACAATTTCGCAGATAGAATGAGAGTAAATCGCAGATGGACCTATTCCATCTGCGAAATTACCCCTATATATACAGAAAAAAAAAATTAAAAAAAAAAAAATTAAAAGCATCTGCGAATGTACAAGCACCTAAAGCACAGCTGTGCTTTAGGTGCTTGTACATTCGCATATGAGATGCTGATTTTGCAGATGAGGCATCTCCATCTGCGAAATTGTGGGCTAATTTTGATTTTTTTGGCTATTTTTGTAATCCCATTAGTGTAAATGACTATTTTTGTCATTTTCTCTTTTAACTACTGTTAATATCTAACAACGTTAATTTTGAATTTTTATTTCCTATTAAATAATAATTTGATCATAGTTTTGAAGTTTTTGGATGTGTCGTTTTAAAAGTAGGAACTCCGATACATATTATTCAAAGAAATAATTCATTAAGAATCATCTTATTCAACACATGATTTTCAAATATTGGTTATTTATGACTTAATACCTTTTGTTACCACTATGCAACACATACAAACACGTCATGTTAATATTTTCTATTTCAGTTAATCTACATATTTAAGAGGCACATCATATAGAATGAAGAAAGAGGTTAGTCATTATGATTTATGATTATGGTATCAAGTGAGACCTTCTAATAACGTGCATTAAAAACCAAATTGTTGGTAATGAACTAAGAATAACCTACAAGAAACATTGAATGCTAAATTGAAAATTTACAATCATCTTGATGTGAAAAAGAGAATGTCCATTAAAATTCAAGGCTAATTCAAAAAATATACTTATTTAACTAAAAGAGAAAAGGGAATAAGTGTTAGATCTACAAACCAATATAAAATGACTAATCTTGTATGGATTATGACATGATTTTTTAAATTTAAACAACTTATAAATGTCATGTTAATAACGACTACACTAACACAATATCTAACAACCTTGCCTAGTGCCTAATGATGCATGCCTAAAGATTGTTGTTTGACCAAAATGAACATTTTCCAATTAGAGATTATGATAAACGAAGAGGGACTTATTATTCAAGTTTTAATTATGAAAGGCAGGGGATTAGTTAGTCACATGATGAAAAGGTGGAGGACCTATTTTGCAATTTGGAATTATAATTGATGGAGTAGGGAGGTAGTGACTAGTGAGTGAGTGGTGAATAACAGTGGGGCAGTGTACACTAAATTCGGGCGGGACCAAAAGCAGGCAATGATACGTCTGATTTACTTGTAATAATGTAGTCCAAGTGTCCCATCTCTGAGTTCCTTAACGTACACGTGGGGCCGATATGGTCATGTCGCTTTTTTTTTTTTCTTTTTTAATAAATTTTCATAACATAATTAAATAGCATTTATTAAAAAAAAAAAAGTAAATTACAGCTTTGGTGTATATGGTTTGTTTTTGTTGCAGTTTTGTACTAACTTTTAAAATTTGGGTTAATGATTTAGGAGGGTAATAAAGTTTTCAGTTTTTTTCGTATTAGGTCACTAAGGTTTTTTTGTGACTATTAGACCAATATGGTTGTTATTACCGTTTAGAAATAGTGACTAATTTGTTTGACTGAAAATAGTTGCTTTCATTTAAACTTATCTTACAACCCTTCCAGAACTTCTAAATCCAAAAACTCATATGACTAATGATCTTCATTACATAAATATGCAACATTTTATCAATAACTTCTTTTTTGTCATTTAAATGTTTACATGAACACATCCATATGTACAAAAACAATCTCACTTTACATTTGATTACGAATGGAAATATAAAACCAACAGGGACTTGCAGAAGATGTCTATTATCAATTATTTTATAAAAAGCAAAACCACAACATGAACTAAGAAACTGAAGTTGCAAAATGAATAAAAAAATCAGCACATAAACAAACACATACAGACTATATACAACACATAAACGGAAGTTTATAAAACATGAAACTTAATGACAGGAAAAGTAAAAAACTTAAAGGAGACTTTATAGAAAGAAATATCACCCTTACCTGCCTCAAATGGTTGAAGACATCAACAAGAAGATCAATCTGACCATAGAATCCACATGTTGTCTGATCATGACTTCAGTAGATGAACTACTGAAACGTAAGAATTGCAATTAAACTCTATTAGCATTTGAAAAGGGAATTAGGGTTCCAGAGAAGACGACGAAGGGTTAAAAAAAATTTGGACCATTTCTCAATTTGTGTGTGTCATCTTTGCGCAGGGGCCATGCTAATCTTCTCTGTACCGTTCCAATTTTATCGGATGTCCCCAAAGGGACGACTATAGATGAAGAGCTTCGCCATATAGAGGAGTAGCAGGTTATATGGGACGACGCGAGTTCTAAACAAAGTAGTTTACTATTGATGGTCATACATTCTCAATGTCTTTAAAATTAGGGTTAATGACTTAGGAGGGTAATAAGGTTTCCAGCTTGTCCGTATTAGGTCACTAAGGTTTTTTTGTGCGTATTAGACCAATATGGTTGTTATTACCGTTTAGAAATAGTCATTTTACCAGTTAAAACCGGTAAAAATGACTATTTCTAAACGGTAATAACAACCATATTGGTCTAATACGCACAAAAAAAACCTTAGTGACCCAATACGGACAAACTGAAAACCTTATTACCTTCCTAAGTCATTATCCCTTAAAATTTTAATAAGATGGTCTTTATTGTTTCAAAATGTAACACCCAAAGTTTTGAAGGCCAAGAAAGGAAAGAAAACCTTAATTTTAAGGGGCGACTCGGCGAGTCCAAGAAGGAACTCGGCGAGTCCGAGCGGGATCCGGGTCGAGGAGTAAGTGACCGACTCGACGAGTCGGCCAAGGTGACTCGGCGAGTCTGGTCTGTGCGTGGAAAACCCTGAATTCGGGACTTGGAGCCTATATAAACGTCTTAATCTTCTTCCTATGGTTCCTTACTGCCTCTTTAGCCCTGGATACCAAACCATATCCGTCATATCCTTTGTTTGAGCCATTTGTTGCCTTGGAAGGTGCATTAAAGCTTGGAGAAGGAAGAAGGAACTTGGAGGAGCAAGAAGGGACTATAGATCTGGGATTGTGAGTTCATTCTGAGCATTTGGAGGTAATAAACTAGTTCCTGGACCCTTTTTACACCTAGATCTATGTGTGGTTGTTGGGGCTTTTTAGCCATAATGTTATTATTTTGAGTTAGAAGCCAGATCTGAAGTTGCTACTTCAGATCTAAGCATATTATGGTCTTGAGAAGCATCAAGTAGCAGCCCTTGAGTTGATTATGAAGCCTCCTTGCCTTAAACCCTAGTTTATGGTGTATTTTGCTTAGATCTCCTTCTCTACACGTAAAGTTTGCAACTTTACGTGAGGAATAGGCTTGGGAAGGGTAGATCTACAGATTTGAGTCCCTGCATGACTCAAAAGTCCTCTGCATGTATGAAGGACCGGATGGACTCGGCGAGTCCTTTGAGTGGACTCGGCGAGTAGCTTGAAGATGAGGAGGAACTCGACGAGTGGTATGAACAGCTCGTCGAGTCGGATGAAGTTGGGCATGAACTCGGCGAGTTAGATGAAGATTGTCTTGGACTCGGCGAGTCTGTTCTTGGACTCGGCGAGTCAGGTCGCGAAACCCCAAACCCTTCGAGTTGAGACTCGAATCAGTGAGTCGAATGGAGACTCGGTGAGTTGGACAGGTCAGGACTCGGTAATCGGTAGACTCGGCGAGTCATGGACTGACTCGGCGAGTCGAGTCGCGAATAGAAGGACTCTGAACATATGAACTCGGCGAGTCAATAGGGTGACTCGGCGAGTAGGGTTGACCTGGGAGGTTGACTTTGACCAGGACTTTAACTTTGGCAAGAGTTGACTTAGTTGACCTTTGAAAGTCAGTTAGACTAAGTTTTATGTTGATATTGGTAGCTCGGGGAGCTAGTGGAGCAGCAGTTCGGAGTCAGTGGTCAGGTAGCAGTCAAAGGGATTAGCAGCAGCAGTTCAGCAGTATCAGATGAGTCTCCTCACTGTTTGTATGGCTCTAAGGCACCAATGCCGGCCCATTTAGAATATGCATGAAAGACCAGGGGGTGGCTCCTGGCACACTGTATGTTATTATAGATGATAGGAAGACCCGGGGGTTAGCCCTAGGCAATATGCATGAAAGACCAGGGGGTGGCTCCTGGCACACAGTATGTTATTATGTAGGGTAGGAAGACCCGAGGGTTAGCCCTAGGCAATATGCATGAAAGACCAGGGGGCGGCTCCTGGCACATAGTATGTTATTATGGATGATAAGAAGACCCGGGGGTTAGCCCCAAGCAATATATATGAAATACCAGGGGTGGCTCCTGGTGCATTGTATGCTATTATATATGAAAGACCAGGAGGTGGCTTCTGGTACACTGTATGCTGTTTAGCTAAGTAGAGTAGTATGTACGGTTGTCTTTGTGATACTTGCATAAAAGACCAGGGGGTGACACTTGGCACATGTCTGTAAGACTAGGGGTGACCCTTGGCACTTGTCTGTAAGACCCAGGGAGCGGCCCAGGCTTGACCAGGAAGACCACGCGCGGCCCGTGGCATAATGGCAAGACTATGTTTGGCACATAGCACCTTACTTGATTATGGATAAGTCGGTTACGTATGGTACTTGGCTATGAATGGTTTGTATGGTATGTGGTATCTGGGGAACTCACTAAGCTTCGTGCTTACGGTTTTCAGTTTTGGTTTCAGGTGCTTCCGGTAGCGGATGATGGAGCTCGGGATGATCGCATGGCACACACCATAGATTAGTCAGCATGGGAATGTTTTACTCTGATAATGAACATGTGTTTTGAAAACTAATACTCTGTTTATGTTTTGAAATGATGATTTTACTTTAAGTAATATTTTATTAAAAGAAATTTTTGGACGTGAAAATTGGGTCGTTACAAGTTGGTATCAGAGCCTTGGTTTGAGGGATTCGGACATGCTCTCGGGTGTGTCTGAACTCAAACTGAGGAATTGGTATAAAAGTTTTCAAATGAAAGGACAGTTCTGTAAAAAGAGAGTTTTTAAGAAAGAAAACGGTTTTAGAAAAGCAAAAAGAATTCAGAAAGAAAAGAACTTTGAAAAGAGAAAAGAGGTGTGGTGCATGCAATCAGCCGAGCTCAAGTAAGTACCCCAAAATACCCATACAAGTTTATGTTATGATTATCAGTTGATAGAACAACATGCTAGATTAGGACTAAGGATCTAGGGATGATGCCTTATGTGCCTGTTATTTGTGCTTTTGAGCTGCATAGTAGTGCTGATTAGACAGTAGTAGGATAGCCTGTTTAGGTTATGCCTGAGTTATGAGTTTGTGTTGCATGCTAGTTCAGATTTTTGCTCCGTGTGTATGATTGCTTGAGTATGTTGTGGTTAGATTTTTCCCTTGTCTGAATGCTGCTTGCTTTGTGCATTGTGGGATTCTGAGTGATGGAAGTTAGCCCTTAGGTGGATACGTCACGCCACATGTGATCGGGTTTGAATAATCTCAGAGTGTTGGATTTGGCCCTATTGCGCAACTCTCGTCTGAGTCCAACCGTTGTAGGGACGAGTCTCTTACTCGAAGGATTATCTGAACCTTGTCACATGTGATGGTATCCAGGTAATGGCTAATTGGCATCACAAGGAGACCTTCAGCAGCTGAGGACTGGTTTGAGCTGAGTTAGAGGTTTCCCTAGGGTAAGCCTAGGATGAGGTAGTGCTGGAAGCAGAAGTAGTAGAAAGGGACCTGGTGGAGTCAAAGCAATTCCTGAGGAAAGTACGGATAGATGTGGAAGGTAGTATGGGCCCGTACTACTGAAAGCAGAGGATTCGTACTCGATTCGGGAAGGGCCGAGATAAGACCGGGAACCTGGTAGTGTGTGTGTTTGGTCTCGCAGCAGTGATCAGTATTCTGATAGTGGTTGTGTTAGATTTCCAGCATGGTGATGTTGCGAGAGAGACCAGTGGGTGGATCAGGATCAGGTTCGGGCGCGGGATCCGAACCAGTTGATGATGGGTTGCGTGAGTTCATCGCATCTGAGATTACGAGAGGCATCCTTGAGGCGACCCCGGTCATTTTCGGGTCGATCAAGGAGGGGATCATTGAGCTGATGGAGGATCGCCTCCGAGCTTTCAGGAGTGATTTGGCGTCTGGCCAGGCAAGTACGCGCACGCTGTCCTTCAAGGACTTCAGAGGGTGTGGTGCGCCGGATTTTCACGGGGTGAAGAACCCCATTGCTGCCAGGAGATGGATCGCAGACATTGAGTCTGCACAGTTGACGAGCTTCTGCCCGGATGGGTCGAAAGTCCGCTTTGCGGCGGCATGTTTGAGAGACAGAGCTAGAGATTGGTGGGAGTCAGTTGGAGACTCATTGGGAGCCTCGGTCGTCGAGGCTATGACCTGGTCAGACTTCGTGACCAGGTTTAGGGCGGAGTTTGCACCGGCAGTGGAGCTTCAGCAGCTGGCCAGAGAATTCCTAGACATGAGACAGACGACAGAGTCGGTGGCGGAGATTACCACCAAGTTTCGGGAGAGGGTCCTACTAGTTCCTCAGTATGCAGGGGATGATAAAATGCAGAGGACCCGCTATCATGACATGCTGAGAGCGAAGATTCGGGAGCATGTCAGCTTCTCAGCATGCCCGACCTTGGACTCTATGATTGCCAGAGCTAGGGAGAGGGAGACCGATCTGGAGCACATTGCGAAGAGGAAGTCAGATCAAACATTCACTTTGGAGGGTCCCGGGAAGAGACCCAAGACTTCAGATCAGCGATTAGTGGGTCGGCAGGGCCGAAGTCAGTGCAGCACGTGCGGGAAACCGCACGAGGGAGTGTGTCGTTCCAGGGGTTCCGGCTACTACAAGTGTGGCAGTGATGGTCACGTCAGCAGGGACTGCCCACGGGGGGCAAGCCCATTATGTTTTCACTGCAATCAGGTGGGCCACAAGAGGACCGACTGCCCGACGATGAGGGGAGGAGCAGGGAGTGCGCCTGCCCCAACGACTATGAGGTTTACGGATGGGCGAGAGGGTAGTGCCTTGCAGTGACAGATGCGAAAGATCTGGATTACAGCAAGGAATGTTGCAGGTACGTATCTATGGCTATTTTCATTCCTATGTGAATTAGGGAAGTTTTTACCCTGGACTCAGGCGATTTTATGTATGATTTGTCTCTCTGCTTGTATTTGGATTGTATTTTGGAATTGTCATATGCTAATTTCATACCAGGAGCTATTAGTAGCTAGTATAGGTCATCTTTCACTTCGGGTTCGAAGTGTCCAGTATCATCTCGGTTACGGTTGAAAATGGTTAGGGAGTGGTCAGCCACCATCATCAGGGTTTGACGGTTCTAATCTGGGCGTTCGGGATGGCTTTCGGAAGCATCAAGGAAAGTGGCTTATCACCAAGGAGTCTGTGCCCAGTTATTCGGACTATAAGGACAGTAGTCAGAGCTTAGAGGATTGTTTTAGCATCAGGGATGCGGGAGGTGTTCATCTAGTATTCGGTAATCATACGGTAGTTGGAGTGGGCTAGAGGCGGATCGCTAGCAGGGATAGGGCGATGGTGGTTATCATGCCTATCGTGTAAGGAAGGAAGGAATGGAAATCTTCGGGTTTTCGCAGGCAGTAAAGACTTAGTTGAGGCTAAGTGGGGGAGAAACAATCAGGTTATGGGAGTAGAAGGGGTTTTGAAACTAGTATAAGTTTCGCTCTCCTGTTAGGAAGAAAGAGGGCTCAGGTGATTGTATGATTGGAGGATAGTGTAAATTGGAAGTTGGGAAAACTTGCCAATTGTGAGACCTCATTCTCGAAATTTCTGGTCGCGGATTACATAGGAATCGGTTGGGAGTTCCGTTTGGGACATGAGTACCACTTGGGAGTACTCGATTGTATTGTATGATCAACTGTGGGTTAGTCGTAGCATCCACTAGCAGCTAGTCGGTGTAGAAAGGTGTTGTCAGACTACCGGATGGCCGTAGCATTCATCAGTGGCTAAATAGTAAGAGAAGTATATTAAGACTGCGGTGTGGTCCGTAGCAATCGTATGTGAGGATGATTAGTAAGACTGCGGTTTGGCCCGTAGCATTAGATTAGTAAGACTGCGGTGTGGCCCGTAGCATTAGATTAGCAAGACTGCGGTGCGGCCCGCAGCAATCGTATGAGAGTATGGTTAGGCTACGGTGTGGCCCGTAGCACTGGTTTAGTAAGACTGCGGTGTGGCCCGTAGCATTATATTAGTAAGACTGCGGTGTGGCCCGTAGCATCAGATTAGCAAGACTGCGGTGCGGCCCGCAGCAATCGTATGAGAGTATGGTTAGGCTACGGTGTGGCCCGTAGCACTGGTTTAGTAAGACTGCGGTGTGGCCCGTAGCATTAGATTAGTAAGACTGCGGTGTGGCCCGTAGCATTAGATTAAGCAAGACTGTGGTGCAGCCCGCAGCAATTGTATGAGAGTAGAGTTAGGCTACGGTGTGGCCCGTAGCACTGGTTTAGCAAGACTGCGGGGCGGCCCGTAGCTTTGGTTGGCTGGCAGCGTAGAAGTGTTGAAAGACTACGGGGTGGCCCGTAGCATTCATCGTTCCCTATTCGTTAGAGTGAATGTATCAGGTGTATGATTTAGTGGCAGAGTGGATTGAGCGGTTATTGGTGAAGTTTCTTCGAAAGTCGCTGGGAGAGACTAGGAGTTGAGTTGGGGATAGCGACCGGTGGGGGCCGGTCATCCATATATTGGTAGATTGGTAGGGACCAGGGTGGTCTCAGTTCATCCGGAAGGCAGATAAGGAATAGCAGAAATTTCCAGCCAGTAGCAGTGGTGGCAAGCGGTCTATGGTGAAATTCAGATAGTTGGTCGTGGGGTGCTCGACACCAATTATAGTAGAAAGAATGCCCAGTGGATACCAGCGATAATGACCCGTACTGGAAGTAGCGGGAGTAATGGATTTGGTGAAGATAGGATCATCACAGTGGAAGGGGAGATAGGTTTTTTGGGGCATCGCCTTGGGAAGGCAAGGGAATCGCGTGAGGAAAGAAGGGGTGAATCCCTATAGGTTCAGTTGCAGTACTTGGAGAGTACCAGAAGAATTGTCGGTGGAGTAAATTGTGTTTCCAGAATGTTCAGGGTCAGGGCTGACCCGAGATGATTATCCGCAAGGATTGATGCTAGTCAGAATGACCGGGCGGAAGACCAGCGAAGGTAGGCAGCTGGTGTGGGAATCATTGATGGGGTATTGGAGGCAGATCGCGGGCGATGGGCCATAGCAAACTTCGAGGACGAAGTTTAGTTTAAGTGAGGGAGAGTTGTAACACCCAAAGTTTTGAAGGCCAAGAAAGGAAAGAAAACCTTAATTTTAAGGGGCGACTCGGCGAGTCCAAGAAGGAACTCGGCGAGTCCGAGCGGGATCCGGGTCAAGGAGTAAGTGACCGACTCGGCGAGTCGGCCAAGGTGACTCGGCGAGTCTGGTCTGTGCGTGGAAAACCCTGAATTCGGGACTTGGAGCCTATATAAACGTCTTAATCTTCTTCCTAGGGTTCCTTACTGCCTCTTTAGCCCTGGATACCAAACCCTAGCCGTCATATCCTTTGTTTGAGCCATTTGTTGCCTTGGAAGGTGCATTAAAGCTTGGAGAAGGAAGAAGGAACTTAGAGGAGCAAGAAGGGACTATAGATCTGGGATTGTGAGTTCATTCTGAGCATTTGGAGGTAATAAACTAGTTCCTGGACCCTTTTTGCACCTAGATCTATGTGTGGTTGTTGGGGCTTTTTAGCCATAATGTTATTATTTTGAGTTAGAAGCCAGATCTGAAGTTGCTACTTCATATCTAAGCATATTATGGTCTTGAGAAGCATAAAGTAGCAGCCCTTGAGTTGATTATGAAGCCTCCTTGCCTTAAACCCTAGTTTATGGTGTATTCTGCTTAAATCTCCTTCTCTACACGTAAAGTTTGCAACTTTATGTGAGGAATAGGCTTGGGAAGGGTAGATCTACAGATTTGAGTCCCTGCATGACTCAAAAGTCCTCTGCATGTATGAAGGACCGGATGGACTCGGCGAGTCCTTTGAGTGGACTCGGCGAGTAGCTTGAAGATAAGGAGGAACTCGACGAGTGGTATGAACAGCTCGTCGAGTTGGATGAAGTTGGGCATCAACTCAGCGAGTTGGAAGAACAACTCGGCGAGTTGGATGAAGATTGTCTTGGACTCAGCGAGTCTGTTCTTGGACTCGGCGAGTCAGGTCGCGAAACCCCAAACCCTTCGAGTTGAGACTCGAATCAGTGAGTCGAATGGAGACTCGGTGAGTTGGACAGGTCAGGACTCGGTAATCGGTAGACTTGGCGAGTCATGGACTGACTCGACGAGTCGAGTCGCGAATAGAAGGACTCTGAACATATGAACTCGGCGAGTAGGGTTGACCTGGGAGGTTGACTTTGACCAAGACTTTGACTTTGGCAAGTGTTGACTTAGTTGACCTTTGAAGGTCAGTTAAACTAAGTGTTCTGTTGATATTGGTAGCTCGGGGAGCTAGTGGAGCAGCAGTTCGGAGTCAGTGGTCAGGTAGCAGTCAAAGGGATTAGCAGCAGCAGTTCAGCAGTATCAGGTGAGTCTCCTCACTATTTGTATGGCTCTAAGGCACCAATGCCGGCCCATTTAGAATATGCATGAAAGACCAGGGGGTGGCTCCTGGCACACTGTATGTTATTATGGATGATAGGAAGACCCGGGGGTTAGCCCTAGGCAATATGCATGAAAGACCAGGGGGTGGCTCCTGGCACACAGTATGTTATTATGTATGGTAGGAAGACCCGGGGGTTAGCCCTAGGCAATATGCATGAAAGACCAGGGGTGGCTCCTGGCACACAGTATGTTATTATGGATAATAGGAAGACCCGGGGGTTTGCCTCAAGCAATATGTAAGAAAGACCAGGGGTGGCTCCTGGTGCATTGTATGCTATTATATATGAAAGACCAGGAGGTGGCTTCTGGCACACTGTATGCTGTTTAGCTAAGTAGAGTAGTATGTACGGTTGTCTTTGTGATACTTGCATAAAAGACCAGGGGGTGGCCCTTGGCACTTGTATGTAAGACCCAGGGAGCGGCCCAGGCTTGACCAAGAAGACCACGCGCGACCCGTGGCATAATGGCAAGACCATGTTTGGCACATAGCACCTTACTTGATTATGGATAAGTCGGTTATATATGGTACTTGGCTATGAATGGTTTGTATGGTATGTGGTATCTGGAGAACTCACTAAGCTTCGTGCTTACGGTTTTCAGTTTTGGTTTCAGGTGCTTCCGGTAGCGGATGATGGAGCTCGGGATGATCGCATGGCACACACCATAGATTAGTCAGCCTGGGAATGTTTTACTCTGATAATGAGCATGTGTTTTGAAAACTAATATTGTGTTTATGTTTTGAAATGATGATTTTACTTTAAGTAATATTTTATTAAAAGAAATTTTTGGACGTGAAAATTGGGTTGTTACACAAAATGTATTATGGTCGTTTCATTTGTTTGTTACCGTCAATTGTTTCTATTAACCGGTAAAACGATCATTCTAATATTGTTTTAGGTCCATCTTAGAAAAAACCTCACCAATTTTTTAAATAAACCTCCACCCAACATTTTATTTTCATCAAACCTTTCGACCATATATATTTTTTAATAGAATCGAAATAGATTATTTATAAAATTACTTTTATTTTTAAAATCAATTATATCAATTATATAAAATCATATTACTATTTATTATTGTTTTATTTATTTATATGTATTTTCTATTAATTTTTTTAAGCTTGCTCGAATATATTTTTTAATATTTTTTTTATGATTTGTTCATTTACATTATGTTTTTTTTTGACATTTGTTTGAATACACATATTAAGATAAAAATACATATAATTATGATTGTGTTTGTTCATTTATTCATTAAAAGGTTTTATGGTTATTTGTTGATGTAACATCTTCAAAATGGGTGTAGAAGTTTTGCATTTTTTAGTAAAAAAGGCTTAGAAATATATTAAAATAAATATATTTAAGCAAAAAATAAATAAATACATAAACTATAAAGTGAAAGTTGATTAATTATAATATAATTACTATGAGAATATGTGATTTAGACCTTAAATATGGAGAAATGTATATAAAGGACTAAATTTTTCATTTTTCCAAAACTTAAGGGCTAGAGATGAAACATTTTATCTGATTGCTAAAAAGATATAAATTTTATACTTAAGTGTGAATTTGATAAGTTACATTAAGTAACTAGTAAGAATGGTATCATTCTTGAGAAAATAAGGAGCATGAAGAACCAAAGTGTCTAGTGATAAAAGTGGTGACTAGTATTCTTTTTTCTTATTTTTTTTAATCGGCAAACTAACCTACTCCTAAAACAACATATGTCTCCTAATGAGACTTGAACTCATGACCTCTTATTTGAGAGTGTGTGACTAGTTAGATGGGGAGTTCTTCCCTAATTTGAGGGGGGGGGGGGGGACGATTTGATAAAGGAAAAGAACGTCAATGGCGATTTTGAAGAGCTTCCATAGAGTTTGAACTTTCTTAAAGTGAAGATTCAAGTGAGGATTCACCAAGAGGATCATCTAGTGGAGTTATAAGGTAACATCTCCTTTATTTCTTTGATCTAAATTCGACATACAGTTTGGATTGTTGCCCCAAATATGATAATTATGATTATAATGGATATTAGTTGTTGAATTCATAGTATGTTTTGGTATTTGAACTCTCATTTGTCATTAATCAAACCCTAATTGGGTTGGTGGAAATTTGATAGATAAATTGAGCTTCAAGCGCCACTAATAGAGGTACAACTCCTTGAGCTTTGAATTAAAAGTGGATGAATGATTTGATACTATATTTTATGTTAGTTTTGGTTAATGAGCTCATATGTTCCATAAAATCGATCCCTAATTAAATTATGTGGAACTAGTGAGGTGTTCAAGCTTAGAGGTTTCACCTATAGTTGAATTATAATAAGAATATGAGTTAAATAATAGAGAATGGTTAGAGGGTGGAATTTCTTGGGTTCATTACCATAAAATCAAATCTTTAGGTGAATCCATGAGTTGATGTAGGGAGTATCACTAGTTGAATCCACCATGTGTATCGGGAATTGAAAAATGAGTTTTCTAATGAGGAATCCATGAGAGTTTTGAAGAAAACCTCAATGATTGGATGAATTAGATTGAGAATGGTCATGAATGGAGCTATAATCTATGAATCAAGTGTTGGAGTGATTGATAATAGATTATATCGAAAGATTTCAGAGTTTCTTGAAGCAAAATGTAACGTGTGAAAAGCTTTGTGTGATGTCACGTGTTTTGAGTGGTATATGTGACATCCCCATTTTCACGTGCAGAAAAGACTGATTTTGTTTATGTTTTATAAAAATCAGAGTACTTCTTTTAATAAAAATGTTGCGGAATTTGTTCCCAGTAAAACATGATAAATACGTTATCAAAACATTTTCGAAGAAAAGTATTTTTATTCATTTTAAAACATTTGGGATGTCATCGTCAATACAGAAACATAAGCATAAACGAAACTTATATTCATTATCACTAGTGATTTATATCTCCTTAATCTCTCAGTGTAATGTGACTTTATATCCACACCTGTGATATAAATAAACTGAGTGGGTCAGGTTGGGAAACCTGGTGAGTACATACGGTTTTCAACCCACAATAATATAATTATTATGTTTAATCATCAAACAATTAATCCAATTACCCATCCCCATTATCTTCTTTACTCTTAAGAATCTACCCTAAGAATCAGCTACTTCTTGTTCATTCATTCCTAAGGATCATCCTAAGGAATTGTAACGCCCGTAGATCCGGACTAGTTAATTTACAGACGATAAGCATCAAAAATGACTTTTTAATGGAAGATTATTTAGAAGAATTAATCTTAACCAAGTTGTAGTATATGTCACAAGGTTTCCGTGCATATAAAGAACGCCAAAATTCGAGTTATAACGAAGAAGTTATGACCTGTCGAAGTTTCGCGACAGAACCGGCACAACCCAGCGCGACCCAACGCAACGTAAATTGTGAATTTAAGGTAGATAGATATCTATCCTTAGTGATCTAAACGAGAGTTGTATAGCATAATCTCACCTACGCGTCGATATAAAGAACGTCGAAAACGGAGTTCATATGCGAAAGTTATGAATTTCTGAAGTTCGGGGCGCGAACCCCAAAGCTGTGTCAGAGACCACGACGTGGCAGGTCTTCTGACACCTCCGGGAGTCCCCCAGACGCAACTTGCGATGACGCATGCAGTGACGACCAAGCCCACGACGTGGAAAAAGGTGTCACGACGTGGCAAGGGCCAGTTTTGCCCTATAAATAGATTTGAAGGGCCAGCCGAGTTTGGTTGCTCATTCTCTCATCTCTCACCCATATTACCTCGATTTACGTGTAAAGAAGTACCCCCGAAGCCTCGGTATCATCCCGAGACCTGAAGCGAGTCCCGAAGTCCGAAGATCCCGAGAAGAAAAGAGTTTCCGAGCCAAAGCTCTGCCTACGAGAAACCCGGTGTGTGAAGTGATCCCAGTTTCATCGAAGAATACCACTTCTACAAGTCGTAGTGCTGTCCGATCATCTTCTGATCAAGTGAGTGTGTGGTCACTTTCTTCTAACACATAAATATTAAGTATTTGCTATGAAATACGTGCTATGTGTATAATATAAAGTTGTTTATATGCGTGGGTGTATAGTCCCTTTCATAAACACGATTTTAATACAAGTATTGTTTGAATGTATTAAGTATATGTTTGGTGTGAGTGTATAGTTACTTTCTTCTAACACATAAGTATTAAGTATTTGCTACGATATACGTGTTATGTGTTTATATATTGTCGTTTATTTGAGATAAGCATGGAATGGATGTTTTATATAGGTTTTAAAGGAGTTAAACTGTATATGTATGTTATATCTAAAAATATGTTGGGTAGAACATGGGTAGAAGAATTAGTTGGTGTGTGATGATGGATGAGTTTGAGTATGAAACGAAGGATGAACCTTGGTAGCTATGGATTTAGTACTGTATAGATGAACCTTGGTAGTTATGGATTTAGTATCGTATAGACAAACGTTGGTAGCTATGGATTTAGTATTGTTAGATAGACGATGGTAGCTATGGATTTAGTACTGTTAGATAAACTTTGGTAGATATGGACTTAGTACCTACACCGGTAGCTATGGATTTAGTACTGTTAGATAAACGTTGGTAGCTATGGACTTAGTACCTACACCGGTAGCTATGGATTTAGTACTGTTAGATAAACGTTGGTAGCTATGGACTTAGTACCTACACTGGTAGCTATGGATTTAGTACCCGATGAATGAACCATAGCAACTATGGAATTAGTGCTCTATGAAGGAGCCTTGGCAGCTAATGTCTTAGTGCCTAATAAAGAATCCTGACAGCTATTGTCTTAGTGCCTAATACGGAGTGAACGAATAGATGATTCTTAGGGTAGACCCTTAAGAGTAAGGAAGATAATGGGGATGGGTAATTGGGTTGATTGTTTGATAATTAAATATAATAATTATATTATTGTGGGTTGAAAACCCTATATGCTCACCAGGCTCCCAAGCCTGACCCACTCAGTTTAATTGTATCACAGGTATCGATACGAAGCTGCTTTGCACTGAGAGATTAAAGGAGATGTAAATCACTAGAGTAAATGAATGTATGTTATGTTTATGCTTATGTGTCTGTATCGGAACATGACATCCCGAGGTTTTATTATTTAATGAAAATACATTCTCTTTGAGAAATGTTTTGATAAGTTTTTATCATATCTTGTTTTGGGAACAAATTCCGCAACCGTTTTCTTTAAACGATTACTCTGATTTATAAAACAAAGCATAAAAAAATCGGTCTTTTCTGGCCGAGAAATTGGAGATGTCACAGGAATAGACATGAAATCCATCGTTTCCAGGGTTTACTTAACAGGCACTAAATCCATAGTTGTCAGGGTTTGCTCAACAAGCACTAAATCCATAGCTGCCAGGGTTATCTCGTTTATCGACAATATCGTTTCCGAGAATCCACTCGCAATACATGTCAATGGGTTTTTATCTCGTTTATCGACAATATCGTTTCCGAGAATCCACTCGCAATACATGTCAATGGGTTTTTTTTAGAGTACAGCTGGTGAATACAAAGTTCAAATAACACCTACAGGTTGCGAGCCCGCTAGTGTTCCACTGGACTGTCTAGAATAGTTTGTGATTGTCATCCATACTCTGCTAGATGACGGGGCCAACACTTGGGTAAAAGGCTTCTCTCATGGTTCACTTCTCACCCTTATCTCGTGGTCTATATAACCTCTCATCATTTTGTTTTTGTCACACAACAATTATTTCATCTACCCATGTTTTACCCAACACATTTTGTAGATATAAAATACATATACAGTTTAAATCATTTAAAACATGCATAAAATCGTTCATCCAACATAGTATACAGATAATATGCACACATAGCACGTAATTTATAAAATACTTCATATCTATGTGTAAGCTGAAAGTAACTATGCACTCACCTGAGAAGGTGGTGACTCGGATCGTTACTCTCACCACAATTTTCCTCGGACAAAACCTAGTATCATTACCACTAGAGTTTAGTCTAATGTTAAACGCGACTAATTAATAGTCTAACTATTATTATTAGTATATAAGCATTGAACAACACTCTATATAACTCATAATAATAGCCCAAATAATTATTTTAAGGACCTAATAACATTACTATAATTATTTGAAAGCTATATTAAAAATAGCGTAGGCGTAGCTCACTTACAACGGGTTTTCTCGAAAACCGGGCTTCACTTGGAGCAACATTTCTGAACCGAAAGACCCTTTTTCTTGGGACTCTGGGAGCCTCAGGGCTTCCTTCGGGAGCTAGGGGGTTTACCTAGGGTTTAGGGGTGGTTTGGGGAGCTAGAGAGAGAAAAATCTTAGAGAGAGAAGTGAAAAATAGGTGAAGAATGAGGCTGCCCTCGGTCCCCTTTTATAGGCCGAGAGGACTCGCTACGCGGGGCGTAGGACCGAAGTACGCGACATGTTCGTTGGATAAGATCAGCAGCTGGCAAGACACGTGGCAAGGTCTCGGAGGTGCAACGTGGGCGAAGCTGGGCCGGGGAAGAGCTCCTCGTACGCGGTGCGTTCCGAGTTCGGACGTTGGGCGTAGCGAGGGCTACGTGTCTTCATCCGAAGCGAGCTCTGTCATCAGCATCGGACGGCTGGAAATCGGCCACGTCATCATCATCGCATCAGGCTTCGCAAATTGCACCCTTAACTTCTAAAATTCGTATTTCCCTCATACGAGTTCCGGTTTCGACGTTCTTTATATCCACGCGAAGGCGAGAACGCACTCTACTACTTTCATTTAGACTCCGTCGGCTAATTTTGACTTTATTTTAAATTTTATATTTTTAACAGGCCGAGACAGGATTGGTCCGTTAAAAATCCATAACTTCTTCATCCGACGTCCGTTTTCGTCTGTCTTTTTATCGCTATGCTACAAATAACGAGATCTTCGATTCTCATTTAGGTTGTGTTGGCTAAAAACCGCTCGATCTAATATTCGAACTTCGTGTTGTACACTGCTAAGCCGAAACTTCGAAAAATCATAACTTCCTCATACGAAGTCAGATTTTGGCGTTCTTTTTATGGACGCTCTCGGTTTAACGTATTCTACGACTTTCGTTTAGATCACTAAGGCTAAAAATCTCTCTATCGTAAATTCACTATTTACGCTTCCTGGTATCGTGTCGGTTCCGTCGGGAAACTTCGACGGGTCATAACTTCTTCGTTATAACTCGGATTTCGGCGTTCTTTATATGTACGGAAACCTTGTAACATATTCTACAACTTGGTTAAGATTATTTATTCTAAATAATATTTTGTCGAAAAGTTGTTTTCAACCCCTGTTATCTCTTAATTGACTAGCACACTTCTACGGGCGTTACAATTATCTCCCATTTAGGATAATTACGTCCCAGAATCATCAACGAAACAGGGATTGTATAATGACTCCTTACGTTAACTCTTCCTCTTAGGTAATAAGCGTAACTTTTATGTTCCTTCGAGTCTATCTCTTAGACTTATTGACTGCAAGCAGTACTCGATCGTGCACCTGCTTTCTATCTCTGGTTAGGCTCCAAATTATGACCTATCATCATGTGATGCACGTTTAGACTCAGGTCTCTTAAATTCAAATTGCCAAATGGAATATACCTTCCTTCATGTTCTAATGTGTTATAATCACATCTCAACATGTAGCACTTTTAGCTATCAACTCCTTTAACAACGAGCGCGATACTTCTATTGATCGCTTCGATTATCTTTCACTTCAATCTTCTAGCTTAAGTCAGATGTTACGTCGAACTTGGTTCTCTGAACCACGTATCATACTCACCGTATTCGGACCCAATTCAATATGACCACTAGGTTCGGAATAACAATCATATTTTTAGTCATTACCGAAATGATGGTAACGACATATTTGAATAAATTGGTATCAATTACTAGCTCCTTGGTAACCCTGTGACTTTCCCTGATCCAAGCGTGAGTCTTGTGCTTCCGGTAGTATAGGCCTCTACTACTATTCACACCTACTCATACTCGTCCCAAGTATTGTCTCGAAGTTTTCCAAGTCACCACACAAGAAAATCACATAACAGTTTAACACACCAAATAACAAAACGAAGGTTTTATTATTTCTTGAAACTATTACATAGGTGTTCAAGTTTACCCTATAAGATTTTTTTTATGTCATGTAATCTTAGCATGTCTAGCACAAAAAAGATAAGGATTGGTAGCATATCAATTTAATAGGTTTGATTTTAAGAGAAATATAAGAAAAAAAATAAATAACATCAATCAATCAAAACACCCATTTTTACTTTCTCTCTCCTCTCTCCTCTCGCTACCAGCTTAGCACATCTTTCTTAGACTGGAAGGAGTGGGAGGGAAGTTTCCCTCACTTTTGGTGGGCCATACCCCTCTTTCCCTCACTCTCCTTCCCTCACATAAAAGCCAAAGAGTGGGTGGGAAGCCCTTCCCTCACTTTTTTTTTTAAAAAAAATAAAATTAATTTTTTTGTTATGAATTATAATTTTTAAATTAATACTAAACATAAAACTTAATTAAAAATAAAGAGCATTTCATTAATTAAAATAAAAAATACATTAAACCTAAAATATAAAAAAGTAGAAAATTAAAAAAAAAAAACACACACATAAACTAAAAATCAAACAAACCACCAACGACCTACGAAAAATATTTTTTCAGAATTTTTTCCCTCTTCTTCATTACGAGCTCGAGAGCAAGTCCCGAGAGATGATCGACATTTTCCATCAAAAACTTCATGTTTTCCATTTCTTGTCTCTTCGCCCGCTCCTTTTTCCTTTTTTCTTCTTTTTCTTTGTCGAAAGTCAAACGTTCGGAGAAATTTAGATTATATCGATCAAACGACAATGTTATCTTCCGCATTTCATCAATGTCCACGCTGAAATCAGATGCACTCGAAGAAGTCCTTTTTCCCTTTCTCTTCGCTTTGTCCCTACCCATTGGGCGTTTAATTTCTTCTAGCTCGAGTTCGTCGTCCTGATTTAAATCTAGACCAACCCGAGCATCGGAAGAGGTTGTGTAACCACTAGACCCCGTTTTCGTTCGCTTTGATTGTTGGACTCCAAAAATAAAATCCCGCTCGTGTTTTTTCCACCTAGGACTTCGGACCAATAATTTCCAACAATCGTGTCACTTGAATGGTTTTCCGACTTCCTCAAGGTAAAACTGCAACGCTTCTTGAAGTATTTCTTCGTCGCCTTGGCCGCTTTTTCGTTGGGTTTTTAGGTTGTTGTACAACCCGTTAATTTTTGAAACCCCCTTTGTTATTTCTCGAAACTTCGAGTTAAGTTGATGTTTCGTACGGTAGCCGTAACATTTTCCTAGCTCCTCTCGAAACCGTTCTAAAATGCGAAACCAAAAATGTTCTCCCGGTTGTGCGTTTCCCTGAATCGAATCTTCAGAAATATCAACCCAAGCTTTGACCAAAACTAGCTCTTCGTGTGGAACCCATGTTGTCGGCTTTTGTTTTCCCGGTTGTGCAACACCCTCGCGCACTTGTTTTTTCCCTTTACGTCTTTTTAGTGGTGGTGTTGGTTGAGTTTCGGATAATATTGGCCAACATTTTGGTATTGGAATTGTAGTAGGGATTGAATGAGAGCATCGAGTTCGGGGCGATAAACTCCTTGCGGGGATGAATCGATAGCAAAAATGTTGCGAGGAGGGATATTTATACTCGAACCATGGCTTTTTTTTCCGTCGATCGGAACTTAGAGTTTGCTTGTCGGGATTCATTTTTTTTGTTGATATAAAGTAGAGAGAATAGAGAATAGTGTGATGTTTTTAAGTTATATGTATATATTTATAGTAGTGGTAAAAGGATAAAAAATATAAAAAGAAAAAGAAAAGTAGCCGTTGCAGCCACAAAAAAAAATAATAAATAAATAACACTTTTTACCGTTATTCAATGGTAGTTTCTTCAAAAAAATAATAATAAAAATAAAAATGTCGGCCAATCGCAGCAAGAGAGAGAGAGAGAGAGCGGGAGAGGCTCCCCTCTCCGTTTCCCGCACACACCTTTCCCGCGCCGACGGTGCGGTATTCCGTCGGGCGGGAAGCTTCCCGCTTCCTTTCCCCGCACCCGCTCCGTCCTACCTTAACAACTTGTTTAACACCTCTTAGGGGTGGTGTGTAACACTCATAAGACTACCCCATTGGAGTGATTTGAACGAGCGACTCACCACTTTTTAATTAAAAATAAATAAAAACTAAATGTGTTTTGGTGATTTAGGCCGGGGAAGGATCCATGCTCACCAAGGCTTGACACTTTTTAAAATCAAATACACCCACTTGTCCATGCATTTGTCTATCATTCACTAGTGGGGTTAATTAGTTTTTTCTAATTAAATTTAATTTTATTAATAATTGTATTTTATTTTAAGTATGAAATTAAATAAAGTATATCAAAATAGGTAATTAATTTTTCTCTACAAAATGATACCAATATTGATATAGATTTTTTTATATTTTTTTAATATAAAACTTAGATTGGGTTGGATTGCTAATGAGAGTAAAATGTTGGGTTTAATCTAGTTATGGGTGTGGAAGAGAGAGAAGTTAGTTTTTTAATAAATAATTGGGTTGGATTGAATTGTGAATGAGGATATTCTAACATCTCTTAGCATCTCCCTTAGCGAGCTCCGCTCATTATAGCCTAAGGGTAAAAAAAAATTGTATTGTTATACTACTACTAGAAAAATATGCTATAAGTGCAACAACAAAGTAACATGTTGCATAGAATTTTAGTCCAAACTTTTAAAAAAAATAGTTTAATACAATCTAACAAATAATAGCCCAAAATAACCTTAATCAATACAAAAACCTATATATTTTACTCTACATTATAACCAAATTTAATAAATAAATGAATAAATAACTCAATTTTTATCTAACAAATAATAGTTCAAACCTTAAACAATACATAAAGCCCAAATCATTTGTTTGTGCGTGTGTTTTTTCAAGTTCCAATTACAAACTTTATCAAATATTTTTTTTGGTTTAAAGTTTAGGTTTGGCTCAAACTATTTTTAAAGTAAAATTTCTTTTGGGTTTGAGTTCGTCTAAGTTTGATAGGTTTCATAAGTTTGACGTGTTTCATGTGTTTCACGAGTTGTGTCGGGTTGACATAGGATTAACTGTGGTGTGTCGGTGTCGTGTTTTTCAACCTGCTTATTAAATGTATTGTGTTCGGTCCATCACTCTCAACCCATTTAATGTCTCGACCCGACACAACCTATTTTTCTATCTATGTTATTATATTTGATGGAAAAAATTGGTGTCATCATTGCTAAACATTCCTGTGTACGCCCCTACCAATGGTGTTCGAGACTAAGGTTCAAATTTGAGAGAGACAGATAGAGAGAGATCTAAACTTTTTAGTAATATTTTTTTTAAAACTAATTAAAATAATAAATAATAGATAACAATAAGTAATTAACAATAAATTAATATAAAATATAAAATATGAATTAATAGACTTAAATTGATGAGTGTCGACTCAAATACCAAAACCATAATTTTTTGGCAAAGTAGGATTGAATTTATAGTTTTTTAAAATAAAAATAAAAAACGCATGTGATTTTTTTGGAGTTTAAATGGATATTTGTGACAGACTTATGGAATATAAAGGCTTTTCTATTAAAAAAATATTAAAATATTTTTATTTTCGAAAGTCTTTCTCATTTTTTAAAGTTCATTTGAGCTTCAGTCTTATTGATAAGTCCTCGTAAATTCTGAAGCAAATGTTAAATGATGTAACATCGGCTCCGACCACTGCTCTGAGGATGTTCTTCCACGCCGGAGACGGATCTACGAGGTCACAATAGAGATATGCATTAGAGCCGCTCCAGGGACTGTGCCCCGGGAGCGGACTCCGACAATCAAGTTAGATCAACTGATAGATCTGAGATGGTCCTCCATAGCTGGAGAGAACCATCTTGGTGCTAGTGGTGGTGTATGGTGGCTGAGGGCTGCGGGTGGCGGCTGAGCTACCCGGCCGGAGTATAGTGTGGCGGCTGAGCCATGGGGAGAGGTCTAAGGGAAAGGTCCTAGGGAAAAAAAACTAGGAAAAGTCCTTGAGAGGTTCCTCTTCATGGAGGAGGCACTATTCTATTTATAGTGGACAATAAGGGGAATTAGGTCAAGCCTTGGGCTAGCCCAATTCAGGCCCAACTAGCAAGGAGCTGGGTAAGGCTGCCCGGAGGCGCCAGGCGGGCTGGCGAGTGCGCCCCATGCAAGGCTAGCGGGCGCGCATCAGGAAAGGCTGGCAAGGGAGTGCCAGGCGAGAGAGTGTTGAGCCGGGCCGACAGGAAAGTCCCCAGCAGGACTGGCGGGAGTCCCCAGGCCGGGCCAACAGGAGAGTCCCAGCAAGGCTGGCAAGGAAACGCCAGGCAGGGTTGGCAGGGGCGCGCCAAGCCAGGCTGGCGCGCTAGAACAGTCTAGGTCATGCTAATGAACCATATATCCGCTAAACAATACAAAAACAATAAAATAATATCAATACAAATAGATGGTCCTATAAATAAATTGGTAAAAAGAACTTGATCACTTAATTGAACATGCTCTTAGTTGGGTTGCATTCTCCCAATCAGTAACTGTGACTTAAAGCAAAATGAAATGTTGATAATTAACAATGAAACTTTAATGTTCATATTGCAAACAAAACACACATTTCACTTATTTAACTTGACAATGGAAACAGATCATAAGCAATCCACATATCACGTTAAAGAAAACCTAAAATTCCAAATCATATTATTGTCTCAGAAAGACATGAGAAATTTATACAATTTATGTGATCAGACACCAGTTACTTGTGGCCACAAAATTGCCTCCTACCATTTATTACAAGAACTCATTTCAGTTTAAAGATCATATATAATAAATTACTAAAAAACCAAACACAAGACTGTAACTATAAATCTATCATTATCAAAAGCTTAAAAGATAACCATACCATTTACACTCTATTTATTAACCAACTATATACAAAGTCAAAAACCTAATTCCCTTGTATCAAAAAGCCAACTGAGAACAGGTTTAAAAAGACACCCACTAAAAAAGGAAAAAAAAAATACTGTTACAGTTAGTTCATATCCATCTCTTTCAACCTAATTCAGTAATTCATGATCAAAACTCAAACCCAACTCTGCCATTGCAAAACTGTCATCTTCAGGTCTTCCTGTGTTCAAGAAATCCAAACAAGAACCTTGCCACATGTCTAGATTGTTTGGTTCATAAGTAGCAGCATCATTTGGGTTCAAATTGGGCACAAAACCATCTCTTTGATCCAAATCCTCAAGAAGCTGATCCATATCAAACATCTCATCTTCAGGTAGCATTTGAAAGTAACCTTCACCAATACAAAATCCCACATCTTTTTTCTCCTCAATAGGTTCTTCTTTGACCAAAGTCAACGGTTCATCATGTCCCATTTGCAGAAGATCACATGTAGTGGTGGTAGAGTCACAACTAGAAGCAGGTTTAGACATTGACCGAGAACAATCGTAATCATTTGTTGACTGACAATTTGGTAGATTGAGTCGGGCGGAAGGTCCATACATTGCTCGGGCGGCTTCATCATAAGCTAGGGCAGCTTCAATGGCCGACCCAAAAGTTCCAAGCCATAACCGTTTACCCCTATTGGGTTCACGGATCTCTGCAACCCATTTACCCCATGTTCTTTGCCTCACTCCTCTATACTGACACCTTGAGTTTTCAGGTCCTCCTTTACCTTTCATACAACCTTTCTTGGACCCTTTTGCAGGGGCTTTTCGGGTAATGTTGTTATTTTCTTTCCACTTGGCAATTGTTGCAGCCACCTTTTTTGGTGCATCACGCCTGCTTCTTGTTTTCTTCTTTCTTGAAGGATCCATTGGTAAAGAAGATGTATTGGAAGTTTGACTAAGAATATCCATCTCAGTGTTTCTGTAAATGAAGAAGAATCAAGCAATGAGCAAAAGATGAAAAGAGCCAACCAGATATAATCATTGCCTCCTATTGGGGTTTAGATGAAAGAATAAGTGTTTCATAGAAGAAATAACTGAATACTGGATCTTCAAGGGTTACTCATCTACACATCATTGAGAAAGTAAATTACTAGGGTTCCGAGATTGTAAATAACTAGGGCTCCAAGGAAAGAGATTAAAGATCCAGATTAACTTGATAAATTATGTCAGTTTAAACAACACCAGAAACTCAATTCAATTCAGTCCTTAACTACACATTACACAATCACAGTTTATTAATCTGCAAACAGATATCGCATACAAACAACATTCTAACCAATAGCAGTTCTATAAAAACAAATGCCATATAGAAACTCATAGGATAACAATTCATTTCAAGTCGAATATGCCCAAGTATCTAAAGTTTATCAGGCATCAAATATCAAATCGATAAAATCAATTCCACCAATATCGACTACTAACAAACCAGAGAATCAAAGTACGATTAATGCTTCCAAAAACGCCATCAAAAAATTAAGAGGCAGCGTACTTATGATTCATAACAAAGAGCACAAATTGCACAAATCCAAGATAAAACCCTAGTCCCAAGTCTCCAAAAACAATAAGTGTACTAAACTTCAAATGTTAAATCCAGATCCAACGATTTTCACACAAAATAACAAAAAGATCAGACGCAAACATACCTCTCTGTGTATCGAGTTATACTCCACAAAATAATTAGAGATTGATTCAGACTTGACGCCTTTGAAATCTGTTCTTGTAGAAAATAAGAGCAAGAGAAACAGAAGTTGAAGATATCTGTACTTAAATGTAATTCGCGAACAAGTTTCCTTTTCTTGCAGAAGTTTCAGAAAAATGATCTGAATAACTTTTGGGGTATTTATAGCCTTCTCTAGATATTTTCGCGATTGATACCTTTGAATATTTTATTATTTATAATATTTTTCTGTAAAGATCTGGATACGTGTAGGTGTTCGTGGCTACTGGAAACTTCTGCGCGTGTCGATAGGAGCTATCGTTTATCCCTTGCTGACGAAGGCATCCTCGTTTTAGCTTTATTAAAATTTGTCCTCCCACTTTCTTTTAATTACACTTATGCCACACGGTTACAACACCAAGAAGAAATCCCTTTGTACTTCTAAAACCATGTTTATTTGTTTACTGTGTGCTCATAATCGGTAATCCAATCTTCAATTAAAGTATTATTTTCTCTCTGATAGCAACCAATGATATGTAAACTTATTTTTTTATTTATCAATAACTTAACACAACCAACAATTTATTTTATATAACACTTTTATATATATATGAAAACTAAGTCAGAGAATGATGGAACCTATCCTCCTTAACAAATGGATGTTTTTTTTGTCATATGTCAATCTCTCATAAGTTTTGACACTTGTCATTTTATAGTATTTTTGAAATAAATATTATCCGTTTGTCAATTTTTGATTTGTTTCAATTTTTAAATTAAAGTCATATACTTATATATCTAAAATATTAAATATCATATATATGATATTAAATTACAATAAAAATATTTTTTCATTTCTTATTTTAAAGTTATACATTAAAAAATATTTTTCGTTTACACTTTAATGTTTAATTTTTTTTTTAAATCAACCCGTATAATATATGAGTCTCACACCTAGTGAGTTTATAAGATAGGATGTAAAAATAAATTAATAAAATAAGAAAATTTTAAAAATTCAATACTAATTATATTAAAATATGATTGTCAATGTATGATGATATTGTAATTTAATAAATGATATTTGAATGGTTCGTTTTTTAAACAAGCAATAGTTTAGATGATTGTAAGATAATATGATTTAAATGAAAAAAAATACTATCTTTTGATGAAAAGAAAAATTATATGTATACATCCTATAGATCTGAAAAGTAATTAGTTACTTCAATTATTATTTTGTTATATGTTTTGTGTATAATTATGCTTTTTAAATATAATAAGAGATCAATAGTTTAAGGATTTAAGTTGTAACTTTAGAGTTAATGTTTCAAAATATGTGATCGTTCTTTTTTTCTCAAGGTGAACTACATTTGAGATACAAAAAGAATGACAATATTATATTTATTTATAAAAGACAGAGTATGTAAAAGGTAATGATTAATGATTTTAAATTTTAAATTTTGATTTTATATTTTAAAATTCAAAATATGGATATTGATATTTATATTGTAACATCCCGACTCTCAGGTATAAATTTTAAAACTTCTTATGTATGTTTTTAGACCTACTCGACGAGTTGGATGCCCTTACTCGTCGTGTAGAGACGGATATGGTCGCATGGTTTATGGAACCTACTCGACGAGTTGGAGGACCCCAACTCGAGGAGTAGAGGTTATGCATGAAAACCTTAATTTTTAGGGTTTGCACCCTATTTAAAGGACCTTAAGTTATTTCCCCCAGCCACCCTTGCCACTTTTCACGGCCAGAAGCAAAACCTAATTGATCTAACCCTATTTTGAGTGTTTGAGGCTAAAGGTGTGTGTGTTTGGTGCATTTCTTGAAGAGGCTTGAAGATTTAAAGGCTTGGAACGAGAAGAAGCTTGTAGATCCAACATCTACATCATTTTGGCATCCATTTGAAAGTAAAAAGTCTTTACCTTGGCTTTCCATTTCTTAGATCTATTCTTATGATAGTATATGGGCATTTTGGTGTAAAAAGGGGGTCATGCTCGGGTTTGAGCTTGTCATGAGAACGTGGTCTCAGATCTAGACTCCCCTAGGCCTCATGAACATAAAGTTCTCGACTTTATCTAGCCCTAGCCCTTTTTCATGTCCAAAACTTCTTCCTAAGGCTAGTATTTAGTGTTTTAGCTTCTTGGAGCCTTGCATGCACGTAAAGTTAGCAACTTTACGTGGTAACTACACCCTAGGAGGATATATCTACAGTTTGGAGCCTTGGTTTCGCTTAAAAGCATCTGAATGAGAAAAGTACTGAAGGTTTTGTAATAAATAAAGGTTTTTGAATGTTTGAAAAAGCTTTAAATTGGCTTGAATTTTATGGTTGTTACATATATTTTTTTTATTTAGATGCATTGTATGTATAGTGGAATATGTGGTATACTGAAGAACTCACTAAGCTTTATTCTTATAGTTGTGGATAAAATATTTTACAGGTTATTTGTGTAACATCCATAAAAATCATGCCAAATTTGAACTTTTTAAAATATTTCAAAACCAATGATTATTACAAAACTTGTTTTCAAAATAGTATAATGTCAGAGTATCCCAGAATCAAATCATGAAAACATAAGGAGGTGTACGTGTAACACCCGAGATCAGAAAGGTCAAGAAAGGAAAGGAAAAACCCTAGGTTGAAGAGGGTTGACTCGTCGAGTCCAGGGAGGAACTCGGCGAGTCGGAGCGGGATCCGGGTGTAAAGCAATTGACCGACTCGGCGAGTCGGCAAGTGGACTCGGCGAGTCAGGTCTGGGTTTGGAAACCCTAATTTCGGGACTTGGTACCCTATTTAAGCATCTTATTCTCTTTCCTAGGGCTCAGTTGCGGCCCTATAGTCCAGAACCAGAAACCCTAAGCCTCCATTGTTGCCCATTCAAGCTTTCTTGCCTTTTTGGGTGATTTGAAGGAAGAAGGAAGAAGGCACACATTGGGGATTCAAGAATTGGCAGTAGATCCAGAGTTTGTGAGGTCTTCCAGAGCATTTGAAGGTAATGAGTCGTTACCTTCCCTCTTTTGCATATAGATCAACCTTTATCATGGAGCTTGGGGCTTTTAGGACAAGTTCATGAACCATTTCGAGTTAAAAGCCCAAATCTGAAGTTGCTACTTCAGATCTGTGTGTATCTTGGCCTAGAGAATCATAAAGCATCAGTCTATGGGATGATTGTTGAGCCCCTTTGTCTCAAACCCTAGTTTATAGTGATTTGAGCCTAGATCTCGTTAGCTACACGTAAAGTTTGCCACTTTACGTATGGAATAGGCTTTAGAAGAGTGGATCTACAGTTTGGAGCCCATGCATGACTCAAAAGTCCTCTGCATGTATGTAGATCTGAATGGACTCGGCGAGTAGCTTGAAGATGAGGAGGAACTCGACGAGTGGGATGAACAGCTCGTCGAGTCGGATGAAGTTAAGCATGAACTCGGCGAGTTGGAAGAACAACTCGACGAGTTGGTTGAAGATTGCCTTGGACTCGGCGAGTCTATTAGTGGACTCGGCGAGTCAGGTCGCGAAACCCCAAACCCTTCGAGTTGAGACTCGAATCAGTGAGTCGGGTGGTGACTCAGCGAGTTGGACAGGACAGGACTTGGAACTAGTTGGACTCGGCGAGTCATAGACTGACTCGGCGAGTTGAGTCGCGAATAGAAAGACCCTGAGCATATGAACTCGGCGAGTCATTAGGAGGACTCGACGAGTAGGGTTGACCTGGAAGGTTGACTTTGACTAGGATTTTGACCTTGACCAGAGTTGACCTAGTTGACCTTTGGAGGTCAGTTGGACTAAGTGTTTTATGGATATTGATAGCTCGGAGAGCTAGAGGAGCAGTGGTTCAGGAGATTGTCGAGTAGCAGCCAGAGGTTTATCAGCAGAGCTCAGCAGTTCAGGTGAGTTTCCCTTCAGTAGGAGCGGGTCTAAGGCCACAATGCCGGCCCGTTCAGCTAGCAGTAGTTTTCAGACTACGGTCCGATGTAGGGGATGAAGGTCCCAGTCAGCTTCGGACTTCGGTCCGATGTAGTAGTTAGTATGTTTGATGCCTTCGTGGCTCAAACAGGGTTTATGTGTTTATGCTAGTTGATATGTTTATGCTATGTTCAGCCAGCTTCGGACTTCGGTCCGATGTAGGGGACAAGGTCCCAGCCAGCTTCGGACTTCGGTCCGATGTAGGGGACAAGGTCCCAATCAGCGTCGGACTTCGGTCCGATGTAGGGGACAAGGTCCCAATCAGCGTCGGACTTCAGTCCGATGTCAGCTTCGGACTTCGGTCCGATGTAGGGGACAAGGTCCCGGTCAGCTTCGGATTTCGGTCCGATGTAGGGGACAAGGTCCCAGTCAGCTTCGGACTTCGGTCCGATGTAGGGGGCAAGGCCCCAGTTAGTCCGAACTTCGGTCCGATGCAGTGGGCAAGGCCCAGTATGTGCTTTATATGTTATTGTGTGGTATGTGGTAAATTGGGAGAGCTCACTAAGCTTCGTGCTTACGGTTTTCAGTTTTGGTTTCAGGTACTCGGTTCTCAAAAGAGGAGCTAGGGAAGATTGTAGAGCACACACCATAGTCAGTTAGCCTGGGGACGTTTGACTCTGATAATGAGATTATGTTTTGAATTAATACTCTAAAAATTATGTTATGACTTATGATACAGTTTTGTAAATATGGTTTTAGTAATGTTTTAAAAGAAATTTTTAGTCGTGATTTTTGGGTCGTTTCAGTAAAAAAAAGGAGCAATAACGCCCTCTTGACGATCACGCCTTCGCCTTCCCGAGATCATCAGAAGTACCTGAAACAAAATCAACAACTGTAGGCCCGAAGCTTAGTGAGTTCACCCAAAATACCAACGGCATACAATCATAATCATATCATATAAACAAACAACATGCATAATGAGCCTTCAGCCTGACTAGACCGCCTCGCAGGGCCTTTAGCTTATTTGGACCGCTCTTCGAGCCTTTGGCACGTCTGGCCCGCCTTGTACGACTTTCAAACTATCTTGACCGCTCGCTGGACCTTCGGCCTAACTAGTATGCCCTCTCGGGCCTGTAGTTTATCCGGTCCACCCTGGGTATGTTGGCCTTCAGCTCAAAGCAGGACCACCTCAACCCAACCCCCAAATCAAACCATCATGTGCACATAAATATCATACACTAACATATATAACAATCACACGGATCTAACAGATCACTAATCATAACAACATCCTATAACTAGGATACAGACCTAACCGGTCACTAACATAGCATTATCCTATATACCAGGATACCGACCTAACCAGGTCGCTAAGCATATCACCATCCTAACTACTAGGATGAAAATCAATGAGCATATCATGCAATAAACCCGAATACAAATCCGAAAAGGGACGGCAATGGTGCCTTCGACCCTATTAGTATAGTGAGGACAACTTGTTGATTAGTGTCTAAGTCCATAACTATTTTGGTATGTACTTGACCCGATGGTGCATGGTCCTTTTGGGTTGCCTTCACCAAAGCAACTTGATAGGATGAGTTATGGAGAGAGAGGATTAATTATGATTTATTAATATTATGAGAATAATATATATTAAAGGATAAATCATATTGTTTAATTAATATTAGTCGATATGTAACGACCCAATTTTCACGACCAAAAATTTCGTTTTAAAAACATTACTTTAGAAAATATTAATAACTAAAAACATTGTCTGATCAAATATAACACAAAGTGAACCATGTCCAAAAGCCAATTCATACATTCAATCAAAATATCAGAGTACAAATCCCAGTGAAGCTCGTAAATGCGGAAACCGGAGAGTGTGTGTGTGACATGCTGCTACCACGCCGGCTCCTTTCCCCTAGCTGAGGAGGTACCTGAAACCAAAACTGAAAACTGTAAGCACAAAGCTTAGTGAGTTCCCCCAT
The DNA here is from genome assembly GCF_051521515.1 of Lactuca serriola. Classification (NCBI taxonomy): domain Eukaryota; kingdom Viridiplantae; phylum Streptophyta; class Magnoliopsida; order Asterales; family Asteraceae; genus Lactuca; species Lactuca serriola. The sequence goes on along the minus strand of NC_136415.1, from coordinate 16,928,871 downwards.
CGTACCACATACCAAATAATCTCATAACATACATATATCGTCAGGCATATCTGGGTGCCCGACCTTCCCCTTAGGCCCTCGCGACCGGACATTGCCTAGCATATCTGGGTGCTGGCCTCCCCTTCGGTCCTTTCGACCGGATACTGCCTAACATATATGGGTGCTGGCCTCCCCTTCGGTCCTACCGACCGGATACTGCCTAGCATATCTGGGTGCTGGCCTCCCCTTCGGTCCTACCGACCGGATACTTCGGGGACTATCTCTCCTCTACTGTCACTAGCACATAGCATCATAACATGCTACCATATAACATAACGCAGGCAATACCTAGATGAATATCACAGAGACAAACATCTACGAATAACTCCTACTGGTGGGTCGGCATTGTGGCCGTAGACCCACCGCTACTGGAAGGTAACTCACCTCGAAGTAGCTGCTGATCTGATCGGGAACTGACTGCCTACTGCTGCTGCTGCTACTCCGGAAATCCTCCGGCTGCAATTCCCACAACATACTCAATCAAACACTGCTCGCTGACCCTTGGGTAAAATGACCATTTTACCCCTGACCACGCCCTAAGTCAAAGTCAGAGTCAACTTTCAGTTGACCCGACTCGTCGAGTTGGCTTTCCAACTCGCCGAGTCCCTACCCAAATGACTGCCCTGAATCCTGATCCTACCCGTCGAGTTAGGCGACGACTCGACGGGTTCACCTTCTTAACCAATATTCAAGTCCTTCATCCTACTCGCCGAGTTGTATGAACAACTCGTCGAGTTCATCTTCATCCGAAGAACACTTATGCTGCGACTCGCCGAGTTGTATGAACAACTTGTCGAGTCTGTTCTTGATCTAAGGAGATTGCCTTGAACTCGCCGAGTTAGGGCATTGACTCGCCGAATACCTCCATAGATGATTTTAGCTTCCGACTCACTAAGTCACACCCCGTGACTCACTGCTCACTCGACACTACGAAAAGGGGACAAACTCGGAGACTCGCGAACAGACTCGCCGAGTCATATGAACGACTCGCCGAGTCGTTGCCATGCACCCACTAAATACACAGATTTGCTCGATTCCAGTCCATGTCATTCACAGATCTGGACCTCTAGGACACGAATCACACGTAAAGTTTCCAACTTTACGTGTGGATATTCACCAATATGGATTTTAGGGCTCAAAATGCCTCAAAAGGGTAGATCTAGGGTGAACAAGCAACATGGGGCCATAAAGCTAACAGATATGAGCTCCTGGAGCTCAATCTTGCCTAGATCTAAGGGCCAATCAGTCTATTACGAAGTAATTTGCACATACAACTTGGGGTTTGGCTCAAGAATGACTTACATGAAGTAATAAGCATAGAAACAGGGGAAAAACGGATTATACCTCAAAGGAACTGCTGAAAGAGTGCAAAGATGCCTGGATTCCTTTCCTTCCTCTTGATCTATTTCCCCTTTTTCCTCAAAACCTTCAAGAACACACACAATAGCCTCAAACTCTCAAGGAACAAGCTTAGAATGAGGGTTGGGAGCTCTGGGGAGAGAATGGGGGCTGGCCTGGGCGGATAAGTCCTTTAAATAGGGTGCAAACCCCTGAAACTTAGGGTTTCTTCCAACAGTTGTGACTTGCCGAGTCCAGGATATGGACTCACCGAGTCGCCAACTTAAATGTGTCTCGGGTCCCGCATCCACTCGGCGAGTCGGACCTATGACTCGCCGAGTCCAAGGCTAAAAGAAAGGAATACTCAAATAACATTTACGTATCAGGAACCGGGTGCTACAAATCTCCCCAACTTATTTTAGACATCGTCCTCGAAGTCTGCTGCTCGATCCTGAAACAGCTCGGGATAATGCTCCATCATCTCGTCCACCGGCTCCCAAGTCCATTCCGAACCCTTGCGGTGCTGCCATTGCACCTTCAATAGCTCCACCTTCTTGTTCCTCAAATCCTTCGACTTCTTGTCGAGGATTGCGACTGGGCGCTCAATGTAATTCAGGCTGTCATCAACCTGAATATCCTCCAAAGGTACCACTGCAGAATCGTCCACTAGGCACTTTCGCAACTGAGAAACATGGAAAGTGATGTGGATCTGGCTGAGCTCGGCTGGCAGATCCAACCTATACGCTACCTTGCCCACCCGGGCTACGACCCTGAACGGTCCGATGAATCGCGGGCCCAACTTGCCCCGCTTCCTGAATCGAATGACACCTTTCCAGGGCGACACCTTCAGGAGAACCATATCCCCGACTTGGAACTCCAAATCGGATCGACGCTTGTCGGCATAACTTTTCTGCTGACTCTGAGTAGTCTGAAGCCTGCTCCGGGCCTGCTGGATCCTCTCGGTCGTCTTGAGCACCACTTCGGTGCTCCCCATGACCCTCTGGCCAACTTCACCCCAACATATCAGGGTCCTACACCTCCGTCCGTATAACATCTCGAAGGGAGGGCGGTCGATACTCGCGTGATAGCTGTTGTTGTAGGAGAACTCGGCCAGGGGAAGATAGGTATCCCAGCTACCACCGAAGTCTAGCACGCACGCCCGCAGCATATCCTCCAGAGTCTGGATGGTCCGCTCGCTCTGCCCATCCGTCTGCGGGTGAAAGGCAGTGCTAAAATGCAGACGAGTGCCCAACTCGTCATGGAATCTCTTCCAAAATCTGGAAGTAAAACGCACATCCCTGTCCGAGATCACTGATACTGGCACCCCATGTCGTGCCACAATCTCCCTGATATAGATGTCGGCCAATTTCTCGGCCGATATGCTCTCCTGAATCAGAATAAAGTGAGCACTCTTGGTCAATCTATCCACGATGACCCAAATCGAATCCACTCCACGTGCGGTCCTAGGAAGCTTCGTGATAAAATCCATCGTGATATCTTCCCATTTCCACAGTGGAATATCCAACGGCTGCATCTTGCCATGCGGCCTCTGATGTTCGGCCTTCACCTTCCTGCAGGTCAAACATCGCTCAACATACCATGCCACATCCCGCTTCATGCAGAGCCACCAATAGTCTAGACGAAGATCCCTATACATCTTCGTCGCCCCGGGATGAATAGAGAATCAGGACTTGTGCGCCTTCTCCATCAAAATTTGGCGCACGCCTCCGTGATACGGCACCCACACCCTACGGTGTAGTGTCAATAGTCCTCGGCTATCATAATCAAAGGAGGAAACCTGACCCACCACACGCTCGCTCTTCCGATGCTCCTCCTTGATAGCCTCTTGTTGAGCCTCCCGAATCTGCTCCAACAGGGGAGTCACCACGGTCATCCTCATACAAACGTCCCTGATTGGCGCCGCCTTGCGGCTAAGCACATCGGCCACCACATTGGCCTTCCCCGGGTGGTAAAGGATCTCAAAATCATAGTCATTCACCACGTCCAACCATCGACGCTGCCTCATGTTCAGATTCGGCTGATCCAACCCTACTCTTATGTTAATATCGATTATCACATGCTAGATATAGGGTTTAAAGTCTTGGATGAATGCATGTACAATAGAGAAACCTAGATCCAAGCATTAAGGTTTGCATGAGCACATAGGATGTTCTTATGGCCAAAACCCATCAGTGGTATCAGAGCCTTGATTGGTTTCTATTGTATTGATGCTTTGTGTTTCATTCATGCTTAGAAAATAAATTTTTTGCTCCTCTGACTGACAAACTCGTCGAGTCCCAAAGTGAACTCGTCGAGTATGATGAACTCGGCGAGTTCCTATGGGAACTCGGCGAGTCATGCTGTCAGAAAGAGGGATTCTCGGGATTTCATGTCTTTTTGTTGTTGGATAATTGCCAAATCGTTTTTAATTGATAAATTACGAATTTTATTGATATTTGATGATTATCCTTACCAAAATAAAAGATAATTTCAAATCAATCAAATGTTTACTTCCTTATATGATAAATGTTAATTTTTTGGATTATTTGATCATTATCTTGCATGAAATTGAATTAAGTCGTAATTAGATAATTAACAATTAATTGTTTAATTGCCTTGTTTGTATTTTGATCTAACAGTTTTGAAATGTTTCAAAACTTGCCCTCAAGTTTTGGAATTTAAATTTTTAATTAAAAGTTTAATTTTAAATTGTTAAAATCTAAAACCCTAATTTTTGAAAAAGTTCAAATTGCACCATTATGGTTTTATTATAATTAATTAAGTGTATAATTAAAAGGAGAGTTAATAAATTCATAGTGATATGGTTTACATTTAATTAAATTAAAGGTGTAATTTATTAAATTAGACCACCTAGTATTTTAAAAGTGTGAAATACACCATTATACTATATATAACATTAAAAGTCTAATATTATATATGTATAACTTAAACTGATAATCTTACCGTTAGTAGGCCCCATTAACGAAGCCGATTTATAAGGGGGTTATAAGGTTATGGCCTATAAAATGGTTGTTTAATGGGTGTCCACTCTCACCCACCGCTTCCTTGATTGGTGGAGGGTCGTTAGCCGAACGGGTAGCATAGGGCAAACCCTTTCCATTAAAAGTATAATGAAGTATAAAGTAACTAAATGCTTTTACAAAAAAATTCCCAATCTTAGTTACTTTAGGCAAAAGTGAATTTGATGCAATTCCATGAAATTACACTTTTTACCCTTGCAAAGACGTTAGTGGAGCATGTGTGGTTAACCGGCACACTAAATGGGTTCTAACCAAAGGTTGCAAATGGTGACTCAATATTTTGTCATAGTTCGGTGGAGTGTGTGTGGTTAACCGGTACATCGAATAGATGAATGTAACATTGGGGGCACCATGTAAGTTTGCATCGTTATTCACACCCTGTTTTGTGATCCTCGACATCCTAGTCACAAATCGAGGGGCATATCGAGATTTAAACATGTCATTGAAGAGTTCAATGAATATCAAAGGATCTAAGAGTTTTTCAATACATTTAAAACCTAATATCTTTTTCGTTTTAATGGTGGAAAATTAGTGAATCGTCATTCACTTACCTTCAAATGTTCTACAATTTGGGTTACGACATCCCTCTCCCAAGTTGTGGAATATTGTGTTGGGTCCTAGCCTTAATATCTCATTTGGGTGATTTATTAAGGACTCAATCAATCAACTAACTTGATTTTTCTCCTGTTTTGTAGATGTCTGAATCTAACTGTGGTTTTCCCGAATCCCATGGAAAAGGTTTTCCTGCTCGAAGTGAAAGACTATTACACAACAAAGGTGAAAGATCAATCCTTGCATTATGGAAGAGCTTGGTTTCACTTCCTCCACCTCCTCATGTTTTTCTCCCAAACCCACAAGATTGAAGAATTGAAAAGTTCAAAATCACTCAAGCCTTGTTGGTAATGAAACATGAAGATGGAAAATCCGTGTGTGCTCACGTCCTAGGGATGAAATCACACATCGATAGGTTGACAATGTTGGGTGCATCTTTTCAAAAGAAGGTTGTTGTAGACTGGGTTCTTCAGTCACTCCCTAAATCATATGATAAGTTCATAAGAAAGTATTATATGATGGATCTTAACGCAACCCTCATTGACCTAACTTACATGCTTATTGTTGTTGAATTAGAAATGATTTGGAAAAGTAATGGAGCATATTTGTCTGGTAATTCAACCAACCATGCTTCCGTGGTTGCTCCAGGAGAAGCCACCTGTTTCTACTGCCAAGAGAAGGGGCGTTGGATACGCAGCTGCCCAGAGGACCTGAAGAATCTAAGAGATGGGAGAGTCAAAAAGTATGGCTCTACTTCAGGTAATATCCACTATCTAACTCCATTAAGCTCCTATTCATTGATTCTTAATACATAACGTGATAAGATTACATTTGAATGTTTTGCAGGATCAAGGAAAATAGAGGAAGCTTGATGGAAGAGCAAGATGAATCTGATCACAAAGAAATGGATCACGATCGCATGGATTCGAAGATCAAATTTTGAGCTTAGAAAGTTATGATAGAGTTGTTAGAAGTATTTGATTACATAGTTTTTTAGTTGATTCTGCATTGTAAGGGCATGTTTTCCGCTGCTTTTATGAATAAAATAAATTTTGATTTGTCTTTTATATATATATATATATATATATATATATATATATATATATATATATATATATATATATATATATATATATATATCCTTGCAATGAAATCGTTGTGAAAAAATTGATGTTTGTGTATCTCTATAAATGGATGTGATTCTTAGTTATGTTATTTATGGTAATGTCAAAATTTTCTAAGTAAGTAAAGATTCCCATCACCCAAGTTTCAATTGGACAGAAACTTAGAATCATATGATTTGAATCATGTGATGTATGGAAATATTGGTACTTAGGAAATTAAGACTAATTCCTTGATCACCCAAGTATGTGAGTAAGTGCAGGACTAAAGGACTATAACACAATGTTGTGCACTAGTCAAGTTCACCATAAATAACGATAACACTATTCGTCATGATTAACTAAAAGTCTAGTAAGTGTGGTTATACTTACAAGATTAAGTGTAATTCTGAATCATTGAAAAGGTTTCAATGAATGGCAGAACGAATAAGAAGAATCATTTAGGCAGAAAGATAAAAGTTTCTCCAATCTAAGAAGAATGGAGAGTACTTTTGTATCAGTTGTTATGATCATCTTAGTGATTAAGAACCATATCACAATTAATCCTCTAAGGACGTCTTAGTGCACTAGTATGACTAAGAAGAGAAATCGGAAATTGTTGAAATGGTTAAATCAAAAGGATAAGTCATACTTCGTTCCTAAATCAAGTCTTAGAATCGTATTCAAAGATTGTGAATTGAGTGACACACACTCATCAAATGTGAAGTAGAATTTTTTTTCTTACTATTGCACGTTTGAAATTGGTAATTTATGATGTATTGGAGAAGACAAAGACCAACTAAGACCAAATGTGTGTAATGTTTTGTCTTGATATAGACACACTCCAACTCTTGGATATTTGTTTATCAAGAAATGTTTTTTGACAAGAGAATCTAATATGTTAAGAGGTCAGTGGGAGTCTGAAGATCTTGAAAAGATTCAAGAGCTAATCAAGAGTAAACCTATTATTAAACACTAGCACACGACTTGAGGTTTGTAACCCATCGATTTGACATGATCTTATTTCTGTGCCATTCCGATTTAGTAAACTATGCATATGAGTTCTACGAGTTCTCAATAGGCTGCATAAGGGCAAACACCTTGTTCAATGAAAGTATATTAAATGGCCTAGGTAAGCTGCTAAATAACTTTGAAGCAATGTTGGGACCCTTGATGGCAAGAAATAAAGAATGAACAAGTTTTTTCCATAAGAGTTTGAATTTGTCACAAACATTATCTTTCGATTATGCTTATAGCAAATTCACATGGATAAGAACACATACACCATAAAATCTAAGTGTCATAAGGTTTCTCTCCTTCATGAACATGATTGTGAGGAATCGCTTTCACTAAGAGAGATTTTAAGGAGATAGCGATTATGTAAATTGCATTCTCAAATTCAATTATGATTACGACATCCCTCTTCATAGTTCGAATTGTGAGATTTGGCAATTAGTCTGAACATTTGGGACATAGTAAAATAAGTTCTGAATTAGTTTAGACGCACATGTGAGATGTCTAAGGAAAGGTGTGTGATTTTGAGAAGCTTAGATAAAGGCTTATCGAAGCATATCGTATTAGAAACCATGAACTTTGGAAGTCAATAAGTATTGTTTTTCTAGAAGTTTAGCTGGTTCCTAAATATGTGTCAAAGCTAGTGGGAGTATAAATGTTATGATGGAATGGATATAATCATCATGTTAGTGGGAGAATGATTATTATTTAAGTATTGCAAGTTGGCAATATTAATTATAGAAAAACAAAAGTCTCACTTTGCAAATTTGCAGGGGTAGAAAAGTTGTTTTTGCTATAATTAAGGAAGAGAATGTTATACTTCGTTTCCAATCTAAAAGATTAGATTGGGAAATTTTAATTGAATTTATTCAAGGGTATATTTATTATTTGCATTCTCAAAGTTCGATTATGATTACGACATCCCTCTTCATAGTTCGAATTTTGAGAACACGACAAATAGAAATATTATGACGATATTATAGTAAGAAACTTGTAAAGTATCACGTTTTTTCATTATGAATTGTGTCCCATACACTTCGGGTATAAGATCAATTGCATATGCTATAATATTCGACTGTTCTAAAATTTTCCAAATGCATACGACATTTAGAGGGAAAAAGGAAATAGAACCAGTTTTGACTAAAATAATTAAACAACTGCCAAGGAAAATCTAAGGTTCGCCAAGGATTGGTCACTTATGGATAGTTGGAAGTATAGTCATGGATGGACCATATTGACATTATTATGAATAGATAAGATTTTATTTAGAATGAGTTGTCATATGGAAAAAATGGAAATGTTTCCATATTGGGAGTTGGATATATAGAATCAATGTCTAGATTAGAAACTTTTATGCAAGAACGATGTTAAAAGGAATGTACTTTGAATATGAGACTTCATGACTATGGAATTGTCTTGTAACAATCTCCAATAGAGCACTTTGTGATTTCATTGGAAAAGTCTTGGTGACTTTGGCGCCGTGACGTTACGAAAGGACTGTTGCATAAAATGTTAGAATCTAACATATTCTAGTAGTGGCGAGAATTTTGTATTCTTACACTAGTGGATTAGGAATTGTGAAATGAGTGTGATTGAAGATGTTATTCAATTATACTATTTCACAAAGTAAGGACCATAGGTAAACATAGTGTGTATGCTTGGTGCATGGGACAACTATTGTTATAATTCAAGTAAGAATTTGATTACCCGAAACATTATACAATGAATAATGTGTAATCAATATGGTGATTAAATAAAAGGAGTTTTATTTATACTCAAAAGTTTGGGGCCATATTAGGTTCGATTATTCTTGTGTTTCACTTTGCATGTTTTGACTTCCCGAATAATAAGATTGTCTAAAGTGTTTTAGACATAGCAAAAGTTTGCTGCAGGGTTCATGAGTGCTGCTATAAGATTAGAGTATTGGATTAAACCCACGCTCACTTGGATCGCTTCATGGATTTTATCACGAGTGATTGGTGAGTAAATATTATCTTTTATTCTTGAAACCGAGATGTGTAAGTTGTATGTTGCGAGTCGGTTACACATTGATAATATGTAAACGCACCAGTAACTTGGTGTTATAAAATGTATTGTTGTGTGTAATTCGGTGAGTGAGTGCAAGCGAGCATTGAGTCAAAGTTTATCCGTTCCTTTTACCCAAAATGGGATAAAAATCGATATTTGTGGGCCCCTCGATGATTTAGTGATGACACCCTAAGCGCTTGGCCAAGCCGGGACTGAGTTGATGTGTTCAATTGTAGTCTATTGTCAGTCATCATAAATCGGAAATCGGGAAACAACACATGAACAAAGAGTATGATTAAGATCAATGTATTAGTTCATACAATATCTAGAATGGAGGAATATATGATCCATTATCTAAAGGACACGCTTATGATAAGATCAGAGTTGACAGCGGCTTTTGAAAGCTACGAATTGCGGATCAGGATCTGAAGTCATACCCAAAATAGTTATTAGGCTTATCCAAGTGGGAGACTATTGGATTAGTGTCTAAGTCCATAACTATTTTGGTATGTACTTGACCCGATGGTGCATGGTCCTTTTGGGTTGCCTTCACCAAAGCAACTTGATAGGATGAATTATGGAGAGAGAGGATTAATTATGATTTATCTATATCATGGGAATAATATATTAAAGGAGAAATCATATTGTTTAATTAATATTAGTCAATAATTAATTAAGAATTAATTTTGTGGCTATAAGAGAATAATTAAACTTAGGGGACTAGAACTATCAATTGTGTGATAGTTGAATATTGGGCTAATGGACTCCATATTAGAGGAGTGGACGAACTCTATGGGGAAACCCATTAGAAATCATCCAAGGCCTCTAAGGAGGGAGTCCATGGGCTGCTTAGGGCCTAAGCAGTCAAATTAGGGTTTCCTTTTTAGATAACCCTAATAGCCTCACATATTTAAGGACCCCTGGGGAACCAAAAACGTGGCTAAGAGTTTCCTTAGGGTTTCTAGATGGTTTTGGGTGCCTCCTCTCTTCTCCTTCTTCATCCTCTTGCTCTTGGTGTTTGTGAGCCAATAGATGAGTGACACTTGTGAATCTAAGCTTTCAGAAGCCAATTACAAGGAGGATTTGAGATTTTTATTGCTACATAACAATCAAGGTAAGATCTAAACCCTATTCTTCTGTTAATATCAATTTCACATGCTAGATCTAGGGTTTAAAGTTTTGGATGAATGCATGTACAATAGAGATACCTAGATCCAAGCATTAGGGTTTGCATGAGCACATAAATTCCCAAATTACCAAAATACCTCTAGAAGTCAAACTGGTCAACCCTTGATCAAAGTCAAAGTTAACGGTCAAGGTCAATAGTCCATGTTGACCCAACTCATCGAGTGCAGCTCACTGACTCGTCGAGTCCTTCAAGAACTCGAGAAATCGTGAAAACCCTAGCTGACTCGCCGAGTTTCCAGACAACTCGTCGAGTCCATACGTGTCCAAAAGTCGAAAAAAACCCTAACTGACTCGTCGAGTCCATGTAGAAACCAACAACGGCTAATCTTCATCGGACTCATCGATTTGACCATGCAACTCGTCAATTCCTTTCAGTCCATTTCTCATTCAGACGATTTTAAGCTACCCCAAAGCTCCATATTGCAGATCTAACCTCCTAGGGCATGGTTTCCACGTAAAGTGGAAAACTTTACGTACATGTATGTCCTAAATGTCAAAACCAAGCTAAGGGAAAGGTTTAAATTAAGAAGAAGAGTCAAATCTTGCTAAATCTGATAACTTTATGACTATAGGGACTTAGAGGAGTCTAGATCTGAAGTTACAACTTCAGATCATGCCCAATACCCGAAATAACCCACAACCAATTAGAAAATGGACCTAACCTTTACATGAGGAGATCTAGTTAAAGATAAGTCAAGGTAACGACTTGTTACCTTCAAAATTATGCCAAGACGAAGTAGAGTCGGATCCACAAGCTACTTTTTGCTCTAAAATCCTTAGATTTCAAGCCTCATTCATAAAATGCACCAAGAGCACTCTTTAAGTTTCACAAACACTCAAGAACAAAGCTTAGACTGATTATGGTTCCTTCTGGCCGTCAAAAGTGGTAAGGGGGGCTGGAGGAAAGGACTTAAGGTCCTTTAAATAGGGTGAAAACCCTAAAAATTAGGGTTTCCATGCACAACCCCTACTCGTCGAGTCGGGGTCCTCCGACTCTTTCAGTAGGAGTCATAAACCACGCAGGCCAACTGTTGGATTAGTGTCTAAGCCGGTAACTATATTTAGTAAGTACTTGACCCGTTTGTGCATGGTCCTTTTGGGTTGTCTTCACCAAAGCAACATGATAGGATGATTTATGAATAAAAAGGTTATTATGATTTATTAATATGTTATATGACTAATATATTAATGGAGAAATCATATAATTAAATTAATATTAGCCAAGGATTAATTAATAAATTAATTTTGTGGCTAAAAGAGATTAATTTAATAACAGGGACTTAAATTGTCAAATGTGTGATAGTTGAGTATTGGGCTGAGGAGCCACTTGGACTAGGCATGGACGAAATTAGGATGTGTCCATCCTTAATTTCGACCATAAGGCCTTATTCCAGAGGCTTCCTTGGATAGCTTAAGGCCTAAGCTGTCCATTAGGGTTTTTGACTGAAACCCTAGCAGCTCCCGTATAAATGTAACGCCCAATTCCTGGTACGCATTTAAAACATTATTTTCCTTCTTATTTTAGAAGCTACTCGACGATTCAGTGGCCCTAACTCGTCGAGTAGCAGCGGGTCAGCACGTGAAGTTGGTGTGGCAACTCGACGAGTCCATACTCCATACTTGGCAAGTCCTGAGGTCTGGATGAAGCCCTAATTTTCAGGGTGTGTACCCTATTTAAACACTATTATAGCCCCAAACCAGCCTCCTTCACCTTTCAAAGACTTATCCCCAAAACCCTAGCCTCCTTGAAGTGTGTGTGAGTGATGTTTGCCCTTGTGAAAGAATATTAGTGCATTGTTGAGCAAGAAAAAGAAGGAGAAAGTAAAAGAACTCAAGGAAGAAGAAGTAGATACATATTATACTCCTCTTTGGCCATCCTTTCTGGTAATAAAGCTTTCACCTTGGTTATTGACTTATTGTATTGCCAGATCTAGTTTGTCCCCAAATTGATGGTTTTGAGCTCAAAAACCGCAAATCCCTAGTGATGAAGCTTTGTAATCAAGCCATATCTCAGATCTAGCCTCTCTTGAGTTCTAGGAGCTCAAGAAGGCCACCTTTTGGCAGCCATGGCTTTGTTCTAGTCAAGTAACCCCCCATAATAGCCAATTTTGAGTGTTATTGCTTCATTGCATCATAGATACACGTAAAGTTAGCAACTTTACGTGTTCAGATAGTCCCAGAATCCCAGATCTATGATTTGGATACACTAAAACTGATTAGAACCGACTGAATATAATTTGCATACAAAGGACTCGGCGAGTCGTTCTTCTGACTCGGTGAGTCAGGTCACGAGTCTTAGAATCCCTGTTCAGTAGTACCAAGTCTGTTTAGTGAGTGGAGTAAAGACTCAGTGAGTTAAGACATGGATCTGAGTGTAGAGGGACTCGGCGAGTCCAAGGCAATCTCCTTACCCGTAAGAACAGACTCGATGAGTTGTTCATACAACTCGGCGATTCATAGACTAGACGTGTTCTTATGTTGAAGGTGAACTCGACAAGTTGATCATACAACTCGGCGAGCCGGATGAGGATTGGCAGGATATCAGTTAAGAAGGAGAACTCGTCAAGTTTTGGTTAAACTCGACGAGTAGAGTCGGGAAGGGGAGTGGAAGGAAAGATAGTGACTCGAAGAGTTGACGGCCCAACTCGGCGAGTCAGGTCAACGGATTGTTGACTTTGACCAGGGGGTAAAATAGTTATTTTACGCTAAGATTAGTTATCAGTGTTTGATTAAGTTTCTTTTGGGAATTGTAGCCGGGGAGTTACCAGAGCAGCAGTCAAACAGTTCCCGAGCAACATTTCGGCAGCCAGCCTTACGAGGTGAGTTTTCCTTCCAGTAGGAACGGGTCTACGGCCACAATGCCGGCCCGTTTAGTTAGCAGTAGTTTTGGACAACAGTCTGATGCAGTAGTTCAGTATGCTTGGTGTCTTTGTGATACAAGCATGGTATGTGTTATGTAATCCGGACTATGGTCCGATGCAGTATGCAGTATATGTGTTCATATTATATGATTATGTTATGCTATGTTAGTCAGTTTCGGACTTCGATACGATGCAGTGTTCAAGGCCATAGTCAGTTCCGGACTTCGGTCCGATGCAGTTCTGGACTTCGGTCTGATGCAGTGGGCAAGGCCCAGTCAGTTCTGGACTTCAGTTCGATGTAGTGGGCAAGGCCCTAGTCTGTTCCGGACTTTGGTCCGATGCAGTGGGCAAGGCCCTAGTCAGTTCCGGACTTCGGTCCGATGCAGTTCTGGACTTCGGTCCAATGTAGTGGGCAAGGCCCTAGTTAGTTCCGGACTTCGGTCTGATGCAGTGGGCAAGGCCCAGTATGTGTTGTATATGTTATTGTATGGTATTTGGTAGTTTAGGGGAGCTCACTAAGCTTCGTGCTTACAGTTTCAAATTTGGTTTCAGGTACTTCAGCTAGCAAAGGGAAGGGTTCGGGATGATGACATGACACACACCACAGTTTAGCCTAGGAGATTGACTCTGATATTTTGATATGATCTTAACACTAGTTTTGATTTGATAAATTATTATGACATTTGAGATACACGATTCATGGTTTTTATCTTTTGATATTTGACATTATGGTTTAGTAATGTTTTCAAACAAAAATTTTTGGGTTGTATTTTTGGGATGTTTCAATAAATAGGACCCCTAGGCTACAGAAATCGGCTACCCTATTCCTAAGAGCTATAGAGCCGAATTCAAGAAGCCTCTAACCTCTCTCCAAGATCATTCTTTTGCTATTGGTGTTTGTAAGCCATTAGAGGAGTGACACTTGTGACTCTAAGCTTCAAAGACAAGAAGATTCAAGCAAGCAACAAGAGGTAATGATCTAGATCTGGTTTGTTTCTTATAGTTTCGAATTCTTCTCATTAGATCTAGGGTTTGTAAGCCTTGGATGATTGGATGTACAATTAGTGAAACCTAGATCCAAGCATTAGGGTTTGCACGAGCACATAGGATGTTCTTTTGGCTCAAACCCATCAGTGGTATCAGAGTTTTGATTGGTTTCAATTGTATTTGATGTTAATATGTTCGTTAATTGCTTGATATGAAAATCATTTTTCTGAAAATACCCAGCTCACGACCTGACTCTTTGAGTTCACGACGTGAGCCCAGTCTGTCAGACAGACTCGATGAGTGCAGTATGCTACTCGACGAGTCTGTGGATCAGATGGCTCAAAACTTGGATTTTTGACAAATTTTGTGTTTGGATAATTACCAAAATTGTTTTTGAATAATAAAATCCAATATATATATATATATATATATATATATATATATATATATATGTTATGATTATCCTTACCAAATTAAAAGATAATTACCATTTATTTAAATAATAAATTAATTATAAGATAATCTTTGATTATTTAATTTAGTTGGTGAATTATCTTCTAAATAATCTTGATTAGGTCAAATTTAGATAAACATTAAATTAATTGTTTAATTTAAAATTATTTGCTATTTGATCCTTTATGTTTTGAAAAGTTCAAAACTTGTCCTCAAGTTTTGAAATTTAAATTTTGTGATTAAAATGTTTAATTTAAACTAAGTTAAATTTCAAACCCTAGAATTTTACAAGTTTAAAATTCAACCTTATACTTTATAATATTATAAGATATATATATATATATATATATATATATATATATATATATATATATATATATATATATATATGTATGTATAACTTAAAATGTTAGTCTTACCGTTAGTAGACCTCATTCACGAAGCCAATCTCTAAGGGGGTATAAGGTTATGGCCATATAAAATGGCCATTTAATGGGTGTCCATTCTCACCCACCACTTCCTTGATTGGTGAAGGGTCGTTAGCCGAATGGGTAGGATAGGACAACCCTTTCTCGTTAATACGTATAATGAATTATACAAGTAACTAAATGTTTTTACAAAAAATTCCCAATCTTAGTTACTTTAAGAAAAGTGAATTTATGCAATTCCATGAAATTACATTTTGTACCCGTGCTAAGACGTTAGTGGAGCGTGTGTGGTTAACCGACACACTAATTGGGTTCTAAGTAAAGGTGGCAACGGGTGACTCATTGTTTGTCATAGTTCGATGGAGCGTGTGTGGTTAACCGACGCATCGAATAGGTGACTGTAACAATGAGGGCACCATGTACATTTGCATGGTCATTCATACCCGCTTTGTGATCCTCGGCATCCCAGTCACAAACTTGAGGGGAATATCGAGATTTAAACATGCCATTGAAAAGTTCAATGAATCTCAAAAGGATCTAGGAGTTTTTCAATACATTTAAAACTTAATCTTATTTTCGTTTTTCATGGTGGAGAATTAGTGAATCGTCATTCACTTACCTTCAAGTTATTTGCATGTTAGATTATGGCATCCCTCTTATAATATGTAAATAATGTTGTTGGATCCTAGCCCTAATTTCTCATTTGGGTATTTAATTAGGGATTCATTTCTAATCAAATTTTGTTCTTTTCCTTTTCAGATGTCGAACATGAACAACAACAACGCTGCTGGCTCGAGTTCCTCTGGCTCATTCTCACTCATGAACTTGTGTGGGAGGGTGATATTCGACGGAAACAATTTCAATGATTGGATCCATAACATAAGAATGGTCACCCGTTACGAGGACAAAGAGTATGTCCTTGACAAAGAGCTGAAGGAGATCAACATGAACACTGCCACTCCCGAAGAGATCGCTGCCTTTGAGGCCCACGAGCGTGATGCCACGAAAGTCCACTCCATCATGCCACGAAACCTTTGAAATAAGCTCTTAACTGATAAAGTTGGAAACTTTATCAGTTTGCATGTTTTAATGATGCCCAACATGCAAATTAATCCTTTAAGACCCATAATAACTACCTTAACACATTCATGGTCCATCCTTAAACATCAAGAAAGCATCTTTATGAACTAATAACCTCAGAGATACTAAGAGCAGCAACTCAAAGCTCCTAGAGTGGTGACAAACCGCTAGATCTCACCCATGAGACCAAAACTCATATAATGCTAGATCTAGGCTTCAAATGAGCAAGGTTAGAGCTTTATACCTCTAATGAGCTGGAAATGAAGTAGAGAGTCCAAATCCACAAGCCTTCATTCGATCCACCATCTTGCATTAAATTCCATTTCTTGAATAATCACCAACACCCACTAAAGATGCACACAGATAGCTCACAACACTCTTGGATGAGGCTAGGGTTCGAAATTAGGGTTTTAAAATAATGGAGGTTGATAAATGAGGGAGTCTTGAGGTTATAATGATGTTTATATAGTGCCCAAACCCTAAAAATAAGGTTTGGAACTCTGCCCATTACACGGGGCGTGCCATTAGGTACGCTGGGCGTACTTGGCCCACCCACGTGTCCCTTAGCTCAACACATGGGACTAATCTGCCAAATTATTTCACCAAGGGCCAAACTTTCCAAAACTTCAAACTACCATAACTTCTTCGTTATAAGCCCGTTTCCAACGAACTTTAGATCCACAGAAAGGTGGCGAGGAGCCCTACGCTTCTAACAACACACCATAGTCTTAAAACTTCCTGAAAAAAAAAACCCAAAATTCATAAAAGATCGAGCTATCAAATTATAATTATACCCTTGGGCTTTGGAAACACCATTAAACACTTGGATCACTTAAACCATAACACTCATATCCAAGAAGGGCCAAATCCTTCCTTACCAAGGACCAAAGCCTTATGATGACTGATAACTGGGTCACGACCCCAGGCATCGAAACTATTCGAAAACGGGTGTTACAGTTGGGCGTACAAGTAATTACGCCGCGCGTACAAGCCCTTAAGCGCGTACCCTGAGTGTACGAGTTAAGTACGCCCTACGTACTCAACAGTGGGCTTTGGTTTCATGGCCTCTTTGGTTTTGGGCCATGGTGGACTTTAGTTGACTTGGGCCTTATTGGGCCATCATAATTCTATCAAGGGACTATTAATATTTTATTAGACTCTTGGTTGTAGGCCCATGAAAGGTATTTAGGCCTAAGTTGGAAAATTGGGCCATATTGGGCTTTGAGTGATTATCATGGAATTAGGCCTTTGGACATTTGGATTACGCTTTGGCCTTAGGGCCAAGTTAGGGAAAGGGTAAAAATGTCTTTTACCCTAGTATGGACTCTTAATGTGGGTTAGGGTCCGATTATTTATTGGATGATTATTTTGTGATTGTTAGCGTGGGGTTTTTAGCGGACCAGTAGCCAAGGATTATTTCTGTGAGATTCGAAAATGCGAGGTGATTTTTCTCACCATGTTTAGCGGGTCTAAGGCACCAATGTCGACCCATGATCAGTGATGCTAGGATACTAGATGTCCGTGTGACTCATATACATGTATATGCTTATACGATTTTTATGTTGGGCGGGGCCCGTTATGCGAGTTTGGGCGAGGCCCGTTATACTCAGTGGGCGGGGCACGATATGCGAGTTTTGGACGGGGCCTGTTATACTCAGTGGGTGGGGCCCGATACACTCATTGGGCGGTGTAACATCCTAAAAGTCACAATCTAAAAATTTCTTTTTAATTTAATACTAAAACCATAGTCATCATATATCGCATAAAAATCATAAACAATGTATCTCAAATTATTATAACAATTGTCAAGTATATCAGAGTATAAACATCTCAGACTGGACAAATGGTGTGAGCACTACAATCTTCTCAAGCTCCTCTTTTGAAAACTGAGTACCTAAAACTTGGGCCCTGGCCACTGCATCGGGCCCCGCCCCGCATCGGACCGAATTCTGGAATAACTTGGGCCCGCCCACTACATCGGGCCCCGCCCGGCATCGGACCGAAGTCCGGAATAACTTGGGCCCCGCCCACCGCATCGGACCGAAGTCCGGAATGTACTGAACATAACAAAACATAAATATATAACATAATCATATATACTACATCGGGCTTGACCGACATCGGACCAAAGCCCGGAACGTATAACACATAACACAAACATGCGTGCATCACAAAGACAACAAGCATACATAGCTACTTCTCGGGATTTCCCCGGCATCAGACCGAAGTCCATAAAACATAACATATAACATGTAAACTAAACCATTGCATCGGGCCCTCCTAGTACTACTAACATCTAAACGGGCCGACATTGTGGCCTTAGACCCATTCCTACTGGAAGTGGACTTACCTCGCACTGCTGAAGTCCCACGAATAAATCCCGGGCTGCTGGCTGACAGATCATCAAGCTGTCAACATCCAAATAGACCCAAATTAATAATTGGATCCCAAGTACATATCCATAAGTCCTTTCTTGGGTAAAAGACTACTTTACCCCTAACTTAGTTGGATTCAAGCCCAAGGCCTAATCCAAAGGCCCAGTAGTCTGATAATCAACTAAAGCCCAACTAAGGACCAATTTTCTAAATTGGGCCCAAATCCTTCACATGGTCTTACTTAGAAGGCCTAACCATTTATTTGGTCCAAGCACTTGGCCATCCAATAGTCCAATACCTCATAATTTTCAAGGCCCATCTATGGCCCATATGTGGCCCAATTTTCCAAATTGGGCCCAAGCCTTTCCAATGGGCCTTATCCTGTAGCCCAGTCCAATACTCTAGTCCTTATATTTACTCTTGGATGGTCCATCAATAGCCCAAAACATCTAGGCCCAACAGGAGGCCCAACTCGAAACCCAACAAATTAGGTTTTTCACATGAAATGATGATTAGGGTTAAGTGCTCTCACTTAACCCATTAAGTCCATTATCCCACTAAGTAAATGATATGGAGTAATTTGGGGCTTAATACACAATCCAGTCCCAATGGCCCAAAAGTGGGTCCCAATAAGCCCAATCCAACAATTTAACAATTAGGGTTTTCTAAACCCTAATTAGGGTTTCTAACCCAAACACAAGCCAACCAAGTCCAACATTAAGCTTTTAGGTCCATTAGGGTTTGATGTGCACAAAAGTACCCACTAATTTTAATATTTATAACCTAACAAACTTAAACTAACTATGCACTTATAGGCAGTGTACCTAGTCAGATTACAATATAGTTTGGGTAAGTCGGGTGTCGATCACAGGGAACGGTGTTACTAATTGATTTACTTACTATTAAATTAACCTAATTATTAACAAGTTTAAAAGGGTTTTATCTGATTTTACAAGATCAGACGAACTTAAATCAAATTCGATAAGTAAAAACACACTCTTGTTTAGTTTGAATCCACTTCTTTCTTATGGCTAGCTAATGTTTATGGATCATCTAGTTGGTTTTAATTATATTAGTAATTTAGTTCTAACTTTACCAATAATTAACTAATTCATGTCAAACCATGTATGTTCACACACAATTAAACACATAACTAATTATGAATGTAAATATGCTATGTAAGATTTTATATAAACGCAATTATAGTCACAATACACGTTCTCTAGCACATCTAAGCTTATTTACTCTAATTACTAACTAAGATTGGTCTATCATAGCTCTAACAATTCAATGTTCACCAAATCATTAGGTAAACAAGTTCATGCAGTTAATGGTCACTAAGCTACACAGAACATGCAATCAAGCAATTAGAGAAACAAACATAAGCATGCTAGGTAATACAAATCAAACACAAGCAATTTTACCAACTAAACTAATCCATAAAAATTGAGCTATTCATAAGTTAGAAGCTTCATCTAGCTAAACAAGAGTAGCTAGATTCAGCTGCTCATCATAGCAACTAACAAACTAACACAAATTGAATTGAAAGGAAACATGTTCTTAAGTAACTAAAATAAACTAAATTATGGACCTTCACTCTTTTTGGTGTTGAAAGCCTCTTCCCATAACTTTTCTCTCCTTAAAATCGCCTTCTGGAACTCCTCTTTCTAGCGAAAAGTTGCCTCTATTCGTAATGGTCAAGGATTTATATAGTTGCTGATATCCATAAATTCACGTCGTGAATAATAAGATATTCATGTCGTGAGTTGTAGATAACCGTGCCCGTCAAGGATTCCTTCACCCGCGTACATATCTTCTAGAACCAACTCTTCACGTTGTGAATTCTTTAAGTCTCACGTCGTGAATAATCTTTTTCCAGATTTTCTTCTCTTTTAATCTTTTAATTCCCAAAGTTTCTTTCTTTAACGCTTTTAGTCCCTTTTCTTCAAAATGTCTTCTTTTTGGCTGTAAATAACATTAAAGCTTATAAGTACCGTTATTCTAAACAAATTACCAACCTATTAATAAAAATGTACTTAAATATTGCCTAAAAATAGGTATAAATATGGCAATATGAAAATACCCCACACTTAGACTTTGCTTGCCCTCAAGCAAATTTAAACTTAACCCTTGATTACTAACATCACATAGAACAATCCGACTCCAGCTCAGCCATTATGCCAAGACCTCAACGCACGCATTTGTGTCTAAAATTTCCTAAAGTACCTCCATACTTTAAATACTCACAATCTTCATAAGCACTCGCCCATTTTTTCCGAACAATGCTCATTTTATGCAACCCTCCGAATCCATCCGCAGAAAACCTCCTTATCCTCAAGGTATTTTTAGTTGAGCAACCTAAGCATACATAATCTAAAATTACAATCTATGATACCACTATGGAGCTTTTTTGGAATTCTTCACTTCCTTGATAATTTGATCTTTGATTTCTTTGAATTCACCTCCATTGTTGATTTGATTTCTGGTATCTTCAACTTTTTTGAATTTCTTGGAATTTTGATCTTTTGATCTTCACTTTATTTGCTCCAAAATTTTTCAAACTTTTCTTGCAATTCTCTCTCTCTTTTTTTCTTTTTTTTTACATGTACCTCACTTTTTTCACTCAAAACCTACATGCTTAAGCAGAGGCGCTCAACCTCAACCTTTATTGGTTAATGATAATAATTTTCCTGTATACATTTCAGGTTTAGGCTGCTAAACATATTGCATCCCTCAAACCAAGTGGGGTTATGTTTTTGTTCCATGATTTCACTAAAATAAGGGAGGCCACAAATGCACTATAACGTATATTGGTTCAACTAAACATTTGAACTTTTATCGGATCATCCCATATAACACTAGCAACTACAGTTCAAATTATTATTACTAGATTCAATTATTAATAATTTCAATTTTTAAATTTTCAATTTTACTATCAAATTCTATCATTATCTAGCAATTTACTTTTTCTACCCCTACCCCACACTTATTTCATACAATGCCCTCATTGTATGCATCAAAATTAAAGAAAAGGGAGAAAAAGGAACGGACTCCCCTGGGATAGTGGCGTGAACATCTCCAAAAGTGTGGAAAACGCGCATCTTGAATATGGACTCCAAAAATAGAAACTTGGATCTTGAACTCGCGAAATAAGGAGTATACCGACAAAACATGAAATCGAGCCTTTAATCGTCTTCAAATATGGTGTAAATCTCCAAAAGTAGAATGACCAATGTGGGAAAGCATACGCCACATTGTATGGTGGTAAAAATGAGCTAAAATAATCTTGAATATTGACAAGAAGAATAACATCAACCCATAGAAGACTAAAATGTCAAGGGCCTTGAAATTGTAAAAATATCATATTCACGACGTGAGTTTGAGACAATTCACGAAGTGAAATCGAAACTAAGCGTATTCTGAGAACCTCCTGATAACTGACTCACGACGTGAATAATAAAAGTTCACGTCGTGAAAACCGGGCAGTCAGAAAAACATTGTCAATTCTTCTTCTAATGTCTTAATGTATTAAGACTCTTCTAAATTCATCAGTTGATGACTCTTTCGCTGACTCTCCACTCTCTTGACTCACGCCACACTTATTTTGAAAATATGGGTCTCGACTCTCAGCGTTAAACACTCCTGGCTAAAGACGTAAGCACTCATAAATCGCTATCCTCTCAAGGCGCTCCTAGCAATTTCTGAGAAACAACCAACAACGAAGAGTAAAAGTAACATAATATTCAAAGTAGTTCTTACAATCCCATAAAAACAAATCAAACAAAATAAAAATAAATAACGATCAATCATCCTCCTCATCCTCATGTGCTCCACTGGTTCCAGCTCCATCACCTCCGCGTCCACCATACTCCGACCATCGTGGGCAAATTGGGTAATGATACCCTAAATGAGGCGGCTGCTCCACTCCAAGATGTCGGACAACATTCTCCATAGTGCCGCCTATCCAATTCACACTCACCGATAACTGGTCAAAGTAACCAGCCATATCACTCCCAAAAGGCGCACCAACCATGGAAGCAGGAGGGTGTATCGGTTGCCCACGGTCTCCCCTTCCTCTCACGTTCCTGCGCCTCGATCTCGGCTCTGGCGCAGGTTGGTTGGCCGGCTGATCATCCTCATCATCACCCTCAACATCTGATGGAACTATGCCCTAATGCGACCCAAAATTTCTGACCACCCACATAGTTTCCAAATATCCCATACCAAAGTCATGCTCGTCCACACACGTCATGGATCTAGTAATATCAGGAATAACCAAATGATAAGAGCGGGCCAAACGGGTAACAAAATGCCCCCCACAAATGGGGCTCCCAGGGCGCGAACTCGCGGCATACCCGACCAGAAAACGGGCTAGAAAATACGGGATGTTGCAACAAACACCAGGCTGTAAGATGCACCATAAGAAGAATAAGTTCTGCTTAGTCACTTTGTCTCCATGCCTCTTATGGTTGATGGAAAAGGTGATGAACCGGTGGAGTAAACGATGGATCGGGGACCGAATACTGCTCTCGGGAGATACTCCGGAATTAAACATTCCGGAGGCAATATTATGCCAGAAAGAATACCCCGTGACACCCACCACATAACCTCTAGCAGCTGCACTCAAAAACATGCCAAACTCGGGAGTCATAGCCTCTTGTCGATCATACAGTCCTACTCTCCAAGCAAACTCAACCAGGCTGCACTCCCGGTACTCACCCCCTAAATGAAATACCAACGCCTGTGGCCAATGTGGATCTTGAACAGTTTCCTGAAATGTCACCGTTGCGAAAAACTCGACACAAAACTCCTTGTAGACCCGCTCTTGTACCCGAAACAGATTCTGCCAACCAGAACAGGTAAACGAATACCCATCTCCGATAAATATCTTTGTCAAAAACGGGCCCACCCGGTCTACGAGCCCTACTTCCCTCAATCTTGTCCAATTGACTGTTGGAGCAACTGCAATTTCCCTGTTGTAGAGCCACTCTAATCTGTTGTTCCAACGGGTCAAAACATCGCGGGGCATTGTCGCAGGAAAATTGTAAAACGGGTGCAAACCCACAACCCCAGCTGGAACCTCTCTTCTTGGAGCCATTCCTGCAAAAACAAGGAAAAACCACAGCCAAAACAATAATCCACAAATTAGACATAAAGGAAACAATTTCTGTTCAGCCCCAGAATTCACGTCGTGTATCTTGTAAGATGCACGTCGTGAATTCGCATTCACAGAAGGCAGAAACGCAACAATAAGGGGTAAATCTAGTCAAAATAACAATGGGTTTTACTCCTATACTACTTCCAAGCACTTAACATGAACATTCAAAGGTTATTACGAACTTTGAAGAATTAATTTCGTCATTTCACTCAATTAACAAACCCTAACCCTAAGTTCATCTACTAGAGCATAAATTAAACTTGATAATCAATAATTATTACCTTTGTTGGACGTATTACGTAAGCACAAGGATGATTAGTAAAGTTGTCGGCTAAAATCGCAGCAATGAGGACCAAGGGGGGACCAATTTCTGCTTCCACTTCGTGAAGAATAAACAAATGAAGGGTTTACTGGTTTCTAGGGATTTATTCTGTGGTCCCGTACTTTTGAAAACTCACGTCGTGAGTTCTTAAGGATTCACGTCGTGAATAGTGTCTGGGCTTAAGTTTGGGCCATGTACTCACGGACTGATCTTGGGCTTGCTAGTCTAATGGGTTAAGCCATATCATGGATTATTTGTCCGGTTCATTCACAATTCACGTCGTGAATAAAGTCTGGAAGAGAAAAATCAATTTTTTACTTTAGACTAAGTTCTCAATTATTACTACTTCCATTTTAAGGTCCCTACATTCATTGCTTAATTATGTTCTAATAGAGTTGGATGACATGATCTAAGTTTTTAAAACTAAAATGCAAAAAGAAAAAAGAAAAATTTTGCAAACCAAACTCGGGTTGCCTCCCAAGAAGCGCTTCTTTTTCTTGGAGTCTTGAGCTGGACTCCGTGCCTCCTACGTTAAGTCCTCGGAAGAATCCATCACTAGGATCTTTTGTTCCTTGAATAGCCTCTTGTAAGCTTGAAGTCGCCTTTTGTATGCCTTCTTTGAATTCTCTTTTTTAACTTTCACCTCTTCTTCAAGCTTGCGTTTGGTCCCTTTAGTTTCTTCCTTGCACTTCATCGCATCCTCCTCCTCTTTCATCACCGGCTTTGTCACTATTGAAGTGACCTCCTCTTCATCACTTGTCATCTCCTCCTCCTCTTTGCTCACCCAAGAAGGTGGACTCTTGTAAGCTATGACTTCAACCAAAAATGGAACAGATGCTCTAGGTTTTGTTCTTTTGACTTGATGAACTGCCTTGATCTCTTCTTCCATAAGCTTTTCCAGTTCTTCTAGTTCATTATCTTCATTGATTGTGAACACCTCTTCTTGAACATGTTCCTGTGGGAAGCCATCTTCTATCCCCAAAACTTCTTTTTAATCTCCAACTCTCAAGGTGAGCTTAGACTCGCAAATATCAACCAAAGCTCCAGCAGTGTTAAGCAATGGTCGGCCAAGGATAATTGGAACATCGGGATCTTCCTTCATATCCAAAACTACAAAGTCTATTGGAAAAACAAATTTTCCAATTTTCACCAAAATATCCTCCACTATGCCCCGTGGTTGTGTCACTGAACGTTTCGCCATGTGAATCGTCATTTTTGTAGCCTTCATCTTCTGAATTTCCAATTTTTTATAAAATGAAAACGGCATCAAATTAATGCTAACCCTAGAATCGGCTAAAGCATTAACCTTCAATTTATTACCAAACTCACACGGAAGAGTGAGGCGTCCAAGATCCCCCATCTTCTCTGGTGTCTCTCCCAACACAGCTTTTGAGCTTTGTTCACTTAGAACCACCTTAGACTGCTTCTTTAATTGCTTGCGAGTGTCTATCAAATCTCGCAGTAATTTTTGATGCTCGGGAGTTTTGGATAAGGACTCGACAAAGGGAGTATTAATCGGGATCCCCTTCACATGCTTGACAAACTCTTTATGCTCTCTCTCTAGTGGACTAAGGGTAGCTTGGGAAGGAAAAGGCAAAGGCGGCTGATAAACCGAACCAACTACAGAATTTTTCTGTTCATGACGGGCCCACGTGGTGAACATATAAGGTTCACGTCGTGAATTCTGGAACTCAGCAGCTTCATGATTTTCGAGCTTGGTCTTCTTCATCTTTGGATTAGGCTGCTGTGGTTCTTCTTCCAATGCCTCCAGGAACTCAGAGATGGCTTCTTCTTCGGTGTCTATGGCCATTACATGAGATTGGGTCTTCGTTTCGGTATTTTTCGGGGATAAATTCTCATGAACTAGAGTGGCTAGTTGACCAACTTGAACTTCAAGGTTATAGATGGAGGCTTGCTGATTCTTAATTAAAGTTTGTTGTTCCATAATAGCAGAATCAGTGGCATCGTGTCTCTTTTCCGAAGCTTCCATAAACTTCATCAACATAGTTTCTAGATCGGGTTTCTTCTCGGCTGGTGGCTACTCCTTTTGATAAAAGCCTCGACCTGTCTGCCTATACTTCTCTTCTTTTTGCTTCTTATACTCTTCATATGGCAGCCACTCCTTCTTCGGTTTTCTCCAGTCCTCATCAAACTTATCCCCACTTGAGTAGCACACTTGAGCTTTTCTGTTCCCAAACTCATCTAAATTGCAGTCCTTGGTCAAGTGTGGACCACTACATCTCTCGCAACCCACTCTTATGGCATGTATTGACTGGTCTATTTGTGTTATCCTTCGATCCAAATTATTCAGCATAGCCATCACAGCTACTATTTCTTCAGTTTGGGCCCCTCCACTGCTTTTGATTCCATCTTGCCTAGGGTTGTGGTATTCGCGAGAGTGCTTCGCGAATTCTTCAATCAGCTCCTTAACCTCCCTTGGATTTTTCTTTGTCAAAGGTCCTTGAGAATCAAGGAGTTGTCTCGTCATAACGTTGACCCCATCATAGAAGATTGACATCTCTTGTTGCACATTTAGATCATGCTGAGGGCAATTTATGAGCAAGCCCTTGTACCGCTCCCATGCTTCGTATAATGACTCCCCCGGTTGTTGCTCAAAGTTGGCTATTGCCTTCTTGAGTTTGGCTATCTTGGATGGCGGGCAAAACTAGTCCAGGAATTGCTCACGCATTTGAGCCCAAGTGGTAATTGTACCCGGTGGGAGTGACTTTAACCACTCCTTAGTAACTCCTTTGAAAATGATGGGAAGCATCCTAAGCAAGACTGTGTTTCTGTTGACATTTGGGACATTGAAGTAATCCGCAATGTCGTTGACTTCATCTAGATGCTTAAAAGCATCCTCATGATCTTTCCCAAAAAATGGGATATCCTTCAGTGCAGTCAATATGTGCCCCTTCAACTCGATTGTGGCAGTGGCAGGTATTGCGGGTTGGACTAAACCGGGACCCATATCTTCTCGGATCCGCTTCTTGTAAGCTCCCATGGACATCTCTTCAATTGCTTCCATCTCGTTCCTTGGCTCGTTCTCGGGTTCGCTCGAGTGTTCTTCAAATTCCGGCTCGGTATCGTATTCGGACTCGGTTTGGACGGGTGTTTGATCCAAGTGCTCAAAGTTGCTCTTGTGCCTCGCGGATGAACTTGACTCTCCTGTCTTCTTTCCCGACTTCCTTAAAAAAGCTGACTTCAATTCTTGTAAGGGCGTCTTTTTCTTGTGAATTGCAGACTCGGGATCTTCAAGTGGTGGCACCAAGGGTGTGTTTGAGCCTCTGGTCATGAACTCCTTCAACTTGCTAAACTAAAAAAAACGTAAAACTGAACTAAAATAAGAAAATACTAAAAACTGAAATTACAGCTTTCACGTCGTGAGTTTATTAAAACTCACGTCGTGAATTCTGTGACAGAAAACAAAATTTTTGTTATATGCCAACCAACTAAGCTAAAATAACAAATAAATAACTAATTACTTTTTGCAGATTTTATTCCACAAAAAAGGGACGATTAATCTAATGCAACTAAATAAACTAATAATCTAAGCCGTTCCCCGGCAACGGCGCCAAAAACTTGATGTGCACAAAAACACCCACTAATTTTAATATTTATAACCTAACAAACTTAAACTAACTATGCACTTGTAGGCAGTGTACCTAGTCAGATTACAATATAGTTTGGGTAAGTCGGGTGTCGATCACAGGGAACGGTGTTACTAATTGATTTACTTACTATTAAATTAACCTAATTATTAACAAGTTTAAAAGGGTTTTATCTGATTTTACAAGATCAGACGAACTTAAATCAAATTCGAAAAGTAAAAACACACTCTTGTTTAGTTTGAATCCACTTCTTTCTTATGGCTAGCTAATGTTTATGGATCATCTAGTTGGTTTTAATTATATTAGTAATTTAGTTCTAACTTTACCAATAATTAACTAATTCATGTCATACCATGTATGTTCACACACAATTAAACACATAACTAATTATGAATGTAAATATGCTATGTAAGATTTTATATAAACGCAATTATAGTCACAATACACGTTCTCTAGCACAGCTAAACTTATTTACTCTAATTACTAACTAAGATTGGTCAATCATAGCTCTAACAATTCAATGTTCACAAAATCATTAGGTAAACAAGTTCATGCAGTTAATGGTCACTAAGCTACACAGAACATGCAATCAAGCAATTAGAGAAACAAACATAAGCATGCTAGGTAATACAAATCAAACACAAGCAATTTTACCAACTAAACTAATCCATAAAAATTGAGCTATTCATAAGTTAGAAGCTTCATTTAGCTAAACAAGAGTAGCTAGATTCAGTTGCTCATCATAGCAACTAACAAACTAACACAAATTGAATTGAAAGGAAACATGTTCTTAATTAACTAAAATAAACTAAATTATGGACCTTCACTCTTTTTGGTGTTGAAAGCCTCTTCCCAGAACTTTTCTCTCCTTAAAATCGCCTTCTGGAACTCCTCTTTCTAGCCAAAAGTTACCTCTATTCGTAATGGTCAAGGATTTATATAGTTGCTGATATCCATAAATTCACGTCGTGAATAATAAGATATTCACGTCGTGAGTTGTAGATAACCGTGCCCGTCAAGGATTCCTTCACCCGCGTACATATCTTCTAGAACCAACTCTTCACGTCGTGAATAATCTTTTTCCAGATTTTCTTCACTTTTAATCTTTTAATTCCCAAAGTTTCTTTCTTTAACGCTTTTAGTCCCTTTTCTTCAAAATGTCTTCTTTTTGGCTGTAAATAACATTTAAGCTTATAAGTACCATTATTCTAAACAAATTACCAACTTATTAATAAAAATGTACTTAAATATTGCCTAAAAATATGTATAAATATGGGAATATCAGGGTTCTACTGGGCCGGGCACCACCCACTGCCACCTCGGGCGGTGGCTCACGGCGGCGGTCACCATTATCAATGGTGGCAACTTAAAATCTTGACACAAAAATAACATATATCCCTTCACACATAATGTACACACACAACCACCTCCTATGGTGGCTGGTGGTGGAAATGGGAGACAAAACACGGTGGCGGTGGGTTTTTTTTAGCTAAACACACAAACAGTCCCACAAGCACATCCACTAACATGTACATTCGAACACACATTCATACAACCACCGCTTAGGTGGCAGGCGTCACTGGAGAAGAATAAAACAACGGCCCAAGGGCCACCGACGGCCAAAATGATGATTCTGGCGTCGAACCCACGAGGAAGAGATGAACAGTGGGTTGTGATTGACTTGCCTTTCGATTCCGACGACTCGTGACCCTCGCATGACGACGACACATCCCTTCATCGGTCCTCGACAATCTTCCGACGATTCACGAAGTCATTGGCGACAGTGGGGACGTGACGACGTCATTAGACGACGCTACAGCAGGCGAATGGAGTGGTTGTCGGACTCGACGATGCAAGCGGTGGTTGAGATGCTCCAAGGATGGTGGCGGCTGAGTCCCTTTTGGTTTAGGGTTTGATGTTACATTGAACAAGAGGGGAGGGGGGGGGGGGACCAGGTTTTATTCTTGTGTCCCTTTTCAAACATTATATCCATCTTTACAATTTTAGTCCCTCACCACCATACCTTTTCAACTTTAATCCGAAATTTACCATCCAACCCTCAACTTCTAAGAATCTTTACATATTAAGTCCAAAATTTTTCCTTTAGCCTTTGCTTCCATAATTCCTTCCATATTAAGTCCCGAGGTTACCAATTAACCCCTAAGCCTTCAAATCACTTCAATTTAAGTCCATTAATTACCAAACGCACCCTGACTTCCGAAATCCTTATCAAATTAAATCCATAACTTACACTTTTAACCCCCAACTTTTTAAAATTATAACCTTTGGCACCCGGAAACCAACCCCACTAAAAATTACGGATTTTAGGGCTACTATTCATATTAATTTTATCTATTTATTTAATTAATAAACGGGGCATTACAGTTCGGGCCCATTATGTGTTTATTTATGTATGGTATGTGGTATGTCGGGGAACTCACTAAGCTTTGTACTTACGGTTTTCAGTTTATGTTTCAGGTACTTCTGGTTCTAAAGGGAAGAGCCTGGGCTGATTGTAGAGCACACACCACCTCGTTTCACATTTTGTGATTTACTCTGATATGATATGACGATTGATACATTTGTTTAATTTGTATTTTTATGATGATGTTTTTGGAATATTAGTTTATTAATCTAAAAATGATTTTTTTGGGTTTTATTTTTGGGACGTTACAATGATGCTTATGTACAACAAGAAAGAGGATGAATGGCATCACCGCTACCACCACAATGCTTTCTGAAAATCACCTGCCACCTCTCCTCCACCAACAACTCCGATCCCTTCCCATTAGTCTTTCTATGGTGAAGGCTCCTCTGATAGTCCAATCCTCTAGATTTGGGTCATTTAGATCTGTTCTGATTCCTAGGTTTATATATTTGATTTGATTTGGGTCATTCTGATTTCTTCTCCTTCTCTATCTTTCTCTCTTCTATACCACTAGTGGTTTGATTTGTACATCTAAATAGTTTTGATTCCTTGGGTTGCAGATTTGATTTGGAGCTGTATTTCTGTTTTTTCTTGGTATGGTTGTGCAATGCATGATGCGATGAACATGAAGCTGTTTTGTCATTGATTATGATTTTGATGTGGTTTTCTTTTGTGTTCTATTTAATGAAGCAGGAGGAAGGGGGGTTTGAGTGGTGGTTGCGGTAATTGATGTTTCCAGTAATCAAAAGTTTTCTGGGTGATTTTATGTGCTCGTAGCAGTTGGGTGCTCGTTGGCGGTCCAGTAGATGAACGCGAGCGAGAAAATGCGTCGGAGTTATGTGTTCGCCGAAGTTCTTGCTCACCGGAGCTTCGGTAGTCGGGATATCAGTAAAGGCATGTTGTGGTCGTCGTTGATTTGTAGGGTTGAACATATGAGAAGGGGTGAGGGGTGGGACCCACATTGTTAGTATAAATTACATTAACATGTTTTCTTTGATTAATAATTAATGAATAAACTAAAAATAAAACATAAAGGATATTATAGTCTTTTTATGTCTATAAGAGACTAAAAACATAACAAAAACAAACAATAAAAAAAAGTGCAAAATAAAAGTTATAAGCAAGGACAAAATTTTGACAAACCACGTAAACCATTTCAATAATTTGTTTAGTTAATTTACTCGATTAATAGGCAAATAATTGTATTTGGTGCTTTAGTAATTCTAATTTTCATAGTTTCAAGTTTCAACTTCCAATTTCAATTGCTTCAACACTCAACACTCAAACAGTTAACTATCTCCAGCCCCTTCTCTCTTAACCTTTCTTGCACCTGTCATCACGGTGCCTTTTACCGGCAACAACCATGCTCAGTTATACAGAACACCTTTACAAACACAAATTCGACTACATAACGTCTCGAATCATCATTCATTCTTACGTTGTAATGGTATGCGTGTAATCTCTCATCTTCTTGGTTTCATACGCATTGTCTTAGACTTTTAGTAAACAAATGAACGACATTGTGGTTAACATAAGGAGAATTTAAATCTCCAAACCAGAGAAGTGCTTACAGAGATAGTTGTCTCAGTGATTGAATCTTCCATTACGTCAAATCTACCATTGAGTAAAACTTTAGTAAAAGGTCAATGTAGTTCTTAATCGACCACACCTAAGCTAATATTTTTAAAACGCCGAATACAGAGTTAATTTAAACAGTTCGTATTCAGTATTACGATTCAACATTAATACTATCCACAATGTATGGAACGATTACAAACCCTAGATGTCGGGGACTCATATTGCCAAGTTGAGCCCAAAGCTTTTAGTCGAGCCCCTTACTATTCCTAATGCCTTATGTTGCATAATTGGAGACCATGACCTATTGACCTAGTCCAACTTATCTGTTTGATCTTCTTGATTGTCTAATTGCTAGTTTGGTGGATTTGCTTGGTTATAAACCTTCTATACCAGTTAATTTTTTGGTTGGTTTGTGCTTTTAGCCGATAAGTACTACATAGGTAGATGATTAGTTGTTGGTGTACTTCAGTTGTAGTACATATGTGTATATAGCTCTCATTGTGTGATTCAAGAGATCATCACAATTGAATGAGAATTCATTATTTCTGGATCATAAAATCTCAGCTAGGCCTCTTATGTGCATCAAAGTTACCTCAGAGTTTCTCTTAAGTTGAATGTGGTACAATTGAGCTACATGGCACATATAGTTCTCTCTCATTGTTCGAGTATCAGCAGCATGTATGCATTGTAGATTTGGTACAAGTTTCTAAGACCATCACTGGTTGTATATCATAATTCATAGCCCTTAAAGCATGGGACTTGAGTGATCTTTAAGGTACTAATTAACTACTCTCTTTTCAATATATATATCCAACTCTGTTTCTCTGTTGAAGTACAAAAACTTCATTTAGAAGTGGCCTGTTTTTTTGCAAGAAGTATTCCAGTTGTTTCGTGCTTTCACTGTCTTAAGATTGATTTATTAGGTCATCAATGTTGATAAACATCTTTTCACATGTATGTTACTTTTGTGCTTTTGATGGGTGAGGTTTTAACTTTTAACCTTTGTTGCTATTTAATCATTTGAAAAACAGATATTGCTTTAGCAAAACATTTCTTTTAGTTCCAGTATAACACAACCATGGACAACAAATAATAATGTATGTATAAATTATAAAACCTTTGACAGAGATAAAGCTGGTGAAATCAAAACAGAATAGAATGCTAATACAATCATGATCTTGTCATTACTTTGGAAACAAATCTTTGTGTTCAACTTCTGATTATAAAGTACAATATATCCATTCCATCTGCCAAATATGCCACCATCTTTAGTTGGTGCAGTCTGCTATAGTGCTATCCATGACAAAAACCAGAGAAAAAAAAGGGTAACAAAAACAAGAATAGAAAAATAGGAATATCCCCAATGTGGGGGGAAAGACATTTAAGTAACACTCATAATTTTAGACAACAAGAATGCTAGCTATTGTTGTTTACTAATTTGATGCCAATATTATCAACACACAGGTAAATCCGGTGGTGGTTTCTCCAATGTCTGCATTGGTCCAATTCCATTGTCCACAAGAAACACCATCGCCAAACCCCACCCAATGTGAACATCTAAGTGACAATGCATAATCCAAGCACCTGAAAAAATAAACAAGAAGTTGTCAAATTGAACAACAAACTTTGTTAAAAATCTAACTTTTTTTTTTTTTTTTTTTTTTTTTTTTTAATCTATTCTTTACCTGGATTATCAGCAACAAATCTAATAACTGCCCACCCTTTAACAGGTAAACTAACTGTGTTTCTGAGAGGTGGATCCACAAGGTTGAATTTAGCAGTGTCTGTTTTCGGATTAAAGTTTCCAAAACCTTCTGCAAGTATATAAAAATCATATCCATGAAGATGAATCGGGTGGTTTTCAGCTGTGAAGATGTTCGTTCCTTGCAACACGATCTGCACTCTTGCCCCATATTTCAACTTATAGACTTTTGTCCCACGAGAAGGCTGCCACAAAGACTGGCTCACATTCCCAGTGTAATCAAACTTCACCGGAGGTTTCGCCGGAAAATCAGTAGTAAAAACTCCGGGAACCCTTTGTTGATGTGCTTGAAGCAAGGAGAAGTTAGACGGGAGCACAAACGATACATTGTTCATGCTGGCAGTGAAGCGGGTCCCGTTTGGTCCCTGACAGTTTCTCGCCCTGGTTTTTGGCGGACATTGATTGATCCCTAACCCTGCTGTAATAAACAAACTGTCATCAATTTCAGTCGGAACCATCACTTTTCTCGGGCTTCTGAAGCTGGTGGTGAAGGCGGTGGCGGTGGCGGTGTCGTTATATGCCGGGAGAGGCGGCATGATCGGCTTTGAAGTGGCGCACTTGGCGGCTGTACACGTGGCGGTTTTGTACTCCAGAATGGCGGTTGTGGTGGTGTTGTCGAATGGTGCACCTTGTGCACTGGCGTACGCACGTGCAGCAATGTAGTATCTACCTGGCGCCTGGTCAGCTTTGATGAGTACATCTGTCGTTTGACCTGGACCAAGCATCAGGACCGAGGTTGTGAATGGTTTTACATAGGAAGCATCTGCTCCTACCACTGTAAGTTTATGGTTGGCTATGGTGAAAAAAAGTTGTTGGTTTAAAGCTGCATTGATCACCCGAATGAGATTCGTCTCCCCTGAATCAATGGGTACAATAACCGTATCTACATTGAAAACAATTTCAGGTTATTATTTTCGTAATTTTTCTTAAAGATTTAGTTAACGTGACAATTTTTTCAAACCTTTGCTTGAGCAGCTGTAAAGATCACCGGGTTGACCATTGATGGTATACGCATCAGAAACATTTGGAGCTGCTCCTGTTCTTGTGGCTTCTCTGATAACATCTATCGGGTTCGCATCCCACCATTCACCTGATGATGTCATCATCTCATTACATCAGTCATGAATCATCAGGTATATATGTATTTATGAATAGTTATAAAGTTTATACCAAGAGCAATGACTGAATCACGTTTGGGTTTAGGAAAGGGGTAGGAATCTCCTAGTTTAGGGTGAATAACAATAGCACCATAAACAGTGGCTCTAAGCCATGAGCTATGTGCATGCCACCAAAGTGTCCCTTCTTGCCCTGAAATAGTGAACCGGTAGGTGTAACTCCCTCCTGGTCTAATCGGACACTGTGTGATAAACTCAGGTCCATCTGCCCATCCTGTTGTTATTTGTCTCACACCATGCCTGAATAATCACAAACATATAAATAAATAAAATCTTTTTTTTTTATCTAAATATAAATGAGAATATGGTTATATAGTTATACCAATGAATGGTGACATTGTATCGAGCTTTGTTGACAACGTGTATCACTAAAGTGTCGCCATTGTTGACTTCCAGAGTCGGACCTGGGAACTGCCCGTTGACCGTGATGGAATTATGTGTCTTGCATAGCCTCTTGATATTTGTTTGTTGAACCTAAACATTATGTAAAACACTTGGCATTGTTACAAAATAAACGTAACAAATTACAAATACATAAAAAAATGAAAATAAATAGAAAGATAAATTAATCATACGACAAAGTCATGGTTGTGAGTCTTTGCGTTTGCTAAATATCCCAAACTTGAAACTAGAAGCAAGAAGCTGAGTAAAGTGGTGGTGAACACAAGTGCCATTGTGCTTAGAGGAATAGATGAGTTGTGGGATTGTGAGAAATAAGAGGTGGTTACTTATATAGGAATTGGTAAAGTTGGTTATGGTGCATGGGTGATAATGCAGCTGAGTTCAACCCAAGTTGGTGCACCCACTGACCTAGAACATATGTGATTAACATGAATGCTTGTTAACAGATTTTTCATAATCATTTTCTTAACAGAAGTTAGTTAGTAGATTACCAAATGGACTTTATTTACTATTATTTAGATTTCTTAAAATTTTGACTATATATCACTGTTAGTTTATCAGAGAATGAACAAATTATAGGTTTCACATTCATTGAATCTAACAAATAGTTGTTATTATGATTAATGAATAAGTTATGAAAGAAATTGATATGATCTATAATAAAAAGTGAGAATGTGAATAAAGCACGAAAGGGGTACAATCAAGTTTGTTAACATTGAGTTGTTGGGAAAAGCTTATTTTACCATTAAAAAAATAGAGCGAAGTAAATATGTTTTTTTGACTTTTAGTGTCCATGACTCAATCCCTAAATAAAAGTAAACCAATGGATGAGTTGACGTCAAAGGTAAAAGGGACTATTTTCCGTGTTTATCATAATCATTAATCTTTTGTATTACACTTTTGAAAACATTTATTTCATATTATAATTATAATATAATTTAAACACCATCTTAGAATAATTGTTTACTTTATATTTTTTAAATCGGTGCTAATGATGTTACCAAAAAAGAACATGTTAAATACAAACTAAATTACTTGCATGTTTTTCTATTTCTACATAATAGCTTCAAAAGAAAATAAGTATTAGTAGATACCTTAATACTATAATAAAACAAGTACGAGCTTTTAATATAGACCCAAAAATATCTTACTTGGTTACTAACCATACATAATTAACATTATAATTAGGAAAATATTATACTTATTTTGAAATAAATTTCATTTATTTGGTAAAAAAAAGTCATGCTTAGGTGAGATGTTGTTAGATTGGGGGTTTAACAACAAAATTAGTTAGTGATGACAAAGATAGATTCATTATTATGTCCCTCCTGCCTTGTTTGGTGGATTGTCCATCCAAAGTTGGATCCTTTGTTATACTTTTATTTTTTCAAATTATTGTTCGAGGAAAAGTCTTTCTGTCTTTTTATTTGACCCCCAAAAACGTACACACCAAAAATTATGGGATGGACCCTTTCATGTTTCAAGTTTAAAAAGCCTTTCTAATGAATTGCAACATACTTTTTTTCAACAAGTTGATATAACAAACTATCTTTATTTATCATTTTATGTAATAATTCTAATAATTTTTTGCAATTTTTAGTTTAACTGATAAGTATGTTGGTTTAAATAGTAAAAAAAAAAAATTGATAGTATCTTACATAGTATCTAAGATGCTATATCATGATGCAATTTAGAAACACATTGTATATCAAAAACATTATTATTATTATTTTAATCGAATTGCTAACATTTTTCGAAACAAAACTCGACTAAAAGATAATATTGTATATATTGTGAGATGTGCAAAATTAACGATGGTATCATGATATAACATATTAATTAGTTATGGTAGTCAACCTATCCTTTATGACATGTTTGATTAATTTATGTAACATGTGAACTACATCACATGGTGTAACAGTTAAATTTGTCATGAGTACAACTTTACACATGTGTAATCTTTAGTTTAGATGAAACTACGTAAGTTTACTAATAGTTTTAGTCGGCTGTTGATTTATTATGTAGTAGTAAATTTTCTAAATCTAAATAATTTAGTTCGTTCATTCTCTATTGATTGAACTCTTTTAATATTAATTAAAGAAGATTGCATAGTGCATTTGGTTTTAGATTTGAAATCAATTTATGTGCGTATAAGCTAAATTATTTTTAGAGATTTTTGCAATTTAGT
The DNA here is from genome assembly GCF_051521515.1 of Lactuca serriola. Classification (NCBI taxonomy): domain Eukaryota; kingdom Viridiplantae; phylum Streptophyta; class Magnoliopsida; order Asterales; family Asteraceae; genus Lactuca; species Lactuca serriola. The sequence continues at coordinate 16,891,766 of NC_136415.1, read as the reverse complement.
GTTTGATGAGACCATAAAAATATATTATAGTAGCTTATAATCTAGTTTATGAGCTGCTACTTGAGATAACTTATTAATAAGCTGACTTATAAGTTAAAAACTAGTTTTTCAGCTAAACATAACATAAATGAAATCCATTGATCTATTTCTAAAGTCAAGAAAAAACTATTTCAGCATATTATTTTAGTGCCCAATATTGATGTTGTTGGTTATTAGACACTATAAATATATTAAATTTGTATGGGGTAGGAATGTAGGATACTATCATTATTATTAGTTAGTCATTATTTCCATATACAATTTAGGGACTTTTGTATATCTATAGACTATCAATGAGAAAGCATGAGGTTGATTTACAAATACTGTATTTATAAGGGTAAACTACATAAATTGTCATTGACTCCCTGTGGTTTAGGGTAATCGATTTTTCACTCGGACAGTTTATATGGTATTCTTTTATTGTAATTTTCATCACGGACCAACTTAAAATGACTATTTTAATCTTAATTAATATTTTTTTTTTATTTAACTTCTTTTTCATTATGATTTGTTTATTATTTATAATTTTAAAAAGTAAATGGTCACACCACATCTTTTATTCATTCTCCCACCTTTGTATGTAAGTCTGTAAGTGTGTTATGCAGTGTGGGTTGGTGTTAGGGGTGCAAACGAGCCGAGCCGAGTCCGAGCCTGGCTAGGCTCGACTCGGGCTTGTTTAAGTTCTAAGAGGCTCAAGCTCGAGCTCGGCTCGATTCGAGCTTCTTGTACTAAGCTCGACTCGAGCTCGTAAATAATTATACAAGCTCGACTCGGGCTCGGGCTAGGCTCGTTTTTTGTCTAACTTGCCTAAATAAGCTTAAGCTCGGTTCGAGCTCGTTTACTAATATCCTAAATTCCTAATCGACAAATATTTTAATATATAAAAAAATAAGAAATTATATTATATAAAGGCTCGTTTAGGCTCGCGAGCCTAATCGAGTTTAGTGACATAGGCTCGGGCTCGAGCTCGTTTAATAAACGAGCTTAATATTAAGCTCGAGCTCGACTCGGGCTCGTTTAAAATCGGTTCGATTCGAGCTTTTAGCGATCCGATCCCGAGTAGCTCACGAGTAGCTTGACTCGTTTGCACCCATAGTTGGTGTTTATGAATTTTTATCGAATCTTTTCTTCCAATAAAGCTATGAACTATCGGTTACTCAAACTATGCACTACACACTCACTGTTTTCTTTGAATTATTTCTTTCTATAAGATCATCATTTAATCATCATTTTATGATTCAATATTTGTGGTTATGAATCATATGCAAATAAATCCATGAATATGTTCTGATTAATTTTTTATTAATGTATTTTGTTAAAGGAAAAAAAAGTTTATTAAATTAAAATAGGTTATATCAATCGGTCATTTATTTCATAAGAGAGTCCAATATTAATTAAAATCAATCGTATATAAATAAAGGCTCGTTATTATAGTTAATCGTACAAAATTTTCTACAGTTACAAATAATGCAGCATATATTGTTTCCATTCATCAAAACATATTTTATAGGGAAATGATTTGTACACAACAGTTTTTTGTCATACACAACAATTCATGCATATACTGTTTCCATTCATCAAAACTAACCATAAAAAAAGCTCCATGACATTGTTGGCCATCAGGTTATCCAAATCCAACCATCTAAAAACTGCATTCCAAGTTTTGACAACCATTCACATTTCAGATTCAAATGAATGATATCTCCGGGATCCATACCACACATCGGACACAAAGTGAACATCAATACCCTTTTTAATCAACTTTTTTTCTGAATCAAAAGACGGTCTAAAACAAGACGCCATATAAGGATATTCACTTTATAGTTTATACGGAACAACAAAATTCCATCTTGTGACACAAGTAATCGTGGGTAGGAAAAAATCACCCAACAACATTCAAACTTCACTAACAATGAATTGAGCATCAATATTTAGCAATGTTTTGAAAACCGGACCGGACATTGAACCGTTCGTCATACCGGTTCGATGGTTCAGGTGGTCGGACCGGTTGGACCGTTCCTAAAAACCGGATATATATATATATATATATATATATATATATATATATATATATATATATATATATATATATATATATATATATATATATATATATGGAGTAATAAACGTTATTATTTAGTATATAAACATCCTTTATGTGAAAATTATATATATATATATATATATATATATATATATATATATATATATATATATATATAACATATCATATTCGAGGTGGAGTAAGAAACATTATTATTTACTCTATTGTTTATGTGAATATATATTTTTTTTAAATAAGAGACAAGCCAAAGAACCTTCTTTCTAATTGTGAAGTCTTTTGTTCCCAGTCCCACATCGAGTAGACGAAAGAAAGAAAAGAAAAACATAGCTTAATAAATAGGAGGGAAAGAAGTAAGTTGGCAAAGCAAATCCCACATCGGCTGTGGATAAAAAGATTAAGGTTTGTCTCTGTGACAACCCGATATTTCAAATCTTTGTAATGACCTAAAAAGTCAAGTATTGTAACCACTTTTGAATTAATAAAATAACTTATATATATATTTAAATCAAAAATCCGGTAATATCCGAAGGAAGAGTCAGCGTCCTCATCCGAGTTACGCGCTGCGTAACCTCGTACGCCCCGCGTACCCGAGGGCCTTGCTCTCGGTCCGTCCACTTCGCCCCTATGCGAAGCTACCGACCCGTCCCGTCCGACCCGTCCCATCCGACCCGATCCGTCCCATCCGAAGCCGAGGCAGTCGAGGACTCGGTCATGCATGACGTACGCGTACGCGCTGCGTACGAGCGTACGCCCCGCGTACCGAGGCTTCTCAGACCCCCTATAAATAGAATGCGAGGGTTTCCGGAAAAATTGCTCATTTCTCTCCTTTCTCTCACGATCTTGCCTCGATTTCCGTGCCCGTTCAAACCCGAAGCTCTGGTCTTTTTGCTCAAGTCCCGAGGGTCGATTTTACTCCCGAGATTCCCGAGAATCCCGAGAAAAATCCGTTTCTCAAGACGAAACTCTGCCCGGTTTCCCATCTTGCTATCTTCAAACATTCAAGTGAGTTCATACCCCTAATCAATATTTTAAATGATTTTAAATGCTTTAATGGGGGGGGGGGGGGGGGGGGGAATACAAGTAGAAACAAACATGTTATTAAATCATTGATATGTATTTTATAACTGTGTTTGTCATTTAACAGATTTCACATGCTACAAAATGTGATGCATGAAATGGTTTTACATCTTAAAAGCACATTGTTACCAAATGTTTTACCTTTGAAATGTTTATTAAAATGACATCAAGTCATTGTTAATTATTGTTCAAAACCCATAAGATGTCTTACAAAACCATTTTTCATTCTTGAATTAAACTATGCATATACACTTATATTCTTATATATATATATATATATATATATATATATATATATATTGATGTTATAGTTTACATCTTTCATTTAGTTTCCCACACCCTTGAGTAGTAAGAGTGTATAAACCTACATGATCAACCAGTTATATTACAGTAAGTTATCATAGGGATAATTTGAAGATATCCAACATTACTTCTATTACAAGGAATCACACAAGAGTCAGTTCATTCATGAGTCATTATTAGTACATTACCTGATACATGAGTACCTTTACATATGCTTACATGATACATGAACACAGTACATGAATACCTTTACGTAGATACATCGACTTGTGTATACTTACATGAATATATGAACCTCGGTTCATTAGGATGAATTATTAGTACCTTCAGTAAATCGTCCTGCCTATCCCAGTTCAACGGGAGTCAGTTACGGGACTAACCATTCCTGGAACCTATTGTTCGCTACAGAGGTTAATTGGACAATCTTCGGATGTTCATTAGGTTATCTATTTCGCTTATAGCAAGGTAGAGTCAGTTACGGGACTAACCATTCCTGGAATCTACTGTTCGCCACAGAGGTTAATCGGTCAATCTTAGGATGTTCATTGGGTTGTCATTACATATATTAGGAGACAGTTACGGGACTAACCATTCCTGGAACCTACAGTTCGCTACAGAGGTTAATTGAACAATCTTCGGATGTTCATTAGGTTATTTACTTCGACTACATCGATGTAAAGTCAGTTACGGGACTAACCATTCCTGGAATCTACTGTTCGCCACAGAGGTTAAATTGAACAATCTTCGGATGTTCATTAGGTTATATCTGTCGCGTCGGCAACGTTGTGTTACCCCCGGGTAACCCAAGAGTAATACTTTCATGGTTATATTTTCCTATTTACTTTATTTTGTGATACATTCACATAAACGATGAGTTAGACTAAGCACTTTTAGTACTAGTCATTACATAGGAAAAACTATCATTTACAAATAGAACATTCGGGTCTTGGTAGAAGACTACATTTCATACTTATAGAAAATAAGGGTTTTTCTAGGGATTTCATACTTACCTCAACATTTTCATTTAAAGGTTTACATGGCTTTCATAACAGATTTTCACAAACCAAAGGCAATGACACTTATATACTTATGAATTCACCAGCTTTAAAGCTGATACTCGTTTTCAAAATAACTTGTATTTTCAGGTCATCAGTACACAAGTACGGAGGCCAGGTTTTGAGAAGACGGAGCAGACAAGTTTCATCTTTTATTTTGATTGTATATTTTTGGTGTCTTATTACAATGAAAGAACACACATGTATTAAGTTTTACTTATAATGAAATGGATGATGTTGTTGCTTGTTTATTATATTACACTGTTGTGATACTGTACATGACGTCCTCCACCCCTGAACGTTTCCGCCGTTCGTGGTTTTGGGGTGTGACAGATTGGTATCAGAGCATTGTTTATAGTGAATTAAGTATATCAACCCATAAAAGATATACTAACTATAAATACATGGGATTAAAACACTTTGTCTCAGAGTTATACTTTTAAATAATAAAATATTTAAGTAAATTTACGTGCCTGCATTCATACTAAAATCAGTGTCACAACGACAAGAACAAAAGTATTACGATTGTTGAATATCACTAGTAAGTCTGGGGATATATGGTCAGTCTTAGGAATGGCATAGCCTGATCAACTATGTTGGTTCTAGGAGTGATTAGAATATGCCCAAGAATGGTTGTGATATGGCAACAAGTCTAAAAACTAACCAACACAACCATAAAGAAATACCATAGGGGTATTTGGTCTTACTGTAATTATCTTAGTCAGTTCGTCTATTTTAGCTATTCCTTCTGTTGTTGGGCTATGGGGATTTAATCCATGAGACACATTCATTAATCATTTATTCTTATCCATTTCGTCATCTTTTAAACGTATAGTTAAAGATTCCGCCACGCAGGAATCCAAGGAGGAACCCAAACAACGCGGAAACAATACCACCACCTGTACCTCTTCAACCACCTAATCCTTTCGATGCCAACATGTTCCAGGCAGCTTTCACAGCAGCAGTTGCAGTTGTTGTGTCAGCAATCAACGCTCCTGCCCCCAGCGGATCAGGAACAGGTGCACCACCCTCGAACCACGACGAAAGCCATGGACACCCTCGGGAGTGCACCTACAAGGACTTCACTAACGCCAAACCCCGCAGCTTCAATGGAACTGGGGGTGTTATGGTGTTGAGACAGTGGATTGAGAAGATGGAATCTGTCTTCGAGATCTGCGGATGCCAAGAAGGCAGCAAGGTCAAGTTCGCAGCTTGTACCTTCTCTGACCGAGCACTAACATGGTGGAACAGCCATGTTAACTATCTAACTTTGGTGGTGGCATATTCCATCGGCTGAGAAAAGTTGAAAGACATGCTGATGAAAGAATACTATCCTCGAGGTGAAATACAAAAACTCGAGCAAGAATTCTGGGGTCTACAAATGGTTGGATCCGACATCACTACCTACACAAATAGGTTCTGTGATTTGGCAAACTTATGCCCTGATATGGTTGCTCTCCAGAGCAAAAAGATCGAGAGATATATCTGGGGACTGTCGCCCCAGATTCAGTCAAGTGTGATCGCTTCTAGGCCTATTACCTTTGATAGTGCCAAGGAATTGGCACAATCTCTTATCGATCACTGGAAACCTCAGAACACAACAATCCCTACACCTGTACCACAAAAATCCAACCCCGACTACGACAAGAAGGGGTGGAATAAGAGGAAAAGAGGGGCTCCGCAAGGATCCTCCAATACGCAACAACTTGTGGCGATCAATGCTGCCACAGTGACTCCTGTTGCCCCTACGAACCTCTTACCAGAAAAAACATATGTTGGAACTCTTCCAAAGTGCACCAAGTGCAACTACCACCACCACAGACCTTACAAGGAGATGCAGTGCTCTAACTGCAACAGGAAGGGGCATACAGCCCGTGTCTGCAGGACGCCAACAGCTCAAGCCGCCCAGGTTCCTAATGTCGGTATGGGCCAAGTTTGCTACGGTTGTGGTGAAGTGGGCCACTACAAGAGGAACTGCCCTAAAGCAGGAATGGCTGGAGGAGTAGGAAGAGTTATGGCCCTGGGCCACGAAGAAGCAGTAGCTGATCCTACGATAGTTATTGGTACGTTCCTCCTCGATAACTCATATGCTTGCATACTTTTCGATAGTGGAGCCGAGAAAAGTTTTGTAAGTCACAAATTTGCACACCTGCTTAAACAAAAACCATGTGCACTAGATAATTCATTCACGGTAGAAATGGCTAACGGGAAAACAGAGAGTACAAACTGCATATTCGTAGGTTGTACTTTAACTTTAGATGGCCATACTTTCAAGATAGATCTCATGCCAGTCACAATTAAATGTTTTGACGTTATCATCGGTATGGATTGGTTGAGTCTTCTTCGTGCCGACATTATGTGCTTCGAAAAAGCAGTTCGTCTTAACCTTCCTAACAACGAAACTTTAATTATCTACGGCGACAAACCCAGTACGAGCCTTCGCATCATTTCGTGCATTCAAGCCCAGAAGTGCTTGCGGAAGGAGTACCATGCATTTCTCGCACACGTCGTCAATACCAGTCAAGAACTGAAAGACATCCAGAAAATCCCAGAAGTACACGACTTTCCCGACATATTCCCAGAAGAACTTCCCGGTTTACCACCACAACGCCAAGTCGAGTTCAGAATCGACTTAGTGCCAGGGGCTACCCCCGTAGCCAAATCTCCTTATCGTCTGGCACCGGCTGAAATGCAGGAACTTTCCAGTCAACTTAACGAACTTCTCAAGAAGGGATTCATTCGACCAAGCTTCTCGCCATGGGGAGCACCGGTCTTGTTCGTCAAGAAGAAAGATGGATCGTTTCGCATGTGCATCGACTATAGAGAACTCAAAAAACTTACCATTAAAAATCGTTACCCCTTGCCCCGCATTGACGATTTATTTGATCAACTTCAAGGAGCCAACTACTTCTCGAAGATAGATCTGCGATCTGGATACCACCAACTACGAGTGTTAGAGGAGGATGTTCCCAAGACAGCCTTCCGAACTCGTTATGGGCACTACGAGTTTGTAGTGATGCCATTCGGATTAACTAACGCGCCCGCAGTATTCATGGATCTGATGAATAGGGTGTGTCGTCCTTACTTGGATCAGTTCGTCATCGTCTTCATTGATGACATACTCATCTACTCTCGAAGTAAGGAAGAGCATGGTCAACATCTCTGTAAAATCTTAGAAACATTGCGATCGGAGAAGCTCTACGCAAAGTTCTCGAAGTGCGAATTTTGGATTCGACGAGTCGAATTCTTGGGCCATGTAGTTAGCGAAGAAGGTATACACGTGGACCCTTCTAAAATTAAGGCCATCGAGAACTGGTCAGCACCAAAGACACCTACTGAAATTCGTCAATTTCTAGGTCTAGCTGGCTACTACCGCAGGTTCATTCAGAACTTCTCCAGCATAGCGAAACCTCTTACAACCCTGACCCAGAAAGGCGTGGCCTTCGATTGGGAAGAGAAACAGGAAAGAGCGTTCCAAACGCTCAAACGAGCCTTGTGCACCGCCCCGATACTATCCCTTCCCGAAGGAATAGAAGACTTCATTGTCTATTGCGATGCATCCAATCAAGGACTCGGATGTGTACTGATGCAACGAGGTAAAGTCATAGCCTATGCCTCGAGACAGCTGAAGACACATGAGGTTAACTACACAACCCACGATCTCGAGCTAGGAGCAGTTGTGTTTGCTCTGAAGATCTGGCGACATTACCTATACGGTACAAAAAGCACGATCTTTACAGACCATAAGAGTCTACAACACATTTGCGACCAGAAAGAGCTCAACATGAGACAACAACGGTGGGTCGAGCTACTTAGTGATTACGAATGCGAAATTCGTTATCATCCGGGTAAAGCCAATGTAGTAGCCGACGCCCTAAGTCGGAAAAAATATACCGGTCGTAGAGTCAAATCTTTGACTCTAACTATCCATTCACACTTGTCCACGCAAATAAAGGAAGCTCAGCTCGACGCTTTGAAACCTGAAAACATGGCTGGTGAATCCCTTAGAGGGATGGATAAGAACTTGGAAGTCAAGGGTGGCGGAGCCTTATACCTCATGGATCGGATCTGGACACCGAAACACGGTGGCTTCAGAGACTTGGTCATGACCGAAGCTCACATCACTCGTTATTCCGTCCACCCGGGTTCAGATAAGATGTATCTGGATCTTAAAAAGTTATACTGGTGGCCTAACATGAAAGCAGATATTGCTACCTTCGTGAGTAAATGCCTTACTTGCGCAAAGGTTAAGGTCGAATACCAGAAACCCTCCGGTCTTCTACAACAACCGGAGATACCAGAATGAAAGTGGGAGCAGATCACTATGGACTTCATAACCAAGTTGCCCAAGACGACGGGGGGACTTGATTCCATATGGGTCATCGTCGATAGACTGACCAAGTCTGCACACTTCTTACCGATCAAGGAAACAGACAAGATGGAGAAACTTACCAGAACTTACATTAGGGAGATTGTAAGGCTGCACGGTGTTCCCTTATCTATCATCTCCGACCGAGATAGTAGATTCACTTCGAGGTTCTGGCAGTCATTACAAAGTTCCCTAGGAACTAGGCTGGACATGAGTACAGCCTACCGTCCACAGACCGACGGGCAAAGTGAGAGAACTATCCAAACCTTAGAAGATATATTGCGTGCCTGTGTGATTGACTTTGGAAAAGCTTGGGATACTCATTTACCCCTTGTTGAATTTTCCTACAACAACAGTTATCATACGAGCATAAAGGCAGCTCCATTCGAGGCCCTCTATGGCCGAAAGTGCAGATCCCCTCAGTGCTGGGCTGAAGTGGATGATACCCAGTTAGCTAAGGAACGAGCTCCCGAAAGCACTCTCACGGGTCCGGAGATCATTCGGGAAACGACAGAGAAGATCATTCAAATTCGTGAACGATTGAAAGCCTCTAGAGACCGACAGAAAAGCTACGCTGACAAGCGCAGGAAACCATTGGAGTTCTAGGTAGGCGACCGACTCCTACTGAAGGTCTCACCCTGGAAGGGCTTGATACGATTTGGAAAGCGTGGGAAGCCCAATCCAAGATACATAGGGCCTTTCGAGATTCTTGCGAGGATCGGTCCTGTAGCTTACAAACTCAATCTACCGCAAGAACTCAGTAACGTACATCCTACCTTCCACGTGTCAAACTTGAAAAAGTGTCTATCCGACGAGACTCTTGTTATTCCAATCGACGAGATCGAGATCAACGAGAGCCTCAACTTTGTGGAGGAACCAGTAGAAATCATGGACCGAGAGGTCAAGCAAACCAAGCAAAGTCGCATCCCCATCGTGAAGGTCCGCTGGAATGCAAAGCGAGGACCTGAATACACCTGGGAACGCGAAGATCAGATGAAACACAAGTACCCACATCTGTTTCCCTAATCCACAAGTGTTTTCTTACTTTAAATTTCGGGACGAAATTCCATCTAACGGGGGGATGATGTGACAACCCAATATTTCAAATCTTTGTAATGACCTAAAAAGTCAAGTATTGTAACCACTTTTGAATTAATAAAATAACTTATATATATATATATATATATATATATATATATATATATATATATATATCAAAAATCCGGTAATATCCGAAGGAAGAGTCAGCGTCCTCATCCGAGTTACGCGCTGCGTAACCTCGTACGCCCCGTGTACCCGAGGGCCTTGGTCTCGGTCCGTCCACGTCGCCCCTATGCGAAGCTACCGACCCGTCCCATCCGAACCGATCCGTCCCATCCGAAGCCGAGGCAGTCGAGGACTCGGTCATGCATGACGTACGCGTACGCGCTGCCTACGAGCGTACGCCCCGCGTACCGAGGCTTCTCAGACCCCCTATAAATAGAATGCGAGGGTTTCCGGAAAAATTGCTCATTTCTCTCCTTTCTCTCACGATCTTGCCTCGATTTCCGTGCCCGTTCAAACCCGAAGCTCTGGTCTTTTTGCTCAAGTCCCGAGGGTCGATTTTACTCCCGAGATTCCCGAGAATCCCGAGAAAAATCCGTTTCTCAAGACGAAACTTTGTCCGGTTTCCCATCTCGCTATCTTCAAACTTTCAAGTGAGTTCATACCTCTAATCAATATTTTAAATGATTTTAAATGCTTTAATGGGGGGGGGGGGGAATACAAGTAGAAACAAACATGTTATTAAATCATTGATATGTATTTTATAACTGTGTTTGTCATTTAACAGATTTCACATGCTACAAAATGTGATGCATGAAATGGTTTTACATCTTAAAAGCACATTGTTACCAAATGTTTTACCTTTGAAATGTTTATTAAAATGACATCAAGTCATTGTTAATTATTGTTCAAAACCCATAAGATGTCTTACAAAACCATTTTTCATTCTTGAACTAAACTATGCATATACACTTATATTCTTATATATATATATATATATATATATATATATATATATATTGATGTTATTGTTTACATCTTTCATTTAGTTTCCCACACCCTTGAGTAGTAAGAGTGTATAAACCTACATGATCAACCAGTTATATTACAGTAAGTTATCATAGGGATAATTTGAAGATATCCAACATTACTTCTATTACAAGGAATCACACAAGAGTCAGTTCATTCATGAGTCATTATTAGTACATTACCTAATACATGAGTATCTTTACATATGCTTACATGATACATGAACACGCTTACATGAACACAGTACATGAATACATTTACGTAGATACATCGACCTGTGTATACTTACATGAATATCTGAACCTCGGTTCATTAGGATGAATTATTAGTACCTTCAGTAAATCGTCCTGCCTATCCCAGTTCAACGGGAGTCAGTTACGGGACTAACCATTCCTGGAACCTATTGTTCGCTACAGAGGTTAATTGGACAATCTTCGGATGTTCATTAGGTTATCTATTTCGCTTATAGCAAGGTAGAGTCAGTTACGGGACTAACCATTCCTGGAATCTACTGTTCGCCACAGAGGTTAATCGGTCAATCTTAGGATGTTCATTGGGTTGTCATTACATATATTAGGAGACAGTTACGGGACTAACCATTCCTGGAACCTACAGTTCGCTACAGAGGTTAATTGAACAATCTTCGGATGTTCATTAGGTTATTTACTTCGACTACATCGATGTAAAGTCAGTTACGGGACTAACCATTCCTGGAATCTACTGTTCGCCACAGAGGTTAAATTGAACAATCTTCGGATGTTCATTAGGTTATATCTGTCGCGTCGGCAACGTTGTGTTACTCCCGGGTAACCCAAGAGTAATACTTTCATGGTTATATTTTCCTATTTACTTTATTTTGTGATACATTCACATAAACGATGAGTTAGACTAAGCACTTTTAGTACTAGTCATTACACAGGAAAAACTATCATTTACAAATAGAACATTCGGGTCTTGGTAGAAGACTACATTTCATACTTATAGAAAATAAGGGTTTTTCTAGGGATTTCATACTTACCTCAACATTTTCATTTAAAGGTGTACATGGCTTTCATAACAGATTTTCACAAACCAAAGGCAATGACACTTATATACTTATGAATTCACCAGCTTTAAAGCTGATACTCGCTTTCAAAATAACTTGTATTCTCAGGTCATCAGTAGACAGGTACGGAGGCCAGGTTTTGAGAAGACGGAGCAGACAAGTTTCGTCTTTTATTTTGATTGTATATTTTTGGTGTCTTATTACAATGAAAGAACACACATGTATTAAATTTTACTTATAATGAAATGGATGATGTTGTTGCTTGTTTATTATATTACACTGTTGTGATACTGTACATGACGTCCTCCACCCTTGAACGTTTCTGCCGTTCGTGGTTTTGGGGTGTGACAGTCTCCTTATTAAAAGGAACCCACAGGTAGACAAACTAGTTAAATGGCCGGCTGTCTTCATTTAGAAAAAAAACCGTTTTTTTTTGGTTGAACCAGTACCGGTTCTAACCGGTTTGTTAAAAACCGCCGGTTTTCTACGGTTTGCTAAACAAGCGGTTTTTAGGGCATTTTGAACCGGATTTGTAACCGGTTCCCGGTTGAACCAGCCGGTCCGGTCTGGTTTTCAAAACAGTGATATTTAGGCTCCATGCCAACATATACAATGAATTGAGCATCAATATTTAGGCTCCATGCCCACATATCCTTCATAGGTTACAATTGCACTTTAGCCACATATTGCATGAGATCCATAAGTTGTTCTTGCTCAAAACCACCTCGAACTCTTGGTCGCTAATGACACACCCAACCATCTATCCCTTGACGATCCACCACAAAACAATCCCGAACAGTTTAAAGGGCAAACAATCGAGACATACAATCTTTAAGAGCCAACCCCCTAACCAAACATCATGACAGAAACTATTAGAAATGACATCTTCAACCACTCTTACCGCGGTATCATAGGGGATGATACCGAGGGAATGAAGACTATTTAAGGATCTCACGATTGTTTCTAATATATTCAGTTAAAAAAACAACAAATTTTGATTCATATTAATAGTATTTTGATATAAATTTGAAATTTTGATTCATATTAATAGTATTTTGATATTAATTTGATTCGAGTTGTTAGTTTAAGTGGTGAAACATAAAAATCTAAATCAAAACCCGATTTTGTATCATTTATTTTTAGTTGTTTTTATCATTATTAGGTGTGAAACTCGTATAGTACACAGGTTGATTAAAAAGAATTATATATGAAGATATAAACATTAACTTTTTTTAAAGAAAACATTAAATATCAAAGTGTAAACATTAAGTATTTTTTAAAATAAAATTTCAAAATATATACAAACAAAACGATGAATAAATAAATAATTCAATTTATACTAATAAAACAAACTATAGAAAAATAATTATATTTTGACCATATAACTTTTTTTAGTTTGTCAATAAAAAGCAATAAAGTTTGATTATTTTTACTATATAGACCATTTTATCTAAAATGACAAGGAACTTTGAAAGAAACATACTAATTTTGAATTATATATATTGAAGAAAACATATTAAAATTTGAAAATACAAGAAAACAAGTTAATGACACATTAATTACTTTCTCTAACCTAAAAATTAGATAGTTAATTAAGAAAATAAAAAATTACCATAAAATGACAAGTGAAAATTAATTTCTAACAATTAACCACAAAATTACATGTGTCAAGATATATGAAAATATGATACGTGGCAAAAAAAATTCATTTATTAGAGAAGATTTTTATTTCGTTGATAAATGTCTTAGCATCATAAATGTAAATACATAACATGTAAATACATGCAAAAAATAGATGCCAACATTATTGACTCTATCAATGACTATCTTTATAGATTACATACGAAAATTCATATAGAAAACTATCACACCTAAGGCATTGTATAACATGTTTCATCTATGTTTGAAGAGAGAAACATGCATATTTTCTTGCAAGAGCTAGCTTATAATCATCATATGCTAGGTTGTGACCAACAAGGATTTCCTTTTGAGTTCATTTCAAACGTTTTAGTTCCAAATAAATTCGTTTACATTTGTATATATGATATTAAAATGTAAATTAAACGTACCCATTAGTAATGACTAAAGTTGATGTGAAATCATATGCCAATATTTTATTTTATTTTGTTTTATAGAGTAAATCCATTTGAGCATGATCTTGTTAACAAGCATGCTCAAGAAAAAGGAGTTATGATTGATCAAGTGACCAAGAAAAGCAAAGCCCATCATATTTTTTGAGTACCTTAATTTGTTTTAAGTAAAACTTTATCATAGGTTAAACTTTATAGGGTTTTGTTTTAGGAGTTTTTGAATAATCCAACCAAACCAAAACCAAATGTTTAGGAATAGTTTCAAACCAACAACCGGTTCACAAGTAAACTTTTTGTGTCATAGTGCGAACTATTTATGGGTTCTAGTTTTGTCTTTCGGTGCACAAGATATGCCCATATCTTACAAAGTGATATCTACAAGGACAAAATATAATGTTTCTTTAATTTATATATTTTGTAAGGTTATTAAAAAAGATGTAGAGATATAAGTATTCATGGATAGTTGTCGGTTTGATATTTTTCGAGAGCTAAACTTAAAATGGAAAAATTGGTTAGCTAGTTTTTCCGGTTTGATCATCCTAGTAACTAAATTAAGACTTTTTTTAAAAAAAAATTGAAAATTCTCAATTATTAGTTTATGATCAGCATAAAAAGTCTCAAAATAAAAAGTGGGGAAGAAAATTATGATCTAAGGGTAAAAGAATATTGAAGATCTACAATTTTACATAACGTTTTAGAAATGTATGTAACAAAAGTAAACAATTAAATTGAAAAGCGTATTGCATTTAATTAATCTTCAAACCTTCAAGTATTAAAAAGGAAAGCTGACTACAATAAGGCCTTCGACTCGGTGAACCGGAGATTCCTAGATTCGATGATGCAACAAATGAATTTTGGGATAAAATGGAGAGTCTGGATACAGGGATGCTTAGAATCAGCTAGGGCATCGGTTTTAGTGAATGGATGTCCAACGGCTGAATTCCAACTAGAGAGAGGCGTAAGGCAAGGAGATCCCCTATCACCGTTTCTCTTTATTTTAGCTATGGAAAGATTAAATGTCGTGTTAAAGGAAGCAAGGTCAAAAGGAGTCTTTCAAGGAATCGGTATTCCCAACTCCAATATCCATCTCTCCCATCTATTTTATGCCGATGACGCCTTGTTCATTGGTGAATGGTCAAAGCATAACATAAAAAACTGGCTAGGATACTCAAGTGTTTTCAAGTATCCTCCGGGTTGAGCGTCAACTTCAACAAATCGAAGGTCTACGACATTAATGTGGATCCACATGAGGTCAATAGATGGTCCTCATCGTTGGGATGCGAGGCGTGCTCATTACCATTCACGTATCTTGGTGTTCCTGTGGGAGCAAACATGAACCATAAAAGTTCTTGGATGCTAGTGATGGAAAAGTTCAACAACAAACTCTCCGGTTGGAAATCGAAGACATTGAGTTTCGGTGGGAGGGTGACACTAGCAAAGTCAATTTTGGGGAGTCTTCCCACTTATTATTTATCAATTTTTGTAGCCCCTTTGGGAGTGATTGAAAACTTGGAGAGAATAAGAAGGAATTTTATTTGGGGAGGGCCTAACATTGCTCCAAAAATCTGGTGGGTGGCATGGGAGAAAATAATCGCTCCAAAAGAGGTGGGTGGGTTAGGTCTTGGATCCATTAAAGCACTAAACCTAGCGCTACTATCAAAACGGAGATGGAAATTCTTCCATGAGAGGTGTGCACTATGAGCGAGAATTATACATGGAATCCATAATCTTGATGCGTGGCTTCCATCTCAGATGGCGTCCAGATATTTAAGTGGTGTTTGGAAAAATATTGATAAATGTAAAATTACACTTGGTAAATTGAATATTGCAGATTTTGATGTTATCCGGAGAAATCAAGTGGGAAATGGATGGGAATCGGACTTTAAAATTGATGGTCAGTTCTGCATTACAGCCTTAAGGGAGAGGATTGATCGTGCAGTCCATATGATTCCAGATGGAGTATTTCAATGGAGCAAATGGATTCCATTCAAAGTAAGTTGTTTTATATGGCGAGCAAGAATGGACCGCATTCCAACTGCGGTTGCTCTTGATCAAAGGGGGGTACAGGTCCACTCTACATAATGTAGTGCTTGCATCTCCGGAATGGAATCAATGGATCACATGTTACTTAAATGCCCGTTTGTCGTTGATCTTTGGAACCGGATTTGGGAGTGGTGCGGTATCACACCAACAATATTTTCTAGTATAAAGGAGATGTTAACTTATATTGCCATGACTGGCCAATGCCCAAAACGCAGGACAACACTACTCTCAATCATTTATGGTGCACTATGGGGTATATGGCGAGCAAGGAACGATAGAATCTTTAACTAAAAATGCATTTCCCCGGAATTGGTGTTTGAAGGAGTTAGATCAATGGTCCATGTTTGGATCAAGCATAGCTATGGGAAAGGAAACTTTGTATGGGGGGAATGGCTTAAATCTCCTTTCTACTTTGTGTAATCTTTGATGTTGCTTTGCAACTTTTGGCACCCTTTAGCTCCTTGTTAGGAGGTTGCCTTTTAATAAAATTTTCGGCTAAAAAAAAAGGATGAATTTCATAAAAGCCATTATTTTCTCCGATGTTGATGAATCATGATTGAAATATAGTTTCAGTAGTCATTTTAGTTTTAGAGAAAATCTAAATCGAGTCCAAATGGTAGGCTTGGCAATCGTGTCGTGTTCGGGTTGGCGTGTCGCGGGTTGGCGGGTCAAAATATGCCAACCCAAACACGATCCATTTAAATATACAGGTCACGGGTCGGCGGATCACGGGTTGACGGGTTTGGAACATAAACCCATATACGACCCGCCGACCCATTTATTTATACGGGTTCACAGGTTGATGGGTTCGTGGGTCAGATTCCATAAATAAACTTGACAATTAAACATGATTAAATTCTTGATGGTTGATGCAAAGATATCCGAATTTTAGACACTTAAGTCTTAAACGTCCAAATGAAAATTAAAAATATTCATAGAAACATGTTTAAAATAAACATTAATACAAACATAGATAATTCAAGTGGTGTATGAATCATTGTTATATATATTATATAATACTTATTAAATATTAATACTTGATACATAAATACATTAAAAAATAAAATATAATTTTTTTTATTAAAAATATAAATGGGTTGGCGGGTCAACCCGTTTATTTTTTGAGAAACCCATATATGACCTGTTTAATAAACGGGTTGGCGGGTTGAAAAAACTCAACCCAAACCCATTTATTTTGTGTCGTGTTGCGGGTCGTGTCGAGAATTGTCAGCCCTACCAAATGGTGGTTTCAATCGTTAGTTTTGTTTACGTGGACTCTTTTAAACATGTTGACTTATGATATTGCAACCAAAATGTGCGTTTGATTGTGGAAAATTTTCTAGTGTTCTAGGAAATTTTTTCAAGAAAAACGGAAATTTTGAAAACGCGTTTGTTTCGTTCACTTTTCCAAAGTTTTCTATGAAAATTAAAATTTTTATTTTTCCAAATTGTATATAAATTAGTAAAGTGATTTGTACAGTATGACTGGTCCGCCCACACCGGGCCTTCAGTCGGCCTGGTCAACTCTCCGAGCCTCGACATGTCTGGTCCGCCCTCTTGGGGCCTTCAGCCTATCCGGACCGCTCGCTGGGCCTTCGGAATATCCGGTCCACCCCGGGTATGTTGGCCTACAACACAAAGCAGGACCCGCCTCAACTCAACCCCCGTCAAACAACCATGTGCACATAAAACAATTAATCACATAACAAATCCTTAACTAGACAAATAGTCTAACAGATCACATAGCATATCAACATCCTAACCAGGATTCTGACCTAACCGGTCACTAGCATAACATTACCCTATATACCGGGTACCGACCTTAACCAGGTCACTAACATAACACCATCCTAAATACCAGGATATTGATCTAGCAAAACAATAACATAA
Organism: Lactuca serriola; assembly: GCF_051521515.1. Classification (NCBI taxonomy): domain Eukaryota; kingdom Viridiplantae; phylum Streptophyta; class Magnoliopsida; order Asterales; family Asteraceae; genus Lactuca; species Lactuca serriola. The sequence continues at coordinate 16,873,717 of NC_136415.1, read as the reverse complement.
CAAACAATACCCGGATTTCCATCCGATAAAGGGTCGGCCTTGGTGCCGTAGAGCCTGTCGATATAGTGAGGATAACTCACCTTACAACTACCGAATCGAACCACGAAAACACTGACCCGAAGCACTGCTCCAAGCTCCAACACCTGATGCCATCAATGGACCAAGACATAAATACTCTAAATACCATAACACCCCTGAAGGTCAAACGGGTCAAAGTCAAAGTCCTGGCCAAAGTCAAACTTCCTTATTGACTCTACTCGCCGAGTCAACCCGTTGACTTGCCAAGTTCTCATACTCAGAAACTCTCATAGCACGACTTAACTCGCCGAGTCGCCCCAAGACTCGTCGAGTCCAACGATCTCTCAGTCTCATCTTGCCCAACTCACTGAGTCGCCAACCGACTCACTAATCCAAAAATTTAACCAAAAGAGGTTGGGGTTCTGCGTCATGACTCGCCGAGTCCAAGAACAGACTCGTCGAGTCCACGACAATCTTCATCAGACTCGCCGAGTTGTTCTTCCAACTCGTCGAGTCCAAGCTCATCATCATAAGACTCGTTGTGTCACCCATGCGACTCGCCGAGTTACTACACGACTCAAAGTCTGATCTCTAGCCCGACTCGCCGAGTCATCTCCCAGACTCGCCGAGTCCATGCGTGCATTCCCATAATCTCGAGTCACAGAGCTACTCCTTTGCTCCAGACAATAGATCTGGGTCTCTAGAGTCCATTAACAACATAAAGTTGCTACCTTTACGTGCTTCTTTCCCCATAATACCAAAAACCAAGCTAGAAAGGAGCTTAACTCTTGGGGAATGGCTTTTGCATAACAACCAAAAGAGTTTTCTGCATCTTTGATCCAAATAGAGCTCAGATTTGGAGTTTCAACTCCAGATCTAACTTATACACCAAGATCTCATCATATCATCTCCAAATAAACCCTAAAACTTCCATGAAAGATGGATCTAGAAAGGAGAAAGCCTAGGATAACGATTCATTACCTCCAAAACGACCTCCTACTGAAGAGTAATCTGAGTCTCCACAAATCTCCTTGATCCAAGCTTCTTGATCTTCAAGATCTCTTCACAAAACACTTAACAATGTCTCAATTTGCTTCCAATGGCTCTCACTCACGATTCTAGGGTTTCTGGATCTCAAAGGGGGCTAAGGGAGCTGATGGGAGGACATCAAGTCCTTTAAATAAGGTGCAACCCCGAAGATTAGGGTTTTTCCTCGACCAACACTGACTCGTCGAGTCCAGCCGCCGACTCGCCGAGTCAGGCCACTTAACCCCGTGCCAGGCACCCGCTTCGACTCGACGAGTCAAGAGACCTACTCGCCGAGTCCCTTCCTTTATTTTCACTTAGCATCCTTCAACTTCTTGCTTCTGAACTTTGGATGTTACACATATCATTATTGTAACCCTACCACACCTCTACAGTAGCAATTCTTCATAGAGTTCTTTTGAGGTTGTGGCTTATTAATCATTTGACATCAGTTTGATTCATCTTGTGTTCTTATTTACTTTGTGTTCTTGTGTTACTTGTTAAAAATCTTATCGATCTTAAAGAGTTTTAATCTTATCAAAATGAAAATTTAATACATAAATATTTGATATTACTATTACTTTTATCAAAATAAATGGAAATATATCTGACTCCAAGTGAAGAGATAAACTTCTCTTTACATGCAGGTTTTACAGACATATCATTATATCAATGATCAAACGAATTTATTAGCCCAATTGTTATTATCAAATTAAGCCCACTAATTAATCACAACACAACTCATTTTATTACATGTATTCAACACACTACGACTTTAATCGTCCAGTACTCCAGTCGACTAGTCCAGATGCGGATGCCGATGTTCAGATTTCAGATCCGAATTAATCACTAGAGGTGCACAAGCCACCTTTTAAAAATGATCTAGGCGGTGTTTCCGGTTCAAGTTTTTATAATACATATACAAAATTCGGTCTTCCACGAAACCAAATGGGTAAAAACGATGTGAAATAGTTAAACTTTTGATAGGAAACTAGTGATTGAAGTGTGAAATTATATAAAACAGGTCGAAGGTTTAAACGTTAGCAAACCCACAATATTGATAGTATTTTGTTAGACCCGAGCGTGATGGGCATTAGGATAGGTTTATCATTGGACGTTGGGATGGTATATTTTATTATTATTATTATTTTAACGTGGTTTAGTTAAATCCGACCGAATCAAATCAATATGAGCCCAATTTCAATAAAACTGTTTTAGATCGGATAACCGATTTTGTTGTACATCTCTATTAGTCACAATCTATACTAGGGATGTCAAAAATCATGTAGGACTGTGATCTCGTATGAAAGTATTTGATTAAAAAAACTGAATGTTGGTATTTGTAAGAACGAAAAACTCGTGATAATTAAAATTTCTATAAATATAAATATCTATCTTATCAGATGATGATTGTATATTTTTATGCATACATTCAGTGAAATTTTCAAGAACAAATAATATTTATGACATTTTTTAACATTTAAATATGAAGAGTACTAGTGACGATAATATCATTTTTAAGAATACATTAATTGATATTATCGTATGTACCTATGAAATAAATATTATATTTAACTCGTATTATATTAAAACATTAGACGCATGTTAGAAAAATGGCTATATCATTTGATTTTAAACCAAGAGGTGGTGGTATCGGTTAATCTCCAAGATATCATTTGGACTTTAATTTTGTGAGCCTTATAAGAGTATCATAGATCGCATTTGAGATAAAACTTTCACCATTCTCACCTTTTATATAAGAGAGTTAAGTATATGACTTTTAACCCACATTTTTGAGGAGTGTCAGATTGGCGGGGATGAAAATTTTGGCACTCCTCGTCTCTATATATAGTTTCTCAAGAAATGATTAACACTCCTCACCCGAGTCAATGTAATTCGCTAAGTTACTTGAGTTTTAGTAAAAAAAACTCACAAAAAACCGCAAAATAAAAGCCGAACCGCTTAAAAATCAAACGGTGCGGTTTCTAAACTTCAAAAAACCGAAGTTGCAGTTTTCGGTTCGGTTTTGGCCAAAAACCGCACCATGCTCACCCCTAATTCTTCAATTTAAAAATTAATTCTTCCATAAGGGAGAATTTCGTATATACCCTTCCTAAAGAGCTAAATATCGTATTTGTCCGGACTAAACTTCAAATATCGTATTTGCCCTTCCTAATGTTTTTTAATATCATATATACCCAAATCTATTTTTTTGGTATTTTTTATTGATTTATAATTGTTTTTCATAATATTAAATCAGTATAATTAAAATACAATTTGAATGTACAATATTGCCCCTGCTTGCTAAAGCCTAACAGATCACGTTTTCTCCCCATCCTGATACTTCCGATCCTACAATCACTGCTTCCAATCGGTCGCTGCTTCTGACCGTGCCCTGTTGTCGCGCACACACAAACACACATCAGGTAAGTAATATGTGATTCCATTCCCTTTCCTTAATTTCGATTATGTTGTTGTTTGATTGTTCAACAAGAACTCACAAGCTGTAGCTTTATAGTCCTCCTATCTTGTGTTATAACATATATATATATATATATATATATATATATATATATATATATATATATATATATATATATATATATATATATTAGCCGACAAGGATTACCCAATCTTTCTAGAAAAGATTTCATTGACTTTTGAGTAAATCTTTGTTTTCTCATGTGAAGGTTGAAGTATAATCTAAATGTTCATTGACTAGGATTACCCAATCTTTCTAGGATTACCTTGCATGTAGCTCAAATCCAACATAACTAATCTATTAAATACAACATTACTATGTTAATTGTAAAAAGAATTTGAAAATTTGAAACTCGGAACCCTAAAATAGGAATTTGCATTACAGATGATTGAATACTCTGCCTACAGATGAATACTTGGATCCAGTATGCAATGTGTGGGTGGAACATAGCTCCAAAATTCAACGTTGAACAGAGGGAGAAGGCAAAGTAATCCCACAAATTTGGTGAATGGTGAGCCTACGTAGTTTATTTCCAAGGGGTAATTTAGTCACCTGAGTGTGTGTGACACGGGGAAGCAGCGATCGGAAGTGCGATCGAAAGTATCAGGGAGTAACAGGCTCAATCGTGATTAACTTCAAACATATGATGCGTGAACGTGATGCAATAACAGAAAGGTACGATTGGAACTACAACAGGTTTAGAATATGATAATCCTTTTGAGTTCTTGTTGAACAATCAAACAAGAACAACATAATCGAAATTAAGGAAAGGGAATGGAATCACATATTACTTACCCGATGTGTGTTTGTGTGTGTGCGACAACAGGGGCACGATCAGAAGCAACGACTGATTGGAAGTTGCGATTGTAGGCAGCGATCGAAAGTATCAGGCAGGAAGTCGATCATGATGGGGGAGAAAACGTGATTTGTTAAGCTTTAGCAAGCAGGGGCAATATTGTCCATTCAAATTGTATTTTAATTATAATGCTTTAATATTATGGAAAACAATTATAAATCAATAAAAATTACCAAAAAAATAGATTTGGGTATATATGATATTAAAAAACATTAGGAAGGACAAATACGATATTTAAAGTTTAGGTCGGACAAATACGATATTTAGCTCTTTAAGAAGGGTATATACGAAATTCTACCTTTCCATAAAATACACAATATTTTTGCATTTATTGTACACTTCAGTATTTTAATATTGATACAAAATTTTAATGAAGGAATAGTGAAATACTCCATTGAAACATAAGAATTTTCCAAAGAAAACATAACCAAAAAAAAAAAAAAAAAAGAAGGTAAATCTTGGTTGCTATTTTAACCATTTCACGGTAACAGTGATTTCAACATCAAACAATCGCCGTCAGATACCGTGTAAACTCCGAAACATGCAGCACCGGCAATGATCTCTATCACTCCGCCATTGTTCGTCTACATTACCCTCAAACTCGAGCCACATCGTTTTAATCGCATTTCGGCATAATGAGATTACAATAACATCCCTCCAAAGTCCAAATCACTTCAAATCCTCTACATTTTCTCAAATCAGTTCACGAATTAGATTAATCGATGATGGCATATGAGAATGGGGGCTTCGAAGAAGAAGCCCATCTCTACGCTTCTCCTCATGAAGACATGGAGTCCCTTGTTCTTCACGACGACGATACTAACAATAATTTGTCCAAATCCAATGGCGGAGCACAAGGCAGAGATGATAATCAACGCCACTACCCTCACAATTCGTTCAATTCGTTCCTCGAGCCCCCTTCGTACGCGGAGGCAGTATTCAGATCGTTCGATGGTGACCACGCCAAGCAAATCAACAGCCACGGTGTTGCCTCCACGTCAATGCCGTCTTCTAATTCTAATTACTTAAAAATTTCAGTTACAGATCCTCGAGAGGAGGAAGATCTAGTTGCCGGCGGGAACACTTACGTGACTTACTTGATAACCACATGGACGAATCTTCCGGAGTTCAACGGAACAGAATTTAGCCTCCGGAGACGGTTTAAAGATATCGTCACGTTATCAGATCGGTTATCAGATTCATATCGAGGGTTTTTCATTCCGATGAGACCGGATAAGAATGTGGTTGGGAAGCAGGTTACGCAAAAGCAAGAGTTCGTTGAGCAGAGGAGAATGGCCTTGGAGAAGTACTTGAAAAAATTAGCTGCTCATCCTGTAATACGAAGAAGTGAGGAATTAAGAGTGTTTTTGCAGGTGCAGGGGAAGCTGCCATTGATGAAGACCACAAATATGGCATCAAGGATGGTAGATGGAGCAGTGAAGCTGCCTAAGCAGTTGTTTGGAGAGTCTGTTGAGTCAGCAAAAGGAGGGGGAGATCTTCTCAGAATATTCAAAGAGTTAAGGCAATCAGTCACGTATGGTTGGGGTGCAACGAAGCCACCTCTGGTGGAAGAGGACAAGGAATTCATGGAGAAGAAAATGAAGTTGCAGGAATTTGAGCTGGCGTTGGGTAATGTATCTCTGCAGGTCAGTTAGTTTGTTCATCTGATAAGTATGCAATCAATCATTACTTTATTAACCTAAGTTGATCATCATCTCTTGATAATATAGGCTGAATCTCTTGTTAAAGCTCAACAAGACATTGGTGAAACCATGGGGCAATTAGGGTTAGCATTTGTCAAACTAACTCAATTCGAGACCAATGAAGCCATGTTCAACTCTCAAAAAGCAAGAGCTCGAGATATGAAGAATGTTTCAACTTCTGCTGTTAAAACAAGTAGATTGTATCGTGAATTGAATGCACAAACCATCAAACATTTGGTAACTGCTCTATAATTTCAGTTATATTTCAAGAGTAATATCAAATATGATTAACTTGGATCGATTTAAAAACTTTTTTGGTGAACAGGACAAGCTTCATGACTACCTTGGAGTGATGTTAGATGTGAATAATGCATATTCAGATAGATCAAATGCTTTATTGACAATACAGACTCTTGTATCAGAGGTTTCAGCTCTAAATTCAAGAATTGAAAAGCTTGAAGCAGTTGCATTCAAGGTATTTGGTGGTGACAGCTCTAGAATTCAGAAACTTGAGGAGTTGAAAGAAACCATGAAAGTTACAAACGAAGCTAAAAATCAAGCAGTCAGAGAATATGAACATATAAAAGTAACAATTTTGACACCCATTTTACTATGTTTGCTGGATTCTCGATGGTTAATCAATAATATATATATAAACTACAGGAGAATAACAAGATTGAACTTGAAAGACTAGACAAAGAGAGGCGTGAGGATTTCATTGGGATGATGAAAGGATTTGTTGTTAACCAGGTACATAATAATTCAACTTAAAATCTTGAAATATTCATGAAGATGAAATTTTTTTTTGTTTTGTTTTGGAGTAGAAATTATCTGAATTTTTGTTTGTGTAACAGGTGGGGTATGCAGAAAAGATGTCAAGTGCATGGGAAATAGTTGCCAATGAAACAAGTGGATATGCAGAAAGATGTAGGTGAAAGTAGAAAGTATGTTTTTTTTGTTAATAGTGTTAACATTTAGTTATATAAAAATTTTGTGTAATAACCACCCAAAAAGTGTTCTAAAATGAATTGTAATTCTAAACATTTGTCTAAATAGGATATGATTGAGTTGCACAAATTCAATGGTGTGTGAATCTGAATCGTACAAGTACCTAGTATCAAAAAAAAAAAAAAAAAAAAAAAAAAAAAAAAAAAAAAAAATCTACTTTTAGAAACAGAATCTAGTCGAACTTATATTCACAACAAGACCCCAACAAAACTCAAGAATCAAAAAATAGTCACCATAAACTATTCATCTTTAAACTTTCATCACTCCATCAAATTGCCGCCACCATCATCGCCGGAACTGGCGGCGGTTTCCGGTCTAATCTCCTCCAACTGCTGAAGAAGTAGCTGAGCCTCCGGTCTAGCAGAAGGCGACGGATCAACACAATGCAAAGCCAATTTCAATGTGTTCAACAACTCATCACCAATAGCAGAAGCATCCTTCATCAACTCCAGATCAAAAACTTCATTAGTCCACTCTTCTTTCACAATTGAAGCCACCCATTGTGGCAAACCAACACCGTCCTCCGCCTCTCCTGGTGATTTTCCGGTGAGAAGTTCCAACATGATGACACCAAGACTGTATACATCAGTCTTGGTGTTGGCTTTCTTGAGCTTAGAAAGCTCGGGTGCTCGGTATCCGAGTGCACCTGCTGTTGCAATCACGTTTGTGTTTGCAGCAGCTGTCATCAATCGTGACAACCCAAAATCTGCAATTTGGGGGTTGAAATCGTCATCAAGAAGAACATTGTTTGAGGTTAGGTTTCCATGGATTATGTTTTGATTAGTGTGGAGGTTGTGTAAGCCTCTAGCCATCCCTTTCATTATTCTCATTCTTGTTGGCCAATTAACCGGTGTATTGGGTCCCCGAGCTGTATCAAAAAATAACAAAACTTTAGACTCCCTATAAAAATTTGAAGCTTTAACATTTATACTTTATTTTAACCAATCAAACCATTAAAGCTTCACACATTTGTCTAATGCAACCATTTTGACATGAAACTGGTTGATTTGGTAAAATTGCATGTTTGATATTACAAAGTTGCCTTTTAACCAATTAAAAAAAAACATTTTTCTTTTTATTTATTTATTATTTTTTTTAGTTTTGATTAATAAAAATAAAGCATAATTACAAAATTTATCATCTCATGATGTGATACTTAGCAAATTAAGTATCCTTTTGACCAATAATACAAAATGACCACTACTTTTATAGCTATGGTGGTTGTGAATTGCGAATATGACCCCCACAAAAAAAAACTACAAAGAATCTAAACAAGGGTTTTTGTAAAAAAAAAAAAAAAAAAAAAAAAAAAAAAAAAAAAAAAAAAACTATTTTTAAATTGTAAGAACAATGTTACAAGTTCGAAATAGAATTCTTTTTAAGGTTTTTTTTGTGTGTTGGGAGCAATCTCGGTCTCTTTTTGGTCGTTGTTTTGTTGTTTTTGGTAAACAAAATGGCCAATTTATTATATGACATGTTCTGAAGTGATCATTTTTTGTAAGTATTAGTCGTTAGACTGTAAAACTGTCAAATATTTTTGTAATTTACCGAAAATTAAAGATAATATATAGAATAAAAGTTACCATGGAGGAAAGTAGCAAGGCTTCCTTTGGGCATATAATCGAAAACAATAAGTTTCTCCCCTTTTGGACCCAAATAATAAGCTCTGAGTGCCAAAAGATTTTGATGTCTGATTTTCCCAAGTGAATTGACTTCATTTTCAAACTCCTTTTGATTCTTTGTAATCCTTTCTCTCAATCTCTTCACAGCTACTTGATTTCCTTCCACTAATGTCGCTCTGTAAACAGTTCCATATGTACTTTTTCCCATTATCTCAGCTGTCGCACACAGGAGATCATCGGCTGTGAACTCCATCCCACCTTCAAAATGTACAAGCTTCCCTCCAGCTTCTCCGGCGGCCTCCCCTTCCCCTTTGCTCGCCGGAATCCCCCTACCACCTCCTTCCACATCCTTTTGCTTCACTGTATCTTTTTTCTTTAACAAACAACACAGAAGTATACAGCAAAGGAACAGTAAACCTGCTATCAAAGCTCCTCCCACAATCAGCAAGACATTTTTAGCTCTTGTTTTCCGGTGGCGGCTCTTCGCCGGAGATGTTGGACACGTGGTTGAAGGGCTGTATCCGCAAAGATCAAGATTACCCACGAAAGCACTCGAATCGAATTTTGAAGAAATTTGAACCGGGACTGGACCGGAGAGATTGTTGTAGGACACATTAAAAAATGCAAGATTCTGTCGATCACCCAAGAATACTGGGATTTGACCGGTGAAGTTGTTGTGAGCTAAATTTAATGAAGTGAGTGAACTCAAATCGGAAAAGGTAACGGGTATGCCGCCATTAATGGAGTTATAGGAAAGATCTAAGCTTTTAAGCTTAACAAGTCTCCCAAATTCACTAGGGATTTCGTCGCTGAATTTGTTATGACTGAATGAAATCTCTTCAAGCTCAGTCAACTTGCTTAAAGACACAGGAATCTTTCCGGTGAAAAAATTATGGTCAAAAGTCAAAGATTTGACCACGGGTTTATCACCACCCCAAGAATCGGGGAGAACCCCTGAAAAATTGTTGAATTGGAGAGATAGAAACATGAGGGAATCGGATTGTGTGAGGGACACAGGAATGGAATCTGATAACGAATTCAAACTCAAATTGACATTATAAAGCTTAGTGCAATTACCAAAGGAATCAGGGATTCCACCCACCAAAGAATTATTACTAAAGTCAAGATTTTGAAGTAATGTGCATGAACCCAATGTAGGAGGGATTGAACCTGTAAACTTATTGTTGAACAACTGAATCCCTCTGAGATCTGGCAAGAACCCTAATTCCTTCGGAATTGAACCTCCAATGGCGTTATTATGGAGACTAAGCTTTCTCAGAGCTTGAAACTGGCCTATTTTTGAAGTAATATGACCACCTAGACCTCTCCATGGAAGCTGTATGATAATAACCTGTCCTTGAGCACACTTGATTCCTTCCCAACCTCCAGAACAAGCTCCATAGCCACTGTCATTCCAGCTTTTCAAGAAACCATTTGGGTCAATGAGTTCTTGTTTGAAAGCTTGGAGGGCTTGAAGGTTTGATTCCGAGACAATTATTCCATCCCAAGATTGGGTTGAAACAACAAAAGGGGAACTGCAAATTATGAGTAGGTGTAGTAGAAAGGTGAAATAGTGTGTGTTTTTGTTCCTATTTTCTTTCTTTTTCTTGATGGGGGTTTTGTATTCGTGTAAAGGTGGGGATTTCTGAGATGGGTATCTGTGGAAATAACCAGAAAATAGTAGGTGTAGCAGTAAGGTGAAATAATGTGTGTTTTGCTTGCATTCTTCTTTGGTGTTGGATGTGTGGAAAGTTTTGGTTGAAAGATGGTGACCTTTTTGAGAAGGGTATTTGTGGAAAATGAAATTGGACTCCATTGATGGATCAAGAAGAAGAAATCTTTCTCTCTTTTGTTTCAGAGAGAGGGAGAAAAAAAGAGAGTGTGTGTGTGAGACACACAGAGATGTCTGTGTGTGTGTGTGGCGTGTGAATGGAACAGTGGATAAAGACGGTGCTTTTGTAGTGTAGGACTGTAGATGGTGAAAGATGATGAGGTCTTGCTGATGGATGCACGTGATTGGCACGCTTTTTGGACACAAAAAAGATGCAGATACCTTGGTAACGAAAAATACGGATGAAAAATTTCAACCTAGTAAACTTAATATTCTCTTACTTATTTTTTAACAATATATATAATAACCGACAACGCTAATGAAATACTATATTATAGATAATAGAATTATATATAATAAAAAAGATTAAAAAATCAACAAAATGTTCAGCATTTTTATTTATTTATAAAAAAGTACATATTTCAATTTCAGTACTTTTTTTTAGGAGTTTATGTTCGTATGTGTATAATCAGTATTATTTTGATATGTTTATAAGACCATAACGTTTGTTGTTTAGTACATACTATAGGCAATGATAAATAAATAGAGGGTTAAAGTACATCTCATATAATGTTACGTCTTCAAACACTGAAAGTACGTCATTTTATATGTTCACATGTATGAATTAGTCTAATTTATAGATATAAATTACATATTTACAAGTTTGACTTATAAATAGGAAAATACATAAACAAAAATCTGATTATCAATTGCTTTATTTTTCCACCAGATAGAATTAAAAGATTTGTCCTTATAGTTTGTTAAAAGCATCACATTGAGTTGTTACATAAAATTATAGAAATATTATATGTTTGATCTTTGTGGTTTTAAAATGTTGCATATTTTGGTCTTTTGTAGAAGTTACATCAGTTTTTGCTTCGTCATCAAATGAGAAATAGAAAACACTTGAAACAAATTGATCGATTAGATAATTTGCAATGAAAATGTAAACTCAATGACTTAATTGAAAAAAAAAGTACATTGTTGAAATCAAAATTTTATATAAACTTAATGTTGTTTATGCAATTTGCCCCTATTTATAACGATAACAATTGGAATAGAACTTTTTAAATAGAAATATATATAGCAAAGTGATTACTGATTAGGAGTTGCTAACCATACGTATTAAATTATAAACCTAAATTGCGAGCATAAATTTATTCCACAGGTTGTACTTATGAGAGAATACAGTTTAGGTAGCCGAGAAAAATCATGCAAGCACTACAAGTGATTTCATCACGAGTTTGGTCAAATAAAAGCTAAACTATAGAGAACTCCGAGTAGCTCGCTATCTTAGTGTTCATTTGCTGATATCTTCTTAAAATTTGGTTGGTGCGACATATAAAACAATATATTTGAAGAACTCGTATCATTTTCTTCACACCAACTAAATATCTGTTTGATATGTGAGTATAATAAATAATAAATGATTAATAATATCATCATATTCAAAGGAGTAAATTATAGAAATCGTCCTTATGGTTTGGTCAAAATTACACATTTAGTCCCTAACTTTTTTTTGCATTTGGATCGTCCCTGTGGTTTGATTTTGTTGCGTTTTTCGTTCCTTACGTACATAATGTTAGGGACCAAACGTGCAATTTTGACCAAACCATAGGACAAAAAACACAACAAAATCAAACCACAAAGACGATCCGAATGCAAAATATTACATTAGGGACCAAACATACAATTTTTACCGAACGATATCTATTCGAATTGATACTATATTTATAAGCTTCTACCTTGAACTTAGTCCCTAATATGCCTTTCATTCGAGCATCGAAATTTGGTCGGCTGTTTCTAGAAACGAAATGCAATCTCCTACTTTATTAGCTTTTTCTGTTAAAGTGTTTTGTTCATTTTACTCATGGCTCGGCATCACACGTGGTCACACGTGCCTCTATGTTAGCAACGGCTAAATTTCTTTCCTATTTTGTCCTTCATGTTTTGTAGCCTGCTCCCTGTAACGGCTAAACTTTTATGCTTCTTTACGTGATTCACTCTCCAAGTTTCACCTGCCTCCCCCAAGAAACTATATAAAATATATGAGAACGAAAAATCCCATAAATAATTTAATGTTATTTTTTATTATCATAAAACTTAAAAACAGTTAATGTCTGAAATCAATGTTAAGATATCGCATGATCGAAATTATGTATTATAATGGTGGGACCCATCAATTGCAAATTTAGTCTTGCAGTTACATAAATTACATAATCTTTTTGGGTTTTCAGGTTTAACTAAATTAGTAGTCTGGTAATGATATATGTTATAGTAATACGACATATACAATCACTTTTTTTAGCCATATTATCTTTGCCCATATCGTTTTAATTAATTTCTCAATTTGATTGTTTGTATTTGATGAATGACTCTTAATTGGAGATTAGAAGAGGTGGCAAGAATGTTGGATATTATTAAGATAATTTGTCTAGAATTACATCTTGAACTGAATATTAAGAAATTTTTGAATATTATAGTTTTTATGTGATGATATAAAGCTTCGTGAGAGTTCATGTAGACATCAGGAAACCATTATTGGGGGATTTTTTTTGGGAGGGGAGGGTGTAATTAATAGAGATGTAAGTTTTATTAGCAGGTTGGTCATAAGAAAAGTTGCCAACGTTGTTGATCTAGTGTGTCTTCTTCCGCAGTTAGGTGACCCACATAGTGAGCTTCTTTTCTTTGATCTTGTATAGGTATAACCAAACTCTTATTTGGCTTGAGGATGTGTCCACCCGTACACATGGAGGAGGTTGGATAATGCTTTAACAAAGGATGGTGGTTTGTGGATGTCATTTCTTTAGAGACATCCAAATGGATTGTTTATTCATTAGTTTGGTGGTCTAGGGTTGTGCTATGTAGCAAAGGCTTCCTCCTATGTTTTTATGGCCTATAGAGCATAATCTTGAGTGTTACAGGGCCACAGCTACGTGTCATTAGGATATGTTGTATGTAATTTGATTATGTTTCTGTGTTGGTGTAACATCCCAAAATCATGACCAATTTTTTCATTTTTAAAACCATTCTAAAATCCATAAATTACATAAAAACATAGACACTTAGACCATAACATGAATCAGAGTATCCCAAAATCATAAGTTATATAAAAATCAAGGATGATGTGCACAACCAAACCTTCGCCTTGCCCCTGCCCTCTGAAGTACCTGAAACTGAAACATCAAACTGTAAGCCAAAGCTTAGTAAGTTCCCCCAAAATACCACATACACAACCAAACAGATAAAAGCATGCATATATGAGCCTTCAACATGATTGGACCGTCTCGCAGGGCCTACAACCTATCTGGACTGCTCTCCGGGCCTTCGACTTGACTGGACCGCCTCACAGGGCCTACAGCTTATCCGGACCGCTCTGGGTATCTTGGTCTTCAGCACAAAGTAGGACCGCCTCAACTCAACCAAACAATAACATGTCAACATATACAGTAACATTCAATAGATAAGTAATCATACATATCTACCGATAGAATGGTTCGTTACAACATAACAACATCCTATATATATATATATATATATATATATATATATATATATATATATATATATATATATACCAGAATTCATAACATAACCTAGTGGGCCGATATTGGTGCTTTCGACCCATGCATACAGTGAGGAAAACTCACCTTAATGTCAGAAATCTAGATGAATTGAATGCTGCTCCAACTACCGGCTCTACAGGTCACCTGTACAACACACATGGACCAAGCCACAATCTACTAATCAAAATATCCCAAATGACCCAAAGTTATGGTCAAAAGTCAAAAGTCAAGTCCAGCTGATCGTCACGATGTGACTGCTATACGACAAAGCATATGGGTTTCTATCCAGTCGCCACGTTGTGGCAACCTAAGTCCACACCGTAGGGACTGGTCTGTACAGCTTAAACCATTAAGTCATTTTCCCTACAACTTCAAGATCTCCCGAGCTTAGATCTTGTCCTTCCCATGGTCATGATGGATAAAGTTTCCAATTTTATCCATTAAGACTCCTTAACAAGTCAAGATCCAAACCCTAATGCCTTAAGGGTGACCAAGTGCATAAAGACACCCATTAAGCACCAACTCTCTAGAGTTGCTCACCCAAAGTTTTTAGAATGATTTCTTACTCCAAATAAGCCCTCAGATCTGGAACATATGATTGTAACATCTCGATTCTAGGTATTTTACATTTTTACCCTTGATATGAGAATTGTTTGTACATTTGGCCCCAATGGCATATTTGTAATTTTTAGAAGTTGCTTACATACGCTGAGCGTACCCAAGCATACGGTGGGCGTACGTGGCAAGGGGCCAAACCCTACTTTTTAGGGTTTGGACTCTATTTAAACATCCTTAACTCTTGAAACCCTACTCATTCATCTGCCTCCACCTCTATATTTGACCTTAGCAAACCCTAATCTATTTTTCAACATTCTTGAGTTGTTAGTATGTGTTTTGGTGTTCATAGAGGAAGGAGAAGGAAAGAAGAACATCTTGGAAGTTTGGAGCAACATTGGATCTAGAATTTTTGCACCCTCTTCCATCTCCAGAAGGTATAAAGTTTATACCTTGATGCTTATTTGGTTAGATCTAGGTTTTATGATGTTATTATGTGCTTTTGTCCCTAAATAATGGTGTTCTTGAGTATGGCAAGCTCTAGATAAAATGGATTGCCTTTTCAAACGTTTTGGAGTATCTAAGGCCATAAAAATGCAATATTGGTCATTAGTTTCCTTCCATGCAGTGGATATGATGTCTTAATGAGTTAATTAGTTAGGGGTTTTGGTATTGGGCACTTTATAGCCATGAAATATCATAAAGTTGGGAATTTTATGATTAAGAACATCAGTTAATGACTAGTTTTAGATTTTGGACAGAAGTGCTTAATGGAATAAGTACTTATCAGAAAAGGTGTTTGGCAGACGCGTATGTTGGGCATACCAAATGGTACGCTACACATACGCAGTCAACAACCCGCAATCTGGTCAAGGCTCTAGTACTCCCCACGTACAAGTTAAGTACGCCCAAACATACTCAGCTAAGTTGAGTCGGTTGACTTATTTGACTTTTGACTTTGACCATGATTTTGACCGAGTATGACCTAAGGGTATTTTGGTTATTTGAGTTGTGCTTGATACTGTTCGGTATTTGGTGTTTAGGTGACTTGTAGAGCTGATATTCAGAGTAATGTCATGTTCAACTATCTTTTTAGGCCGAGATGTGAGTTTTCCGCACTGTACTTGTGGGCCGAAGGACCAAGACCGGCCCACTAGATTTTGTATCCTGGTAATTTAGATTGTTATTATGCTAAGTATGTGTTAGATTGGTAGATCTATATGTAATGCCCTATTCCGAATCGTTTCCTATTCCAGGGTGGTGATCATGGATTGGGTATTAGTAGACTTAGGACCCTTGAGGAATTGAGATCTGAACTCATTTGGAGGTGGATGATGTAATTTAGATGATCTAGGTGTTCGGTTTGTGTTTTAGAGCCAAATGGTATTTTGGTAATATGTCAGCTCGAGCTTTTATGGAAATTGGATTTTTGTTCGGGAAGTTGTAAGGCAAGTATGAGTTTATCAAAGCATACGTCCTCTTGTTACCTATTCATGGATACAAGGATCGTCAAAATCAGATTTATATTGAGGAAGTTATGGCCTTCGGAACCCTAGTATGCAGGGCGTACCTAGGGAGTACGTTGGGGGTACTGGTGTGAGGTTCGGTACGAGAGGCGTACACTAGTGTATGCTTAGTGTACTTGGAGGGTATTCTCGTGGATACGAGACCTCATACGAAGAGTACGTAAAGCGTACGATGAGCATAAGAGGAGTACGCATGGCGTACGAGGAGCTAGTGGAAACCCTAATTTAGGGTGTTGTACCTTATATAAACACCTTAAGTCTTTAAGGCTAGCCTCTTTACCATTCCCTGAGCCCCCAAAACCCTAGAAATAGTTCCTTAGTCTCCATTATTGTGTTTTTGAGCTCATTGTGTGCATCTTGGTGTGTTTTGGTTCATATTAAAAAACAAGGAGTTTGGTGCAAGGTTGTGGATCAAGGAAGAGCTTGTGGATCTTGATTCTCTACTTCATTTCCAGCTTGTTTGAGGCAAAAATCTATGACCTTGCTCATTAGAAGCTTAGATCTAGTTTTTATGGGTTTTGGGCCCTTTGGCCCAATGAATGAGATCTAGTGGTTTGTCAGCACGCTAGGAGCTATGAGTTGCCACACTTGTTGTTTCTGAGGTTCAAAGTTCATAAAGTTGGCACATTTAGGGTTTAGAATCACCCATGCATGAGATTATGTCCATTTAGTGAAAGTAAAGTGCTAAATCTTGAAGTTGGGTCCTTTTTGGGCATGCAAAGTCACCAAGTTAGTGACTTTATGGTTCTAGACGTTTATTAAGGATTAGATATGTGGTTTGGATTTCTGGTCGTAAACATTAAGTGCTTAAAGAGGGTTATGGCTAATTGGGTGAGTACGTCGGGCGTATAACTATGTACACACTGCTTACAAGCCATTTAGTGTGTACGCTTAGCGTACAGCTGAGTACGCCCTGCATACTCAGCAGGATTGGATTTCAGTGTTTGGGCTTCGGTTTGGGCCATCTTTTGGGTTTAGTTGTGTGACATCCCCATTTTCACGGCCAGAAAAGACCAATTTTGTATATGCTTTGTTTGAAAATCAGAGTAACATTTTAAATAAAAGTGTTACGGAATTTGTCCCAAAACAAACTATGATAAAGATTTATCAAAAGCATTTCCATAGAAATGTATTTCATTAAAAAGAATCGGGATGTCATGTTCGATACAGATCATAAGCATAAACAATACAACATAGACCATACTACATTATTCCGTATTTACAGGCCTAAAATCCCTTAATCTCTCATCCCAAGACATTACATCCATGCTCATGCGCCACTACCTATTATACAAGAAACTGAGTGGGTCAGGCTTAGGAGCCTGGTGAGCACATAGGATTTTCAACCCATAATAAATAAGTTTATTAATTTCATCAATAAAAAATAACCCGATTACTCATTCCCAATATCCTCTCATTACGTCCCTAAACACCTATCATAAGGGACCTAGCCTAAGGATCATCATCGGGATGGACACTATTGTTAAGGGGATTCCTAGGGGATGGAGTACACCTGGTGAGCACACAGTTCAAATAAACATGTAGTTCAAATAAACACCTACAGGTTGCAAGCCTGCTAGCGTTCCACTGGACTGTCTAGAATAGTCTGTGGTCGTCATCTATACTCCGCTAGATGACTGGATCATCAATAACATCTATAACGAGGCCTCTCATTATTTTATTTTGTCACACAACAACTATTACATCTACCCATGTTTTACCCAACACATTTTATAGATATAAAATACATATACAGTTTAAATCATTTAAAACATGTATAAAATCGTTCATCCAGCATAGATAGCAAGTCTACAGATAATATGCACACACAACACGTAATTTATATAAAATACTTCATATATATGTGTAAGCTGAAAGTAACTATGCACTCACCTGAAAGGTGGTGTCTCTGCACTTGAACAACGCTTCGTTATCTCAAAATAACTTTCCCTCGAAAAAAACCTAGTATCAATACCACTAGGGTTTAGTCTAATGTTAACCGTGACTAATTAATAGTCTTGCTATTATTATTATTATTATTATTATTATTATTATTATTATTATTATTATTATTATTATTATATAAGCGTTAAACAACACTCTATATAACTTATAATAATAGCCCAAATAATTATTTTAAGGTCCTAATGATGTTACTATAATTAATTAGAAGCTATATTAAAAATTGCGTATGCGTAGCTTACTTATAACGGTTTTTAAAGAAAACTGGGCTTCGCTTGGAGTAGCGTTTCCGAAACCGAAAGACCCTTTTTTTCTCGGGACTCTGGGAGCCTCGGGGCTTCCCTCGGGTGCTAGGGGTTCACCTAGACTTTAGGGAGGGTTAAAACCCTTAGAGAGAGAAAGTATTTTAGAGAGAGAAGTAGAATGGTGTGAAATTTCCGGAAAATTTCGCATGTATTTATAGGAGGCAAAGCCTCTCGGATTACGCTGGTCATCAGCAGCTACGCGCCGCGTAGCTTCAGATAAGCTTGTCAGGAGGATCCAGCTGGCTCGCACTCGGTCTCGGATAGATATGAAGCGAAGATATGCTGGGCGTACCAACCTCGGACGCGGGGCGTAGTGAGGGGAGACGTGTCCGAATCCGAAGCGTGCACTGATCAGCGATGGAGGGTCCAGATGCTGCAATGCCATCGTTTCTCTCTTCAGCTTTGCAAATCCGACTTCGAACTTCAAAAATTCATATCTTCCTCGTACGAGCTCCGTTTTCGACGTTTTATATATCCACGCGTAGGCGGGAACGGACTCTACAACTTTCGTTTAGACTCCGTCGGCTAATTTTGATTGTATTTTTATTATATTATTTTTATATTATTTTTAGTAGGCCGGGACAGGAAAACTCCTTTAGAAATTCATAACTCCTTCATCTGACGTCTGTTTTCGTCTGTCTTTCCTTCTTTGCACTACTATCGATGAGATCTTCGATTCTCATTTAGAAAGTTTTGGGTAAATATCGCCCGGTCCCATATTCAAACTTCGGGCTGTACACTGCTAAGTCGAAACTTCGAAAAATCATAACTTCCTCATACGAAGTCAGATTTAGACGTTCTTTTTATGTATGCTCGCGGTTTACCATATTCTACGACTTTTGTTTAGATTACTAAGGTTAGATATCTCTCTATATTAAATTCATATTTTACATCATACAGTGTCGTGCCGATTCTGTCGCGAAACTTCGACAAATCATAACTTCTTCGTTATAACTCGGATTTCGGCATTCTTTATATATTCGGAAACCTCGTCACGAAACTACGTTTTCATGTATCAATATTGGGTTTATTTAACATTTCATTTTCACGCTTATGTTTATTCTTAATTCATTTAAGCCACACAATTAAGCATAAAACACACAATACGCAAATAATACATTCTTATTATTTCAAAATGGGTTACAAAGGTCAACCTAGACTATCATATCATCATTAATGCCTAGCCTGGAAACACGGACATTACAATTCTCTCCACCTTAGAATGATTCTGTCCCCGGAATCACACATCAACAAACAAATGCGGATAGCGACTCATCATGTCACTCTCCATCTCCCAGGTGAGATTTGGCCCATTCGTATGTTTCCATCGTACAAGCAATAACTCGACCATCTTGCGGCGCAACTTCTTAGTCTTTCGGTCAACGATTGCCTCTAGTTCTTCAATCAACCTTTTGTTCTCATCGATTCTCAACTCCGAAAGTGGAATCATGTTGGGAACTTCTCCCGTGAACTTCCTCAAATAACACACATGGAAGGTGTTATGAATTCCATTCATTTCTTAGGGTAATTCGAGCTTGTAAGCTTGGTTCCCAATCCTTTGAAGAACTTTAAACGGTCCAATAAACCTTGGACTCAACTTTCCCCTTTTACCAAATCTTATAAGTCCCTTCCACGGCGAGACTTTAAGCAAAACCGAATCTTCAACTTCAAAAGTCATCGGTCTTCGCTTGTTGTCAGCATAGCTCTTTTGACGATCCTGAGCTGCTAACATTCTCTCCCTAATTATTTTCAACTTTTCAACAGTTTGATGGACTATCTCCGGTCCCATAAACTGCTTTTCCCCAGCCTCAAGCCAACAAGACGGCATATGACACTTCTATCCGTACAAAGCTTGATAAGGTGCCATCTTTATGCTCGAGTGGAAACTATTATTATAGGAAAATTCTACCAAAGGTAAATGTTCATCCTAATTACCTAGTAATTCCAGAGTACATGCTCTCAACATATCTTCAAGTGTTTGTATCGTCCGTTCGCTCTGACCATCAGTTTATGGATGGTAAGCTGTACTCAAACACAACTTGGTACCCAATTCCTCTTGTAGACTTTTCCAAAATCTTGAGGTGAAACGGCTTTCACGATCTGATACAATCATTAACGAGACGCCATGAAGCCTCACAATATCCTTCACGTAAGAATTTGCCAGCTTATCCATAGACCATTTCTCATTGGCTGCTATGAAATGCACACTCTTAGTGAAGCGATCAACGACCACCCAAATCATGTCGTGACCACTCTTTGTTCTGGGTAGTTTAGTGACAAAATCCATAGCAATGTCTTCCCATTTACCCATAGGCACAGGTAAAGGTTCTAAACTCCCGTATGGTTTCTGATGTTGTGTCTTGACTCTCGCACAAGTCACACACTCGGCCACGTGCTTTGCAACATCAAGCTTCATCGTCAGCCACCAGTAGTAGGGTTTCAGGTCCCTATACATTTTATTGCTACCGGGATGAATCGAGTACATGGTTTTGTGAGCTTCTTCCATAAGAAGATTTCTGACTCCTCCAGTATTAGGTATCCAAATCCGATCTTGGAATACCTTCAGTCCATGACTATTTATACCTAACACCAACGTTTTTCCCAAACGTTCTCCCTTTAGGTCATTCTTCTCAGAAGCTTCTTCTTGAGCTTTCTTTATACTTTCCACAATAGTCGAGACAACTTCTATTCTCAACCCTCTTGGCCTCTTTCTCTCAAGATTGACTTTCCGACTGAGAGCATCAAAAACAACATTTGCTTTATCGGGGGTGGTAAAGTATCTCACAGTCGTAGTCCTTAAGTAGTTCTAGCCAGCGTCGTTGCCTAATATTCAATTCTTTTGGATTAAAGAGATATTGAAGACTCTTATGATCAGTTAAAAGTTTGCACTTCGTGCTATAGAGGTAATGCCTCCATATCTTTAGAGCGAAAACTACCGCTGATATGTGTATTTATATATATATTTTTATACACTTTATCTTAATATTTTGGCCTTATTTATTCTATTTTAGAACTAAAAAGTACTCATAATGCTTTGAGTTATGTTTTGCAGCTATTCGTTGCCGATGAACCACAAAAGAAAAAACTAAAGCGGAAGCCGGACTTAGAAGCTAAAAGAAATCAAAATTGCTGAAAAAGTGAGTACGCCCCGCGTAAGGAAATAGTACGCGCCGCGTACACCTTTGCACCGGATAAACTTGATCGCGTGATTATCTTGAGTACGCGCTGCGTAATCCTAAGTACGCCCAACGTACTTAGGTCGGCCACAAAGATTATAAATGTCGATTTTTAGCTAACCAGGAAGGGGGATTCGACTTCTAACCTAATTTAGTCGACAATAAGCTACTGTTAAGCCGTTTTGAGGGTCTAGAAGGCGGCCGGAAGGCCGTTAAGCTAACGGAAGCGGAGATCGGAAGGATTGGAGAGCGGATACATGTTGATTATCATATGGTTTGCTGACGTGACCATGTTTAGCATTCTATTGTGGTACTTTTCTGTATTTAGTTTCTGATTTAGGTATAAAAACCTTTTACTTTGTGTTTATGATTGAATGAAGCTTTGATTATTAGACTAATTGCTATATTAAATAGTTTATTTGTGTTTAATTTATCCTGCCAAGCTTGTTAAAAGATCCTCATGTGTTAATGATGATTATTTTCTGTTAATTGTTAAGTGAATTGAGTTGCTTGAACATCTGCTTGATTTGCTTGTCTCTTATGATTTTTGATGACCATCGAGATTATAAGACTAGAAATAACGAATGTGAAACTAGGATTAATTTGAGAATAAGTAAGTTAATGTGTGAGCCTTGTTTGATGACCATCAACAAGAGGTTGATTAAATGTCTACATTGATTAACTGTATTTACAAGTCTTGCTTGATACGAACTGAACACTAGGAAACATGTTAGTTTAATCAACTGATCACTGTTTGAATTGACTTGTTTGCTAAAGGATTAGTTATAGTGAACGCAAATCTAATCATTTTAGGAATCGGTGAACATTGAATAAATGAATTTGTGTATGCAATTGTCTATGTTTTAAGGTGTAATTTATCTAAACCAAAGTACCTGAAGAGATTTGCTTTCCTGTTAGTTTATCGAGAGTTGTTATTTGCTAATTTGAGATTTATTAAACCATTTTATTTATTATTTTCGTGTGACCTATAACCTATAATCAAATATATTAAATTAATCCACCGTTCCCTGTGATTGACACCCGACTTACCTAAGCTATACTGTAATCTGACTAGGTACACTGCCTATAAGTGCATAGATAGTCTAAATTTGTTAGGTTATAAATATTAAAATTAGTGGGTACTTTTGTGCACATCAACTTTTTGGCGCCGTTGCCGGGGAACGGCTTTTCATTAATTTATTTTATTTGATTATTTGTTATTTGTTTTTAGTTAGTTTATTGTTAGTTTTCATTTTTTTTTAGTTTGATTTTCGATGATATCATTTCACTTGTCGGGAAGGTTCTTGTTTTTATTTTGCAGGAATTTTGGATTGTACACATTGCTTGACTTTACTTTTTGCATGGGTTTCGTGATTGCAAGCGATTAGGGAATTGTTGACCTGCTTAGCCTACTACTTTGTTGATTTGTCCAACTCAACCCATGAGGCGTAGTATAGCAAGGCGTATTGTGGTGGTTAAGTGGAAGACCGAGCTCTTGCTGTTCTTGACTAGTTAGGTCACTTCTTGTTCCGCTTTTAGTTAAAGGTGCAAGGAAAACAAAGGAAATATTCTAACGGGTCCCGAAAGTGGGTATTTTCGCAAACCAATTCTTGCATGCAAAGGTTTTTGATCAACCGTTGTCGTTTGATCTCGACAAAGATAAGTGGTTATGACATCTCAATTTTTTTTTATCACTCATCGTGAAGTCATCATTAGCTAAAGAAATTAAAATGAAAAAAAAATAAATAAATAAGTTTTAAGTCCCTTAATTAAATAATTAAAAGAAAAGGAAGTTAAATTAAAAAAGGAAGGAAGAAAATTAAACGTACGCCCCGCGTAAGTTACATTACGCCCAGCGTAATTCAACATCTGATCGCGCATGGACATTTCAGGGGGTTGAGGTACGCCCCGCGTACCCTTGTGTTACGCCCCGCGTACCCTTGTGTTACGCCCCGCGTAAAGCGACCAGGTAAATATATCTTGACCCTTTGACTTCGCTGTTATTTTCAAACCCAATTTCTTTTCTCGCACACGAACTGTGACGACGATTTCATTCCAAGACCTACGATTGTGTTTCTTTTCTTGTCAAATTCAACACACAAATTATGGCTCGAAGGACACAAAGAACCAACCCTCCCGAGGATGTGACCGATCATCGTTTTTTACATTTTCCGCAAACGCTGAACGATGCTACCCGGGCGCGTTATGTCACCAACTTAAGCCTACTTCTCACCAAGGAGATTGACATTGCACCCTCATTTGATTGGGAATTGGCTACCAGGACTGGACTTGCTGCATTGATCCAGGAATTTTTGCAATACACACACTCGGACGCGAGTGGTGTGGAATTGTTTGTGTGTCAGGGATGGGCGCGTTTGTTCAGGATCCAGGAGCCTGTGTATCGGGAGTTTTTGCTGGAGTTCTACGCTACAGTTTCCTATGATCCTAGGAAGCCACTCAATGACAGGACAACCTTTGCTTTCAGACTGGGAGGAGTGAGCCGGGAATGCAGCGTGATAGAGCTAGCTACTCGGGTTGGTATTTACACAGCCGACGAGACGAGGAGTGTCCACTTCCTGGCATTCCTTGCTGACTGTCTCATGGAACGGCCAGCGGACTATAACGAGAACACCTTTTGGGCCGAGATTACGGGAGGAGTGTATACACCATCTACTGCTCGAGGGGGGATGATTCGGTCCACTACATACCGAATGTTGCACCGGTTGATTTCTATGTCTCTCACGCATCACAAGAATAGTGAGAGAGTGCCTTCGACGGACCTGTATTTCCTATGGGCACTAGTTACTCCAGGGAGGCACCTGAACCTTCCAGTTGCTTTAGCTGCATACTTGGGACGGAGGGCCAGGGGACTTCGGGGAGATAGCCCGATATGCGGAGGGCATTTTATCACACGGTTAGCTCGATCATACCAGTTGATGACACGTGAGATCACGAGATCGATGGTGTTTCACGACATGAGGCCGATGAGTCTTCAGCTATTGGAGTCGATGCGCGTATTAGAGCGGGGAGGTGATGGTGTTTTGAGAGTTCGAGCAGATGATGTGGCAGAAGCGGAGGGTGCTGCCGAGCCACAGCCGAGACGGGTACCGCGGCGTAGACTTGCTCCTCGGGGAGCGCAGCAGGGACCTGAGCCGGAGATCGATATGCGCTACTTAGCTCAGGGCATTGATCGTCTTGACATGAGGGTCCAGAACCTTAGCGAGTATGTTGCACATGTGGACGCGCAACAGCGGTGGAAAGGGAATGCATTGAATGCATTCTTTGCTCACCAGGGGTTTCAGTATTCGGTTCCCTTTCCACCACCATTCCAGTCACGATTTGATGGGGCCGGTACTTCTGGGACACAGCCACATGATGATGGAGATGACGAGTGATCCTTTTTATTTTGTTTTATTTGTTTTGTGTTATTTTTAGTTTAGTTTAGTTTTTAGTATTTGGTATGTAATTAAACTTTGATTTAGTTTGTTTTTCATGTTGATGCTCTTTGGTTGTTTAGATTTCTGCAGAATTTTCGCCCTTAGGAAGTTGGCAGTAAGTTCAGCAGCTAGGTCCGACTGTTGCTAGAGAGAGCGGTATGAGAGTTGAAGATTATAGTTGAGACCCACGATTTGTCATAAGTGTGGGGTGCATATTTATTTCGTGAGCGATCGTTTTGAAGATTGGCATTGTTACGATGTTTTGACTCTTATGATATGGATGAGCAGTTCCCATACCATAGAGTTTTATTTCGACGCGAGGAAGAAGTATCGTCCCGGTTGCCATGACATGGTTGACATTTTCCTATGTCATGGAGGATTTTTCATCGCGAGTAGAGGATGTCATTCTCGACGAGACGACGTGGTCGACACTTTCCCACGTCATGGTTACTATACTCTGCATTTATTTGCAATATTTTGCACCACATTTTTGAAGATGGCGGTCTTGATTTTATTTTTCGGCAAATTCAGAGGCAGCAGTTCCAGTTTTCAGTCTTTCGGCGAAATTTAAAGCAACTTGTAGCAGCCCCATTCGATCTCGCCACAACTACCCAGGGGAGTCTGTTCCTTTTTCTCCCTTTTTATGTTCTTAATTCGTTTTAGCATACAATGAGGGCATTGTATGAAATAAGTGTGGGGTAGGGGGTCGGTAAAAGTAAATTAAAATTATAAGAAAAAATAAAATAATAGTTAGGAAATTGCTAGAATTTAGGAAATTTAAAAATTTTAAAACTTGAAATAATAGTTTAATTTAGAAAATCTAGTGATAATTTAAATTTTGCTAATATTGTATGAAATGATCCGATAAGAACTCAAATGTTTAGTTGAGCCAATATACGTTATAGTGCATTTGTGGCCTCCCTTATTTTAGTGAAATCATGGAACAAAAACATAACCCCGCTTGGTCTGAGGGATGCAATAGGTTTAGCAGCCTAAACCTGAAATGTATCCAGGAAAATTATTATCATTAACCAATAAAGGTTGAGGTTGAGCGCCTCTGCTTAAGCATGTAGGTTTTGAGTGAAAAAAAAGTGAGTTACATGTGAAAAAAGAAAGAGAATTACGAAAAAAGTTTGAAGAATTTTGGAGCAAATAAAGTAAAGATCAAAAGATCAAAATTCTGAAGAAATTCAAAAAGTTGAAGATACCAAAAATCAATTCAAATAAGGTGTTGAATTCAAAGAAATCAAAGATTAAAATGCCAAAGAAATGAAGAATTCAAATAAAGTTCCATAGTGGTATCGGAAAGTTGTAATTTTCTAGAATATGTATGCTTAGGTTGCTCAACTAAAAATACCTTGAGGTTAGGAGGTTTTCTGCGGATGGATTCGGAGGGTTGCATAAAATGAGCATTGTTCGGAAAAAGTGGGCGAGTGTTTATGATGATTGTGAGTATTTAAAATATGGTGGGGTACTTTAGGAAAATATTAGACACAAATGTACGCGTTGAGGTCTTGGCATAATGGCTGAGTTTTAAAAGGATTGTTTAGTGCAATATTGGTAAAATAAAAGTAAATTTGCTTGGGGGCAAGCAAAGGCTAAGTGTGGGGTAATTTTGATATGTGTATTTTTATATATATTTTTATACACTTTATCTTAATATTTTGGCCTTATTTATTCTATTTTAGAACTAAAAAGTACTCATAATGCTTTGAATTATGTTTTGCAGCTATTCGTTGCCGATGAACCACAAAAGAAAAAACTAAAGCGGAAGCCGGACTTAGAAGCTAAAAGAAATCAAAATTGCTGAAAAAGTGAGTACGCCCCGCGTAAGGAAATAGTACGCGCCGCGTACACCTTTGCACCGGATAAACTTGATCGCGTGATTATCTTGAGTACGCGCTGCGTAATCCTAAGTACGCCCAACGTACTTAGGTCGGCCACAAAGATTATAAATGTCGATTTTTAGCTAACCAGGAAGGGGGATTCGACTTCTAACCTAATTTAGTCGACAATAAGCTACTGTTAAGCCGTTTTGAGGGTCTAGAAGGCGGCCGGAAGGCCGTTAAGCTAACGGAAGCGGAGATCGGAAGGATTGGAGAGCGGATACATGTTGATTATCATATGGTTTGCTGACGTGACCATGTTTAGCATTCTATTGTGGTACTTTTCTGTATTTAGTTTCTGATTTAGGTATAAAAACCTTTTACTTTGTGTTTATGATTGAATGAAGCTTTGATTATTAGACTAATTGCTATATTAAATAGTTTATTTGTGTTTAATTTATCCTGCCAAGCTTGTTAAAAGATCCTCATGTGTTAATGATGATTATTTTCTGTTAATTGTTAAGTGAATTGAGTTGCTTGAACATCTGCTTGATTTGCTTGTCTCTTATGATTTTTGATGACCATCGAGATTATAAGACTAGAAATAACGAATGTGAAACTAGGATTAATTTGAGAATAAGTAAGTTAATGTGTGAGCCTTGTTTGATGACCATCAACAAGAGGTTGATTAAATGTCTACATTGATTAACTGTATTTACAAGTCTTGCTTGATACGAACTGAACACTAGGAAGCATGTTAGTTTAATCAACTGATCACTGTTTGAATTGACTTGTTTGCTAAAGGATTAGTTATAGTGAACGCGAATCTAATCATTTTAGGAATCGGTGAACATTGAATAAATGAATTTGTGTATGCAATTGTCTATGTTTTAAGGTGTAATTTATCTAAACCAAAGTACCTGAAGAGATTTGCTTTCCTGTTAGTTTATCGAGAGTTGTTATTTGCTAATTTGAGATTTATTAAACCATTTTATTTATTATTTTCGTGTGACCTATAACCTATAATAAAATATATTAAATTAATCCACCGTTCCCTGTGATCGACACCCGACTTACCTAAGCTATACTGTAATCTGACTAGGTACACTGCCTATAAGTGCATAGATAGTCTAAGTTTGTTAGGTTATAAATATTAAAATTAGTGGGTACTTTTGTGCACACCAACCGCCGCCAAATCCAAATCATGAGTGGGGTAGTTCCTTTCATGCTCTTTCAGCTGTCGAGACGCATATGCTATCACCTTTTCTCTTTAGGTCAAAACACAACCCAATCCAACCGCAGACGCATCGCTATAAACAACGAAGTCTTCAACTCCATCGGGAAGAGATAAAATCGGTGTCTCATATAGCTTCTTCTTTAGCAACTCGAATGCTTCTCTATGCTTATCACTCCAAGCATAAGCAGCTCCTTTGTGGGTCAAAGCTGTTAATGGACTAGCGATCGAAGAAAAAGCCTTGGATAAACCTTTGGTAATATCTGACTAATACTAAAAAGTTTCGAATCTCCGTGGGACTTTTTGGTTGTTTCCACTTCATCACAGCTTCGATCTTTGCTGGATCAACCATTATCCCTTCTTGGTTGACAACGTGACCCAAGAATTGGACTTATCGGATCCAAAAATCACATTTGGAGAACTTAGCATACAACTTCTCCTTCTTCAAGACTTCTAACACTTCTACCAAGTGTCTGCCATGCTCCTCTTGGCTTTTTGAGTAAATCAGAATGTCATCTATGAACACTATCACATATTTATCTAGGAACGGATTACAAACCCGGTTCATTAAATCCATGAATGCTGCTGGAGCATTGGTTAGTCCAAACGACATCACCAAAAACTCGTAGTGTCCATATCGTGTTCTGAATGCAGTCTTCTCGATATCCTGCTCTCTTACTTTCTGCTGATGATATCCTGACCTTAGGTCGATCTTTGAAAAATAGCTCGAACCTTGAAGTTGATCGAACAGGTCATCAATCCTCGGCAACGACTATCTATTCTTTATTGTTGCCTTGTTCAGCTCTCTGTAATCGATGCACATTTTCATACTTCCATCTTTCTTCTTCACGAATAACACCGGAGCTCCCCAGGGTGATGAACTAGGTCTTATGAAACCTTTGTCTGATAACTCCTGAAGTTGCATCATCAGCTCCTTCATCTCCGTCGGTGCTAATCGGTAAGGTGGTTTTGCTATAGGTTTCGTCCCTGGTAGCAAGTCGATACAGAATTCTACTTGTCGATCAGGCGATAATCCAGGAAGATCTTCGGGAAATACTTCCAGATAATCACACACTACAGGAATGCTCTGCATCTCCTTTTTCTCCTTCTTTGCATCAATCACAAATGCCAAATATGATGTACATCATTTGGCCAAACACTTTCTGGCTTTCATTAGAGAAATGATCCCATAACTTACTTATGTTTGTCCCTATACACCATAAATGACTCTTTCCCTGGTGGGTTTACTTTTACTATCTTCTTCTTGCATAATATCTTGGCATCATTGATGCTAAGCTAATCCATTCCCAACACGATGTCAAAATCGTTAAGTTCGATAGGCAATAATTCCTCGTGGAACTTATTCCCATCCAGGTCGATTAAGATGTTTTTCATACGATGACTAACAGGTACAAACTTTCCACTAGCAACTTCGACTAATAAAGCATTATCTAGTCTATCAATAGGCAAAGCTAGTTTTCTACCAAATTCATGCGAAATAAAGGAGTATTTGGCTCCAGAATCAAATAAAATTCGGGTAGGCAATTTGTTTACGAGAAAGGTACCTAAAGCGACATCAGCTTCATGTTTAGCAGCTTCCAGTGTCATCTGGAATGCTCACGCCTTCGGCTTTGGCGGATTGTTGGGTTTTGCCGCCTCCTTCTTCTTTGGACAATCTCTCGAGATGTGCCCCTCCTCTCCACACCCAAAACACACTCTCTTATTAGACGGACACTCATCGGCGAAATGCCCCATCTTCCCACACTTGTAGCAGGTCACATCCTCACTACATTTCCCCGAGTGCTTCTTCTTGCACTTCTCACACCATTTTGCTTCGCCTCCTTTTCCTCCTCCAAACTTTTTTGAATCAGACTGTGAAAATTTGTTTCTCTTACTGGAACCTAAAGTTCCTTAAAACTTTCTCTTTTTTCACCAACTTCAACCTTGTTGGCGGTTTTCCCCTTGATCATGTTCTCAACAGACTTGGCAGCCCAAATAGCTGCCTCCAGAGTAGCTGCCTGACGTACTGGCATAGCATACTCCCATGGGAGTCCTTTTACGTATCGGTCAACCTTTGTCAGCTCATCTGGAACGATGCACAAGGCAAACTCCATTTGGTCGCTTAAGGCGTTAGTGTAATCGTCGACCGACATGATGCCCTTTGTCAATGTCAGAAACTTGTTTTCCAACTCCAACAGATTTTAAGCCAAGCAGAACTTGCGCTTGAACTGCACCAAGAACTCTACCCATGTCAATTGCAGTGGTTCATTAGGGCTTAGGGTCTTCCCTAGAGTGTTCCACCAGCGAACAACTCCTCCCCTGAACTGACACGTTGCGAACGTGGTCTGCAACTTGCAGTGGTTCATTAGGGCTTAGGGTCTTCCCTAGAGTGTTCCACCAGCGAACGACTCCTCCCCTGAACTGACACGCTGCGAACGTGGTCTGCAACTTGCCCTTGCAACCACACGTCATGAAGGTTAGCTCCATTTCCGATATTCAATCCATGACTCCGATTGGATCCTCCTTTCCTATGAAGGTCGATGGTTTGCAAGTCAAAAAGTCCTTGTTTGCATCCCAATCCATTATTCCCTCAATCTTGGTCTTTCCTTCGTTCTCCTTAAGTCCCAACTTGACTCACAATGCGGCTATTGTTCCCTTCCTCTGATTGCTCGAGAATCAGCTCAGGTTGCTGAATGGGCATGATAGGTTCATCCCTATTATCATGCAACATCTGTCGCATTTTATTCCCTTTGTTCGGCTAACATAGCCCGAATCAAGGCTTGCACCCCAGCCATTGTCATCGGCTCTGGTGTTGCTGCTACTACAGGTATGTAACGACCCGATTTTCACGTCCGAAAATTTCGTTTATAAAACATTACGTAGAAAACATTAATAATTAAAACATTGTTTAATTTAACCATTTCACATCGAAAACCAAATTGAAATCCACAACATTTTATCAACCAAAATATCAGAGTGTCAATCCCAGAATAAACTCGTAACTACGGAACAAGAGAGTGTGTGTGTGACATGTTGCTACCGCGCCGGCTCCTTTCCCCTAGCTGAGGAGGTGCCTGAAACCAAAACTGAAAAACGTAAGCACAAAGCTTAGTGAGTTCCCCCACTGTACCTCATACCATATAACCACATAACATACATAAATTGTCAGGAATATCTGGGTGCCCGACCTACCCCTTCGGTCCTCTCGACCGGACGTTGCCTAGCATACCTGGGTGCTGGCCTCCCCTTCGTTCTTCTCGACCGGATACTACCTAGCATATATGGGTGTTGGCCTCCCCTTCGGTCCTCTCGACCGGATACTGGGGAACTATTTCTCCCCCTCTACTACTACCACATAACATGTATCACAATATCAGAATCTATCTAGTATGACTGGGTATGACTACCCCTTCGGCCCTATCGACCGGATATCTTAGGGACTATCTCCCACTACTGTCACTGGCATATAACATCATCTCATACTAGCACATAAACACAACACAAGTAGTAGTAATCCCTAGATGAATATCACAAAGACAATCGTCTACATACAACTCCTACTGGTGAGCCGGCATTGTGGCCGTAGACCCACCGCTATTGGAAGCTAACTCACCTCGAAGTAGCTGCTGATCTGGTCGGGAACTGACTGCCTACTGCTGCTCCGGAAATCCTCCGGCTGCAATTCCCACAACATACTCAATCAATTTCTGCTAACGGTCCTTTGGGTAAAATGACCATTTTACCCCTGATCATGCCCTAAGTCAAAGTCAGAGTCAACTTTCAGTTGACCCGACTCGCCGAGTTGGCTCACCAACTCACCGAGTCCCTGTCCAATCGACTGACATGGGTCCCGTTTCTACTCGTCGAGTTAGGCGTTGACTCGATGAGTTCTCCTTCCAAACTGATGTTCAAGTCCTTCATCTTACTCGCCGAGTTCATCTTCATCCGAAGAACACTTTATGCTGTGACTCGCCGAGTTGTATGAACAACTCGCCGAGTCTGTTCTTGATCTAAGAAGATTGCCTTGAACTCGCCGAGTCAGGGCATCGACTCGCCGAGTTCCTCCATGGATGAGTTTGGCTTCCAACTCACTGAGTCACACCCCGTGACTCACTACTCCCACTCAAACAACGAAAAGGGGACAAACTCAGAGACTCGCGAGCAGACTCGCCGAGTCAGATGAACGACTCGCCGAGTCGTCGCCATGCAGTCACTAAATACGCGATTTTGCTCGATTCCAGTCCATGCCATTCACAGATCTGGGTTCCTAGAGCATGAATCACACGTAAAGTTTCCAACTTTACGTGTAGATATTCACCAATGAGGGATTTAGGGCTCAAAATGCCTCAAAAGGGTAGATCTAGGGTGAAGAAGCAACATGGGTCCATAAAGGCAACGGATCTGAGCTCCTGGAGCTCAATCATGCCTAGATCTAAAGGCCAATCAACTTATTACGATTTATATTGCACATACAAGCTTGGGGAAGGGCTCAAGAAAGACTTAATGGAGCAATAAGCATAGAAACAGAGGGAAAACGGGTTATACCTCAAAGGAATCACTTAGAGACACTAAGATGCTTGGCTTCCTTCCCGTCCTCTTGATCTACTCCACTTCCTTCTCAAATCCTTCAAGAACACACAAAATGCTTCAAAATCTCAAGGAAATAAGCTTTGAACGAGGGTTGGGGGCTCTGAGGGTGAATGGGGGCTGGCTTGGGGCGGACATGAGGCTTAAATAGGGTGCAAACCCCTGAAACTTAGGGTTTCATCCAACAGCGGTGACTAGCCGAGTCCGGAATATGGACTCGCCGAGTTGCCAACTTAAACATGTCCCAGGTTCCGACTTTACTCGGCGAGTCGGACCTATGACTCGCTGAGTCCAAGGCTAAAAAGAGAGAATACTCAAATAAGATTTACGTACCAGGAACCAGGTGCTACAAGGTACTCGCTCAATCACAGGCGGTTGATTCCTGGTTTCATTAGCATTTCCAACTCCACTCCTCGTTCTCACCATTTTTGATCTATTCACCAAATAAGGTGAAATTAGATCCTCATTCACGATAGATATTCAGATCATCCTTATTACTCCAAACGATTACATGCTAGTTCTAATATCGTATACATACGCTTATAATCCTAAACACATAAGTTTTCCTGATCCGGTTGGCAACAAACCATAGATTCGAACAAATAATATCATATATGGAAAACATATAACATTTAGCACATAAAAGCATTTTAGGCAACTTTCCGAAAATAAACTAGTGCTCGTGTCTTAATTATAACAGACACTCATCTCACAATCTTCACTTAGAATTCTAAGTTTAAGTCTATAAATCCTACAAATTCCTAGTTCGCTTAAACTAATGCTCTGATACCAACAGTGACATCCCCAAAATCACAGCCAGAAAAGACCGGTTTCATTTATGCTTTTAAAATAATTTCAGAGTAATCCATTGATTTAAAAGAGTTGCGGAATTTGTTCCCAAAACAAAATATGATAATATAAAGTTTATCAAAGCATTTCATTAAGAGATGCAGTTTCATTATATAACAATATTCGGGATGTCATGTTCCGATAAACAGACCAAAAGCATAAACAACAAAAGATAGACCATACAACAGTTACATATAACAACTAGTCTAATATTAAAAGATCTTGACAAGTCATCTAACTTATGCTCTGGCGCCACTACCTGTAATACAAAGAAAACCGAGTGGGTCAGGCTTAGGAGCCTGGTGAGCATATAGGGTTTTCAACCCATAATAAATAATTATATTCAATTCACCAATCAACAATAACCCGATTACCCATTCCCATTATCCTCACTTTACGTCCCTATGACAGCCACTATTACCAGGGACCTAATCTAGGATTTTCATCGGGACGGACATTATTGCAGAGGGGTTTCCTCAACAATAAATATCCTAAAGGCAACCATGAGGAGGATAGAATACAACAAATGAAAACCCAAGTTCACCAACACCTACAGGTTATGAGCCTGCCAGCATTCCACAGGGCAGTCTAGAAAGAGTCTGTGGTCATCATCCATATTATGTTGAATGACTAGATCACAATCACATCGAGGCCTCTCATCTGTTTATCAAGCATCAACTATCTACCCATGTTCTACCCAACATATTAGTAGATAAATATATATATATATATATATATATATATATATATATATATATTTTTATACATAATTTAAAACCTGTATAGCATTCTTATTCAGTACATATTCCAAACAACATATGAGACACATACACATAACATGTATTTCGTATAAAATACTTCGTAATTATGCGTTAGAAGAAAGTAACTACACACTCACTTGATCAGAAGATGATCGGACAACACTACAACTTTAAAAGTAGTATTCTTCGGTGAAACCGAGATTACTTTGCACACCGGGCTTCTCGCGGGCAGAGCTTCGGCTCGGAAACTCTTTTCTTCTCGGGATCTTCGGGCTTCGGGACTTGCTTCGGGTCTCGGGATGATACCGGGGCTTCGGGGGTACTTCTTTGCACGTAAATCGAGGTAATATGGATAAGAGAAGGGTGAATTAGCAACCTTGGCCGGCTGCCCCTTCAAATCTATTTATAGGGCAAATTTCTCATTTTCCACGTCGTGGGCTTGGTTGTCATTGCATGCGTCATCGTCCACTTGCTCTGTCAGGCTCTAGAAGGTGTCAGTAGCCATGCCACGTTGTGGGCACTGTTTCCACGTCGTGGTCTCTAACAGTTTTGGGGTTGCACGCCCCGAACTTCAGAAATTCATTACTTTCGCATACAAACTCCGTTTTCGACGTTCTTTATATCGATGCATAGGTAAAAACAAGATCTACAACTTTCATTTACACTTCGTCGGCTAATTTTGACTTTATTTTTATTATATTATTTTTAGTAGGCCGGGACAGGAAAACTCCTTTAGAAAATTATAACTCCTTCATCTGACGTCCTTTTTCGTCTGTCTTTCCGTCGTTGCACTACTATCAATGAGATCTTCGATTCTCATTTAGAAAGTTTTGGCTAAATATTGCTTGATCCCATATTCGAACTTCGGGCTATACACTGCTAAGTCGAAACTTCAAAAAATCATAACTTCCTTATACGAAGTCAGATTTAGACGTTCTTTTTATGTACGCTCTCAGTTTAACATATTCTATGACTTTTGTTTAGATTACTAAGTCTAGATATCACTCTATCTTAAATTCGTATTTTACGTCATACAGTGTCGTGTCGGTTCTGTCGCGAAACTTCGACAGATCATAACTTCTTCGTTATAACTCGGATTTCGACATTGTTTATATATTCGGAAACCTCGTCACGACCACTAAGTTTTTGTATATCAATATTGGGTTTATCTAACATTTCATTTTCACGTGTATGTTTATTTTTAATTTATTTAAGCCACACAATTAAGTAATTAAGCATAAAACACATAATACGCAAATAATACATTCTTATTATTTCAAAATGGGCTACAAAGGTCAACCTAGACTATCATATCATCATTAATGCTTAGCCTGGAAACACGGGCGTTACATTAACCGACACATCGATTCGGTATGTTGGGTTGCAGATTCGTTTAAGTATTGCGTCATTGGGCTCGGCTATTAGTCCAATAGTTTTGTACTCCGATTTGGGCCTGTCCAACCGTGAGCCTGTTAGGTTTACTATATAAGAATATGCTTGCATGCATATTAGGTAAACGATCAAGAATACAATAGAGAGAATTACGATAGCTTTGATTTTCTTCATCGTTCGTGTAAACCTTCTAACCCTCTACAGTTGATGTTCTTGATCGAGCTCTTCTGAGGGTTGTTTTATAATCATTCGACACGTTTGATTCATTCTTGAGTTGTTTATTGTTTTCGTGTTCTTGCTGTTTAATCTTTATTTTACCTGTTTAAGATCTAATCGATCTTCAAGATTAAGTTTTAATCTTATCAATTGGTATCAGAGCAGGAGGCTGTGTAATCGATACACTTCTTTTCTGTGAAAAAGGTTTCAATTAGGGTTTTCCGCAATTACTGATATTTATTGAGCCGTCATCTCATTATTGACGTATCTTGATATTTATTGTTTTGCCCTAATTTGATTTATTACAAGTATGATCTTTGAACAGGTTATTTGATCATAATGGACGAATCGCAATCGAATCCCATCAATATTTCCAACAGCATTGGATCAACCATGAAGATTCCCATCCTATACACCCATGATTATGAAGTCTGGGCGCATCACTTTGAAGACTATGTTATAGGATCTGAGGATAATGAATACCTCATCTGGGAAGCAATTATTAATGGACCGTTTTCTCACTCTGCAACTTCAAGGATTATTAAAACTCAAAAGGAGTATAATGATCTACTGAAGAATGTTAAAGATATTGCGCAAGATGAAAAAGATAAATTCCAGTGCAATATCAAGGCGTTAAGATTGATCAGATTCGCCCTTCAGTCCGACACTTTCAGGTTGGTAAGTTCATGCACAACGGCAAAGGAAGTTTGGGATAGGCTACGTGAGTTGTACTCTACAGACGAGGATCTTGAACACTCTATCCAAACCTTACTCTTGTCTGAGTTTGGAGAATTCAGGCAAGGAGCCGAAGAAACTGTGACCCAAACATTCGATCGCTTCAATCATCTTCTCAGCAAGATGATCAAACATGACATCGAAAGGAAGCTTATTGAGCAGAAGGTTACGTTTTTAAATGGTCTAAGATCAGAGTGGAGAGCAGTGGTGTCCACAGTTAAAGCCCATGAGCAGTTTAAATCATATTCTTTAGCGAAACTGGTGGGTATTCTCAAGTCTCAGGAGAAGATTGTGCTGTAGGAAAAGAATGTTGTCTCAATCCTAGGTTCGCTGGCCCTCCTGTCAAAAAGTAAAGCTGTGATGGAGGACGAAGACCTCAACTTGGAGGAGTATGACCTCACGTCTGAAGATTATGCTATGATGGTGTCTAACCCCAAGAGGTTCATTAAGAAGAGATTCCCCAGCAACAAAAACCGAAACTGGCAGGGGAGTTATAGTTCAGAAAAGGTTAAAGATGAACCGAAGGTTGAAGAGTCTAAGAAGGAACCGAAGGCAGAGGGTGATTCTGGAGTAAGCTGTTACTACTGTGGAGGGAAAAACCACTATGCTAAGGATTGTGTCCTCAAAAAGATGGCTGAAAAGGATGAGGAAGCTTTGCTACAGAAGAAGCTTGATGAGATCAGGAAGAAGAAATCTACCGCTAACCCTTCTATGAATGCTCTAATTGTGCAGGGTTCGGTTGCTGATGACGAGTTCAGTGGCTTGGAAGTTTGGTCAACCGACTCTGAAGACGATGAAGTGAGGAAGCCTTCTCATGGAAAGGCTTGTGTGGAAAAAGAGGAGAGCAGTGGAGGAAGGTGCTTGATGGTGTCTGAAGTATCTCAGATGAGGGGATACAACACTGATGGTGGAAGCAATGAACCGAAGGAGCAGCAGGATATGTGCTTTACAGCCAAACCGCTCAGCGTGCAGTTCAACGAGCTCGATGAACTGATCAAGAAGGTACAATCAGTTTTTGTTTCATTTAAAGTACCACAATGCTCATATGAAAAAGAACTAAAAAGTGTTAATTCACGAATCTCTCATCTAGATAGTAGTTTAACTCAAACTCGAGTCACCAATTCTAACCTAACTGATCAATTAAGCAGGGTGTCTTCGAAGAGTGAGGAACGGCGCATGTGGATCGAGTTGAAGGAGTCAGAATTAGTCAAAATAAAAGATGAAAACATTTATTTACAAAGAGACAATTTAAAGCTGTTAAAACAGCGAAATGTTTTTTGTTTGATTGCAAAACGTCTTTACACTAATATTACTCAGCTTCACTTGGATTGTGAAATAGGACAAAAGATTCATCGCATGATTTTGCCCTTCCTTGAGTTTAAGGAGGATGAAATTGATGCTGAAGCTTATAATTGTGAGAGTGTGATATCATCTGATGACGTCAATCCGACCTATATGTATGGACTGGACAAAATAGAATCTTTCATTAAATCCAAGGACCATAAGGACATGCTTAAAAACCTTTTGGATGAAAATGATAGACTTAAACTGAGAACCGAAACCATACAAAAATTTGACTCTTTAAACGCCAACTTGAGCTTAGAAAACAAAATTGATGTTGAAAATGCATCTGAGCTTAATGAGGATGACAATATGAGTGAAATTTCTGTAGAGGACACGGTTGACTGCTCAGAATTTGTGAAAAGCGAACCTGAAAACCACAAGAATCTAATTTCAGAAAATTCAGTGGAGTTCGCTCGATTGTCCCAACAAAAGTCCCCGATCTTAGCAGAGAAAGCAGTTGTATATCAAAAGGTTAGGACCACTCCAAATCAAGTGTACAAGGTCACAGGAGTAACCAAACATCAGACCGCTGAACTCACAACAATTGTAAACGAAGACAATGCTGATGGCTGCAATGAGTTCTTCTGGTCAGCTCCAATCGATAATGTTGATGAAACGGTAGGCTTATCAGAAAGGACCTCATGGAAAAAGTAAAGGTAGATACGTACCAAAACCCTTGAACAAGCCAGGTAATTTCGATGTGCCAAGTACCAGTGGTACGAAAGACATTCCTCAAGAAAATGGAAGTTCGGTAAAAGAAGACATTCCCTTTAGTTCCTCAGTTCAAAGTGAAACTTCCACAGTTCAAAGTGAACCAGCCAAAGAGAAACTGAAAATGAAAGCCAACATCCATCATCAACCGAAGCAGATGAGGAATCAGAAACGTCAAAGGAACCAGAGATACAGGAAGAATCTCTCTGAAAGGAAACAATTCTGGCAATCCCAGAATGCATATTTCTCACATCAAGACAAGAATCTAAAGTTTGAGAATAATCCTGTTAAAAAACACGAGAGCCACTACAACCGAAAGCAAAGGTTCGGTTCTGAGGATGACTCCAACCGAAAGCAAAGGTTCGGTTCAGAGAACGAAACCAACCGAAAGCAAAGGTTCGGTTCTGAATTCAAAAGAAATCAAAACTCTAAGGTCAGTCCCACCAATGATCAAAAGCAAAAAGGCCACCTAGAGTCTCCAGCCAAGAAGTCATCTCAATCTAAGCCCTTTCAATCTCACTCATCTAATTCTTCTAATTCATCTCCATCTCGCTCTAAAGTTCATTCAGTTCATTCTCAAAAATCTCATTCGTCAGCTGAACAAAAGGGCAAACAGAAGGTTTCTGCATCCAAACCAGAGTCTAAACCAAACGCACCTAATCCTAATAAAATCAAAGTTTTTACCATAAAAAAGAAAGATGAAACAACACTCATAAAACGAACATATCTTGTTGACATCTCTCTTACTATTCCTGTACCTGTGAAAGGCTCACGTGGACCCAAGAAACTTTGGGTTCCTAAATCTGCTTAATTTTTGCAGGTTATAAGTGACGAGCAGTTTGACGAAGAATGGTACATCGATAGTGGCTGCTCGCGTCACATGACAGGGAGGAAAGAAGAGCTCAGGGAATACAGGTCTCTTACAAATGGTGGCAACGTCAAGTTTGGAAACAACTCCTTCGGCACCATAAAGGGATACGAAATGATTACCAATGGTGATTTCTCTATAAGGAAGGTGGCATACGTGGAAGGATTACAACACAACCTCATCAGTGTATCTCAACTTGTTGGAGGTACCGGTCTCAAGTCTCATTCGACGATGAGGGTTCTGAAATTATTGAGAAGAAGACAAAGAAAGTTATTCTCAAATCGGAGCGTAAGGGTGAAATGTTTCCTCTAAACCTCAAACCCATCAAAGGAAACCCAACTATATGCATGTTATCAAAAGCATAATCTGACGAAAGCTGGTTGTGGCACCGAAGACTCTCTCATCTCAACTTTAAAGATATCAACAAACTTGTCACTGGAGGTCATGTTCGAGGTCTTCCATTGCTCAAGTTCGATAGAGATCATTTGTGTGCTGCATGCGAAATGGGGAAGCAGAGTCGTCAAAGTCATCCATCTATAATTAACACTAAAGTTGTTGAACCACTCGAATTACTTCATATTGATTTGTGTGGTCCATCATCTATCGAAAGCATCGGTGGTAGCAAGTATATTCTTGATATTGTTGATGACTTTTCGCGATTTACATGGGTGTTCTTTCTAAAGCTTAAATCTGAAGCGACTCATAAGCTGAAAGTGTTCATCAAGCAGATTGAAGTACAACTGAAGAAGGTGGTTCGCAACATCAGGAGCGACAATGGTCTGGAATTCAAAAATATAGAATTTGAAGAATTTCTGGCAGAAAAGGGAATAAGTCACAACTTCTCAGCTCCCTACACACCTCAACAGAACGGAATTGTCGAAAGACGAAACCGATCTTTGTGTGAAGCTGCCCGAACCATGATAAGTTTCGCTTCCTTACCTCTTTACTTTTGGGCTGATGCTATTTCTGCTGCTTGTTTTACACAGAACATGTCATATCTCAACAAGCGATTCACGCTCCCACCTTATGAGATTCTCAAGAACAGGAAGCCCAATGTGAAATTTTTCCATGTGTTCGGCTCACGGTGTTTCATCTTTAACTCTAAAGAACACCGCAACAAGTTCGATGTCAAAGCCGACGAGGGAATCTTTCTGGGCTACTCTCTCACTTCCAAAGCATACAGGGTATTAAACAAGCGTTTGAGGAAAATCGAAGAGACTTACTACGTGACTTTCGATGATAGCTATGTCAAAAAGCTACAGGCCAATGAAGACACAGCTGGGGAAATTTTTCCTCAAACTGGCCAAGTCACAGTCTCAATCGCTAATCTATTCGAGAAGTTTATGGAGCTATTTGACGAACCAGAGAAAGCTACTCTCTCAGAAGCAGGCGCAGCAGACAACAAGGTAGACCACATGAAGCAAATTGTCGAAGAAGCTGCCAGGAGAATGAATGAAGGGGGATCGAATTCTGACGAACCTCCATCAAACGATGCTTCATTCGAGGGGGAGGATCAACCGTCATCAACTCAGCCGGCCTCACATGTTGAGGGGGAGCCAAGCTCTCCAACTACTCCCGAAAGTACTTCTCCAACCGAAAGTACTTCTCCAACCGAAAGTGCTTCACCATCCGAAGGTGCGTCAACGCCTGAAAGCCCAGCACCACAAGAAACCTCTGAACCTCAAGTTTCTCAAAGCATTCCAGAAAGCTCATCTATCGAGGGGGAGCAAGCTGATATGTCATTCGACTACGAAAGCCAATCCGAGCCAGAAGAAATGATCAATGCTGAACTGGATCCCACCTTTGATCCAAACTACCCTCCTCTTACCAAATGGACCAGAGATCATCCTATCTCTCAAGTTGTTGGTAATGTTTCTGAAAAGGTTCTAACCCGATCACAACTCAAGGCAAAACAGACATCCTTATTTTCCAAAGTTGAATTTTGCATGTTTAACTCATTCGTATCAAAAGTTGAACCGAAGACAGTTAACACTGCTCTTGATCACTCTGATTGGGTTCAAGCAATGCAAGACGAACTGAACGAATTTGAAAGGAACAAAGTCTGGCGCCTCATTCCAACTCCTCCAGATGCCTCGGTTGTTGGTCTCAAATGGGTCTTTAGGAATAAAATGGACAAGGAAGGAAACGTTATAAGGAACAAAGCTCGTCTGGTAGTAAAAGGATATTGTCAGGAGGAAGGGATTGATTATGAAGAGACTTTCGCCCCTGTAGCTAGGCTGGAATCTGTAAGAATATTTCTTGCTTATGCTGCCCACAAAAACTTTGAAGTTTTCCAAATGGACGTCAAGTGTGCCTTTCTTAATGGAGAACTCGAAGAAACAGTGTATGTGGAGCAACCTCCTGGTTTCGTGAACGAAAAGTATCCCAATCATTGCTACATTCTGGATAAAGTTGTGTATGGACTCAAACAAGCTCCGAGAGCCTGGTATGAAACGCTAACTAAATTCTTAAAGATGTCTAAATTCAAACAAGGTTCGGTTGACCCAACCTTCTTTTGCAAAAAGGAAGGTAACCACCTTATGATCGTTCAAATTTATGTCGATGATATCAT
The DNA here is from genome assembly GCF_051521515.1 of Lactuca serriola. NCBI lineage: Eukaryota > Viridiplantae > Streptophyta > Magnoliopsida > Asterales > Asteraceae > Lactuca > Lactuca serriola. Next base: position 16,831,549 of record NC_136415.1, on the reverse strand, counting down.
CTTTGGCTCAACGAATCCCAGCCTAACAGCTGAATTCAGAAAGCTGATGGAGACTAAATTTGAAATGAGCTCAATGGGTCCTATTAACTTTTTCCTTGGCTTAAATATTAGACAGGGACCCAAAGGCATCTTTATTAATCAGGAAGCTTACACGAAGACTCTCCTAGCAAAGTTTGGTATGATGGGAGATTCCAAAGTCAAAGTCCCAATGGCATTCGGCACCAAGCTAACTCCATCCCTGGACAAACCGGCTGTTGATATCACGCTCTATCGTCAAATGATAGGCTCACTGATGTATCTTACTGCTAGCAGACCTGAAATCATGTTTTCTGTGTGTTACTGTGCTAGATTTCAGGCAAACCCACACGAACCTCACATGCTTGCAGTGAAGAACATTCTACGATATCTCAAGCGAACTGCCTCCTTAGGTCTATGGTATCCTTCCAACTCAGGCTTCTTCGTTCAAGCCTACTCAGATGCAGACCTTGGAGGATGTGGACTCGACAGAAAAAGCACCACTGGCGGATGTCAATTCCTTGACGGGAAGTTGGTTAGCTGGCAATCAAAGAAACAAACGTACGTGTCGTTGTTTACTGCCGAAGCTGAATACATAGCCGCTGCATCCTGCACCTCTCAAGTGATTTGGATCCAGAGTCAACTTCGAGACTATGGACTCAATATGAAGAAGATCCCACTATATTGTGACTCTGAAAGTGCAATTAGGATCTGCCATAACCCAGTACAACACTCTAAAACCAAACACATAGCACTGATGTATCACTTCATCAAAGATCATGTGGAAGATGGAAACGTTGAAGTACACTTTGTTCGAACCACTAATCAACTGGCTGACGTCTTTACCAAAGCTCTTCCTGAAGCATCCTTCAACAGAATTTTACAAGGGCTAGATATGATGGAATCAGAGTCAGTACCTCAAACTACCTCTCAACCTCAAACGTAAGAAGCGAAATTGACCGAACGTTCAGGTTCGGTTAAATAATCTGACTCGCTCATCACCACAAAGGTAGTTTTCTTGGTTGTAAATTTTATGTACAAAGTTGTTTATCTTACTGTCAAAAGTATTTTCTGATTACAAACCTAAATTCCTTGGTTTTCAAAAATTTTCCAAAACCGAAGCCTACCGAAGGTTCGGGTTCGGTTTTTCAAAATTTTCTTAAACCGAAACCAACCGAAGGTTCGGGTTCGGTTTCTCAAAATTTTCCAAAACCGAAACCTACCGAAGGTTCGGGTTCGGTTTTTCAAAATTTTCTTAAACCGAAACCAACCGAACGCTCGGGTTCGGTTTTTCAAAATTTTCTTAAACCGAAACCAACCGACGGTTCGGGTTCGGTTTCTCAAAATTTTCCAAAACCGAAACCTACCGAAGGTTCGGGTTCGGTTTTACAAAATTTTCTTAAACCGAAACCAACCGAACGCTCGGGTTCGGTTTTTCAAAATTTTCTTAAACCGAAACCAACCGAACGCTCGGGTTCGGTTTTCCAAAATTTTCCAAAACCAAAACCAACCGAACGTTCGGGTTCGGTTACCAAATTTTTCCAAAGTTTTTTTTACTCTTTCTAAGTCTATTTTTTTTTCTTGCTTAATTTTTTTTAATTTTTTCTTATTTATTTTATTTTCTTTTAATTTTTTTTTATATATATCAAAAACACCAAAAATATTTTCTTATTTTATTTATGTGTTCGTTCGTTTATGGGGATATAATTGTTGGATTACTTAAGTGTCCCTAGAAGCATGCTGTTGTATGTGTCCCAAGCCTCATAAGATTCTGAATAATAGCCTTAACGACTTGGTATAAACAAACCTTGTCTTCCCAAGTAGGCTATCACCTTTATTCTAATCGTGAGCTACCTCACTCTCTTCTCACATGAGATAAGAGTTTTCTGCTTGGTCCTTATTTTCGCAGCAGAGGTACTTTAATTTCTTACACCATCTCCATTACATTCGTTTCATCAACGTAACCCTTGAGACTCTCAGAAATTACCACTGAGGTTTATGGTTACACAACAACTGTGTTTATGATCTCAGTTTCATGCCACTACGAGCTGAGTGAAACCCAAAATTCAACACCAAATCTGAATTGACGGTGAACAATAAATTTGCTCAAGTTTTCACCAAAGAATTGACGGATGTATCTTAATGAAATCTCAAAATTTTATTTTGTGTGATTCCTATGAAATTGTTAAACACCATAACATTTCTTCCCTTGGGATCCAGTTTTTAATTTTTTTTGTTGAGATTTTATATTTTCCAAGCCAATTTAAAATTAATTCCTACCTACTTGTTCAACAGACTACACCGGTCTCACAAGTACTTAGTTCACTTTCTTTCTTATTTCAAGATTAGAATTGTTGCATCAAAGCGAAAGCCACCCTTAAGTAGCCTAATTAAAAGAAGCCTGTCAACATTTCTTAATAAGTGTTTGATCGTCATTTAACGGGAAACCACATCAACACTTTAAGGTCTCTCTTGATCTTGAAGGCAGAGATTCGTGCCCGGGATCATTTGTTTCGTGTCATTATTGACATCACAGTTATTCCTAAAAAGAATAGCTTTATTTCTTTTCTTTTTACACTCTTCGCACGAAAATCTCTGATTTTCCAAAATTCTGGTACTAATAATTACAGGCTGTATTATTGCTTTGGTGGTTAATTATCGAGTTGTGGTCAAAAAGCATCCACGTGGGAAATTAATTCAAAAGATGCCATTTAAAAGATAAGATGAAGGGTTGCTGACTCAGGCGGGAGATCAAAGGATTAAATTTCAAACGGCGGTTAAAAAAGGGACGCATGCGAATTTGAAACTCCCATTCTTTTACTGACATAATGGACGCGTGTGCGAATTTCAAGCGGTTCCTCTCTGGCACTTAAAGGCGCGTGTGGATTTGAAACGGTTTCTTCTGAAACAACGCTTGTTGGGCGGCGTGTTCCTAGGAATCTGACACTCTCTCTCCTACGTGATCATCGCATGCCTTAACTGTCACGCATCTGTCATTCCGGAAAACCTTTTCGTATTTCCATAGAAGATTTGAACCGATTTTTCTCTCTCCTTTCACCCACTATAAAAGGCAGTCTCCACTCCCATTTACCTCTTTACTGCATCCGAATTTCCAAGAGAGCAAAAATTCCCTAAAGCTTTCCTGTTCATCTTCTTCTTCCTACCTTCAACAATGGCAGAATCATCCTCAGTCCATGCCACCTCACACATCCTTCCCATTCGCCCTCAACAGCGTTTGGTGATTGACCTAACCCCTCTGGTGTACGATTCCTATATGTCTCCGATCATCGAGTGCCTGAAGTACTCACAAATCGCTCCTGCACTTTATAGGGTTGAGTCTGTGCCCATGGAGCTCCTATCGCAGGTGTATGCGACTGCACATTACGATAAAGCAGTCGATAGGGTGTTTTCGAGGTTTCTAATCACAAGACCTCCATTTCTAGACAACGATTTGGTACACTGCTAGGGTTTGCTGCTGACCCTTCAAGAATTAATCCGGAGACGATTCCGATTGGGCATATTTACAACATGTTTTACAATATGGGGTACACGGAGGCGCTCCCCTCCGTCGTGAAGTTTAAAAAATCCTTCTTGCCGCCACAGTGGAACGGCATGTTTACAATCCTCTTCAAGGGCTTATCTGAACGGAGCTCAGGATCCGATGGTTCTAGTCGACTCTTCTTGTCGATAATGTATGGCGTCTACAACGGAGTCAATCTTGACTATGAGTTTGTTCTCTGGCAACAACTCATCCAGAGCCTCTCTTCCTCATCACGACATTCTGAGGTGTCGTATGCCCGGTTCTGGACTCTCATCACAAAATGGGCGATGGATAAATTTGATGTTCCCACTGCTGCCGGTGCATCGATGTCTTCGATCGGTACTTTTCATACCACGAAGATCATCGTCTCTGATGCATCCAAGTTCTCTTTCATTGGCTCAATTCCGGAGTCCATGTACGGCGATGTTCCATCTGACAGCAGGCTCATCCGGACGATTAAGGAGTTCAAGGCGTCTGGACCGAGGGAACTCACACAGGAAATGCTCAAGTCCATCCATGACGCTGATAAGCCGGTTAATAGAGGCAAAAAGGCGGATAAAGGGAAGCAAGTGACCAAAGCTGCTAAAGGTCCTTCTCCCAGGAAGAGGAAACCAACCAAAGCTGCACAGTCCCCACAGCCGAAGAAAAGGAAGACTTAACCGACGCGCAAGCTCATAATCGCTTCCTCTTCGAGTGACTCAGAAGGCGAGAGTTCGGGTTCGAACGACTCTCAAAGAGGCGAAACCCCTCCCAGAGGCAACACCCCACCCCGATCTCCTACTCCAGACATGGAAATCCATGTCTCACCAATTCCCTCGCCTACTCAAACAATCCCTACTTCCATTCCCACCATAAACCCCACTACCACCATTCCTAAAACCTCTTTCCCCATACCACCACCCATTTTCACTGATACAACAACCACAACTGCAAAGGTTACAACCAACGTATCTGATACGGGGGTTCATACCGATGCAACCGAAACACCACCTGTAACCGAACCTACTCATACAACCGAAACCCAGCATACAACCGAACCTATCCACACTCAACCACCACCCGAAACTACCCCCACCAACACTCAAACTGAACCTACACATACCACAACACCCCCAGCTTCCCCACCCCCAACATCTCCAGATCATGCCTCTGATGGAGATAACCCTTTCCTTGGAGGGGAAAATATGACCTTGGATTCGGTCTACTTTAGTCCGTTTCAGATCCAAAGCGACGACGAGGACGATGCTCCAGTAACAAAGAAGCATCTTAAGGAGCTAAATGAGAAGGTTGACTTGCTTCTTGCTTCATCCTCCAACACTCAGTCCTCTCTTTCTGAAGCCGCTCTTCAGAAGATTGTTGATGCCTTCTCCAGGGCTCAGCATGATTCCGTCGCTTCAGCCACTGCCGCCATTGACGCCTCCACAAAAGCTTGTGAGGCTGCGACCGCAAAAGTCGATAAACTATTCTCTGAAGCCTCTTCCCTGTTGAAGTCCTTACAGGAGAGCGCTGATGCTACAAAGACAACGTTGGAACCAATCGTTCAACAATTGGCCACGTTCGTCTCAACGGCGTTGAAGTCGTTCGCTACCCTTCGCCAATTCATCAGCGACGACAACTCGGCCCTTCGTGCCTCCATTGACGAGCGCCTCGCTAAACTTCAAGAGGATCTCGCTGCCGAAAACTCGTTAATGGACGTTCTTGCGCCCTCAAGGTCAAGAGCACTCAACTTTCCAATTCTCAACAACAGATTGAGGCTCTTCAATCCGAACGGGAGGTTATCAAAACATGTGTTTCGGATGTACACTCTGCCCTATCCAACATCCTGGAAGCACACGATCCGATTCTCAATCATTCGGTGAGGCGAACCCTTGCTGAAAAACTTGCTCCTGCCCTGGACCTTCACAGCAAAATTGAAGGGCTTCCTAGTTTCGTGTCCACTCCGAAACAAGGGGGAGAAGTGAATTCCGGATCGAAACCACCTCCTTCCTCAAAAGCTGCTCACACAACCAAACCTCCTCCGACTGGTCAAACTTCGGGTTCGGGTGTGAAGGATAAAGGAAAGAAAATAGCTGAGGAAGAAGATGAAGATGATAAAGAAACCATTGCTGACTTGCTTAAACGCAAAAATAGTCGCAATGTTGAAAATGATAATGTTCGTGTGGCGCGAGAAGCTGAAGAAGCCGAACGCAAGAAGAAAGAAGCCCACGATCTCCTCGAGAGCAGGAAGACTCTTTTCCCTGCTTGGACTCGGGAGAGAATGATAAAGGAGGCCATAGATACTCCTAGCATCCTATGGCTCGAATCGGTGATCTCCTTCGACTGCTACAATTCTGTCGATTCGCAGTTCGATATGCCCTTGACCCGAAAGGCATTTATCTTCCACGCCCTCTCCAACATTTTTGAAGTCCCTCATCCTAATCCTGAGGTTGATCGGGAGTTAGTCGAGTTCTATCTGAAGGCTGCTCAACCACAGTACCAAACATGGAGCGCTCAGAAGATCGTTAATGTTCGGGTTTTGAAGCCATATACCGAAGGGAGATTCATCAACGTTCGGTTCAGGGTGATCAGAGGGTCTGCAAGAACCGAACATCTCATATCCTTAGCAGATCTACCGAACCTCAACCCCCATGATTGGATCGTTTTGCATAACATCCTTTTGACGAATGAAGCTGAATATGGTCCAATTATTGACCATCTCAAAAGGATGATAGTTTGTTACATCATGGAGGTCGCCTTGATGGATCAGGAGATAGCCACAGTCTTCAAGAAGAAACCGAAGATCTCTCCTGTTGGCTCAGCCAGTGATCTCAATCAAATGAAGATGGGAAAGATTGACCCAAGGCGAAATTCGGTCATGTTCACTAGGGATGAAGGACAGAAATGTCTCTTTGCCTTAGCGGATAAACATCTTTATACCACTACTTGTCTTAAGCATGTGTTAGGGATCATCCGTCGGTGTAAAGAGAATGCAGCGGATGATATCAAATACTTCAACGATATGATCCAATGGTACATCAGATTCAGACAGACGATACTTGCTCTTATCTCTCGTCTGTTTTAGACTGTAAAGAAGAAGGTAACTGCCGCTGCTGCTGGCCCAAGTAAGAAGTGAAGATCTCGCTCCAATTGACGCAAAGGGGGAGATTGTTGGGTTGCAGATTCGTTTAAGTATTGCGTCATTGGGATCGGCTATTAGTCCAATAGTTTTGTACTCCGGTTTGGGCTTGTCCAACCGTGAGCCTGTTAGGTTTACTATATAAGAATATGCTTGCATGCATATTAGGTAAACGATCAAGAATACAATAGAGAGAATTACGATAGCTTTGATTTTCTTCATCGTTCGTGTAAACCTTCTAACCCTCTACAGTTGATGTTCTTGATCGAGCTCTTTTGAGGGTTGTTTTATAATCATTCGACATGTTTGATTCATTCTTGAGTTGTTTATTGTTTTCGTGTTCTTGCTGTTTAATCTTTATTTTACCTGTTTAAGATCTAATCGATCTTCAAGATTAAGTTTTAATCTTATCACCGTGATAAAGTTAAGGGTACCAAGTTAATTTGCATGGTTATTCACACCTTATTTGTGATCCTCGGCATCCCAGTCACAAACTTGAGAGGGCACAACCGAGATTTAAACATGCCATTGAAAAGTTCAATGAATCTCAAAATATCTAGGAGTTTCAATCTAATTATAACGCAATACCCTCTTAGGTTTCCATGGTGGAAATTGGTGAATCGTCATTCTCCTACCTTCAAATATTTTTTAGCTTGGATTATGGCATCCGTCTTCCAAGTTATAAAATATTGTGTTGGGTCCTAGCCTTAATATTTCATATTGGGTGTTATATTAAGGACTTAAATCAACTAACTTGAATTTCTCCTATTGTAGATGTCTGGTTCAGACAACTATGATCTTCCCAAATCTCTTGAAACAATCTTTCCTAATGAAGATGATGTCCCACGATTGGATCATGGAAATCATACTTCTTTTCCTCCACCTCCTCCAATTATTCTCCCTAACCCACAAGTTCTTGAAAAGTTCAAGGTCACTCAATCCCTATTGGCAAGCAAAGTCTATATGTGTTTACATCTTGGAGAAGAAGTTACATATTGACAGGCTGGGAGAGTTGGGTGTCGAAGTCTTGAGGTAGCCGACTGTTGACTTGGTTCTTTAGTCACTCCCTGATGACAAATCACGACATGACCCTTATTGATCTTACCTATTTTCTTGTTGTTGCTGAATCAAAATGATTTAGGGAACTGGTAAAGCAAATTTGATTGGAAGATCTACTTCCCAAACTTTCATGGACATTGACAATGGAAACATTAGAAGTCCAGAAAAGCTTTCTCTTCCCAGTGGAAAGGGATCAACCATGGTGAAGTCATTTGACTCAATGGTAAAGAGAAAGGCTAAGTCTGAGATGGTCTCTTGTACCACTCCCAAATAGTCCATATGTTTCTTTTGCCAAGAGAAGGGGCATTGGTTGCGAAGCTGCCCTATTTACCTGAAAGATCATAAGGATGGTAAAGTCAAAAAGTTTGACTTTATTTCGGGTAAAGTCCACTATCTAACTCTATTAAGTTCCTATTTTGAGATTCTTATTACATGATGTGACTAGGTCGCATTTTGATGTTTTAAGAATCAAAGAAAAGAGAGGAAGCTTAAAGGAAGAATATGTTGATTCTAATCGCGAAGATGGATTTCGATCGCACACTACTAGAAAAAAGCCCTTTAATGACGCGCAAACAATGAAACGCGGTGATTTACGATACGCAAAAGTGTGTGCCCCAAAAATAATGTCATCTCTTCTAAAATTTGAAGGATAGAGGATGCGCTTTTTGTGCGCGCCCTAAAATTAGTGTCAGAAAAGAAAAAAAAAAAGAAATACGGAGGATGCCTTTCATAAGATGTGCGTCATGTAAGTGTGTCGCTTTATATTTTTTTAATGAAACACACGTTTCAAGCGGGAAATGAAATCTCAAAAATTAAAACCTTGCCTCCTATTCCAATTAGCAAGAAAGAAGCCTAGGGTCTTCGTCTTCCCCTCTCTCTCTCTCTAACCTAAAACCCAATCTGCGATTTCGTAAAGATCTTCCATGGCTGTAACAAATGTTGTCTCATCTCACTGATCTTCGCAGCGATTGTGGCTCGAGGGAAAGAATATGGCAGCGATGGTGGCTCCAAAGAAAAAAGACGCCACGCCGGTGACTTTAGGGATGGAAGATAACAATGATGAGTGGGTCAACCCTCATGAAATCGATCCACACTTTCTACTTTTCTCCTACCTTTCTCTCCACCCTTCTCTTTCACCATAATCATCTTCTTATTCATTCGCAAAATATTTAACATGAAAATCAAATCGCTGTTTCATATTTCATTCATTCATATAAAGCCCCGATATTTCAATTCGATTTTGAACCCTACCTAAATCATCATCCTGGAAAAACCCTAACACATCATCCCTAAAACGCCCAATAGAAAAAAATCCTAGATTTAAATCCCTAATTGATTCAGACGATGAGAACTTGGATGAAGTCGCACCTTCTTCACCCTCCGGTTCGATTTCATGGCATTGTTGATTCAAAGTTTTAGGTAATATTTCTTGATATTGTTATACTCTTATCTCTTCAACTATCTTCAATCGTTCGCTTCAATGTCTCCAGTCAATTTCATTATCTTCAATCGATCTAAGTGAAAGATGCCTATATTTTCGGAGTTGATTTGTTAGGGTTCGTTCACATCCCTATGGAGGAGACCGCGATCTCCTCTTCATTCCACGATCCCCACTTTTACTCTTTATGCATCTTAGGTATTCTTCGTTCCTTCTCCCTTATTCTCATTCTTGTTTGATTTCTTAGGTGCGAGATCCTCCCCCCATAATTTTCTGCTTCTCAATCCCATTCTGATAATTTGTTAACAGTTGCACACACTCTATGCATCTACTCTCTATGCATCTCAGGTTTCGTTGTTCTAGCAATGAACCAAGATTTATCAACATTTTCACCTTCGACAACAAGGAGGATTCACCAACTCTTGTTATGGTTCATGGATATGCAGCTGCTTAGGGCTTCTTCTTCAGAAATTTTGATGCTTTCGGCAATTTGAGCTCTAATGATGGTTCACAAAATGATCAAGTTGGTATGAATTCTGAAGTTGCATCTGTCATTAGGGAATTCACCGAGCCATTTAGACAAGATGATGATTATGAAGATGAAGAAGAAGAAGCAGAGGTTGATGTTTTGAGATGATGATTTCTGCCATAAAAACATGTCAATTATCCATTGGTTTCTCATTGTTTTACTCTCATTATGCAGCATATGAACACTGTTAATACCCATCCTGTGCTGCTAGTTGCAGCTACTGATAACTCTGAAGGGTTGTCACCTACAATTAGGCGTTGTTTCAGCCATGAAACGAAAATGGGAGGTTTGATCGAAGACCAGAGAGTGGAAATGCTATCCCAGTCACTTCACCTTATCCCTGAATTGGTTCCAGATGTAAGTAAGAATAAGAATAAGAATATTTTACTGTATACATATATTTATCCTAAAATCTAATGAATGATGTATGCTCCTTGCAGACTTGTATAGAGGATGTTGTAAAAGATATGTTTGGACAAACTTTTGGTTTCATGCCAAGGGATATTAGGGCTTTAGTTGCTGATGCTAGTTCAAGTTTGATTCCTATTAATGGCAGTAGCTTTGAGAAGTTGGGTGACAGCAAAGAATTCATGGTCAAAGCTTTGGAGCGGTCAAAGAAAAGGAATGCATGGGCTTTGGGGAATCCCAAGGTGTGTAAAATAAAAAATGGTTGGTGGCTTACATCTATTCTACAGGGTAATAAGTTTGATTTGTGTGTGTGTAGGTCGCTAATGTTAAGTGGGAGGATGTTGGTGAGCTGGAAGATGTGAAAAAATCTATTCTTGATACAGTTCAGGTACATACTACATAGGAATGGAATCTTGAATTCCAGTTGGTTGTTGTAAGCTTTGGCATAAGTTGTGACATATTGGTAATGCATTTACAGCTCCCCTTTCTGCATAAAGATTTGTTTTCATCTGGGCTACGTAAGCCCTCTGGTGTTCTTCTCTACGATCCTCCTGGTACAGGGAAAGTATGTTAGTGTTTTATCATCTTATAATCATTTATTTTGTGATTGATAGTCTCCAGGGCAGCTTTCATGAATGGGAACGCGTCAGCGGGGAACAATCCTGGCTGAGAAAGGAACTCCTTTCCAATTGCGAGAGCATTGAATGGCAGGTATGTATCTGAAATACAAGACAAATTAAGAAAGATGAAATCTGTTTTGAGTTCTGAAAATGAATTTTTGTGATAGGGAAGGTGGATGAGCTGGAAAAGACTATTTTTGTAGCTGCTAGAGACCCTTCTTTGTATGGTATAAAAAAAGTGGAACTTGAAAAGCGAAGGAAGTGGACCACTACTGCTCCGATTCAGGTACAATACAAATCTTTTAATTTATTACTTTGGTAAATATAGATATGAGTCTTATTTTCTATGTGTGGTATGTAACCACTAACCAATCAGGTGGGAAACATTGAGAAAGCAGTGATTGTAGCAGGAAGCAGTTCAAACTTTGGTGGGATGCGCCAAGAATTAATACGGATGCCAAAGTCTCATCAGCAGCAAGATAAGGACAGGACGAGAACCGGATCATATGTTGTTGTAGATAATGATGATTTTATTTCTTCAGAATCGAACACATAGATGCTTCTCATCAGGTATGCTTTTGCTTTTATAATTTCTTTAGATATATCATTTTAAAGAGTGTCTTGTCTTGTTTACTAGCCCCAAATGAATTGTTTTTTATACTCATATTTTATTGATAGATATACCTAAAAAAGTAGGTCCAATGGGTTGATCTAGCATACCTTTACCAGATGTTTATAACCTCTTAAATTGTTTTTTGAACCAAAAAAGAATAGCATATATGATGATGTATTTTTATTATAGCATCCTACTTTCATTCCTTTGTGTTATAATTTTTTACTTTAAAATTTTTACCACAATGTCATCCAAATGGAAAACATTTAGGTCCTAATAAGAAGTTGAATGTACAATGCTAAAGATGAATAAGAAAAACAAAAAGCTCAAAGTAGATTGTGTTAATGATAATAAAAATTGAAATATATAAATATGTATTTGTGGACAATATGTAATTTTTGTATGTATGGTACAACAGACAATAAGATGAAGAGTTATATGAACTAAGTGCAAGTGTAGAAATACACACTTATATAATATAGCTTTACCAGATTAAGGGGTTGTTTCTATTTCTTTTGACTGACCGAGCTTAATCTAGACACATGGTTGTTCTTTATTAGACTTAATCTATACAGCATGACATAACAGATTAAACCAAAAAACCTGGTTTAATCTATTCTGATACACACTCTTTACCTATTTGTTTTTCTACTGTTTTCCTCACGTTAAAATTGATGAATATTATTTGTTAGATTGCAAGGGTAAAATGGTGATTGAAATGTTGTATAACATATCTCATTATATGAGTGGTGATTCTTAATCTTGGTTGCAGATGACTTTCATAGTTGCATTCTATCAGGCGGTTAGTAGGAAGAAGAATACAGGCTGCAATATTGTTTTCGATTGAAATTTCAAAGTAGAATCTCTCAGTCTCAGTCTCAATCTTAGATGAGAGACACGCCATGTAGATGGATGGAGAAAGATATAGAGGTATGTGTGTACATAATTTCTTCCCATCTCTCCTTTCCTTTGTTAAAAGATTTTTTTAACCCATTATATTAACTAATGCCCCTTTAGTAGTAGCAGTAGTAATAGTAGTAAGGGTATAGTTGTCATTGTTGTTGGCCAAACCAAACCAAATCAAAGCCTAAGCCTGAGGTGGGGTGGGGGAATTATGTAACTACTGCTAGTCGTTTTAGTGTGTAAATGCATGCAAAACAATGTTGTGTTACATTACATGATATCTTTGTTGTTGTAACCTGTTTACAATTGGCTTTCTTCCACATGATGAAATAGTAACAGTTAGGAGAGGGTTTTTATTTTTATTTTTGAAAATTTGATCATCAACAAGAACAAGGCTGTCTTGTAAGTGTTATTTCATCAAATTTCAGAAAATAGCAACGTACTTGAAATATGGAGCTTGAAACTTAAAAAAGCTTACAAGTTTTGATTGGTGGATTGATTCTTTTTTAGGCTTATTCTGCATGAAGTGGTTATCAGGATATATCATACTTGATAAGGTTTGTTCGAAGTTTTATAGGATTAAAGTACACTAAAAAATGTCAATGGCTAACTTTTTGGGATTTTTCACTTAAAATTATGCAGAAGCATTTCTTATGCTGCAGTTGATGCTCATGCAGATCAGACTAGCAGGAGGAAATTAGCACTTTTCCAGGTTCTTTTGTTACTAGGCATTGGGGAAGAAGATACAACCCTAACTAAGGCAACTAAAAGTGGCGATATTGATCTTGTTTATCTTGTTCTCTTTCATATATGGCAGAAGGTATTTATTGTTTTCTTATTTGATTAATTATAAAATAATGGTAAAATTAAGTTCTCAAATTATTGGCTTGTATAGAGACCAGCATTGGAATTATCTGGAATGATACAAGCTAGACCTATTGCGCGCGATCTATTTATACGAGACTCAAGATATCATATTTTGGCATGGCTAGAAACTTTGGAGGAAACAAGACTCGAGCAAAAGTAAACACACAGAGAGTTGTTGGCACATAGTAAGCTAGATGATGCAATTATATATAAATGAGTTCAATTTTTTTTATAACATTTACTCACTTTTGGAATAATTATTTGTATTTGACATATTAGTGAAATGAATTATCTTTGTTATTTATGGTATTTTATTTTGTATTATGAGATTGTTAATGTATTATTTAATTTGAAAATTAGTAAATCTATAAATAATATTTTTTAAACATTTAAAATTATGATACGCAAAAATGTGTGTCATCTTCATTTATGACATGGCATTTCTTGACAGGGGCTTTCTTGATACGCATTGCGTGTAATTAACACGTGCGTCGTAAGGTTACGACATGCGAATACGTGTCGTCTTCCTTTATGACAAGGCCTTCCTTGATACGCATTGCGTGTCGTAAACGCGCGTCGTAATTGCGCGTCGTAAATGAGCGTCGTAAATGCGCGTCGTCTCTCTTTATGACAGGGCCTTCCTTGACGCTCATTTGCGCGTCGTCTGAGCCTTTTATGACGCGCAATGAGCGTCGTAAAAGGCTGTTTTTCTAGTAGTGGCATGGTTCGGTGATCAGAATTGTGAGCTGATACTTAAGAGTTATGACAGATTGCTTAGGAATGCATAATAACATAATTTTCATATGTATTTGCATTGTAAGGATAAGTTTTTCCACAATTTTAAAATAAAAGGAAAATTTTTTATTTTACTTATTTTAAGTATCCTTACAATGAAAGTTGCAAAAATTGTTGTTTATATGATTCCATTGATAGCAATATTGGAAAATAGATTTGATTCTTTCATTTATGGTAGTGTCATAACTTATCAAATGATGAAAGATTCTCATCACCCAAGTTTCAGTTGGATAGAAACTTGGAATCATGCAACTTGTATTGTATGATAAATGAGAATTTTGATATTTGGGAAATTAAGACTAATTCCTTGATCACATGTATATGTGGGTCAAGTGAAGGATTAGGGGATCGGGTACACTTGAGTGTATGCTGGTCAGGTCCACCACAAAGATCGATAAGGCTATTCGTCATGATTTACTAAAGTTTAATGAATATGGTTATACTTACAAGTTTAGGTATAATTCCAAAACATTGGAAAAGTTTCAATGTAAGGTAGAACGAATAAGAACAATCAAATTAGTCAGAAAGATAAAAGTTTCTCCAATATGAAAAGATGGGAGAGTACTTGAGTATTTTGTTTTATGATTATCCTAGTGATTATGAAACCATATCACAATTGATTCTCTAAGGACATCTTAGTGAATTTGTTTGACTAAGAAGATGAATCGTGAATTGTTGAAATGGTTAAATCAAAAGGATGAATCATACTTCGTTCTAAAATTGAATCTTAGAGTAACACTCCAAGATTGTAACTTGAGTGACATTATCCTTAGAAGGTTTGTAACACTTGTCAAATGTAAAGTAAAATGTTTTCTACTCTTGTACATTTGAAATAGGTAAGTTGTGATGTCTTTGGATAAAACAAAGACCAATTAAGTGAAGTGTTTATCTTGATAAGAATCCGCACTAACTCTTGAATGTTTATTTTGTCAAGGAATGGTTCTTGAGAAGAGAATCTTATATGTAAAAAGGTCAGTGGGAGTCTTAAAGATCTTGAAAAAGTTTCTAGAACTAATCAAGAATAAAACCTATTGTTTATCACTAGCACACGACTTGAGGTTTGCAACCTATCGTGTTGACATATTCTTATTTTTGTGCCATTCTAGTTAAAGTTGTCTATGCATGTGGGTTCTATGAGTTCTCAGTTGTTTGCATAACTGGTTGGAAGCAATGGTAGGCCCTTGTGCTGCCAGGTGGCAAGAAGTTAAGATTGAACAAGTTCAGTCCATATGAGTTTGGATTTGTCACCAACCTCCTCTTGTGGTTATGAAAAATTCACATGGATAGGAACACATACACCATAATATCTAAGTGTTATAAGGTTTCTCTCCGATTCATGAAAAATGATGGTGAGGAAACGCTTTCACTAAGTAGATTTTAAGTAGATAGCAATTGTGATATTTGCATTCTCAAAGTCGTTAGTAGAGCGTGTGTGGTTAACCGACACACTAACATGGACTTGTGAGAAATGGCAAAGGTCTAAACACTTAAGATTATGATTATGGCATCACTTTTCATAGTTCTAAAAAAATTTAGACACACATGTGAACTATCTAAGAAAATGTGTATGATTTTGATAAAGTCTTATCAAAGCATCTCGTATCAAAAATATGAACTTTGGTAAGAAAATCAATAAAGTGTTGATTTCTAGAAGTCTGACTAATTTCTGGATACATGTCAAAGCTAGTGGGAGCATAAGTATTATGATAATAATTATCATGTTAGTGGGAGCATGAGTATTATGTTAAGTATTGCAAGTTAGCAATGTTAATTATAGAAATCAAAAGTTTTAATTTCCAAAGTTGCTAGGTTTGAAAAGTTGTTTTGCTATAATTAAGGGAGATGAAATTATTTTTCATCCCAGTTCTAAAAGCTTAGATTGAGATTTTAATCAAATTTAGTCAAGTATATATATATATATATATATATATATATATATATATATATATATATGAATGTTATGTTGGAATGGTTCAACATAAGGAAATTCTATATATGGTAACAATATTTGCGTTCTAAAATTTGATTATGATTACGACATCCCTTTTCATAATCTGAATTATGAGAACATGGCAAATAGAAATAGAAATAATATAGCAAAAGACTGGTGTCCCATATGCTTCAGATATAGGATCGATTACATGTGCTGTAATTTGTTCTAAATTTTTCCAAATGTCTAGGGCATTAAGAGGGAAAAAAGTACTAGAACTGGATATGACTAAAAAGATTAAGTAATTATCGAGGACAATCTGAGGTTTACCAAAGATTGGTTTCTCATGAACAATTGGAAGTATAGTGTTAATTTTGGAAGGACCATATTGACATATTCAGAAAGGAGGCAACTCCTGTTTAGAAGTGATACTCAAAATGGGAATGTGGAAATGTTTCCATAGGTGGAAGTTATTCATTAAATCTATGTAAGATTAGAAAACTTAATGCAAGAAGGATGTTGAAAGGAATGTACTTTGAATTTGAGACTTCGTTTTCATGGAATTGCTCTCCATTGGAATACTTTGTAAATGTATGTTGCCTAGTCTTTGTGACTTTTGTCTATAGTTATTACAAGAGGATCAATGCATATAAGTTTAGAATCTAAAAAATTTCAGTAAATGGCAAAGAATCTTGTATTCTTACATTTGCGGTAAGGATTTGGGATTGTGAAATGAGCATCATTGTAATCATAGACAAGCATAGTGTGTGCTAGAAATATGGTTTAGTGGCACTTGAAAATCTAAGAATCGTGATAATCACTTTCAAATCGAAGTATTTGGGTGGTACTCCCAAATCCTCAATTGGATAAGACTCAGAGAAAATCAGAGAGAAAGAAAGAGAATGAGATGGTGTAATTTCGTACCAGAAAACTAACTAAAAATTGGTTATAAACCTACCTTGTTTGAAAAACTGTCAAAACTGTCATATAACAATTTTTCTCAACAATCAAAATTGTCGTAAATCCGGGTTTTGTATAAGGATTAATGCAAAGTCAAAAACGGGTCAAATATTCAAAATTTAGATTTTCTGATGCATTTTTAATACAGACAGGGGCTCTTCCCCTTGGACCCTGCTCCTAGGGGCGCTGCCCTGGACCCCCGTTCATTCAGGGGCTTCGCCCCTAAATGACAGTATACTTTGATACTTGATCAAACTTAAACAAGTGTGTACTCCACACCTTCCTTACTTGTTTAATATTTATCAAGATCATTTTTAGTCAACAAATTAATCCCATTACACTTCAATAACATTGATGATAACAAATCACCAACAGTATGCATACTTAGAGTATGGCGTAACTATTGTTTGGACAAACATAGTGTGCATGTTTTGAGCATGGCATGACTATTGTTTCAGTTCAAGTATTAAGTTGATTATTTAAAACATTATGCAATGAATAATGTGTAATCAATATGGTGATTAAATAAAAGGTGTTTTATTTATACTCATAAGTTCTGAGACCATATTGGATTCGATTATTCTTGTGTTTTACTTTGCATGTTTTGACTTTCTGAATAACTAGGTTATTCGAACTCTCCATAGTCAATCATACTTTGGAAGTAGGTATGAATCAAGACTGTCATGAATCGGGCTTGTAGATGTCTAAAGTGTTTAGACATAGCAAAAGTTGTTGCAATATTCATGAGTGCTCTTGGAATGAGATTCTAGTATTGGATTCAACCCACGCTCATTTGAATCACTTCATGGATTTTATCACGAGTGATCATGAGACGATAATATCTTATATTCTTCAAACCTAGAGATATGATTTGTTGACTATGAGTTGGTTGTACATTGATTGTACGAAAACGCAACAGTAACTTGAGGTTATAAAATGTGCATTTGTGTATGATTCAACAAGTAGTTATTGTAAGAATATGAGTCGAAGTTTATCTATTCCTTTTACCCTTGGAGGGATAAAAGCGATATATGTGGGTCCCTTGATGATTTAGTGATGACAAATGTAAGTGCTCGGCCGGGCCTGGACTAATTTGAAGTTGTTTAATTAGTCGGTCGTCATAAATCGGAAATCGGAAAAAAACAGATGTACAACGAGTATGATTATAATCCATGTCTCAGTCCATATGGTATCTAGAATGGAGGAATATATGATCCCTTATCTAATGGACACATTATTGACTAGGTCAGAGTTTAACAACGACATTTAAGAGCTAAGATTGCTAGTCGAGTTTTGGAGTCGTACTTGCAATAATAGTTTTAGACTTCTCGAAGTGGGAGACTATTGGATTAGATGTCTAAGCCCATAACTATTATTGGTATCTACTTGACCTGAGAGTAGTATGGTCCACTTGAGTTGCATATCATCAGGAAAGTTTGTTAGGATAGACTCTTGAGAGAAGGTTATGTATGATTTATTAATATATTATAAGTTCTAATATATTAATATGAAATCATATGTTTTAATTAGTATTGATCAAGAATTAATTTGGAATTAATTTAGTGATCAAAAGAGACTAATTAAATCTATGAGGACTAATTATGGTAATTAATTATATTTATATGTGTTGGGCTTATGATCCATGTTGGACCAAGTTTATGTATGGATACTTAAAGAGTTGGGCCACATGAACCATGGATCTTAAACCCATGGGTATGGGTTAACCCATGACCTTTGGAATTCCACATATAAATAATTAAATATGTTACTTCATAGCAAAAATCAATACTATTGTATTCTTGGAGGATATGGACGTTTATGGTGTGTATGAATTCTCTCTCAAGTTTCATCATTTGTCCATGATGTGTTGTGACTTCATTTGAGGATTCCACACTATTGGGGATAAGCTTTTAAAGGCCAATTTCATCAAGTTCTACAAGCTACACAAAGAGGTAAACTTCTAACTAGTATTTTATGTAGTTTATATCATTTGTATGCTAGTTGTAGGCTTAAAGCTTTGGAAACAATATTGCATGTATAATTAGAGAAAACATAGATCCAAAGCTTTTAGGGTTGTATGTGCACCATAGGATGTTGTAGTATACTAAAACCCAAGAAATCATATCATAGCAAATAAACAACATGCATAATGAGCCATCAGCCTGACTGGACCGCTCTCCGAGCCATCGGTACGTCTGGACCGCCTCGTAGGGCCTTCGGCCTATCCAGACCGCTTGTCGGGCCTTCGACCTGACTAGTATGCCCTAACCGGGTCTGCAGACTATCCGGTCCGCCCTGGGTATGTTGGCGCAAGCACAAATCATGACCGCCTCAACCCAACCCCCAATCAAACAATCATGTGCACACAAATATGATATGCTAGCTAGCATGTACAGGTAGTCATACAGATCTAACAAATCACTAACATAGTCACATCTTATAGCCATGATACCGACCTAACCGGTCATTAACATAGCAATATCCTATATACCAGGATACCAACCTACCAGGTCACTAAACATATCATCATGTAATAAACTCGGATACAAATCCAAAAAGGGCCATCATTGGTGCCTTCGACCCTGTTAGTATAGTGAGGACAACTCACCTCATAAGTAGCTTGGGATGATAATGTCAAACTCCCCAAATACAACTCCAAACTCAATCACCTATATCCACCAATGATCCACTTCCATAAATTTTCAAATTACTAAAATAACCCCATAAGTCAAACTGGTCAACCCTTGGTTAACGTCAAAGTCAACGGTCAAGGTCAACAGTCCATGTTGACCCAACTCGTCGATTGTAGTCCAAGACTCGTCGAGTTCCTTCAAAACTCGAGAAATCATGAAAACACCGATTGACTTGCCAAGTTTCCAGACAACTCCTCGAGTCCATGTGGTGTCCATAATGTCGGGAAAACATTAACTAACTAGTATAGTCATCTCATTGGCTCGCCGAGTCCATGTAGAAACCAAAAACGGACAATCTTCATCCGACTTGTCGAGTTGACCATGCAACTCGTCAAGTCCCCTCAGTTAATTTCTCATTCAGATGCTTTTACGTGCAACCATAGCTCCGAACTGTAGATCTAGGCTCCTAGGGTGTTGTTATCACGTAAAGTTGCTAACTTTACGTGCATGCAAGGCTCCATGAAGCTAAAATACTCATAACTAGCCTAGAAGAAGGTTTTGGACATGAAGGAGGGCCAAAGCTTCATAAAGCTTGAGACTTTATGTCCATAAGGGCCTAGAGGAGTCCAAATCTGAAACTATGCCCTTGTGACAAGCTCAATCCGCAAGTGACTCCATTTTGCACCAAAATGCCCATATTCTCACATAAGAAGAGATCTAACAAATAGAAGTCCAAGGTAAAAGCTTTTTACCTTTAAATGCAAGCCAAGACGAAGTAGACATTGGATCTACAAGCTTCTTCTCGTTCCAAGCTTCTTAATCTTCAAACTTCTTCAACAAATGCACCAAAAACACACTTTAGCCTCTCATACACTCAAGAATAGGGTTTAGATCGATTAGAGTTTCTTCTGGTCGTCAAAAAGGTGGTAAGGAGGCTAGAGGAAAGGAGTTAAGGTCCTTTAAATAGGGTGCAAACCCTAAAATTTAGGGTTTCCATACACAACCTCTACTCATCGAGTCTGGGTCCTCTGACTCGTCGAGTAGAAGTCATAAATCACGCGGACTGACTAGGTTCGACACGACGAGTTGGGGCCTCCAACTCATCGAGTTCCTTCAATAAAATGAATATAAAGCTTTTAAAATTTATACATGGGAGTCGGGATGTTACAAACATAAAGTTGGAATCTTTACATTTCTGAACCTTCTCATACCACGTCAGTTTTTTAATTGTCTTTTTATTTAAATCTTACAAACAAATCCCCTTATTTTGTGAATGACTTGTACCTTGTGCAAAAAGGCATAAGTAATTGTCCAATGTCTCTGAGGTTCAACTCTGCTTCCTTGCATTATTTTATAGTGCATATTAAGAGTGTATTTGGAGTCATTTTGTATCTATTTATTTTTTCGGTTTGACACCTGACAAAAAATATAAATACCCTTCATAATTGATGTTAACAGAAATGATCATTAAAAACATTATACATACAAAATCAATAATCTTCCTTTTTCATGTACTAAAATTTAAGATGACCTTACAAGAATTTTGTTTTCTCTTTATTAACTTATGTTTTCATTCCACTTATTTTCTCACAAGTTTTCCAAAACTCATACCCTACAATCTAAATGTCATGTTTGATTTTTTTGTCCAGTGTTTAGCGGTCAAGATTTATTTCTTGATGTTTACCGCACACTTTTTGTTGTTTGCAATGACTCATACATTATCTTCATGTTTACTACATCTATCATATTCCGCATAGATTAAGAGATACTAAAAGCCCTTATCTCATTGATGGATGTCGAAAGAAGTTAGAGCTGATGAATAATTTCGACAAATCATAATACATTTTCAAAGAATGAATTAATTGTTTTTGTTCTGAAATTTGTTATGAATGACTTCCGTTGTGAATTCGGTTATGATTTAAAGAGGTTTAAGTAGATCGTGAATATTGTAGTAAGTGGAAAATATAATGAATTTGAGTAGTGGCTAAGAAATCGTAAATAATTAATTATGTTGGTATAAGAATATAGTGGTATGGGGGAATTTGATAGTTCAATTAATTATAGCGTTAGATGAGTATTTGTGTTTTCATAAACTAAATGTGAGATAACTCTTCAAAAACTATCTTGATGGAGAAAGGAAATTTACAAAATTAAATTAGCAAAAATAAAAACTAAAAGAAAAATGTTGTTCAAGTCTTAAATTGTACTTCGGAATATTAAACTCCAAATATAGAACATCATGTTCCTAACAAAATGTTTATTTTGCAAATAACATAAAAGCTTCATTAATTTTGCTAAGCAACTCGTTCATAATTTGTTAACATACCTTAAAAATATACAGAACCACGATTGGAAATGTTGAAAGTGGAAGTGACATCTAACCATTTTTGTGATTAAGCATATTTATTGACTTTCACATGCCAATGTCTTACACTTGAATGCCTTTTTCCTCATCTTCAACCTACTCCAAGACAGATTTCAGATTTTGCAAACACTCCCCCTCCCTCCCTCCCTCTCTCTCTCTCTCTCTCTCTCTCTATATATATATATATATATATATATATATATATATATATATATATATATATATATAAAAGTTAGGTTCAAATGTTTCTAGCAACTATTGTGTGCTTAAATGTACCAATGAGAATTCAAGAAATAATAAATAATTAAATAAATCATTAAAGGGTATTTTGGACCTTTTGTACTTTTAATTAAAGAAATCATTTAATTAAAATCTTGCAATTAAGGAAATAAAATAAATATATTTGATCTTTTCTCTCTCTCTCTCTCTCTCTCTCTATATATATATATATATATATATATATATATATATATATATATATATATATATATATCCTCTCTTATATTTCTTACGCATCTTCTTTTTCGCCTACCAGGAGGATGAAATCAAAATGAGGAGGCTGTTACCTTCGCTTAAGCCGCCAAGAGACCCCCCCCCCCCCCCCCCCCCCGCGCGCGCGCGCTAAGGAACGCTCCTGATGTCTACCCTTCACCTTCATTTCCTGCCTGGAACATCACCACTAAAGAGAAGAAAACCAACGAATTCCCACCGCCGATTGCAACCCTTCCTTGCGATCGATTCAGAGTCGGCGTTTTCCCTAAAGCTTTTGCTGCTTCTTGGTTTGTTTCCCTCAAGGCTGCTTCACGCCTCTTGATTGTGGCTGGCTCTTGCTTATTTAGAGCCTGAGTCATCCTCTACGACTTTATCTCTCGACACGAGATTGATAATTTAGTACATATATATATTCTATATATTTAACTCTTTTAATTGATTGTTCTCCTCCTCACAATAAGAGACACCTTTGTGGTTTCTACTTCACATCTTCTGCTTACATCTTTCATAGGATCCGAGCAGCTGACGTCCCCCCCTCATATCTAAGAACACGATTGATCCCTAATAATTTCTAATTTGGTTGGGTTTATGTTACTCACGACTTGAAGAGTGTGAATACTTTTTTCGATTTGTCATGGGTAATTGATCGGCAAATTTTGATAGTTAATTGTTCAGAAGATAGATTTCTCAGTTATCTCCACTTTGATTTACAGTGCGGCATCAATACACTTAACAAAGTGAGTTCCCTTTTTCTGGTTTATGTATATATTGATTAAATTTTACTTTAATTGACATGTTAAATTACTTGTTTTATGTTTGTAAACTGTTATGAATCTTTGTGAGGACACTACCTTCGACTGTCAAAATCAATAAGAATCCTAGTAAGAAAGGCCAAAGATTGACTACCCTAGGTGGATCCCGTTCATTTATTACTATGAATTCTGGTGATTAAAATGGGCAACTTTAGCTTTAAATGGTTTCAAACTTTATAATTTTTTATTTTCACCTACAATAGTATAACTTGTTTGCTTTACCAAATGAATGTTAACCTGTAAATTCTTTCAGAATGAGAGCAATATTCTTTTAGAATAAAGAGGGCTTTGGTTTGAGGAAGGCTACTATTCTTTCAGAATGAAGAAAGGGAATATTCTTCACATGTAATCCTGCAAATTGATCAGACCTAGACAACCAAAAAAGGCAGGGAAGCTTTAATTTTATTATTTTATAATGATTGTTCTCTAAGAATGAACTCGAATTTTATTCTTTAATTTTTTTTCATATCAGAATGCAAACACGTGTTCATTCTATGAGAATATAAATATTACATAAAACATGTGTTGCTAGTAATTCTGACAGAATACATTTATACATGCTTTAGAATGTTTATGCATAAAAAAGAAAAGACTATGATTTAAGTGCATTTTGTAATGTATTATGTTAGAATTTTTTTATATAAATGCATTCTGTTAGAATGTCTTTGAGACTGTTTGTTAACAACAAGTATATTTGTTTAACTGGTAATACTAACGAGTAATGTATCTTATTCTTTCAGAATTGCATGGAGAAGAAATTCAATATTGATCATACAAGAGAAATATTTGGAATCGAGTTCAACAACAAATATATATGTGAAGATCAAGTTGATTATATGGACCATTAAAGCGGATCAAGTGTATTTGTTCAATAATTGTATATTCAAGAGTGCTATTTTTTTAAGAATTTTATTCATTTTTGATGATATGCTGTTAGAATATGTATAATTTCGGATGTATATTATGCATAAAATCATTGACCCAAGTTGGATGTATATGAATAATATTTTATTCTTAAATCAGGTCAATTACCAAATATAATTGCATTGGAAATGTATCGTACAAGAATAAAACCGAAAATATATTTACTAGTTTATGGTTGACATTCTGTCATTCTGACATAATAAAATCGGATTTTAAATTTGAATTAATTTAAAATATTCAGATTTTTAAAAATAAAGGAATTAATTAACCCTTAAATTCTAGAAATTTCCTTTTTTAATATAGGTAAATTGACCAAAATACCCTTATGCTGAAAATTGTGTGATTATATGGTACATGTTACCCTATTGTAATATCATAGACTCTCAAATCATGACCTTTGATTCTATTCCATCCGGTGGTCCACATCTGTGCATTCTGGCACACAATAGTTAGTAGAAACAAAATAACCTAAGCATATATATATATATATATATATATATATATATATATATATATATAGAGAGAGAGAGAGAGAGAGAGATGTTCAAATGTTTCTAGTAACTATTGTGTTCCTAAATGCACCAATCACAATTTAGCAAATAATTAAATAATTAATTAAATGAAAAGGGTATTATAGTAATCTTTGTATAATTAATTATGGTAGATAATTAATATTCCTGATATCACGCAAGGGACGATGATAAATTTAGAACATTAGCCCTAAATCTGATCCACCGCTTCTGCTTCTACTTCTACAGTCGACGGATCCAAAAGGGAGGACAAACTCTCGTCTCATAATCGATGGTGGACTCTGGAGTTCGATGAGGTTGAAGAAGGGGATACGGAGGAGCAGTGGTGCTGCTGTGGGGTCGGTGAACACGAGTGAGAAGCGAGGAGCAAATAGGGAGGGAATCCGGTGGTGTTTATGATGGTCGGTGTTTGGCGATGTCTTTTGATGGGGAAGAGGCAGAGGAGGGCATCACTCCCGACGATTGCAGGTACGTGGACGGAGGTATGCTCCGGCAGCCTCCTGTTCTATTGGATTAGTGTCTAAGCCCGTAACTATATTTGGTAAGTACTTGACCCGGTTGTTCATGGTCCTTTTGGGTTGCCTTCACCATAGCAACTTGACAGGGTAATTTATGGAGAGAGAGAGAGAGAGAAGATATTATGATTTATTAATATATTATAAGAATAATATATTAAAATAGAAATCATATTATTTGATTAATATTGGTCATAAATTAATTAGGAATTAATGTGGTGACTAAAAGAGATTAATTAAATAAAGGGGCATAAACTGTCAAATGTGTGATAGTTGAGTTTTGGGCTGGGAAACCTAATGGACTAAGGGGGAACGAAATTATGATAAAGGATCATCATATTTTCGTCCAAGGCCCTATTCCAAAAGGTTCCATGGGCCGCTTGGTGATTAAGTTGTCCATTAGGGTTTTGGCAAAAACCCTAGCAGCCTACAGTATAAAATAGGACCCTTGGGCTATGAAAATCGGCTACACTTGATCTCTAGAGAAACCCTAGAGCCGATTTTAGCATTCCATCCTCTCTTTCATAATTGCCTTCTTGCTAGTTGGTGTTTGTAAGCCATTAGAGGAGTTACACTTGTGACTCTAAGCTCCAAGACAAGAAGAATCAATAAGGAATTGAGCAATCAACAAAGGTAATCATCTAGATCTGATTTGTTATGCTATATTTCGAAATCATGCTATTAGATCTAGGGTTTGCAAGTCTTGGATTCATTGCATGTACAATAGAGAAGCCTATATCCAAGCATTAGGGTTTGCATGAGCACATAGGATGTTTATTTGTGTAAAACCCATCAGTGGTATCAGAGCCTTGATTGGCTTCTGTTGTATGTGATGCAATGCTTGTTAATCTGCTGAAAATCATTTTTCTGGCCTCTGCCCGACCCGACTCGGCGAGTCAGTATCTGGACTCGGCAAGTCAGCCCAACTTGGCGAGTCCGGGAGTTAGGCAGAGGATATTTCGAGATTTTATGTTGTTTTTGCTTAGGATAATTGCCTAAATCGTTTTTAACTTATAAAATCCAAATTTTATTGTTTATTTATGATTATCCTTGCCAAAAACAAAAGATTATTTCTAATTATTTGAATAATATTTTCCTTATATTATAATAGATGATTATTTAAATTATTTGGTAAATTATCTTGCAAATAAAATGGATTAGATCAAATATAGATAATCATTAAATTAATATTTTAATTTTAAATTATTTGCTATTTGATCCTTTATGTTTTGAAAAGTTCAAAACTTGTCCTCAAGTTTTGAAATTTAAAGTTTTTCCTTAAAAGTTTAATTTAAATTTCAAATCCTAGAATTTTACAAGTTTAAAATTCATCTTATACAATTATATTATTACAATATTAATATATATATATATATATATATATATATATATATATATATATATATAACTTAAATGCTAGTCTTAGCGTTAGTAGGCCTCATTCGCGAAGCCGATCTATAACGGGGTATAAGGTTATGGCCTATAAAATGGCCATTTAATGGGTGTCCACTCTCATCCACTGCTTCCTTAATTGGTGGAGGGTCGTTAGCCGAACGGGTAGGATAGGGTAACCCTTTCTCGTTAATAAGTATAATGAATCTATATAAAGTAACTAATGTTTTTACAAAATTCCCAATCTTAGTTACTTTAGCCAAGTGAATTGATGCAATCCCATGAAATTACACTTTGTACCCTTGCTAAGAAGTTAGTGGAGCGTGTGTGGTTAACCGACACACTAATTGGTTCTAAGCAAAGGTGGCAAAGGGTGACTCGTTGTTTGTCATAGTTCGATGGAGCGTGTGTGGTTAACCGGTGCATCGAATAGGTGACTGTAACAATGAGGGCACCATGTACATTTGCATGGTTATTCACACCTGCTTTGTGATCCTCGGCATCCCAGTCACAAACTAGAGGGGCATATCGAGATTTAAACATGCCATTGAAAAGTTCAATGAATCTCAAAGGAATCTAGGAGTTTTTCAATACATTTAAAACTTAATCCATTTATGTTTTTCATGGTGAAGAATTAGTGAATCGTCATTCACTTACATTCAAATTATTTGCAAATTAGATTACGACATCCCTTTTCTAATGTGTAAATAATGTTGTTAGGGATTCAATTCTAATCAAACTTCGTTCTTTTCTATTTCAGATGTCGAACTCAAACAACAACAATGCTTCCAGATCGAACTCCTTCGGATCGTTCTCACACATGAATTTATATGGGAGAGTGATCTTTGACGGGTCCAATTTCAATGATTGGATCCGTAACATCCGAATGGTCACTCGTTACGAGGACAAAGAGTATGTCCTCGATAAGGAGCTGAAGGAGGTGAACATCAGCACTGCTACTCCCGAAGAGATTGCTGCCTTTGAGTCCCATGAGTGTGATGCTACGAAAGTCCATTGCATCATGCTGGCGACAATGACTGCTGAACTTCAGAAGGCCTACGAGGACTATTATCCCTATGAGATGCATCAAGACTTGGTGGAGCGTTACCACCAAAGTGCAAGGCAAGAGAGGTATGAGATCATCACTTCGATGATCACTGCCAAAATAGGCAGCGGGGAGTCCCATACCGCTCATCTGCAAAAGATGCAGAGATATGTTGACCGTCTGCTGAAGTTTAATGTTAACTTCGATGAAGAGTCGGCAATTGACATTATCCTTCACTCCTTGCCTCCCTGTTACAACCAGTTCCGCATGACCTACCACATGAATAAGGAAGAGGTCACCTTGAGAAGGCTTCAAGGATTGCTTAGGACTGCTGAGAGCAATCTCAAGGACAAGTATGTTGCATCAACTCCCACTCCAACCGCTGCTCCTGTTTTGGCCATTGGGCATGGGAGGGGCAAGAAGAGGAAGGCTCCTTCAAAAACCCACCATAAGGGAAAATCCCAAGATGGTACCTCTTCTAGTGGAACCAAAGTTGGTTCTACTAAGCCCAACTCTAACCCGAAGGAGGCAGAGTGCCACCACTGCCACAAAATAAGGCATTGGAAGTGAAGCTGCCCGGAATATCTGCAAGCCATCAAGGATGGGAAGATCAAGCCATCTTTCTCAGGTATTTACATAATTAAATCTAATGATTCATCACATGCTATTTCTTGGGTTCTTGATACAGGATGTGGTTTTCACATATGTTCTGATTTGCAGGGACTAAGAAGAGATACAGATGTGGAGCGTGGAAAAATAAATCTAATCATGGGGAACAAAAGATCATCGCCTGTCACCAAGATTGGAGTGTATTCTTTAGCGCTTAGTAATGGATTAGGTTTAGATTTAAATAATTGTTGCTATTCGCCAGATATGGCAAGAAACATCATTTCATTTCATGGTTTGTTTAGACAAGGATTTAGATATTCGTTTGACAATGAGAAAGGTTCTATTTATGCTTATCTAAATGGTGTTTTATATTTTGAAGCATTACCTTGTAATGGAATTTATGAAACTACTATGGTTGTAGATAACCTAGGAAATGATGTATTGTGTGTGGATTCTTCCAATAGTATGGATAAAGCATGCTTGTGGCATTGTCGTCTTAGACATGTTAACAAGAAACGTATAGCCCAACTCCAAAAGGATGGAGTATTGGAGTCACTCAACCTTAGGGACGATGACGTGTGCGAGTCTTGTTTACGTGGAAATATGATCAAGTCATCCTTTACTGGAACTTGTGAAAGGGGTGAGGGTCTATTGGATCTCATACACACCGATGTGTGTGTGCCCTTTAGATCCACCACAAGGGATGCAAACCGCTTCTATGTGACTTTTACCGATGACTATAGTAGATATGGGTATATCTACTTAATCAAACACAAGTCAGAAACCTTTGAAAAGTTCAAAGAGTTTAAACAAGAAGTGGAGAATCAATTGGGCAGGAAAATCAAGATGCTTCGATCTGATCGAGGAAGAGAGTACCTAAGTCTTGAATTCCACGACTACCTCAAGGAATGCGGAATAGTTTCGCAATTGACGCCACCTAGGACACCACAGTTGAATGGTGTGGCTGAGAGGCGTAATCAAACCTTGTTGGACATGGTTCGTTCCCTGATGATTCGTGCTTCACTACCTATCTCATTTTGGGGGTAAGCCGTAGAGACTGTCGCCCATATCATTAACTTAGTCCCTACGAAGAAGGTTGCCAAAACACCTCACGAGATGTGGACATGGAAAGCTCCCTCGTTAGCACATATCAAGGTTTGGGGTTGCGAGGCTTTCATAAGACGAGAGACTCACGACAAGCGAACCTCATAGTGAGCGATGTATTTTCATCAGCTACCCGCAGAAATCCTTTGGATATTTGTTTTATAGACCGGGTGACAATCTTGTCTTCGTTGAGAGGAAAGGGGTTTTCCGAGAGCGAGAACTCATAAGCCAAGGATACAGTGGGAGGCAAAGCTATCTTGAAGAGATTCAAGAGCCGAGCGATGAAGGAACCTCTAAGGCTAGCGCTCAACCCGAGGAGGAAACTCTGGTTGAACAGATTGACGAGTCCTTACCTCTTAGACGTTCCGAAAGAGTTAGGGCTCAACCCCAGTTTTATGGTTTTCATATTACTATGGAATGGATACGTTCATTAGCGATAGTACACTAGTGAATTTGGACGAACCTAACAGCTATAAGGAAGCAATGGCAGGCCCGGAGTCTACAAAATGGAAAGAGGCAATGGACAGCGAGATTCGATCCATGTAAGATAACCAAGTTTGGAATTTGGTTCACCATGTGCCCGGATGTAAGACGTTCGGGTGCAAGTGGGTCTTCAAGAAGAAAACCTACATGGATGGGAATGTGCACACATATAAGGCACGATTGGTTGCGAAAGGTTTCACTCAAATTCCCGGAGTTGACTACGATGAAACTTTCTTACCATTTGCTAAGATAAACTTTATTAGGGTGATGTTGACCATTGCTGCATTTCATGATTATGAAATATGGCAAATGGATGTCAAAACCGCTTTCCTTAATGGGAAGTTGGCTGAGGATGTTTACATGGCTCAGCTAGAGGGTTTTGTCAATGTGAAGCATCCCAATAGAGTGTGCAAGCTTGATAAGTCCATCTATGGACTTAAGCAAGCGTCTCACAGATGGAATCTTTGCTTTGATAAGAAAGTCAAAGAGTTTGGGTTTATACGAAGTGAAGATGAATCATGTGTATATGTCAAAGCCAGTGGGATTATAGTTAGCTTCCTCGTATTGTATGCTGATGACATGCTGCTCATAGGAAACGACATCCCGACACTGCAGGAGGTTAAGTCCTGGCTCGGGAAGTGTTTCGCTATGAAGGACCTTGGAGAGGCTTCCTATATTTTAGGAATACGGATAGTGAGGGACCGAAGTAAGAGACTAATAGGACTTATTCAGAATACTTACTTGGACAAAGTACTAAAACGTTTTAGTATGGAGAACTCAAAGAAGGGAGAGTTACCAATCCAAAGTAATGCCAAGTTGACTAAGACTCAATGCCCGAGTATCGAAGTCGAGATAGCAGTAATGAGCCGATTACCATACGCTTCCGCAGTTGGCTCGATTATGTATGCTATGACTTGTACTCGCCCTGATGTGGCTTTCGCTTTGAACATGGTCAGTAGATATCAAGGGAACCCTGGCAGAGCGCATTGGACCGCAGTCAAGAACATTCTTAAGTACCTTCGGAGGACCAAGGAATGGTTTCTAGTCCTCGGTGGGAGTGATGACTTAAAGGTGAGAGGGTATAGTGACGCCGACTTTCAGACCGACAGAGACAACTACCCTTTGCAGTCGGGCTGGGTCTTTACCCTTAATGGAGGAGCAGTGACTTGGAAAAATTCCAAGCAAGAAACCGTAGCTGATTCAACGTGCGAAATAGAGTACATTGCAACGAGCGAAGCGTCAAAGGAGGCGATATGGTTGAAGAACTTCATTGGAGACCTTGGAGTTGTGCCTACCATAAAGGAGCCCATGGAAAATTTCTATTATAATGAAGGAGCGGTTGCCTTGGCCAAGGAACCGAGGGATCATGGTAGATCTCGACATATCGACAAAAACTATCACTTTATTCGACATCGGGTAGAAGAAGGACTCATAATAGTAAAGATGGTATCGTCAGAAGATAACCCAACAGATCCGCTTATGAAGGGACTGAGTAGGGTTAAGCACTTGCAACATGCTAGGAGCATTGGGCTAAAGGAAGATGTTAGTTTAGATTAGATAGTTTACAAATGTGTAGTAGATAAATGTAATTGACATTTGATGATTAAATAAAGGAGTATTATTTATAAGTAAGGTTACTGTCTTATGTTGATTGTTTAACTATTGTTTTACTTTGCATGTTTTGACTTCCTGAATAATTGAGTTATTTTAGAATAATCGAATTATTCGAACGGTCCACAGTTGTTCATATGTTGGAAGTAGGTATGAATGAAGACTGTCATGAATAGGTGTGTAGATTGTGTAAAAGGTATTAGACATAACAAAGGTTTTCTACAACGTTCATGAGTGCTTATGAATAAGTTTTGAGCATTGGAATAAACCCGCGCTTGCTGGAATCACTTCATGGAATTTATCACGAGTGATCGCAAGACGATAATATAATATGGTCTTAAAACCTAGATATATGGTTTATTGTTGGCTGATTGGTTGTGCATTGATAATGCGAAAACGCATCAGTAACTTGATGTCATAAAATGCATTGTTGTGTATGATTTGGTTAGTGAATAGTAAATGCATATAACTCGAAGTTTATCTGTTCCTTTTATCCTAAGAGGGTAAAAGCGATATCAGGGCCCCTCGATGATTTGATTTAACTTATGTGTCGGGCCCAGTCAGGACTGAATTGATGTGTTCAATTAAGTTCTATGTCAAATGAATCTGAGATCGAGAAACATACTGCTGGACAATAAGTATGACTATGTTCCATGTGATTGTCCGCACGATATCTAGAACAGAGGACTATACGATCCCTTATCTAAAGGACAGGTTACTAATAAGATCAGCGTTCGATAGCGTCTATGAGAGCTACGATTACTAATCGGAATATGCTTACATTATAGTTACTAGACTTATCCAAGTGGGAGACTGTTAGATTAGTGTCTAAGCCCGTAACTATATTTGGTAAGTACTTGACCGGGTTGTGCATGGTCCTTTTGGGTTGCCTTCACCATAGCAACTTGACAGGGTAATTTATGGAGAGAGAGAGAGAGAGAGAAGATATTATGATTTATTAATATATTATAAGAATAACATATTAAAATAGAAATCATATTATTTGATTAATATTGGTCATAAATTAATTAGGAATTAATTTGGTGACTAAAAGAGATTAATTAAATAAAGGGGCATAAACTATCAAATGTGTGATAGTTGAGTTTTGGGATTGGAAACCTAATGGACTAAGGGGGAACGAAATTATGATGAAGGATCATCATATTTTCGTCCAAGGCCCTATTCTAGAAGGTTCCATGGGCCGCTTGGTGATTAAGTTTTCCATTAGGGTTTTGGTAGAAACCCTAGCAGCCTATAACATAAATAGGACCCTGGGCTATGAAATTCAGCTACACTTGATCTCAAGAGAAACCCTTGAGCCGATTTTAGCATTCCCTCCTCTCTCTCATAATTGCCTTCTTGCTAGTTGGTGTTTGTAAGCCATTAGAGGAGTTACACTTGTGACTCTAAGTTCCAAGACAAGAAGAATCAAGAAGGAATTGAGCAATCAATAAAGGTAATCATCTAGATCTGATTTGTTATGCTATATTTCGAAATCATGCTATTAGATATAGGGTTTTCAAGTCTTGGATTCATTGCGTGTACAATAGAGAAGCCTAGATCCAAGCATTAGGGTTTGCATGAGCACATAAGATGTTTATTTATGTAAAACCCATCATGTTCTTCTTCCGCTGGTCCAGTAATCCAACAACTAGGGGGAGAGAATGGCAACAAAAGACTGAAACTGGGAAGTGTTTGTTTTTCTTTGTTTGTCAGGATAGGAAAAACACGAAAATGGGGTTGTTGGTCGTTGACACATAAGGGAGAAAGGAAGCAGCAAAACAACAAGTTTGAGGGGGAAAAGGGTCTCGATTCTTGACTAACTGAAGGAAGAGGAAGTTGACGAAAGCATCCATGGCCAACATGTGATCTTCTTCTTCATCTTATTTTGATTTGAATCCATGGAAATTTGGATGTTTAGGTTTTCCTGAAAAAATTTATAATAATGGATGGTGTGACATCCCCAAAATCTCGGCCAGAAAAGACCGATTTTCATTTATGCTTTTAAAATAATTTCAGAGTAAATCCTTTTGATTTGAAAAAGTTGCGGAATTTGTTCCCAAAAACAAAACGTGATAAAACAATGTTTACCAAAGCATTTCATAAAAGAAATGTATTTTCATTATATAATCAAAACTCGGGATGTCATGTTCCGATACAGACCATAAAGCATAAACGATAACATTAGAAGTCATTCAACAAATATATACATATACAGACTTGTAAACAAAACAACTTGATGGTTCATCCATCTTATGCCCTTGCGCCACTTCCTTTAATACAAATAAAACTTAGTGGGTCAGGCTTGGGAGCCTGGTGAGCATATAGGGTTTTCAACCCACGGTAAATAATTAAATTAATTTTCATCAACCAACAATAACCCAATTACCCATTCCCGTTATTCTCACTTTATGTCCCTAAAATAACTAACATAAGGTACATAGTCTAAGAATATTTCATCGGGGCGACAACACATGCTTCGGGGGTTCCTCAGCAATAAAACTCAAATAAGGCAACCATGAGGGGGATGGAGTACAGCGAATGAACACCCAAGTTCATTAACACCTATAGGTGGTGAACCTGCTAGCGTTCCACAGGACTGTCTAGAAAAGTCTGTGGTCATCATCTAAACTCCGCTAGATGACTGAATCAAAACAACAACGAGGCCTCTCATCTGTTTATTACACACCAACTATCTACCCATGTTCTACCCTACATATTAGTAGATAAAAATATACATTTTTATACTCAAATATTCCACATAACAGATGAGGCACACACACATAACACGTATTTCATAGAAAATAAATCAGATCCATGAGATAGAAGAGAGTGAATATACATTCACACATATAACACAAAATATACACATAACATGTATTTCGTATAAAATACTTCCTAATTATGCGTTAGAAGAAAGTAACTACACACTCACCTGATCAGAAGATGATCGGACAGCACTACGGCTTGTAGAAGTAGTAATCCTCAGCAGATCTGGAAGATCTCTACAAAAATCGAACTTCTCGTGGGCAGAGCTTCGGCTCGGGAATCGCACTTCTCGGGATCCCGGGAGCGTAAAACTTCCTTCTTAACTTGGATATGAGATCCGGGGTGTCGGGATGGCTTCGGGGGTTTATGCGCAGAGCTTCGGGATGGCTTTGTCGGCTAATTTTGATTTTATTTTTATTATTTATTTTTAGTAGGCCCGGACAGGAAAACTTCGTTATAAATTCATAACTTCTTCGTTTGACGTCCGTTCTCGCCTAACTTTTCATCGCTTCGATACCAACAACGAGATCTTCGATTCTCGTTTAGATTGCTTCGGCTAAAAACCGCTCGATCTCAAATCGAGTATTTCAGGCTGCATACCACTAAGTCGAAACTTTAGAAAATCATAACTTCCTCATACGAAGTCAGATTTGGGCGTTCTATATATATTTGTAAACCTCGTTTCAACTACTACAACATTATCCAAAGATATCAAGTTTATTTTACACTTAAATTATGACGCTTATTTTTATTCTTAATTAATCAAACCACATAATTAAGCAATTAAGCACAAAGCACATAATACTCAAATAATACACCTTTATTATTTGAAAATGGGTTACAAAGGTTAACCTAGACTATTACATCAACGAAAATGCCTAGCCTGGAAATGTGGGCATTACAATTCTCTCCCCCTTAGGATGATTCCGTCCCCGAAATCACACATCAACAAACAAATGCGGATAGCGACTCAACATGTCACTCTCCGTTTCCCAGGTGAGATTTGGACCATTCGAATGTTTCCAACGAACAAGCACTAATTCGACCATCTTGCGTCGAAGCTTCTTAGTCTTTCGGTCAACAATTTCCTCTGGTTCTTCAATCAACCTTTTGTTTTCATCAATTCTCAATTCAGAAATTGGAATTATATCAGGAACTTCTCCCGTGAACTTCCTCAAATAACACACATGGAAAGTGTTATGAATTCCATTCAGTTCTTCGGGTAATTCGAGCTTGTAAGCTTGGTTTCCAACCCTCTGAAGAACTTTAAATGGTCCAATAAACCTTGGACTCAACTTTCCCCTTTTACCAAATCTTATAAGTCCCTTCCACGACGAGACTTTAAGCAAAACCGAATCTCCAACTTCGAAAGTCATCGGTCTTCGCTTCTTGTCAGCATAGCTCTTTTGACGATCTTGAGCTGCTAACATTCTTTCTCTAATTACTTTCAACTTTTCATCGGTTTGATGGACCATCTCGGGACCCATAAACTGCTTTTCTCCAGCCTCAAGCCAACAAGACGACGTACGACACTTCTGTCTGTACAAAGCTTGATAAGGTGCCATCTTAATGCTCGAGTGGAAACTATTATTGTAGGAAAATTCTACCAAAGGTAAATGGTCATCCCAATTACCTAGGAATTCCAAGGTACATGCTCTTAGCATATCTTCAAGTGTTTGTATCGTCCGTTCGCTCTGACCATCAGTCTGCGGATGGTAAGCTGTACTTAAACATAACTTGGTACCCATTTCCTCTTGTAGACTTTTCCAAAACCTTGGGGTGAAACGTCTATCACGATCCGACACAATCGTTAACGGTACACCGTGAAGCCTCACAATTTCCTTCACATAATAATTCGCAAGCTTTTCCATAGACCATTTCTCCGTGGCTGCTATGAAATGCGCACTTTTAGTGAATCGATCAACGACCACCCAAATCATGTCGTGACCACTTTTCGTTCTGGGTAGTTTAGTGACAAAATCCATCGCAATGTCTTCCCCCTTACCCATAGGCATAGGTAAAGGCTATAAACTCCCATATGGTTTCAGATGTTGTGTCTTGACTCTTGCACAAGTCACACACTCAGCCACATACTTTGCAACATCAAGCTTCATCGTCGGCCACCAGTAGTAGGGTTTCAGGTCCCTATACATTTTAGTGCTACCGGGATGAATTGAGTACATGATCTTGTGAGCTTCTTCCATCAGAAGATCTCTTATCCCTCCGGAATTAGGTACCCAAATCCGACCTCGGAACACCTTTAGTCCATGACCGTTTGTATCAAACACCAACGTTTTTCCCAAACGTTCCTCCCTTCGGTCATTCTTCTAAGAAGCTTCCTCTTGAGCTTTCTTTATACTTTCCACAATGGTCGAGACAACTTCAATTCTCAATGCTCTTGGCCTTTTCCTTTCAACATTGACTTTCCGACTGAGAGCATCAGCAACAACATTAGCTTTACTGGGATGGTAAAGTATCTCACAATCGTAGTCCTTGAGTAACTCTAGCCAGCTTCGTTGCCTCATATTCAATTCTTTCTGATATTGGAGACTCTTATGGTCAATGAAAATTTTGCACTTTGTGCCATAGAGGTAATGCCTCCATATTTTCAAAGCGAAAACTACCGCTGCCAACTCCAAATCATGCGTCGGGTAATTCTTTTCATGCTCCTTCAACTTTCGAGACGCATATGCTATCACCTTTTCTCTTTGGGTCAAAACACAACCCAATCCAACCCCAGACGCATCGTTATAGACAGCGAAGTCTTCAACACCATTGGGTATAGAAAGTATCGGTGCTTCGTATAGCTTCTTCTTTAGCTTCTCGAATGCTTCTTTATGTTTATCATTCCAAGCATAAGTAGCTCCTTTGTGGGTGAAAGCTGTTAATGGAGTAGCAATCAAAGAAAAGCTTTGGATAAACCTTCGGTAATATCCGGCTAATCCTAAAAAGCTTCGGATCTCCGTGGGACTTTTCGGTTGTTCCCACTTCATTACAACTTCAATCTTTGCTGGATCAACCATTATCCCTTCTTGGTTGACCACGTGACCCAAGAATTGGACTTCACGAATCCAAAAATCACATTTGGAGAACTTTGCATGCAGCTTCTCCTGCTTCAAAACTTCTAACACTTCTTGCAAGTGTCTGCCATGTTCCTCCTGGCTTTTCGTGTAAATCAGAATGTCGTCTATGAACACTATCACGGATTTATGAAGGAACGGATTACAAACCCTATTCATTAAATCCATGAATGCTGCCGGGGCATTGGTTAGTCCAAACGACATAACCAAGAACTCATAGTGTCCATATCTAGTTCTGAATGCAGTCTTCTCGATATCTTGCTCTCTTACTTTTAACTGATGATATCCTGACCTTAGATCGATCTTTTAGAAATAGCTCGAACCTTGCAATTGATCAAACAGGTCATCAATCCTTGGCAACGGATATCTATTCTTTATTGTTGCCTTGTTTCTGCTCTCTGTAATCAATGCACATTCTCATACTTCCATCTATCTTCTTCACGAATAACACTGGAGCTCCCCAGGGCGATGAACTAGGTCTAATGAAACCTTTGTCCAATAACTCCTGAAGTTGCATCATTAGCTCATTCATCTCCGTCGGTGCTAATCGGTAAGGTGCTTTTGCTATTGGCGTGGTTCCTAGTAACAAGTCAATTCTGAACTTCACTTGTCTATCAGGTGGTAATCTAGGAAGATCTTCGGGAAATACTTCCAGATAATCACACACCACTGGAATATTCTGCATCACCTTCTTTTCCTTCTTAGCATCAATCACGAATGCTAAATATGATGTACATCCCTTGGTCAAACACTTTCTGGCTTTCATTAGGGAAATGATTCCAGAATTCACTCTGCGTTTATCCCCATACACCATAAACGAATCTTTCCCAGGCGAGTTTACTTTAACTATCTTCGTCTTGCATAAAATTTCGGCATCATTGGCGCTAAGCCAATCCATTCCCAGAACGATGTCGAAACCATTAAGTTCGATAGGCAATAATTCCTCATGAAACTTATTCCCATTAAGGTCGATTAAGACGTCTTGCATACGATGGCTAACAGGTACAAACTTGCTACTAGCAACTTCGACTAATAAAGCATTATCTAGTCTATTAACAGGCAAAGCTAGTTTTCTACCAAACTCATGCGGAATAAAGGAGTAGTTGGCTCCAGAATCAAACAAAATTTGAACAGGTAATTCGTTTACGAGAAAGGTACCTGAAGCGATATCAGCTTCATCTTTCGCAGCTTCAAGTGTCATCTGGAAGGCTCTCGCCTTCGGCTTTGGTGGAATGTTGGGCTTAGCTGCCTCCTTCTTCTTCGGACAGTCTTTCAAAATATGCCCCTCTTCATTACATCCTTTTGTTGTTCGGACACTCATTGGCAAAATGCCCAATTTTTCCGCACTTGTAGTAGGTTACATCCTCGCTACATTTCCCAAAGTGCTTTTTCTTACACTTATCACACCACTTCGCTTCGCCTCCTTTTCCTCCACCAAACTTTTTCGAATCAGATTTCGAAAATTTGCTTTTCTTACCGGAACCAGATGTTCCCTCAAACTTTCTCTTCTCACCAACCTCAACCTTGTTGGTGGTTCTCCCCTTAATCATGTTCTCAACAGACTTGGCAGCCCAGATAGCTGCCTCTAGAGTATGTGTCTAACGTACTAGCACCTCATACTCCCATAGGAGTCCTTTTGCATACCGGTCCACCTTTGTCAACTCGTCTGGGATGATACGCAAGGCAAACTCCATCTTATCGGTGA
This sequence comes from Lactuca serriola, assembly GCF_051521515.1. Lineage (NCBI taxonomy): Eukaryota > Viridiplantae > Streptophyta > Magnoliopsida > Asterales > Asteraceae > Lactuca > Lactuca serriola. The sequence goes on along the minus strand of NC_136415.1, from coordinate 16,792,687 downwards.
AGTTATTGGTGTATTCATCAGCTGACATGCTGCCTTTCGTCAATGCCAAAAACTTATTCTCCAACTCCAACAAATTTTGGGCCAAGCAGAACTTGCGCTTGAACTGCACCAAGAACTCTCCCCATGTCAATTGCAGTGGCTCATTAGGGATTAACATCTTCCCTAGAGTGTTCCACCAACAACGGCTCCACCTCGGAATTGACGCACTGCATAGATAGTCTGCAGCTTGTCTCTGCAGCCACAAGTCATTAAGGCTAACTCCATTTCGGAGATCCAATCCATAACTCAAATAAGATCCTCCTTTCCATTGTAGGTCGATGGTTTACAAGTTAGAAAGTCCTTGTACTTGCATCCCATTCCATCATTCCTTCCATCATAGTTTTTTTGCCTAACTATCGGTGGGTTGGCTTGACCAATAGACCCACTGAAGTTTCCACCTTCCGAGTGCCCTTCATTTAATTCGGGCTCTTCAACACGAATTGACAGTTCTTCACGATTTTGTTGAAGCAACCGCCTAGTTTCATCCATCTGACGATCCAACATTGTTTGAATCATCATTTGCACACCAGCCATGGTTATTGGCTCAGGTGCTGCTGCTACGACGGGTATTTGTTCAATCACTGGTGGCTTCCTTATTCCAGTGAAATCATGGGACAAAAACACGACCTCGCTCAGCCTGAAGGATGCAATATGTTTAGCATCGTGTACCAGAAATGTATCCAGGAAAATTATTATCGCTAACCAATAAGGGTTGAAGTTGAGCGCCCCTGCTTAAGCATGTAGGGTTTTGAGTGAAAAAAGTGAGTTACATGTTAAAAAAAAGTGAGAGAATTACAAGAAAATTTTGAAGAATTTTTGGAGCATCAAAGTTAAGTATGAAGTTCAAAGATCAAAGTTCTGAAAAAAAAAAGTTGAAGATACCAAAAATCAAACAATAAAGGTGGTGAATTCAAAGAGATCAAAGATCAAATTATCAAGGAAGTGAAGAATTCCAAAAGAGCTCCATAGTGGTATCATAAATTGTAATTGTCTAGATTATGTATGCTTGGGTTGCTCAACCAAAAATACCTTGAGGTTAGGAGGTTTTCTGCGGATGGATTCGGAGGGATGCATAAAATGAGCATTGTTCGGAAAGAGTGGGCAAGTGTTTATGAGGATTGTGAGTATTTGGAGTATGGGAGGTTTTTAGGAAAAATTTTAGACACAAATGCATGCGTTGCGGTCTTGGCATAATGGCTGGGTTCGATTGGGATTCTCTTATGTAATATTAGTGTACTAAAATTTAGTTTTGCTTGAGGGCAAGCAAAAGACAAGTGTGGGGTATTTTGATATGTGCATATTTAGTGTGTATTTAGTATAGTTTTTTATTCATATATTAGCTAAATTATCGCATATTATGGACGAAAGGTACTTAAAAGTGTTAAATTATGTTTTTCAGTCCAAAGATGAAGCTCGGAAGTAAAAGGAAGCAAGAGAAGCGGTTAGAAGATTGAGAGTGGAATGAAGAAGGAAAACACTGAAAAAGAAGCTTTTACTCGTCGAGTCATATATCTACTCGACGAGTCCGGTCGAGGAATCAGAAGGATAATGACTCGGGATCCCAGATAGTTATCGCAATACGTAGAATGTGAGAGGGACTCGACGAGTCACCACTTGACTCGACGAGTCGGACCGCTTATTTAAAGATAATTCCACAGATCGAGAGGCAGAAGTTCTGGGACAATTCAGAAGTGCTTAGCTGCGAATAAGAAGCCAGAAGAACCCTAGAAGTCAACCAAGGAAGCTAGAATCCAATTCCGGGAGTAATTAAGGCATAATTCCACCATTCTACTTATTTCTTTTGTTTTGTCAACATGATTAAGCAACTTGAACTTATTTGTTTGCTGTTATTTACCTTAGTTATGAACTAAATTCTTTAAACTTCTATTTGGGGATACGAAATTGGTAATATGGTTTGATTCTTGGTAGGATTAATTCTATGTTGGTTAATTTAGTTATTTTAGCCTGCTAAAGAACCTTGTGTATGAATGATAATTGATTTTCTGTTAATAGGGAGATAATTAATTAGCATGAACATCTATTAGTTATCAATCTCATATGCTTAGTGAACACTTTTTGTCATATGTCTAGTGTAATGAACATGAAACTAGGATTAATAAGAAAATCAAGTAAATTTATGTGCAAGCTTGTGAGATGACCATTAAACAAGAAGTTAATTAAAAGATAAATTAATTAGCTATTGCAAGTCTAACTTAACCCGAATATTATATCTAGTAAATTTAATTGAAATAGACAACTGGCCATTGTTTAAATTGATTTATTTGCTAAGGATTAATGAAGTGAATACGGAACTAATCAATTGAATCGGTAACTAGCAAAAGAATTAATCCATTGCACTTTTACCTTGAAATCAACCATAGGATCAATTAAGTTGAACTAAATAGAAGTACTTTTCCGTTATTGAATCTAGTCAAAGTCTTCGTTTTCTAGTTTAACAAGTAATCATTAGTAAGTTTCTAGTCTTGTAAAACTAGAGAAAACCCCTACTTATTAGTTAAATTAGATAAATTAGTTTTTACTATTTAATTTGCCGTTCCCTGTGTTCGATACCCTACTTGCTTGAACTATACCGCAATTGATAGGTTCACTGCCTTTTGTGTGTTATTTGATAATTAAAAGTAGGTTTAAAACTAGTTGGTTTTACACACATCAAGTTTTTGGCACCGTTGCCGGGGAACGGTTCAAATAGTTAATTTTATTTGCTAATTGTTATCGGTTTTATTTTATTGATTATTTTTTTATTTAGTTTAATTTTTATCTTTATTTTTTATTATGTATTTTCCAAATCTCGATGCTTTTGATGCTTTTCTTGAGGAAGTAGTGCAGGAAGATGAGGATTATGACTCGGATGAAGATTTGAAGAAATTTGATAGATGGTTAGATATCATCTTGTCTAACAATCAAGAACAATCTGAGTCACAAGAGCTAGATTTACAAGATGATGAATTTAATCCAGAAAGAGACTTGGAGGAGCTGCAAAGGTTGCTAGCAGAGAGGTCAGACGAAGAACAAGAACAAGCTAAATTGCAGGAACCAAGTTGTGGTTTGACCATTACCATGACATGGTCCCCTGTTCTTCCGGTTTGTGTTTCAAAGCATGGGGTGACGACTCCAACTTTGGAGAAAGTTCTGAAGCACGATCCATTTCTGATTAGTATCCAACCGGTTCCAACCTTTGTTAATATTGTTGGGTTTCATGAATTCGAGCTTGTTTGGCCAATTTTAGAAGAAACGAGCCAAATTTTACACATTGGTCAAAAGAAAATATTTAATGCAATGGATGGAATGACATTGATTTTATTGGAAGTTTATTAAGTTGGGAGTCCAGCTCAAGACTCGCACAAAAAGAAGCGCTTGCGGGAGGCAACCCGTCATTAGAGTTTTCTTTTCTTTTTCTTTCTAAACTTCTAGTGTTTAAGGATAATTTAGGATTTTTTTTATGTTTTTTTTATTACTTGGTTTTTGTTTTTGATCTTTTCAGTTTGAGTGTAAGGATGCATGTGAGGGTCTAGAGTCAAGGCTAACGAAGCGAGAAATCGAGTCTAGGCAAGAGAGGAAACGAAGTTTTGAGTCAAGTTATGAGTCCAATTGATAGAAGGGTTATAGAGTGTTTATTCCCTAAAGAAAAATGAGGGAATAATTATTAGTTAATATAACCCCCATACATCAGAAACGGACTTGGGCAGAATAAATTTTTTATCACACAGCGGTCTACTCGTCGAGTGCATCTTATGGACTCGCCGAGTCCATGTGAAAATTCATGATTCTTCTGCCATTTACGCTTCAACTCGGCGAGTCTACATACTTACTCGACGAGTCACTCATTCTTCTTACTTTTGAGCTGAAGATTTGATGACATTTGATATGGGTATTGGTTCTATTCTTTGAAGATTTGATGACATTTGATATGGGTATTGATGACATATTTACTATTTAATTTGCCGTTCCCTGTGTTCGATACCCTACTTGCTTGAACTATACCGCAATTGATAGGTTCACTGTCTTTTGTGTGTTATTTGATAATTAAAAGTAGGTTTAAAACTAGTTGGTTTTACACACATCAATGCTTTTAAAATAATTTCAGAGTAAATCCTTTTGATTTGAAAGAGTTGCGGAATTTGTTCCCAAAAACAAAACGTGATAAAACAATGTTTACCAAAGCATTTCATATAAGAAATGTATTTTCATTATATAATCAAAACTCGGGATGTCATGTTCCGATACAGACCATAAAGAATAAATGATAACATTACAAGTCATTCAACAGATATATACATATACAGACTTGTAAACAAAACAACTTGATGGTTCATCCATCTTATGCCCTTGCGCCACTTCCTGTAATACAAATAAAACTTAGTGGGTCAGGCTTGGGAGCCTGGTGAGCATATAGGGTTTTCAACCCACAATAAATAATTAAATTAATTTTCATCAACCAACAATAACCCAATTACCCATTCCCGTTATTCTCACTTTATGTCCCTAAAATAACTAACACAAGGGACCTAGTCTAAGAATATTTCATCGGGGCGACAACACATGCTTCGGGGGTTCCTCAGCAATATAAGTCAAATAAGGCAACCATGAGGGGGATGGAGTACAACGAATGAACACCCAAGTTCATTAACACCTACAGGTGGCGAACCTGCTAGCGTTCCACAGGATTGTCTAGAAAAGTCTGTGGTCGTCATCTAAACTCCGCTAGATGACTGAATCAAAACAACAACGAGGCCTCTCATCTGTTTATTACACACCAACTATCTACCCATGTTCTACCCTACATATTAGTAGATAAAAATATACATTTCTATACATAATTTAAAAACCTGTATAGCATGCTTTAATCAATACATATTCCACATAACAGATGAGGCACACACACATAACACGTATTTCATAGAAAATAAATCAGATCCATAAGATAGAAGAGAGTGAATATACATTCACACATATAACACAAAATATACACATAACACGTATTTCGTATAAAATACTTCCTAATTATGCGTTAGAAGAAAGTAACTACACACTCACTTGATAAGAAGATGATCGGACAGCACTACGGCTTGTAGAAGTAGTAATCCTCAGCAGATCTGGAAGATCTCTACAAAAATCGAACTTCTCGCGGGCAGAGCTTTGGCTCGGGAATCGCACTTCTCGGGATCCCGGGAGCGTAAAACTTCCTTCTTAACTTGGATATGAGATCCGCGGTGTCGGGATGGCTTCGGGGGTTTACGCGCAGAGCTTCGGCACAAAAAGAGAAGAAATGAGCAAAAATACTTGGAACCCTTTGCATCCTATTTATAGGAGGCTGAGGCCTCGTAGTACGTTGGGCGTACTGCCTTACGCGGGGTGTAAGCCTCCGAATGCGTCACTGCATGCGTCATCCGAAGAACTCGAGTGCGAGGCGCGTCATGTTTCGCGGTACGCTGGGCGTACTTTGGATCAGATCGGTGACTCCTTCGGATATACATCCGAATTAAAGATTAAATTTAAATACAAATTATTTAATAAACTTCGGAAATTCATATATTCTTCATACGAACTCCGTTTTCGACGTTCTTTATATCCACGCGCGTAGGTGAGACTACGCTCTACAACTTTCGTTTAGACTTCGTTGGCTAATTTTGATTTTATTTTTATTACTTATTTTTAGTAAGTCCGGACAGGAAAACTTCGTTATAAATTCATACCTTCTTCGTTTGACGTCCGTTCTTGCCTAACTTTTCATCGCTTCGATACCAACAACGAGATCTTCGATTCTCGTTTAGATTGCTTCGGCTAAAAATCGCTCGATCTCAAATCGAGTATTTCAGGCTGCATACCGCTAACTCGAAACTTCAAAAAATCATAACTTCCTCATACGAAGTCAGATTTGGGCGTTCTATATGGAAACCTCATTTCAACTACTACAACATTATCCAAAGATATCAAGTTTATTTTACACTTAAATTATGACGCTTATTTTTATTCTTAATTAATCAAACCACATAATTAAGCAATTAAGCACAAAACACATAATACTCAAATAATACACCTTTATTATTTGAAAACGGGTTACAAAGGTTAACCTAGACTATTACATCAACGAAAATGCCTAGCCTGGAAACGCGGGCGTTATAACTCATGGTTGTTTGGGTTTCGGTATTTGACAGGGGAATCTATGTGTGTTTGTTTCTTGAATTCATGACTGGGAATGAATGCGTATATATGTTGATGATTCAATCCCAGGTCTTGAATTATGTAATGTATTCGGTTAGAATTTAGTTATATAAATGTATTCTGTTATAATGTTTGAGAATAATTGTTAACAACAAGTATATTTGTTTAACTGGTAATGAATTTGAGATACTTTATGGTTGACTTTATAGTCTTTACTACATTCTGTTAGAATTTATAGTTATTTTCTACTATATTCTGTCAAACTTTATAGTCTTTAATACATTCTGTCAGAATTTATAGTTTTTATTCTCTTGAATGCATTGAATTTTTTAATTTTTGAAATTTGATTATGTTTTCTTTGTGGATTTAGGTTTTGAAGAGGCTAACATTGATGTGGAGAATGAAGAAAACATAGAGAACGAGAGTGTATTCTACCAGAATGTGTTATGCTACAATGTATAAAGTGTTGCTTAAATATAATATTTTTTCAGAATAGATTATTGTTTTTGTTAGATTTTGATGTTTTTTTTTTCTTTCAAAATGTTGTTATTATTCAATGAATCACAATCATACAATGTAATTATTTGGTATATTATTTGTTCAAGAATTGATTTTGTGTATTCTTTCATAATGTATTTACTAGTTTATGGTTGGCATTTTGTCATTCTGACAGAATAAAATCGAAAAATATATTTACTAGTTTATGGTTGACATTCTATCATTCTGACAGAATAAAATCGGATTTTTATATTTGAATTAATTTAAAATATCCAGATTTTTAAAAATAAAGGAATGAATTATCCCTAAAAATCCGAAAATTTCCTTTTTTAATATAGGTTAATTGACTAAAATGTCCTTATGCTGAAATTTGTGTGATTATATGGTACATGTTATCTTATTCTAATATCATAGACCTTTAGATCATGACATTTGATTATATTCCATCCGATGGTCCAAATCTGTGCATTATGGCACACAGTAGTTAATAGAAACAAAATAACCTAAGCATATATATATATATATATATATATATATATATATATATATATATATATATATATATATATATATATATATAAAGAATCATTACGTCAGCAAAGCTTTAATTTTTTTTGTTCTTTTCAACAAAACAACATATGAAATTTTTGTATAAAAGTTATATTAATAATAATAATAATAAAATATTTGATGGTTCAAAAACATAAGTGAAATATATCATATTTTTATGTCACTGATCCAAGTGTCAATTTACATGTTCATTTCCTATTTTTAATTTTTAATTCAGACCATCTCTCTTAGTTTACTTTGTTGTAAGTTTCGTCCCTACCGTCATTAGACACGTTTGTTTTCCGATCAAATTCCCCATTACCAATGTAACGTCCTACTATATAAGACCCAAAACATTCATTTTTAAATTAAACAAACAAGTATTCCCAAAAAATTATCATATAAATCCAAATAAAACAAATATATCAGTCATCCTTTCACATCAGAGTAAATGAAGAAAATGCGGAACGAGGTGGTGTGTGCTTTGCAATCATCCCGAGCTCTCCCATTTGAAAGTCGAAGTACCTGAAACATAAACTGAAAACCGTAAGCGCAATGCTTAGAGAGTTCCCCTAAATACCACATACCATACATATCAACATATAATGGGCACCCGTCCTACCTCAAGAACCACTCGGCCTCGGTCGCTGCCTGACATTAAGCCCCGCTCGGATTACAAATCTGTCAATCACCAGGTCTCGCTTGACATCGAGCTCCGCCCGTTACACACTTAATCATATGAATATATAATCTTCTAACACATGCACTATTAAAAAAACCATAGCACACCATACATCATCGAGCCCTGCCCAGTAAGCATAAAAGCACATACTGATAACTAGCATACAATATACTCATCAGGCTCCACCTGGCATCAGGCCTTGCCCGGTAAGCATACCATCACATAACACATGAAATAGTCACACAGACATCTAGCATCTTAACACATAAAGTGTTGGCTGGCGTCAGTGCCTTTGACTTGCTGAACTCAGTGAGGAGACTCACCTCGAACTGCTAAACCATACCGATAAATCCTTGGTTGTTGTTCCGAAAAATCCCCGAACTATCAATATCAAATAACATCCGGTCAATACTTGAATTCCAATCTATAACTATCATCCCACAATTAGGGTAAAAATACCATTGTACCCCTTATCTAGTTTTGTCTACGATTAATGTTCAAACCTACTATCCAAAAGGCCGAAAAACCAATAATCATACAAGGCCCAATTTTCAAAATTGGGCCCAAATCCCTTCCATGGTATTAACCCACAGCCCAATAATATTCCCAGACTAAAACACTTGAAATCATATGACCCAATAAGTCCTTTAACATCTAGGCCCACAAGAATTGCCCAAACCGAAGCCCAACGATCCGAGGCCCACTCTTCTGAGTATGTGGGGCGTACTCAGCTCGTACACGCAGCGTATTTGCCTTAGGGCTCGTACGCTAAGCGTACATGCTTGTATGCCCAATGTACCCTCGCATACAACCAACATCCATATAAAGCTCTTATTAAAGACTTTACACCACAACCTAGATCTGGCTTCCTTGGATTGATTAATCACGTAAAGTTACTAAATTTATGCTTATGCATGGCTAAATGAAACTCTTAATCTTAAGAAAGGACATAATATGTGACTTAATGCATGCATGAAACCCAATACCCCATAAAGTTGGCACCTTTATGCTTAAGAACCTCATAACAAGCTCAGATCTAAAAGGATAATCCCTTCAAACACATTAACTCATCAATTAACCTAAAAGGGACCCAAAACAGAAAAACCAATACATAAAGTGATGTAAGCATTCAAAAGCCAAGGTATGAAATTGATACATCAAGAGGCTTGCATAATGAGGGGTGGTTTTGGGTCTAAAACTTCACACCAAGCAATGCAACTTCACTTTTCTTCAATTCCTTCAAAATGGGCAACAAGAGCACCAACTTCCTCTCAAGATATCAAAAACAAAACCATGGAGGCTAAGGGTCAAGATTTAGGGTTTAGGAGGTTTGGAGGTTGTTAAAGAGGACAACCCTAGGGGCTTTAGGTTTTTATATAGGGTGCAACACCCTAAAATAGGATTTCCCTTAACTCCTTGTACGCCTCGCGTAATCCTCGTACGCCCAGGGTATGAGGTCTCACATCCACGATCAGTACCTCCTAGCACGCTAAGCGTACACCAGTTTATGCCTCGCGTACCGAAGCTCGCACCAGTACTCCCTAGTTACGCCTCGCGTACTAGGGTTACCCTTAAGCCCTAATATACTCTGAAGGCCATAACTTCCTTATTATAAATCAGATTTTGACGATCCTTATATCCATGAAAAGGTAACGAGGATCTCTACGCTTTAATTAACTCATATTTGCCTTACAATTTCCCAAACAAAAAATTAAATTTCCATAAAAGCCCATGTTGACATAGTACCAAAATACCCCTTGGCTCCAAAACACAAACCGAAAACCTGGATCATCTAAATTACATCACCCACCTCCAAATGAGTCCAAATCTCAATTCCTTAAAGATCCTAAGTTTGCTAATAACCGATCTTTGATCACTACCCTGGAATAGGAACGATTTAGAACAGGGCGTTACAACTCTCCCCCACTTAAATTAGATTTCGTCATCTAAATCATTCCTTACTATCCCGGGCATGCCATACATCCTGAGCAACAAGGCCACCACCCTGAGCATACCACAACCTTCCTAAGACGATCGAAACCAACCCAAGAAGGGCTCTCCCAACTTACAGATGAACGAATTCTTTCTCAACCTATAACAATTCCCATGTAGAAATAGCCACTTTTACTTAACCCGGAATCTGATGTCTCGAATTGGTCTGACTCCCTGAGAGACAACCTATACCGAAACATTGCTAATTCTGTTCCACTTAGACAAAGGGATGAGATAGTCTTTCAAGAAAAGACTCATTATGATGATAACAATTCCATGGACATAATGAACAACGTGAGATGAACTGGGAGATGAACCTTCTAACGTTGAACAAGATATTGCTTTCTTAAACTGCCGAACCAATATAGCGCTGCTACAATTCCGAAACCCTATACTTTCCTGACCCCACATAGATAGAACCAAACCAAAACACAATAACAAGAGTCTCATCTACCTTTGAACCGGAAACCATCCCTTAAACCTGAATCCTTCAACTAATACTCTTGGCATGCATATTCCTTAATTCATATCCCACTTAAATGAAGACCTTGCACACAAATATCCATGATTTCCAATGCGAGTTCCCACCAAGAACCAACTCGGTACTAAAATTATAACCCGAGATCCAAGGATTTACACTTACATTTCACCTGAGACCTTCTGGTTCACAATAACCCCTCACTAAACCAGGATATAAAGATTCCCAAACCATCTATGAGACTACCAGTCTCACACCTGATCCAACCACCAGGTTCCCAAGAGTCCAAATGACAAGGCTACCTAACCTAAACATCCCTATGCACCACTCACTGAGCACACAATCAATCTAGTAACCCAAGATCTAATACCTTGACCCAACGGTCCCTACCAGGTCTCACCTGTATTGCCATATTTACACGGGCCTCACTAACTGTAACGACCAAAATTTTCAAAACAATTAAAACTTTTCAAAAACAACCCATTTTAATAACGTTATTACAAAAAGGTTTTCAATACATTATTTATCAGAGTATTTCTCAGGTCCATTTCATGAAACACCAACGCGAGGAACGGTACGATCACGCCTTTGCCTTGCCATATACTCCTGAGAACCTGAAAACATAAAACCTCAACTGTAAGCCCGAAAGCTTAGTGAGATAATACCAACCACATATACGCCCTTCCAGGCCACGACCTTCCGATCCAAAACATATTGCCTTCCGGCCCATAACATATTGCCTTCCGGCCCATAACATAAAAATATTGCCTTCCGGCCCATAACATAAAAAGCATACATAACATAACAGAACATAGAACAGCCATGCATATCGGGTCAAACCCCAATCCAAACAACCCTGCGTACATAACATTCAATCATATAACAGTTCACAGTCAACAAGTCGATCAAACAGATCACATAACATATCATCACCCTAACCAAGTTACCGACCTAACCGATCACGAACATAACATCACCCTACGTCTCAGCCAAAATACTACTTACGCACATACGCCTTTCCAGGCCATGACCTTCCGGTCCACATAATATATAATGCCTTCCGGCCTATATCATAATGCCTTCCGGCCCATATCAAGCAATACCATAACAGACAACTATCCGGATTTCCATCCGATAAAGGGTCGGCCTTGGTGCCGTAGACCCTGTCGATATAGTGAGGATAACTCACCTCGCACTGCCGAATCTCTGAACTGAAGAAGCAGATTCTCGAATCACCAACTCACCGCACATCCCGAACTAACCAACATGACAAGCATAAGCATTAGGTCAAACATACTACCACTTGTCGGGCCAAGACCAAAGTCCCAATCTTCACACAAAGTCCCACATTGGCCCAATTTACCAAATTGGGCCCCCTCACCAAATGGGCCTAGATCCAATATCCATAATATTAATTGGGCCCAAAATACTCTATTCATACTTTCCAGACTTGGCCCAAACACCAACAACCCACAAATGGCCCAACACAAAAGCCCAAAAGGAGGTCCACAGGAGGAGTACGCTGGGCGTACTCTCCTTGGTACGTTGGGCGTACTGCAAAGATCGCCAAAAGAAAACGGGACACTGGCCCACTACGCGGGGCGTACTCGAAGGTTACGCGGGGCGTAACTGCGAGATCCATTAAGCCTTTCTAACCTCTTAATGGCTTAAGCTCTTAAGCCCAAACTTCAAATCCAAAGGTCAAATATGATTAGAATTCATAAAGTCTCAGACTTTATCACTTGGGACGTCCTTAAGCCCTTAATCTAAGGTCTTAATCCATTAAGACCTATATAACTCATACATGGAATAACTACAACCCTTGGGACCTCATTTTTATCACTCAAGACCTCTCCAAAGGTCTAAAAGGACAGATAATCTTGACCAAATCGAGCTATACAACAAGGAGAGGACTTTTGGGACAAGGATGGAGACAAAGCTTCAAAATACATAGATCTATGCCATAAGAAGGTCAAGCAAGAAACTTTATACCTTAAACCAGCTCCAAAGGGTGGTATTTCTTCAGATCTACGAGCTCCACACGTTCTTCATCTTCTTTGACAACTTCCCTTTTCTCCTTCAAGCCTTTCTTTTGCCAACAAGAGCTTTCCAAGGTCAAACACACTCAAATATGGAGGGAATACAAGATCTAGGGTTTCTCTGGGGTTGAAGATAAGCTTATGGAGGCTGAGGGGTGAACCATCACGTTCCTTATATAGTGGCTGACCTTAAAAATAGGGTTTGGGGTTTCTGAGAGTACGCTGGGCGTACCTCCCTGGTACGCTGGGCGTACTCACCCGGCTACCCGCAAACATTCATCCCATTACGCTGGGCGTACGTCCCAACCACCTTTCAAGACACAAAAGCATGCATGCATGGGACCATTTCCTTCTTATTCCACAAGGAACTAAAAACAATGATCAACTTCGAGGCACCGCAACTCCTCTAATCTACTCCCACTCTCAAATAACTTTACATTCATACGAGGGTGACGAGAAGCCCAATACTTCTAACACATACACCCGTCCGAAACCTTCTCGGATGAAGCTTATTTCTCGAAAGGGACCAGAATTACCCTTCCTCTTAAATCTCAGGGACTTATAATTGAACACTCGAAGAACGGGGTGTTACACTAACGGGTCTCACCCAAACTATACCACGGAGCGGCTTCGCCCACGGGTCCCACCTGCCTAGAGCTGCACGGACCCGACTCCGCCTCAGACCCCAACGATCGTCAACCTAAAACAGAGACATGTTCCTCGACAATCCTGCCCGTCGTGCCCAAAGCACGAACTGCTCCCCCTTTACACTCATGACTATCTCAGACAATTGTCTACCTCAATCTGGTGGATGCTATGATCCCATCGTAGTCTTACAACACTTCTAACCAACCATAGTTACCCCATGGTCTTATCACACCCAAAACATCATCGCCCCACTCACCCTAAGTCGAACCCGCATCCAACTGCATCCAATCAGATGTTCAAGTCATGCTTCGAACCCCAAAGACCTCAACCTGGATTCATCCATAAGTACACTATGCATAACAAAGAAGACACCTTCCAGTTTTTGGAAGTTTCCTTAACTCCCAACCTACACAACTTCAATCCAAACAGCCACCTGGGTCATCTCTCCACCTGGTTGGGATGAAAATTTGCCTTGGTTCCACCTGTTAGGTTTTGAGCACTATAACACTCCTATGGTTCACATGCAACCCTAGATGGTTTGGATCTATGTTTTCTCTAATTATACATGCAATTTTAATTTTCCAAAGCATACATCCTAACTAGCATGCAGTTGAAGATATACAACATAAAACCAAGTTAGATGAATACCTCTTGATGTAGCTAGTAGTTCTTGGCCTTTAAAAGCTTTAGCACTCAAATGTGATGCCTCTAATGTGTCAAAAACACCAAACGCAAGGGGAGGCTTGTGAGAAGTGGCTAGATAGCACCAAAATCGGTTATAGTTCTTCACAAGAATCCATGGATGGATTTTAGGGGTTAAGGTGATGCTTTTATATTGTGGCAAAGACTAGGGTTACATCCATGCAAACCCTAATTCACCATGACCCTTCATATTTATTAGGACCTTTGGGTTTAAACCTTCATGGACTATCATATACGTTAAGCCCATCCTAATCAACCATGGATCATTAGCCCATACTATAAGTATTACTGATTTACTTAATCAGTCCCCGTAAATTTAATCAGTCTTTTTTTATCACTAAATTAATTCCAAATCAATTCTTGATCAATATTAATTAAATAATATGATTTCTCAATTAATATATTATACTTATAATATATTACTAAATCACAAATAACCTCTTCCTCAAAAGTCCATCCTATCAAATTGCTCTAGTGAAGGCAACCCAAAAGGATCATGCTACTATCGGGTCAAGTACATACCAGTTATAGTTATGAGCTTAGACACCTAATCCAACAGTCGCCTACTTAGATAAGTCTAATAACTATTACTACCAATGCAACTTCAAAATCCGATTAGCAATCGTAGCTCTCAAAAGCCGTTGTCGAACTTTGACTTAGTCAGTGACGTGTCCTTTACATGGAACATAGTCATACTTATTGTCCTGTAGTTCGTTTCCTGATTTCTGATTTGTTTGACATAGAACTTAATTGAACACATCAATTGAGTCCTGACTGGGCCCGACACATAAGCCAAAACCAAAGTCATCGAGGGGCCCAAAATATCGCTTTTAATCCTCTTAGGTTAAAAAGAACAAATAAACTTCGACTTATATGCTTGTACTAACTACTCGTTAAATCATGCACAACAATAAGTTTTATAACATCAAGTTACTGATGCGTTTTCATACCATCAATGCACAACCAACTCGTAGTCAACAACTCATATATCTTGGTTTGAAGATTATATGATATTATCGTCTCACAATCACTCGTGATAAATTCCATGAAGTGATTCATGTGAGCATGGGTTTAATCTAATACTCAAATCTTATTTCAAGAGCACTCGTGAATGTTGTAGCATACTTTTGCTATGTCTAACACCTTAGATAATCTACAAGCCAATTCACGACAGTCTAGGCTCATAACCTACTTCCAAAGTATGATCGATTGTGGATAGTTTGAATAATCTTATTATTCCAGAAGTCAAAACATGCAAAAGTGAAACAATAGTAAGCAATTGACACAACATAGTAACTTTACTTATAAATAAAACTCCTTTTATTCAATCATCAAATGTCAATTACATTTTAGCTATTACAAGTTTCTATATATTTATCTAATCACTAAAACTAATATCGCTCCTCAGCCCAATATTCTTAGCATGCTGCAAGTGCTTAACCTTACTCAATCCCTTCATAAGGGGATGTGTTGTGTTATCCTCTAATGATACCCTCTTTACTACAAGGAGTCCTTTTTCTACTCGATGTCTTATGAAGTGGTATTTGCTGTCGATATGTCTGGATCTTCCATGATCTCTCAGTTCCTTAGTTAAGGCGACCGCTCCTTCATTATCGTAGAAAATCTCCACATGCTCCTTTATGGATGGTAAAATTCTAAGGTCTCCGATGAAGTTTTTCAACCATATCGCCTCCTTCGATGCTTCGCTCGCTGCTATGTACTCTGATTCGCACGTTGAATCAGCTACAACCTCTTGCTTGGAACTTTTCCATGTTACTACTCCTCCATTTAGGGTAAACACCCAGCTCAACTGAGAGCGCAAATTATCTCTTTAGGTCTGAAAACCGACATCACAATACCCTGTCACTCTCAAGTCATCACTCCCACTGAGGGTAAGGACCCAGTCCTTAGTTCTCCGCAGGTACTTAAGAATGTTCTTTACTGCAGTCCAGTGAGCTCTATCAGGGGTCCCTTGATATCGACTAACCATGCTCAAAGCAAAAGCCACATCAGGGCAAGTACACGTCATAGCGTACATGATTGATCCAACAAAGGAGGCATACGGTACTTCACTCATATCCGCTATCTTTTCATCAGTTCTTGGACTCTAAGCCTTGCTCAGTTTGGTATTGCTCCGGATAGGTAAGTCACCTTTCTTGGAATTCTACACGTTGAAACGTTTCAACACCTTATCCAATTAGATACTTTGACTAAGTCTTATTAGTCTTTTACTCATGTTTTTCAATATCCTTATCCCTATAATGTAAGCAGCTTCCCTAAGGTCCTTCATAGCGAAACACTTCCCAAGCCAGGACTTCACCTCCTGCAAGGTTGGGATGTTGTTTCCTATGAGCAGTATGTCATCTACATACAATACCAGAAAGCTAACTATACTCCCACTAGCTTTGACATATACACATGACTCATCCTCGCTTCTCAAAAATCCAAACTCTTTAACTTTATCATCAAAACAAAGATTCCATCTGCGAGATGCTTGTTTTAATCCATATAAGGATTTCTCAAGCTTACACGCTCTATTAGGGTACTTTGCATTGACAAAACCCTATGGCTGACACATGTAAACATCTTCGGCCAACTTTCCATTAAGGAAAGTGGTTTTGACATCCATTTGCCATATTTCATAATCATGAAATGCAGCTACGGCTAACATAACCCTTATAGATTTAATTTTCGCTACTGGTGAGAAGATCTCATCATAGTCAACTCCATGAGTTTGAGTAAAGACCTTCGCAACCAATCGCGCCTTATATGTGTGTACTTTCCCATCTATGTCGGTCTTCTTCTTGAAGATCCATTTGCACCCGACTGTCTTGCGACCTGGCACATTTTCAACCAAGTTCCATACTTGATTGTCATACATGGACTGAATCTCGCTATCCATATTCTCTTGCCATTTTCCAGACTTAGGGCTTGCCATGGCTTCCTTGTAGTTATTAGGTGCATCTAAATTTATCGGTATACTATCACTGATAAACGTATCACCTTCAGTTGTTATATGAAAACCATATAACATAGGTGGAACACTAACTCTACTGGAACGTCTCAGAGGTACGGACTCGTCAATCGGTTTAACAGGAGTTTCCTCCTCGGTTTGAGCGCTAGTGTTTGAGTTTCCTTCATCACTTAACTCTTGAAGATCTTCAAGGTCAATTTGCCTCCCACTGTCCTCTTGGCATATGAGTTCTCTCTCTCTCGGAAAACCCCTCTCCTCGCAACGAAGACAACATTGTCACTCAGTCTATAGAAGAGATATCCAAAGGACTTCTGCGAGTAGCAGATGAAAATACATCGCTCACTACTAGGTTCGATCTTGTAGTGAGTCTCTCGTCTTACGAAAGCCTCGCAACCCCAAACCTTGATATGTGCTAACGAGGGAACCTTCCCTGTCAACATCTCGTGAGATGTTTTGGCAACCTTCTTAGTTGGGACTAGATTAAGGATATGGGCAGCAATCTCTAAGGCATACCCCTAGAATGAGATAGGTAACGAAGCTTAACTCATCATGGAACAAACCATGTTTAACAAGGTTTGATTGCGCCTCTCAACCACACCATTCAACTGCAGTGTCCTAGGTGGCATTAACTATGATCCACATTCCTTAAGATAGTCGAGGAACTTGATACTAAGATACTCACCACCTCGATCGGATTGGAACATCTTTATCTTCCTGCCCAATTGATTCTCCACTTCTTACTTAAACTCTTTGAACTTTTCAAAGGTTTCTGACTTATGCTTGATCAAGTAGATATAGCCATATATGTTTTAATCAATAGTAAAAGTCATATAGAAGCGGTTAGCATCCATTTTGGCGGATTTGAAGGGTTCACGCACATCGGTGTGTACAAGATCCAACAAACCTTCACCCCTTTCGCAGGTACCAGTGAAGGGTGACTTGGTCATCTTTCCAAGCAAAAAAGATTCGTAAGTGTCATCCGACTTCAATTCGAATGACTCCAATACTCCATCCTTTTGGAGTTAGGCTATGCGCTTCTTGTTGATCCATACACTAAGCAACTATAGTAATGATGTCAATTTCATATAAGGAAAACCCTAGGCCACCAGGCATCATATAATCAGGCAATTCTATCATGCAATTCCTGAAGATCCCTAGCCTAATACTAGCATGCCGTTCTAACATATCACAAAATCAAATAATCCATAAGGTATTTTGGGGTCTATTCGCGAGCTCCGGCTGATCGTACACTTGCATCCTCCTTTATTATTTTGAAAACCATTTTAAAATCCTTGTCCTTAGTATGAGACTGGAGACACACAAGTGTTTCCTCGAATTCACTCAAACCATGGCTCTAATACTAACTTGTAAAATCCATAAAAATCATGCCAAATTTAAACCTTTAGAACATTTCAAAACCAATTATTATTACAAAACTTGTTTTCAAAATGGTTTTGTGTCAGAGTATCCCATAATCAAATCATAAAATATAAGGAGGTGCATGATCATGCCTTCGCCTTCCCGCAATAATCAAAAGTACCTGAAACATAATCAACAACTGTAATCCCGAAGCATAGTGTGTTCCCCCAAAATACAAACGCCATACAAATATAACCATATCATATAAACAAAACACAACATGTATAATGAGCCATCAGTCCGATTGGATCGCCTCACAGGCCATCAGTCTATCTGGACCGCTCTCCGAGCCTTCGGCACGTATGGACTGCCTCTCAGGGCCTTCAGCCTATCCGGACCGCTCGTCGGGACTTCAACCTGACTAATATGCCCTAACTGAAGGGTTTTGAGCATTCTAACACTCCTATCGTGAACATGCAACCTTAGAAACCTTGGATCTATGTTTTCTCTAATATACATACAAATTTGATTTTCTAAGGTTCTCAACCTAACTAGCATGTTATGGGGTACTTGTAATATAAAACTTTAGTAGAGTAACGTACCTTTACTTGTGGTTGATTGCTTGGAGTCTTTAGAGCCTAGCACCAATAATGTGCATGCCTCAAGTGGAATCACAAATCACCAAAAACAAGTTGGAAGCTTTGAGATAATATGATGCTCTCTAGAAATTGGCCCACCCTTGTTCTCACACACACTAGTTCCATTTCAAGTGCCAAGGACATCTTTATATAGTATGGAGGATTAGGGTTACATGCATGTAAACCCTAATACCCATGACTTTTCTGTCACAACTAGGAATTCTGATGCTTTGTAAAACCCTTAACCAAGATAACATTGTATCTAAAACTTGGAAACATGTACTTATTCAATGACAACTAAATTCCATCAAATACTCTATACAAACATTCAAATAGTCAAAAAAAGGTTGGAAACCCTAAAAATCCCGGATTAAGTCCATTTTGGACTGGGACTTCCTTATTGGGCCTAATGGACCAATAAGCATACAATTTGACTGTTTTGGGCTTAGAACACTTAAATGGGCTCTAATTGGACCCATTTTCACAAAATTTAACATTTGGGCCATAATGGGCCTAAAATAAAATAAAATTTTCTAATAAGCCTTATTGGGCCATAACTAACCTAATTAGCTTTAATGGGCCATAAAACCCATTCCTTCATGCAATTGGGCCGTGAGACACCCTAGCGGCCCAATGTGCCAAGAAATGTTATTTGAGCCTCATAAATTCGAGCATGGGCCCAAAATGACTCCTTTCTCTCTTCTATAACCCAAATCTCGGTCCATGTAAACAAAATAAAAGGGAGAAATGTAGAATTATGAGGGCAAGACACCTCATAATTATCCATTGGAAACCTACGCACCAATCTCATATCCCCATGCATGTCACCTCCTCTCTCTTTATCTCCTACTCTTGGCCAAAGGAAGAACACACACACACACACAATTCACTTAAGTTTTCTCTCAAGAACTCATAACAACTTTTCCTCTTCTTCATCAAAATTTTGAAGATCTTGGGCATTACAAGTAGGATTGTCCACAAAAATCGTCATTCTTGGTAAGTCTTCACTTGGATCCATAATCTGGTCTCTTTATTTCATCAATAATCTCTTTTAAACTCACACAAACTCATGATCATCAACCTAGAAAACTATAAGTTCGAAATCACCCAAGAAGGCTTGCTAGGATCAAACTCTTCCATTTCTTTCTTCAAAACCGACAACAACAAGCAAAGGTGAGTTCATACCCCTCTATTTTCGGTTTCCACAAGTTTTATGGGGGATAATACAAGTAAAATGTGTAGATCTATGTGTGTGTATGTTATGTGTGATTTCATGTGTTTATGTGGTATATATGTGCCAAAAAGGAAAGAAATCTCGAGATCTATAGCTCAAGGAGGAAAATAAACGTGATCTAAGATATATTACATTAAACAAGTCAAGAAAAATTACCCTCTAAGGTTATATTAAACATATTACAACATAAAACTCATTTTTGGGCTATATTTGTCAAATAAACAAAAGTTGGGTTAAAGGTTGTCATTCACGGTTTTCATAAGGACCAAAAGGGTCAAAACAGTTAAAATAGATGTTTTATGAATATTATGCTCTTCAAAGGACTAGAAATGTAAAGTGTAGCCTAATTGGCCAATTTTTGGGCTTTTCAGCCCATAGGCCCAAAATTGCAAAAAAAAATGTGTTTTAAGGGGTTGAAATGGTAAATTTCTCAAAACAGTGGGTAAAAGGGTAAATAAATCTATTTCAGGGGTTAAAGTGACCTTTTTGCCAAAAAGGACCAAAAATGCAAAGTGTTTGGATTTTGGGTCAAAATTGTAAAATTTGCGAAAAGTTTGGACTTTAAGTGAAAATTATTTACTAAAGGGGCTGAAACTGCCAAATAGTAAATTTTGGGTTAAAAACATTATTTAAATAAGTCTATGGGCCAAAAATATCAAGAAAATAGTTTAAGGGCCTAAAATGTTATTTTTTTTTATATAAAAAGGGACTAAGATTGTCATTTTTATTAAAGAAGGACTGAATAGGTCAAACCAATATTTTTGAGCCAACTGTTTTATTATTAAGATTTTTGGGTCAAAAATACCAAATTATAACTTATGAAAATAGAATAAAGAATATACATATATTTTCAAATATCGTTATAAACAATCGACAAGCTTCGTGCCTTTGCGATTTAACAATTGTTCAATCAAACTTCCGACAATTATACTCTACCTAAAACAAATAAGTATTCAAATTGATGGGCTTCAAAGATTCTAATCATGCTTATTGGGCCTTCATGACCCATTAACATGACTTTTGGGCCTAATGATAATATTACATGTCTATTGGGCCTCCTGTGACCCAATTACATGCTTAAGGGACCCTCAATGACTTTTACATGCTATTGGGCCTCATTGGCCCATTAGCATTTCTAGTAAGGTAAAATTAAATCGTATGCGAAATGGGTCAACGCGTCCTTCGTATACCCAACAGCCTTAAATAACATACGTAATTAGTACGAACTCGTAATCCTCCTCTCCTCGTTTGTTAGGCTTACCTTCAATTCAAGTAAACAAATACAGGTCGTTAATCAATGGTAATCAAATTCTTTTGGATTAAGTGAGTAATAACGGGCGACACCTTTAAGTGTCGGTCGTAGTCTATAGTTATAATCAAAGTCTCTTGGATGGAGAGCGAGAGTTTGTGTATAGATCTATACGAGGGTGACTCCCCCACACCTCAGTTGTTCGCTACAGTTAGACTCGGCCAGTCTAGGGTGACAAAATCTTAAGATCAATTATGGCGTTCGCTAGAATGCCAAGACAGACGAACTAGTCATTATCATGCATGGTTATAACGAAGCTATGTGAGTAATAAATTCAAACACTTGTTAAAACAACAACCCCAGAAGCTTAATGAAACCTTTACGGTGGAAATGGCCAATAGGAAAACAGAATCCACTGGGGAAATCTACATATGATGTACCCTGATCTTAAATCATCATGTCTTTCAAATAAACTTGATGCTTGTAACTATTAGGAGTTTTGATGTGATTATCGGCATGGACTGGTTAAGCCCCCACCATGCTGAAATTATGTGTCACGAGAAGGTCGTTCGCCTTCACCTCCCAAATCGCGAAACCCTAGTTATATACGGAGACAAACCCAGCACGAACCTTCGTCTTATCTCATGCATTAAGGCACATAAGTCTCTACGAAAGAAAGACTTGATGTTTCTGGCTCATATAGTGGATAAGTCCAAGGAAGAGGTCAATATTCGAGACATCCCAGTGGCTTGCGATTTCATAGATGTCTTTCCCGAAGATCTTCTGGGGATACCCCCAGAAAGACAAGTCGAGTTCCGAATTGACCTTGTGCCAGGAGCTACACCCATCGCCAAATCGCCCTATAGGTTGGCTCATGGGGAGATGCAAGAACTGTCCAGCTAACTCAACGAACTTTTGGACAAAGGATTCATCAGACCCAGTTTCTCACCTTGGGGAGCTCCGATTCTCATTGTTAAGAAGAAGGACGGTTCCTTTAGGATGTGTATTGACTACAAGGAACTAAATAAGCTCACTATCAAAAATCACTATCCACTTCCGCAGATCGACGATCTATTTGACCATCTCCAAGGAGCAAGTTACTTCTCTAAGATAGAATTGCGATCCGGATACCACCAACTCAAAGTCAAGGAAGAGGATATCCCCAAAACTTCTTTCTGAACTCGTTATGGACATTACGAATTTGTTTTAATGCCCTTCGGTCTAACGAATGTCCCTGCCGCATTCATGGACCTAATGAATCGAATCTGTCGACCATTCCTCGATAATTTTGTCATTGTTTTCATTGACGATATCCTAGTCTATTCTCGAAGCGAAGAGGAGCATGGCCGACATCTCCGGCAAATCTTGGAAACCCTACGAACCGAAAAGTTATACGCAAAACTCTCTAAGTGTGAGTTCTGGCTCCGTAGTGTGAACTTTTTGGGTCATGTTGGTAGTCAAGAAGGGATACATGTGGATCCTTCTAAGGTCAAAGCCATTGAAGGATGGGCGATCCCAACGACACCCACATAAATTCGTTAATTTTTAGGTCTCGCAGGCTATTACAGGAGGTTCATTCAGAACTTCTCCAAAACAACCAAGCCACTTACCATGCTTACGCAAAAGAGTGTACCCTTTGAATGGAAAAATAAGCAAGAAGTTGCATTCCGAACTCTCAAGCGAGCACTCTGCAGTGTACCGGTACTATTACTACCAGAGGGAACAGAGGACTTCGTAGTTTACTGCGACGCTTCAAATCAAGGTTTAGGCTGTGTGCTCATGCAGCGTGGGAAGGTGATAGCTTATGCGTCCCGACAACTAAAGACACATGAGGTGAATTATACCACCCATGATCTCGAATTGGAAGTTGTGGTCTTCGCCTTGAAGATTTGGAGGCACTACCTTTATGGTACAAAGTGCACCATTTTCACGGACAACAAGAGTCTCCAACACATTTTAAATCAAAAGGAGTTAAACATGAGGCAACGAAGATGGGTTGAACTGCTAAACGATTATGAGTGCGAAATCAAGTACCACCCAGGCAAGGCTAATGTGGTAGTTGATGCCTTAAGTCGAAAAGAATACTCAAATCGTCGTGTAAAAACTCTTTCAATAACCATTCAATCCTATCTGTTCACGCAAATCAAAGCAGCCTAGTTCGATGCTATGAAGATAGAAAACACAACAAGCGATGCGTTACGTGGAATGGAAAAGAATTTCGAAGTGAAGGAGGACAGAGCATATTATTTCATGAACTGAATTTTGGATCCCTAAACTTGGGGGATTCAAAGAAGTAGTCATGAATGAAGCCCACAAGACACGATACTCCATCCATCCGGGTTCAGATAAAATGTACTTGGATATCAAGCAGCATTATTGGTGGGCTAACATGAAAGCAAAAATTGCCACTTATGTTAGCAAGTGCCTCACATGTGCTAAAGTAAAGGTAGAATATCAGAAGCCCTCAGGATTATTACAACAGACAGTAATTCCCGAGTGGAAATGGGAAAGGATTACTATGGACTTTGTGGCCAAACTACCCTAGACAATTGATGGTTTAGATACCATATGGGTAATAGTTGATAGGTTGACAAAATCCGCTCATTTCCTGCCAATAAAAGAGTCATACAAGATGGAACGATTGACAAGAACCTATATCAAGAAAATCGTGAGACTCCATGGAGTGCCAATATCTATCATCTCAGATAGAGATAGTAGGTTCACTTCACGCTTTTGGCAATCGCTTCAGAAAGCTATGGGAACACAACTTGACATGAGCACTGCCTACCACCCACAAAAGGATGGTCAAAGCGAGCGAACCATTCAAACGCTTGAAGATATGCTTCGCGCCTGTGTGATAGAATTTGGAAGGTCGTGTAATACCCACTTTCCTTTAATCGAGTTCTCGTACAACAACAGTTATCACTCAAGCATCAAAGTTGCTCCATTTGAGGCATTGTATGGGCGTAAATGTAAATCACCATTGTGTTGGGCTGAGTTAAGTGACACTCAGCTAGCGAGAGGACAAACACCAAGCAATGCATTAACGGGACCAGAAATCATACGCGAAACGACTGAGAAGATAATTCAGATCAGAGCTCGACTTCAAGCATCACGAGACCGACATAAGAATTACACTGATAAACGGTGAAAGCCGTTGGAATTTCGAGTCGGGGATCGGGTGTTATTAAAAGTCTCTCCCTGGAAAGGGGTGATTCGTTTTGGGAAACGGGGAAAACTAAACCCACGATACATTGGACCCTTCGAGATTCTTGTCGGAATCGGTACAGTGGCTTATAGACTGCAGCTACCCACTAAGCTCAGCAGTGTACACCCCGTGTTTCATGTTTCCAATTTAAAGAAGTGCTTATCCGACGAAACCCTTGTCATTCCATTAGAAGAAATCGAAATCAATGAGATTCTCCTGTTCGTCGAGGAACCAGTCAAAATCATGGACAGGGAAGTGAAGCGTACTAAGCAAAGTCGCATTCCGATTGTGAAAGTTCAATGGACGCGAAACATGGACAAGAATTCACATGGGAACGCGAAGAACAGACGGAGGAGAAGTACCCTCACCTATTCTCGCATTCTCAAATCTAGCTTTAAAAAGAATTTCGGGACGAAATTCCCTCTAACAGGGGGATGATGTCACAACTAGGAATTGTGATGCTTTGTAAAACCCTTAACCAAGATAACATTGTAGCTGAAACTTGAAAACAGGTATGGTGCTTATTCAATGACAAAAAAATTCCATCAAATACTCTATACAAACATTCAAATAGTCAACAAAAGGTTGGAAACCCTAAAAATCCCGGATTAAGTCCATTTTGGACTGGGACTTCCTTATTGGGCCTAATGGACCAATAAGCTTCCAATTTGACTATTTGGGGCTTAGAACCCTTAAAAGGGCTCTAATTGGACCCACTTTCACAAAATTTAACATTTGGGCCATAATGGGCCTAAAATAAAATAAAATGTTCTAATAAGCCTTATTGGGCCATAACTAACCTAATTAGCTTTAATGGGCCATAAAACCCATTGCTTAATGCAATTGGGCCGTGAGACACCCTAGCGGCCCAATGTGCCAAGAAATGTTATTTGAGCCTCATAAATTCGAGCATAGACCCAAAATGACTCCTTTCTCTCTTCTATAACCCAAATCTCGGTCCATGTAAACAAAAAAAGGGAGAAATGTAGAATTATGAGGGCAAGACACCTCATAATTATCCATTGGAAACCTATGCACCAATCTCATATCCCCATGCATGTCACCTCATCTCTCACCTCCTCTCTCTTTATCTCCTACTCTCGGCCGAAGGAAGAACACACACACATACAATTCACTTAAGGTTTCTCTCAAGAACTCATAACAACTTCTCCTCTTCTTCATCAAAATTTTGAAGATCTTGGGCATTACAAGTAGGATTGTCCACAAAAATCATCATTCTTGGTAATTCTTCACTTGGATCCATAATCTAGTCTCTTTATTTCATCAAGAATCTCTTTTAAACTCACACAAACTAATGATCATCAACCTAGAAAACTCTAAGTTCGAAATCCGCCCAAGAAGGCTTGCTAGGATCAAACTCTTCCATTTCTTTCTTCAAAACCAACAACAAGAAGCAAAGGCGAGTTCATACCCTCTATTTTCGGTTTTCACAAGTTTTATGGGGGATAATACAAGTAAAATGTGTAGATCTATGTGTGTGTGTGTTATGTGTGATTTCATGTGTTTATGTGGTATATATGTGCCAAAAAGGAAAGAAATCTCGAGATCTATAGCTCAAGGAGGAAAATAAACGTGATCTAAGATATATTACATTAAACAAGTCAAGAAAAATTACCCTCTAAGGTTATATTAAACATATTACAACATAAAACTCATTTTTGGGCTATATTTGTCAAATAAATAAAAGTTGGGTTAAAGGTTGTCATTCATGGTTTTCATGAGGACCAAAAGGGTCAAAATAGTTAAAATAGATGTTTTATGAATATTATGCTCTTCAAAGGACTAGAAATGTAAATTGTAGCCTAATGGGCCAATTTTTGGGCTTTTCGGCCCATAGGCCCAAAATTGCGAAAAAAAATGTGTTTTAAGGGGTTGAAATGGTAAATTTATCAAAACAGTGGATAAAAGGGTAAATAAATCTATTTCAAGGGTTAAAATGACCTTTTTACCAAAAAGGACCAAAAATGCAAAGTTTTTGGATTTTGGGTCAAAATTGTAAAATTTGCGAAAAGTTTGGACTTTAAGTGAAAATTATTTACTAAAGGGGATGAAACTGCCAAATAGTAAATTTTGCGTTAAAAACTTTATTTAAATAAGTCTATGGGCCAAAAATGTCAAGAAAATAGTTTAAGGGCCTAAAATGTTATTTTTTTTTATATAAAAAGGGACTAAGATTGTCATTTTTATTAAAGAAGGACTGAATAGGTCAAACCAATATTTTTGAGCCAATTGTTTTATTATTAAGATAGTTGGGTATAAAATACCAAATTATAACTTATGAAAATAGAATAAAGAATATACATATATTTTCAAATATCGTTATAAACAATCGACAAGCTTCGTGCCTTTGCGATTTAACAATTGTTCAATCAAACTTCCGACAATTATACTCTACCTAAAACAAATAAATATTCAAATTGATGGGCTTGAAAGATTCTAATCATGCTTATTGGGCCTTCGTGACCCATTAACATGACTTTTGGGGCTAATGATAATATTACATGTCTATTGGGCCTCCTGTGACCCAATTACATGCTTAAGGGACCCTCAATGGCTTTTACGTGCTATTGGGCCTCAGTGGCCCATTAGCATTGATAGTAAGGTAAAAATAAATCATATGCGAAATGGGCCAACGCGTCATTCGTATACCCAAGAGCCTTAAATAACATACGTAATTAGTAGGTCCTCGCAATCCTCCTCTCCTCGTTTGTTAGGCTTACCTTCTATTCAAGTAAACAAATACAGGTCTAATTAATGGTAATCAAATTCGTTTGGATTAAGTGAGTAATAACGGACGACACCTTTAAGTGTCGGTCGTAGTCTTTAGTTATAATCAAAGTCTCCTGGATGGAGAGCGAGAGTTTGTGTATAGATCTATACGGGGGTGACTCCCCCACACCTCAGTTGTTCGCTACAGTTAGACTCGGCCAGTCTAGGGTGACAAAATCTTAAGATCAACTATGGCATTCGCTAGAATGCCAAGAAAGACGAACTAGTCATTATCATGAATGGTTATAAATCCAATGCTATCTGAGTAATCAAGGGAATTCAAAATCATTCGTTGTGACGATAATAATTCGAAACAATTATATTGTATTATCGGAAAACATCGGGTTTTTCGAGGAAATCAACACCATTCACTTTTATTTTTCAATGACTATAATGAAAAACTTCTCGTTTACACACGCTTTGAAATCATTCATGCACAAACCTATAGATCTTCAAACTTTAGTATAAACAATCGTCTTTTCAAAAAATATCGGATTTTCTGGGTTTTATAAACTACACAAAACATTTTCATAACAACCCTGCTTATGAACTCACCAACATTCCATATGTTGACGTTTTTCAAAATGACTTGTACTTTCAGGTAACAGATAAGCTGAAGAACAATACCAAGTGTGTTAGGATGTTATATTTTGAAAACTCTCAAACAATTTATGTTATGGATATGTAATATTTAGACAATATACTTGATGTGAACAATTTCAGTTGTAATGTATTAATGCATGCGATGTTTATGTTATGTTTCATGTATATTCATTGTGATGATATTCAATTTAAGTCATGCGAGCCCTCGGACGTTTCCGCCGTCTGGTTCGGGGGTGTGACAGGTTGGTATCAGAGCTCTGTTTATAGTGAACTGGCATATCTAACCACACATTTATATGCAACTATAAACCAAGAAGGGACTAAACAACTCTGAACCAAACAAATAAAATACAACGATAAAACACCTTTACTTGCACGATATAGGAAAAATAACACAATACCTAATCAAATAAGATGATACTAGTATCTCGGTTAAGCCGGGACTGTTCATAGTTATATTAAGGGGTGAATGTAGCCTGATCAACTACATTACCTCCGGAGCAAAACTATGAACATGCCGCGGGGAAATTGCGATGGTCGGTAAACTTAAAAACATACCCCTTTGTTACCAAGAAGAGAACATCAACTCAATTTACATAATAATTAAAACATCTTAGGAATAATATTAGTATATTTATACACTCTCGCAGACAGTATGAACGGTTTCCATCACCCTGGAGATCCATATTTCCCTAACCAGGGGAATAACGGATGGTTGGAAGAGGAACCTGAAGAAGACCCCGAGGAGGAGTCTAAAGAGGAACACGTCAATTAGGTTCTGATCGGGCCCAACACATAAGTCACAACCAAATCATCGAGGGGCCTAATGTGCATGAAAGTACCCACTAATTTTAATATTTATAACCTAACAAACTTAAACTAACTATGCACTTATAGGTAGTGTACCTAGTCAGATTACAGTATAGCTTGGGTAAGTCGGGTGTCGATCACAGGGAACGGTGTTACTAATTAATCTACTTGCTATCAAATTAACCTAATTGTTAACAAGGTTAGAAAGGGTTTTATCTGATTTTACAATATCAGACGAACTTAACTTAAATTCAATCAATAAGTAAAAACACACTCTTGTTTAGTTCGAATCCACTTTGTCCTTATGGCTAGCTAATAATTATGGATTATCAAGTTGGTTTTAATTGTATTAGTAATTTAATTCTAACTTTACCAATAATTAATTAATTCATGTCAAACTATGTATGGTCACACACAATTAAACACAGAACCAATTATGAATATGAATATGCTATGTAAGATTTATTATGTAAACGCAATTATAGTCACAATCCACGTTCTCTAGCACAGCTAAGTTTATTTACTCTACTTACTAACTAAGATTGGTCAATCCTAGCTCTAACAATTTAATGTTCATTAAATCATCAGGTAAACAAGTTCATGCAGTTAATGGTCACTAAACTACACAGAACATGAAATCAAGCAACTAGATAGACAAACACAAGCATGCTAGGTGACTATAAATCAAATACAAGCAATTCACCAACTAAATAAATCCATAAAAATTAAGCTGATAAGTTAAATAACTAACTTGAAGATCGATTAGATCTATAAAACAGGTAAAGTAATAAACAAGTAAACAGCAAGAACACAAGAATGGATCAAAGATGTCGAATGATTAATAAACAATCCTCAGAAGAGCTCGATAAAGAACTTCTACTGTAGAGGATTAGGGTTTACAAGAACGATGAAGAAAATCTGTAATCTATCGTAAATTGCTATCAATCGTTAACCTAATATGCATGCAAGCACATTATTATATACTAAACCCTATCAGCTCACGGTTGGATAGGCCCAAACCGGAGAACAAAACATGGACTATTAGCCGAGCCCAATGGACGCAATATACAAAAATGCTACGCTACCCAACAATCTCCCCCTTTGCGTCAAATTGGAGTGAGATCACTTTGTCTTGTTACTTGGGCCAACGGCAGCAGCAGGAGCCTTCTTCTTTACAGTCTCAAACAGACGAGAGATAAGCGCGAGGATTGTCTGTCTGAATCAGATATACCATTGTATCATATCGTCAAAGTATTTGATATCATCCGCTGTATTTTCCTTGCACCTGTGGATGATCCCCAACACATGCTCAAGACAAGCAGTGGTATAAAGATGTTTATCAGCTAAGGCAAAGAGACATTTCTGTCCTTCACTCCTAGTGAACATGACGGAGTTTCACCTCGGGTCAATTTTTCCCATCTTCATCTGGTTTAGATCACTGGCCGAGCCAACAGGAGAGATCTTCGGTTTCTTCTTGAAGACATTTGCAATCTCCTGATCCATCAAGGCGACCTCCATGATATAGCACACCAACATCCTCTTGAGATGGTTAATGATCGGACCATATTCAACTTCATTAGTCAGAAGGATGTTGTGCAGAACGATCCAGTCATGGGGGTTGAGGTTCGGTAGATCTGCTAAAGATATGGCATGTTCGGTTTTTGCAGACCCTCTGAGCACTTTGAACCGAACGTTGATAAATCTCCCTTCAGTGTATGGCTTCAGAACCCGAACGTTGATGATCTTCTGAGCGCTCCAGGTTTGGTACTGGGGTTGAGCAGCCTTCAGATAGAAGTCAATCAATTCCCGATCAACCTCCGGATGAGGATGAGGGAACTCAGCAACGTTGGCGAAGGCGTGAAAGATGAACGCCTTTCGGGTTAAGGGCATGTCGAACTGAGAGTCGACAGAGTTGTAGCAGTCAAAGGAGATTACCGGTTCAAGCCATAAGATACTCGGAGTATCGATTGCCTCCTTAATCATCCTCTCGAGAGTCCAAGCAGGGAAAAGAGTCTTCCTGCTCTCGAGAAGGTCGTGGGCTTCTTTCTGCTTGCGTTCAGCTTCTTCAGCTTCTCTCGCCACACGAACATTATCATCTTCAACATTGCGACAACTTTTGCGTTTCAGCAAGTCGGCAATGGTTTCTTGATCATCTTCCTCTTCATCCTCAGCAAGTTTCTTGCCTTTGTCCTTCACACCCGAACCAGAGGCTTGACCTGTAGGAGGAGGTTCGGTTGTGTGAGTTGCCTTCGAGGAATGAGGGGGTTGCGATCCGGACTCCTTTCCCCCCCTTGTTTCGGAGTGGACACGAAACTAGGTAGCCCTTCAATTTTACTAAGCAGATCCAGGGCAGGAGCGAGTTTCTCTGCAAGGGTTCGCCTCACAGAATGGTTCAGGATCGGATCGTGCGCTTCTAGGATGTTGGATATAGCTGAGTGTACATCCGAAACACACGTCTTGATAACTTCCCGTTCGGATCGAAGAGCGTCAATTTGTTGTTGAGAATTGGAAAGTTGAGCACTCTTGACCATTAGGGCAGTGGTCTTCCTTGCCAGAACGTCCATCAACGAGTTCTCAGCGGCCAGATCCTCTTCGAGTTTAGAGAGGCGCTCGTCAATAGATGTACGGAAGGCAGAGTTGTCGTCTGTCAAAGATTGACGAAGGGTGGCAAAGGACTTCAACTCTGTGGAGACGAACGTGGCCAACTGTTGAACAATTGGTTCCAACGTTGTCTTGGTAGCAGCAGCACTCTCATGTAAAGATTGTAACAGGGTAGAGGCGTCAGAGAATAGTTTATCGACTCTTTCGGTCGCTGCCTCACAAGCTTTCGTCGAGGCATCTATGGCAGTTGAGAAAATTTTGAAAAACCGAACCCGAGCGTTCGGTTGGTTTCGGTTTTGAAAAATTTTTAAAAACCGAACCCGAACGTTCGGTTGGTTTCGGTTTTGAAAAATTTTGAAAACCCGAGCCCGAGCGTTCGGTTGGTTTCGGTTTTGAAAAATTTTGAAAAACCGAACCCGAACCTTCGGTTGGTTTCAGTTTTGAAAAATTTTGAAAAACCGAGCCCGAGCGTTCGGTTGGTTTCGGTTTTGAAAAATTTTGAAAAACCGAACCCGAACCTTCGGTTGGTTTCGATTTTGAAAAATTTTGAAAAACCGAACCCGAGCGTTCGGTTGGTTTCGGTTTAGAAAAATTTTGAAAAACCGAACCCGAACGTTCGGTCTATTTCGGTTACCGAAGAAATTTGATTTTCAAATAGGAATTACTTTTGACAAAAAAAAATTATTAAATAGAAACACTTATACATGAAATTTACAACCAAGAAAACTACCTTTAATTGATGAGCGAAGTGCAGATTATCTAACCGAACCCGAACGTTCGGTCTATTTCGCTCCTTACTTGTGAGTTTGAGAGGTAGTTTGTGGTACTGATTCTGATTCCATCATACCTAGCCCTTGTAAAATTTTGTTGAATGATGCTTCAGGAAGAGCTTTGGTAAAGACATAAGCCAGTTGATCAGTGGTTCTAACAAAGTGTACTTCAACGTTTCCATCTTCCACATGATCTTTGATGAAGTGATACCTCAGTGCTATGTGCTTAGTCTTGGAGTGTTGCACTGGGTTATGACAGATCCTAATTGCACTTTCAGAGTCACAATATAGTGGGATCTTTTTCATATTGAGTCCATAGTCCCGGAGTTGACTCTGGATCCAAATCACTTGAGAGGTACAGGATGCAGCTGCAATGTACTCTGCTTCAGCTGTAGACAAAGACACGCACATTTGTTTCTTTGATTGCCAGCTAACCAACTTCCCGTCAAGGAATTGGCAGCCGCCAGTGGTGCTTTTCCTATCTAGTCCACATCCTCCAAGGTCTGCATCTGAGTAGGCTTGAACGAAGAAGCCTGAGTTGGAAGGATACCATAGACCTAAAGAGGTAGTTCGCTTGAGATATCGTAGAATGTTCTTCACTGCAAGCATGTGAGGTTCGCGAGGGTTGGCCTGAAATCTAGCACAGTAACACACAGAGAACATTATGTCAGGCCTGCTAGCAGTAAGATACATCAGAGAACCGATCATCTGGCGATAAAGCGTTATATCAACAGCCGGTTTATCTAGGGATGGAGTGAGCTTGGTGCCGAACGCCATTGGAACTTTGACTTTTGAGTCTCCCACCATGCCAAACTTTGCAAGGAGAGTCTTCGTGTAAGCTTCCTGATTAATAAAGATGTCTTCGGGTTCCTGTCTAATATTTAAACCAAGGAAAAAGTTAATAGGACCCATTGAGCTCATTTCAAATTTAGTCTCCTTCAGCTTTCTGAATTCAGCTGTTAGGCTAGGATTCGTTGAGCCAAAGATGATATCATCGACGTAAATTTGAACAATCATAAGGTGGTTACCTTCCTTCTTACGAAAGAAGGTTGGGTCAACCGAACCTTGTTTGAATTTGGACATCTTTAAAAATTTAGTCAGTGTTTCATACCACGCTCTCGGAGCTTGTTTCAGTCCATAGATGGCTTTATCCAAAATGTAACAAGGATTAGGATACCGTTCATTCACGAATCCAGGAGGTTGCTCCACATACACAGTTTCTTCGAGTTCTCCATTGAGAAATGCACACTTGACGTCCATTTGGTAGACCTCAAAGTTTTTGTGTGCAGCATAGGCGAGAAATATTCTAACTGATTTCAGCCTAGCTACAGGAGCGAATGTCTCTTCATAGTCAATCCCTTCCTCCTGACAGTATCCTTTCACGACCAGACGAGCTTTGTTTCGAATTACGTTTCCTTCCTTGTCCATTTTGCTCCTAAAGACCCATTTGAGACCGACAACCGAGGCATCTGGAGGAGTTGGAATGAGGCGCCATACTTTGTTCCTTTCGAATTCGTTCAGTTCTTCTTGCATAGCTTGAACCCAATCGGAGTGATCAAGAGCAGTATTAACTGTCTTTGGTTCAACTTTTGATACGAAAGAGTTAAACATGCATAATTCTACTTTTGAAAATAAGGAAGTCTGTTTTGCCTTGAGTTGTGATCGGGTCAGAACCTTTTCAGATATATCACCAACAACTTGAGAGACAGGATGATCTCTGGTCCATTTGGTGAGAGGAGGGTAGTTTGGATCAAAGGTTGGATCTAATTCAGCGTTTATCATTTCTTCTGGTTCGGACTGGCTTTCATAGTCGTAAGACATATCGGCTTGCTCCCCCTCGATAGATGAGCTTTCAGGAATGTCTTATGAATCTTGAGCTAAAGAGGTTTCTTGTGGTGCGGAGCTTTCGGGCGTTGATGCACCTTCGGATGGTGAGGCACTTTCGGTTGGTGAAGTGCTTTCAGGAGCAGTTGGAGAACTTGGCTCCCCCTCAACATCTGAGGTCGGTTGTGATGACGATGGCGGATCCTCCCCCTCGACTGAAGCATTGTGTGGTGGAGGTTCGTCAGAGCTTGATCCTCCTTCATTCATTCTCCTTGCAGCATCTTCGACAATTTGCTTCATATGATCTACCATGTTGTCTGCTGCTCTGCTTCTGAGAGAGTGGCTTTTTCTGGTTCATCAAATAGCTCCATGAACTTCTCGAATAGATTAGCGATCGAGGCTGTGACTTGGCCAGTTTGAGGAAAAATTTCTCCAGCTGTGTCTTCGTTGGCCTTTAGCTTTTTGACATAGCTATCATCGAAAGTCACGTAGTAAGTTTCTTCAATTTTTCTCAAACGCTTGTTTAATACCCTGTATGCTTTAGAAGTGACAGAATAGCCCAGAAATATCCCTTCGTCGGCTTTGACATCGAACTTGTTGCGGTGTTCTTTAGAATTAAAGATGAAACACCGTGAACCAAACACATGGAAAAACTTCACATTTGGCTTCCTGTTGTTGAGGATCTCATAAGGAGTGAGCGAGAATCGCTTGTTGAGATATGACCTGTTCTGTGTAAAACAAGCAGCAGAAATAGCATCAGCCCAAAAATATAAAGGTAAGGAAGCGAAACTTAGCATGGTTCGGGCTGCTTCACACAAAGATCGGTTTCGTCTTTCGACAATTCCGTTCTGTTGAGGTGTGTAGGGAGCTGAGAAGTTGTGACTAATTCCCTTTTCTGCCAGGAATTCTTCGAATTCTCTATTTTTGAACTCCAATCCATTGTCGCTCCTGATGTTGCGAACGACCTTCTTCAGCTGTATTTCAATCTGCTTGATGAACACCTTTAGCTTGTGAGTCGCTTCAGATTTAAGCTTCAGAAAGAACACTCATGTAAAACGCGAAAAATCATCTACAATAACAGGAATGTACTTGCTACCGCCGATGCTTTCGGTAGATGATGGACCACATAAATCAATATGAAGTAATTCAAGTGGTTCAACAACTTTAGTATTTATTATAGATGGATGACTTTGACGACTCTGCTTCCCCATTTCGCATGCAGCACACAAATGATCTCTATCGTACTTGAGCAATGGAAGACCTCGAACATGACCTCCAGTGACAAGTTTGTTGATATCCTTAAAGTTAAGATGAGAGAGCCTTCAGTGCCACAACCAGCTTTCGTCAGATTGTGCTTTTGATAACAGGCAGATAGTTGGGTTTCCTTTGATAGGTTTGAGGTTTAGAGGAAACATTTCACCTTTACGCTCCGATTTAAGAATAACTCTTTTCGTCTTCTTCTCAATTATTTCAGAACCCTCATCGTCGAATGAGACTTTGAGACCGGTACCTCCAACAAGCTGAGATACACTGATGAGGTTATGTTGTAGTCCTTCCACGTATGCAACCTTCCTTATTGTGAAATCACCGTTTGTAATCATTCCATATCCTTTTATGGTGCCGAAGGAGTTGTTCCCGAACTTGACGTTTCCACCATTTGAAAGAGACATGTATTCCCTTAGCTCTTCCTTCCTCCCTGTCATGTGACGCGAGCAGCCACTGTCAATGTACCATTCTTCGTCAAACTGCTCGTCACTGATAACCTTCTTGATCAGTTCATCAAGCTCGTTGAACTGCACGCTGAGCGGTTTAGCTGTAAAACACATATCCTGTTGCTCCTTCGGGTCTTCCTTCCCACCATCCGTGTTGTATCCCCTCATCTGAGATACGTCGGCCACCATCAAGCACCTTCCTCCATTTCTTTCTTCTTTCGCCACATAAGCCTTTCCATGAGAAGGCTTCCTCACTTCTTCATCTTCAGAGTCGGTTGACCAAACCTCTACGCCACCGAACTCATCATCAGCTACCGAACCCTGCACAATTAACGCATTCATAGAAGGGTTAGCAGTAGATTTCTTCTTCCTTATTTCATCCAGCCTTTTCTGCAGCACAACTTCTTCATCCTTTTCATCATCCTTTTCTGCCATCTTTTTGAGGACACAGTCCTTTGCATAGTGGTTCTTTCCTCCACAATAATAGCAGCTTACTCCAGAATCACCCTCAGCCTTCGGTTCCTTCTTTGATTCTTCAGCCTTCGGTTCATCTTTAACCTTTTCTGAACTGTAACTCCCCTGCCAATTTCGGTTTTTGTTGGTGGGAAATCTCTTCTTGATGAACCTTTTGGGGTTTGACACCATCATAGCATAGTCCTCAGAAGTGAGGTCATAATCCTCCAAGTTGATGTCTTCTTCATCCATCACAACTTTACTTTTGGACAGGAGGGCCAACGAACCCAGGCTTGAAACCACATTCTTCTCCTGTAACACGATCTTCTCTTGAGATTTCAGGATGCCCACCAGTTTCGCCAAAGAATAGGATTTAAATTGCTCGTGCGCTTTAACTGTGGACACAACTGCTCTCCACTCGGATCTGAGACCGTTCAAAAACGTAATCTTCTGCTCAATAAGCTTCCTTTCGATGTCGTGTTTGATCATCTTGCTAAGAAGATGATTGAAACGATCGAACGTTTGGGTCACAGTTTCTTCGGCTCCTTGCTTGAATTCACCAAACTCAGACAAGAGTAAGGTTTGAATGGAGTGTTCAAGATCTTCGTCTGTATTGTACAATTCTCATAACCTATCCCAAATTTCTTTTGTCGTCGTGCATGAACTCACCAGCCTGAAAGTATCGGACTGAAGTGCGAATCTGATCAATCTTAATGCTTTGATATTGCACTGAAATTTATCTTTTTCGTCTTGCGCAATATCTTTAACATCTTTCAGAATATCATTATACTCCTTTTGAGTTTTAATAATCCTTGAAGTTGTAGAATGAGAAAAGGGTCCAGAAACGATTGCTTCCCAGATGAGGTATCCATTATCCTCAGATCCTATAACATAATCTTCAAAGTGATGCGCCCAGACTTCATAATCATGGGTGTACAGGATGGGAATCTTCGTTGTTGATCCAATGTTGTTCGAAATATTAATAGGATTGGATTGCGACTCGTCCATAATTGATCGAATAACCTGTTCAAAGATCAGACTTGTAATAAATCAAATTAGGGCAAAACAATAAATATCAAGATACGTCAATTATGAGATGACGGCTCAATAAATATCAGTAAATGCGGAATAACCCTAATCGAAACCTTTTTCACAGAAAAGAAGTGTATCGATTACACAGCCTCCTGCTCTAATACCAATTGATAAGTTAAATAACTAACTTGAAGATCGATTAGATCTATAAAACAGGTAAAGTAATAAACAAGTAAACAGCAAGAACACAAGAATGGATCAAAGATGTCGAATGATTAATAAACAATCCTTAGAAGAGCTCGATAAAGAACTTCTACTGTAGAGGATTAGGGTTTACAAGAACGATGAAGAAAATCTGTAATCTATCGTAAATTGCTATCAATCGTTAACCTAATATGCATGCAAGCACATTATTATATACTAAACCCTATCAGCTCACGGTTAGACAGGCCCAAACCGGAGAACAAAACATGGACTATTAGCCGAGCCCAATGGACGCAATATACAAAAATGCTACGCTACCCAACATAAGCTATTCATAAGTTGGAAGCTTCATCTAGCTAAACAAGAGTAGCTAGATTCAGCTGCTCATAATAGCAACTAACACACTAACACAAATCAAAGTATAGTGAAACGTGTTCCTAGATAACAAATAAGTGAACTAAATTATGGACCTTCACTCTTTTGGTGTTGAAAGCTTCTTTCCAGGACTTTTCTTCTGCTCAAAATCGCCTTCTGGAACCCCTTTCTCTAGCCAAAAGTCCTTTTGATTCGTAATGGTCAAGGGTTTATATTGTTGCTGATTTTTATAAATTCACGTCGTGAACAATAAGATATTCACGTCGTGAGTTCCAGATAACCGTGCCTGTCAAGGGTTTCTTCACCCGCGTACATATCTTCTAGAACTTATTCTCACGTCGTGAATCTTCCAGTTCTCACGACGTGAAGACGCTTTTTCCAGATTTTCTTTTCCTTTAATGTTTTAACTCCCAAAGTTTCTTTCTTTATCGCTTTTAGTCCCTTTTCTTCAAAATGTCTTCTTTTTTGCTACAAATAACATTTAAACTCATAAGTACCATTATTCTAAACAAATTACCAACTTATTAATAAAAATCTACTTAAATATTGCCTAAAAATAGGTATAAATATGACAATATCAAAATACCCCACACTTGGGCTTTGCTTGCCCTCAAGCAAATTTAAACTTAACCCTTTATTACTAACATCACATAGAACAATCCGACTCCAGCTTAGCCATTATGCCAAGACCTCAACGCATGCATTTGTGTCTAAAATCTTCCTAAAATACCCCCCATACTTTAAATACTCACAATCTTCATAAACACTCGCCCACTTCTTTCGAACAATGCTCATTTTATGAAACCCTCCGAATCCATCCGCATAAATCTCACTTAACCTCAAAGTATTTTTGCTTGAGCAACCCAAGCATACATAATCTAGAATTACAATTTATGATACCACTATGGAGCCCTTTTGAATTCTTCACTTCCTTAATAATTTAATATTTGATTTCTTTGAATTCACCACCTTTTTTGTTTGATTTCTGGTATCTTCAACTTTTTGAATTTCTTCAGAATTTTGATCTTTTGATCTTCACTTTAGTTGCTCCAAAATTCTTCAAACTTTTCTTGCAATTCTCTTTTTTTTTACATGTACCTCACTTTTTTTCACTCAAAACCTACATGCTTAAGCAGGGGCGCTCAACTTCAACCTTTATTGGTTAAGACATAGCTTTCCTGGATACATTTCAAGTTTAGGCTGCAAAACGTATTGCATCCCTCAAACCAAGCGGGGTTATGTTTTTGTTCCATGATTTCACTAAAATAAGGGAGGCCACAAATGCACTATAACGTGTATTGGCTCAACTAAACATTTAAACTTTTATCGGATCATCCCATACTAGCAACTACAGTTCAAATTATTATTACTAGATTTAATTATTAAAGATTTTAATTTTCAAATTTTCTATTAATTTACTTTTTCTACCCCTACCCCACACTTATTTCATACAATGCCCTCATTGTATGCATAAAATAAATCAAAATTAAAGAAAAGGGAGAAAAACGAACAGACTCCCCTGGGATAGTGGTGTGAACATCTCCAAAAGTGTGGAAAACGTGTATCTTGAATATGGACTTTGAGAAATAGAAGCTTGGATCTTGAACTCGTGAGATAAGGGATGTACCGGCAAAACATGAAATCGAGCCTTCAATCTTCTAAAAATGTGGTGGAAATCTTCAAAATAGAACGAACAATGTGGGAAAACATACGCCACATTGTATAGTAGTGAAAATGAGCCACAAAAATCTCCAGAATAATGACAAGAAGAATGGTATCCACCCATGAAAGAATAATATGTCAAGGGCCTTGAACTTGTAAAAACCTCAGATTCACGACATGAGTAAAAAGAAAAGTCACGTCATGAAGTCGCAATTACGCGTATTTTGGAAACCCCTGGGAACTGACTCATGACGTGAGTAATAAGAGTTCACGTCGTGAAAACTGGGCAGACAGACAAACATTTAGCCAAATCTTCTTTTAATGTGCACAATTCAACCTAATGTCTTAATGTATTAAGACTCTTCTAAATTCACCAGTTGTTGACTCTTTCGTTGACTATCCACTCTCTTGACTCACCCCACACTTATTTTAAAATATGGGTCTCGACTCTCGACTTGAAACACTCCCGGCTAAAGACGTATGCACTTATATGTCGCTATCCTATTTAGGCGCTCCTAGCAATTTAATCAATCATCCTCCTCATCATCATGTGCTCCGCTCGTACCCACTCCATCACCTCCATGTCCGCCATACTCCGTCTATCTTGGGCAAATCGGGTAATGATACCCCAAATGAGGTGGCTACTCCACCCCAAGATGTCGGACAACATTCTCCATAGTACCTCCGATCCAATTGACACTCAAAGATAACTGGTCAAAATAACCAGCCATATCACTTCCAAAAGGTACTCCCATCATGGATGTGGGTGGATGTATTGGCTACCCATGTTCTCCCCGTCCTCTCACATTCCTGCGCCTCGGCCTCAGTTGTGGTTTAGGTTGGTCGGCCAGCTTCTCATCATCATCATCTCGAACAATTCCCCAATGTGTCCCATAGTTTTTGACCACCCTCATTGTTTCCAGATACCCCATACTAAACTCATTCCCTTCAATACATGTTAGAGAACGAGTGATGTCAGGAACAAGGAGACCATAAGAGCGGGCCAATCGGGTAACAAAATGCCCTCCACAAATGGGGCTTCCAGGACGAGCACTTGTCGCATAGCCTGCCAAATACCGTGCCAAGAAATATGGAATATTGCAGCAAACACCCGGTTGTAAGATGCACCATAAAAAGAACAAGTTACTTTTAGTAACTTTATCACCATGGCATTTGTGATGAATGGAGAAAGTGATTAAGCGATGGATTAGGAGTATCGGGCTTTTGATGCTACTCTCGGGAGATACGCCGGAATTAAACACTCTAGTGGCAATGTTGCTCCAAAACCCAGGCCCCGAGAACCCATCCGCATACACCCGCGTGGCGTCCCTCAAAAATAAAATAAACTCTTGAGTGATAGTCTCATGAGCTTCATACAGCCCCATACGGCGATAAAACTCCACTAAACTGCACTCCCGATACTCCCCGCCTAAATGAAAGACCAAAGCTCGGGGAAAAGTGGGATCTCTAACATTGTCATGAAATGTCACCGTGGAGAAAAACTCCATGCAAAGCTCCTTATAAACACGCTCCTGGATGTTAAACAAGTTGAACCACCCTTTGCATGTAAATTGAAATCCGTCCCCCAAAAAGATTTTTGTTAGGTATTGGGACATCCTATCAACCAAGCCAACCTCCCTCATCCTTGCCCACTGAATAGTGGGAGCAACAACAAACTCTCGATTGTAGAGCCATCCCAACCGAGTATTCCATCGCGTGTAAACATCCTGGGGTGTGATGGTTGGAAACTCGTAAAATGGGTGTAAACTCGCAATCCCAAGAGGTAAGTCTCTTCTAGGTGCCATTTCTGCAAAAACAAGGAACAAACACATCCAAAACAACAACCCAACAATTTAGAATAAAAAGAACAAATAAACTTCACAGTCCAGAATTCACATCGTGAATTCCTAAGAATTCACGGCGTGAGTTCGTAGTCAGGTCCGAAAATCGTTCTGGTTTCTATATAAATCGGCCATGATAGTGCTTGGGGTTTACTCCTATAACATTTTCAACCAATAATCAACTACATTCCAAGGGTAATTCATGAATCTTAGAGCACATTTCATACCAGTTAAGAAATGAACAAACCCTAGCCCTAAATTCAACTATTTAAGAAAAATGAATCTTAATAATTAAGACTCATTACCTTTGATGGAAGTAGTACGTAAGCACAAAGAAAACTTGTAGAGTTGTCGGCTAAAATCGGAGCAATGGGGACCAAGGGGGGACCAGATTTCGCTTCCACTTCGTGCGGTATAAACAAATGGGGGTCAACTGGTTTTTTTAGGGCTTTATTCTGTGGTCCCGTGTAATTGAAAACTCACGTCGTGAATTCGTAAAGATTCACGTCGTGAATTTTATCTGGGCTAAAATTGAGTCATGCACTCACGGATTGATCTTGGGCCTCTTAGTCTAATGGGCTAAACTCTATTATTGAGTATTTATCCGGTTTTTATTACGTTTCACGTCGTGAATTCCTAAAAATTCACGTCGTGAATATGGTCTGGAATGAAAAAATTATTCTAAATCAATTTTGGTTTTCAACTAAATTTTCAATTATTACTACTTCCATTTTAGGGTCCCCACATTCAGTGTTTAATTATGTTATAATCAAGTTGGATGACGTGATCTATGTTTTTAAGACTAAAATGCAAAAAGAAAAGAAGAAAAAAATGTAAACCAAACTCGGGTTGCCTCCCGAGAAGCGCTTCTTTTTCTTGGAGTCTTGAGCTGGACTCCGTGCCTCCTACGTTGAGTCCTCGGAAGAATCCACCACTAGGATCTTTTGTTCCTTGAATCGCCTCTTGTAAGCTTGAACTCGTCTTTTGTACGCCTTCTTTGAATTCTCCTTTTTAGCTTTGACCTCTTCTTCATCAAGCTTGCGTTTGGTCCCTTTAGTTTCCTCCCTACATTCCATAGCATCCTTCTCCTCTTTCACCATTGGCTTTGTCACCCTTGAAGTAACCTCCTCTTCATCACTTGTTATCTCATCTTCCTTGCTCACCCAAGAAGGTGGACTCTTGTAAGCAATGACTTCAACCAAATATGGAACAGATGCTCTTGGTTTTGTTCTTCTGACTTGATGAACTGTATTGATCTTTTCCTCCATAAGCTTTTCTAGTTCTTCTAGTTCATTGTCTTCATCAATTGTGAACACCTCTTCTTGAACATGATTCCTTTGGAAGCCATCTTCTATCCTAAAAAATTCTTTTTCATCACCCACCCTCAAACTGAGCTTGGACTCGCGAATATCAACAAAAGCTCCAGCAGTGTTAAGCATTGGACGACCAAGGATAATTAGAACATTGGGGTCTTCCTTCATATCCAACACTACAAAATCTATTGGAAAAACAAATTTTCCAATTTTTACTAAAATATCCTCCACAATGCCCCGGGGTTGTGTCACTGAACGGTTCGCCATGTGAATAGTCATTCTTGTAGCCTTCATCTTTTGAATTTCCAACTTCTGATAAAATGAATAAGGCATCAAATTAATGCTAGCCCTAGAGTCGGCTAAAGCATTAACCTTCATTTTGTTACCAAATTCACACGGAAGAGTGAGTCGTCCAGGATCTCCCATCTTCTTAAGTGTCTCTCCCAACACAGCTTTTGAGCTTTGCTCACTTAGAATCACCTTAGAATGCTTCTTTGATTGTTGGCGAGTGTCTATCAAGTCTTGCAGTAATTTCTGATGCTCGAGAATTTTTGATAAGGACTCGACAAAGGGAGTATTAATCGGGATTCCCTTCACGTGCTTAACAAAATCTATATGCTCTCTTTCCAGTGGACTAAGGGCAGCTCGGGAAGGAAAAGGCAAAGGCGGCTGATAAACCGAACCAGCTACAGAATTTTTCTGTTCATGACGGGCCCACGTCGTGAACTTACATTGCTCACGTCGTGAATTCTGCAATTCAGCATCATCTTGATTTTCGAGCTTGGGCTTCTTCAACTTTGGATCGGGCTGTTGTTGTTCTACTTCTAAGGCTTTAAGAACTC
Organism: Lactuca serriola; assembly: GCF_051521515.1. Lineage (NCBI taxonomy): Eukaryota > Viridiplantae > Streptophyta > Magnoliopsida > Asterales > Asteraceae > Lactuca > Lactuca serriola. The sequence goes on along the minus strand of NC_136415.1, from coordinate 16,749,383 downwards.
AGAGATGGCCTCTTCTTCAGTATCTATGGCCATTACATGAGATTGGGCCTTCGTTTCGGGATTTTTTGGGGACAACTTCTCATAAACCAGAGTGGCTAGTTGACCAAATTGTACTTCAAGGTTATTGATGGAGGCTTGCTGATTCTTTATTAAAGTTTGCTATTCATTAATAGTCGAATCAGTAGCATCGTGTCTCTTTTCCGAAGCTTCCATAAACTTCATCAACATGGTCTCTAGATCGGGTTTCTTCTCAGCTGGTGGCTACTCCTTTTTATAGAAGCCTCTACCTGTCGGCCTATACTTCTCTTCTTTTTGCTTCTTATACTCTTCATATGGCAGTCACTCCTTCTTTGGTTTCCTCCAGTCTTCATCAAACTTATCCCCACTCAAGTAGCACACTTGAGCTTTTCTGTTCCTAAACTCATCTAAATTGCAGTCCTTGGTCAAGTGCGGACCACTACACCTCTCGCAACCCACTTTCATGGCATGAATTGACTGGTCCATTTGTGTTATCCTTCGATCCAAATTTTTCAGCATAGCCATCACAGCTGCTATTTCTTCAGTTTGGGCCCCTCCACCGCCTTTAATTCCATCTTGCCTAGGGTTGTGGTATTCGCGAGAGTGCTTCGCAAATTCTTCAATCAGTTCCTTGACCTCCCTTGGAGTTTTCTTTGTCAAAGATCCTTGAGAGTCAAGGAGTTGTCTTGTCATAATGTTGACCCCATCATAGAAGATTGACATCTCTTGTTGCACATTTAGATCATGCTGAGGGTAATTTCTGAGCAAGCCCTTGTACCGCTCCCATGCTTCGTATAATGACTCCCCCGGCTGTTGCTCAAAGTTGGCTATTGCCTTCTTGAGTTTAGCTATCTTGGATGGCGGGCAAAACTGGTCCAGGAATTGCTCACGCATTTAAGCCCAAGTGGTGATTGTACTCGGTAGAAGTGATTTTAACCACTCTTTAGCAGCTCCCTTGAAAGTAATGGGAAGCATCCTAAGCAAGACGGTGTTTCTTTTGACATTTGGGACATTGAAGTAATCTGCAATGTCATTCACTTCATCTAGATGCTTAAAAGCATCCTCATGATCTTTCCCAAAAAATGGGATATCCTTCAGTGCAGTCAAGATGTGCCCCTTCAGCTCGATTGTGGCAGTGGCAGGTATTACGGGTTGGACTAAACCGGGACCCACATCTTCTCGGATCCGCTTCTTGTAAGCTCCCATGGACATCTCTTCAATTGTTGCCATCTCGTTCCTTGGCTCGTTCTCGGGTTCGCTCGTATGTTCTTCAAATTCGGGCTCGGTATCGTATTCGGATTCGGTTTGGACGGGTATTCGATCCAAGTGCTCAAAATTGCTCTTGTGCCTTGAGGATGAACTTGACTCTCCTGTCTTCTTTCCCGACTTCCTTCAAAATGCTGACTTTAGCTCTTGCAATAGCGTCTTCTTATCAGTCTTCTTGTGAAGTGCAGCTTCGGGATCTTCAATTGGTGGCACCAAAGGTGTGGTAGATCCTCTGGCCATGAACTCCTGTAACTCGATAAAATAAAAACATAAAACTGAACTAAAATAAGAAAATACTTAAAAACTAAAAACTACAGCACTCACGTCGTGAGTTTGTAAAGCTCGCATCGTGAATTCTGTGACAGAAACAAAAATCAAAAATTTTGCTAAAATAATATGCTACTAAGTTAATAAACAAAAATAAATAACTAATTGACTTTTTGCAGGTTTTATCCCAGAAAAAGGGTCGATTAATCTAATGCAACTAAATAAACTAATAAACGCGTTGTTCCCCGGCAATGGCGCCAAAAACTTGATGTGCACGAAAATATCCACTAATTTTAATATTTATAACCTAACAAACTTAAACTAACTATGCACTTATAGGCAGTGTACCTAGTCAGATTACAGTATAGCTTGGGTAAGTCGGGTGTCGATCACAGGGAACGGTGTTACTAATTAATCTACTTGCTATCAAATTAACCTAATTGTTAACAAGGTTAGAAAGGGTTTTATCTGATTTTACAAGATCAGACGAACTTAACTTAAATTCAATCAATAAGTAAAACACACTCTTGTTTAGTTCAAATCCGCTTCGTCCTTATGGCTAGCTAATAATTATGGATTATCAAGTTGGTTTTAATTGTATTAGTAATTTAATTCTAACTTTACCAATAATTAATTAATTCATGTCAAACTATGTATGGTCACACACAATTAAACACAGAACCAATTATGAATATGAATATGCTATGTAAGATTTATTATGTAAATGCAATTATAGTCACAATCCACGTTCTCTAGCACAGCTAAGTTTATTTACTCTACTTACTAACTAAGATTGGTCAATCCTAGCTCTAACAATTTAATGTACATTAAATCATTAGGTAAACAAGTTCATGCAGTTAATGGTCACTAAACTACACAGAACATGAAATCAAGCAACTAGATAGACAAACACAAGCATGCTAGGTGACTATAAATCAAACACAAGCAATTCACCAACTAAATAAATCCATAAAAATTAAGCTATTCATAAGTTGTAAGCTTCATCTAGCTAAACAAGAGTAGCTAGATTCAGCTGCTCATAATAGCAACTAACACACTAACACAAATCAAAGTATAGTGAAACATGTTCCTAGATAACAAATAAGTGAACTAAATTATGGACCTTCACTCTTTTAGTGTTGAAAGCTTCTTTCCAGGACTTTTCTTCTACTCAAAATCGCCTTCTGGAACCCCTTTCTCTTGCCAAAAGTCCTTTCTATTCGTAATGGTCAAGGGTTTATATAGTTGCTGATTTTTATAAATTCACGTCGTGAACAATAAGATATTCACGTCGTAAGTTCCAGATAACCGTGCCCGTCAAGGGTTTCTTCACCCGCATACATATCTTCTAGAACTTATTCTCACGTCGTGAATCTTCCAGTTCTCATGACGTGAAGACGCTTTTTCCAGATTTTCTTTTCCTTTAATCTTTTAACTCCCAAAGTTTCTTTCTTTATCGCTTTTAGTCCCTTTTCTTCAAAATGTCTTCTTTTTGGCTGCAAATAACATTTAAACTCATAAGTACCATTATTCTAAACAAATTACCAACTTATAATAAAAAAATGTACTTAAATATTGCCTAAAAATAGGTATAAATATGGCAATATCAGGGCCCATATATCGCTTCTATACCTAGAAGGAACAGATAAACTTCGACTCATATGCTTGTACTAACAACTTGTTGAATTATGCACAAAAGCACGTTTTATGACATCTAGTTACTGATGTGTTTTCGTACAATCAATGGATAACCAACTCATAGTCAACAACTCATATCTCTAGGTTTGAAGATTTATATGATATTACCATCTCACGATCACTCAAGATAAATTTCGTGAAGTGATACAAGTAAGCGTGGGTTTAATCCAATACTCAGACCTTATGGGTACTCATGAATGTTGCAGCAACCATTGCTATGTCTAATGCACCTTAGACAAATCTACAAGCCCAATTCATGACAGTCTTAATTCATTACCTACTTTCAAAGTATGACTGACTGTGGAGAGATTGAATAATATAATTATTCTGGAAGTCAAAACATGCAAAATTGAAACAATAGTAAACAATTAACACAAGATAGTAACTCCTTACTCAAAAATAAAAAACAACTTTTATTTAATCATCAAATGTCAATTACATTTTACAAGTATCAGAAAATAGCTATCTAATTATTAAAACTAGTATCGTCCCTCAGCCCGATGCTCCTTTGATGCTGCAAATGCCTAACCCTAGTCAGTCCCTTCGTGAGGGGATCTGCAGGGTTCTCTTCTAACGATACCCTCTTTTCCACGAGGAGTCCTTCTATTTTGTGTCTTATGAAGTGATATTTTCAGTCAATGTGTCTGGATCTACCGTGATCTCTTGGTTCCTTGGCTAAGGCAACCGGACTATTGTTGTCACAGAAAATATCTATAGGCTCCAGTATAGCTGGCACAACTCCAAGGTCTCCAATGAAGTTCTTCAGCCATATCGCCTCCTTTGCCGCTTCACTTGCTGCTATGTACACTGATTCACAAGTAGAATCAACTACTGTCTCCTGCTTGGAACTTTTCCAAGTAATTACTCCTCCATTTAGGGTAAAGACCCAGCCTGACTGGGTGCGGAAATTATCCCTATCAGTCTGAAAGCTAGCATCACTATACCCAAGTACTCTTAAGTCATCACTCCCACCGAGAGTAAGAACCCAGTCCTTAGTCCTCTGCAGGTACTTGAGAATGTTCTTTACCGCAGTCCAATGAGCCATGTCAGGGTTTCCCTGATATCTGCTGACCATGCTCAAAGTAAAGGCCACATCAGGGCGAGTACAAGTCATAGCATACATGATCGAGCCAACAACGGAAGCATATGGTAATCGACTCATCTCAGCTATCTCAGCCTCTGTACTCAGACTCTGAGTCTTACTCTGTTTGGAATTGTGTTGGATCGGTAAGTCCCCTTTCTTGGAATTCTGCATGTTGAACCTTTTCAGCACCTTATCCAAGTAGGTACTCTAACTAAGTCCAATTAGTCTTTTACTCCTGTCTCTCAGTATTCTTATCCCTATGATATAGGTAGCTTCTCCAAGGTCCTTCATAGTGAAACACTTCCCAATCCAGGACTTAACCTCCTGCAAAGTTGGGATGCCATTCCCTATGAGTAGTATGTCATCCGCAAACAATACCAAAAAGCTAACTATACTCCCACTAGCCCTAACATATACACAAGACTCATCCTCACTCATCGAAAAGCCAAACTCTTTGACTTTCTCATCGAAACAAAGATTCCATCTGTGAGATGCTTATTTCAACCCATAAATGGATTTCTCAAGATTACACACTCTATTAGGGTACTTTTCATCGACAAAACCCTCTGGCTGAGCCATGTAAACATCCTCAGCCAACTTTCCATTAAGGAAAGTGGTTTTGACATCCATTCGCCATATTTCATAATCATGAAATGCAGCAATGGCTAGCACAACCCTAATAGATTTAATCTTTGCTATTGGTGAGAAGGTCTCATCATAGTCAACTCCTGGAGTTTGAGTAAAGCCTTTCGCCACCGGTCACACTTTATAAGTGTGTACCTTCCCATCCATGTTAGTCTTCTTCTTGAAGATCCATTTGCACCCAACTGTCTTACGACCCGATACATTGTCAACCAAGCTCAAAACTTGATTGTCATACATGGATTGAATTTCGCTGTCCATAGCCTCCTTCCACTTAGCAGACTCGAGGCCTGCCATGGCTTCCCTGTAGTTATTAGGTTCATCTAAATATACTAGTGTACTATCACTGATAAATGTATCACCTTCTGCGGTGATATGATAACCATAATAAAAATCAGGTGTGTTCCTAACCATAGTGGAACACCTCAGAGGTACAAACTCATCTATCGGATTAACATGAGTTTCCTCCTCAGGTTGATCGCTAATGTTTCAGGTTCCTTCACCACTTGACTCTTGAAGCTCTTCAAGGTCAATTTGTCTCCCACTGTTTCCTTGGCTTATAAATTCTCTCTCTCGAAATACTCCTCTCCTTGCCACAAAGACCACATTCTCACTGGGTCTGTAGAAGAGGTAACCAAAGGATTTCTGGGGGTAACCGATGAAAATACACCTCTCACTTCGAGGTTCAAGCTTGTAGTGAGTCTCACGCCTCACGAAAGCCTCGCAGTCCCAAATCTTGATGTGGTCTAAATTGGGAACTTTCCCAGTCCACATCTCATTAGGTGTTTTGGCAACCTTTTTAGTAGGGACTAGATTAAGGATATGGGCAGCAGTCTCTAAGGCATACCCCCAGAATAAGATTGGTAAAGAAGCTCGACTCATCATGGAACGAACCATGTCCAACAAGGTTGGATTGCGCCTCTCAGACACACCATTCAGTTGTGGTGTCCTAGGAGGTGTCAATTATGAAACAATTCCACATTCCTTAAGATAGTCAAGGAACTCGATACTAAGATACTCTCTTCCCCAATCGGATCGGAGCATCTTGATGTTCCTGCCCAGTTGATTCTCCACTTCCTGCTTAAACTCTTTGAACTTTTCAAAGGTTTCTGACTTATGCTTGATTAATTAGATATAGCCATATCTGTTGTAATCATCAAGTCACATAGTAGTGGTTAGCATCCCTTGTGGCGATTTTGAAGGTTCCACACACATCTGTGTGTATTAGGTCCAACAAACCTTCACCCCTAGCATAAGTACCAATGAAGGGTGACTTTGTCATTTTTCCAAGTAAACAAGACTCACAACTATCATCCGACTTTAGGTCAAATGACTCCAAAACTCCAGCCTTTTGGAGTTGGCCTATGTGCTTCTTGTTAACATGTCCAAGACGACAATGCCACAAGGATGCTTTATCCAAGATAATTGAAGAATCAATATGTAACACGTTATTTCTTAGGTTGTTTACAACCGACACAGTTTCATATACATCATCACAAGGTAATGCTTTAAAACAAAACACATCATTATAAAAAGCATTAATAGCAGCAATTTTATTATCAAATGAAAATGTGAATCCTTGCTTGTACAAACTATGAAAGGAAATAATATTTCTCGCCATTTCAGACGAGTAACAACATTTATTCAAATCTAAAGTTAACCCATTACTAAGTAATAAATAATAAACTCCAATCTTGGTCACATGTGATGCTTTCCTATTGCACATGATTAAGTTTATCTTCCCGTGCTCCACTTCTTCACTTCTTCTTAGGCCTTACAAATCAGTACAAATGTGAATACCACAACCTTTATCAAGAACCCAAGAATTAGTATGCGATGAGTTATTAGACAATATAGTGTAAATACCTGCATGGGTGGGTTTTACTTTCCCATCCCTAACATCTTGCAAGTACTTGGGGCAGCTTCGCTTCCAGTGCCCCTTTTCATGGCAGTAGAAGCATTGTGCTTCCTTTGGGTTTGAAGAAGGAGGAATGTAACCACGTTTGGTTCCACTTGAAGAGGAGCCATCAAGAGACTTTCCCTTGGTACCCTTCGAAGGGGTCTTCCTCTTCTTCCCCTTTCCCTACCCAATTCCCAGAACAGGGGTTGTAGTAGGAGTAGGAGTAACAACCGATTTACCTTTAAGGCCACTTTCAGCGGTCCTTAAAAGTCCTTGAAGTTTGCTAAGCGTAACTTCCTCTTTGTTCATATGATAAGTCATGCGAAACTAATCATAACTTGGAGGTAAGGAATGGAGAATGATATCAATCGCCATGTCCTCAGGAAAGTCCACACTAAGCTTTAGCAACCTGTCCACGAACCTTTTCATTTTCTGCAAGTAGCTGGTGATGGGTTTACCATCCTTCATCCTAGCTATTATCATGGAGGAAATGATTTCATACCTCTCCTGACGAGCACTCTGATGGTACCTTTCCATCAGGTCTTGGTGCATCTCAAAAGGGTAGAAATCTTCATAGGATTTCAGGAGTTCTGCTATCATTGTGGCCAACATGATGCAAGACACCTTAGTGGCATCTTTCTCATGGGTAGTGTACCCAACAATCTCCTCAATGACATTTTTATTTTTCTTGGCTTCTCAATTAATTTTTTCTGGTAAATTATCCTTCTTGGTGAATAATGAGTTCTTTAATCACCAAGGTTAACGAAGCTTCATGCTCTCAAACCTGTAGTGATAAAATTAAGCATTACAACGATCATCTTGATTTATTAATTAGGGAAATTGAGGACCTTAAATATGAAAGATATGCTATCAGAAAGGCCTAAAAACCCTTAAAATAATAATTAGAGGCCAAAACCAAGGACTTTAGAAAACTTTAAGTAGAATATAGCGATAAATGTGAACACTATGACTATGCTTAAGTAAAGATTGTTTGTCTAACGATTGAGCTTAACACATTGAAAAATAAGTTTGAAAATGCAGACTTTAATTTTAAAAAGTTTGATGTGTTAAGTAAAAAAGTTGAGACTATGATTGAGAAATAGTTAAAATTTAAAGATAATTAGAATACAGGTCTAGGGTATCACAGTGTTCCACCTCCCTTCAATGATAACTATACCCCGCCTCTTGAAACCAATGAGATAGAGACACTTGCACAATATGGTCAGCCCCCGGTAATAAATTCAGTTAAGACTGAACAATCTGGACCCACTAGAAGTGTTGAGGTGAATGATTCTGATACTTTTACCTCAAGTGCAGAGCAGGCCACAGTGCATGATGGGCATGAGAAGAACACAAATAATTCTTGTTCTGCTGATAATGATTAAAAAACTCGTAATAAGGTGAACCATTCTAATCTTTCTACTTCATGTGTAAAGAATGTAGCAATGCAAGATGGGAGTGAGCATAACAAAATCAATTCTAGTTCTGCTGAAAGAGTTTCAAAAGCTTGTAATGATGACACACTCACTGTTGAAAAATCCTAGCCACAAAAATCTGTCAAGCAGTCTAACAAATGTTCTTGTGCTTGTGCGTGTGCTTGTGGAAGTCCTTCGAAACGAACTTCTGTTGGACAAGGACCAAGTCACAATCTGATTTATATGAAAATACATTCTTGCTGTAACTATGGGACTCCCGGTCACATTGCCAGAAATTTTCTACATCGTTTATAACTTCCTTACTACAAACAAGGTTGGCAGAACGTGCCAAGAGGAAGATCTTACAAAAGAAACCCTTCGAGGTCATGTTCAAACAATGGTGACTGGAATGCTAAGAAGGGCAAGAATCAAACTCCCAAGGACAAGAAGGGAATGTCTGACAAGATGCTAAATTCAAGAGATGGTTATGTTAGATCAAGATCGTTTAGGTCGAAGCCATCTCGGCGGTCGGTTTCAAGCTCAAAAGAAAGTGCTAAGGCATCCCTCCGCTCAAACAAGAAATGAGTTAAACCCAACTACAGATGGGTACCAAAGGTTCACAATCCCAAATCATTTAATGATTCTAACTTTTCATCATCTTTTGTGTGTGACAAACAGGATATGTCATGGGAGAGAGTACCTTGTGTAGATGATAAAGATCAACCTAGTTTCAAAAATGGACTGGGTTCTAAAGACGAACTAATCTCGCACTCTGTGCTGGAGCAGCTATGGAGGAATATCATTAGACTGTGGTTTGTTGATAGCGGTTGTTCCAGGCACATGATAGGAGACATCTCTCAACTACATCCCATTCAGAACTTTAATTGATAGTATGTATCCATTGCGGGAAGGAAGAAAGGAAAGGATCACAAATGGGGATCGTACCTAATGATGTGAAGAATTTTTGAACTTGTTAACTTCATTCCGGAGTTGAAACACGGCTGAGGTTGAACATGTTGATGCATATGTGTATTGTTCTCAGATCATCTGGATGCAACTTCAATTGTTGAATTATAGTTTGAGTTTTTCTTCTCGATACTTCTGAGTTTTTCTTAAAATGATTCGTTTTGAAGACAATTTTTAAATTTGCGCATTTATTTTATTTTATTTCTTCCCCATGCACAAAATAAAGGGGGAAATCAAAATACAAAAAATTATAAAATCAAAAATACAAAAATATGTTTTCTTTCCTATGTATTTTTGGGAAGTGATATGAAGTTTAGTGTTAAAGGGCAATCTGAAATGTGTGTAATGCACTGAAGCTAAATTGTTTAGACTCTGTGTTCAATGTGCTGGTAGGTACGAAGGATTCAAAATTAAAAGGACTAGACACTATTGATAGATGAAAGGACTTGACAATGTTAACTTATGTGGACTTAGATAGTTATATTTGGACTCACTATATGACGCTTGGATAGATTGAGCAGTGAGATAAACATGGGAGCTTGCGAGATACACTAAAGTTACTGATCATCTACAAATGTGGCTCAACATTTCTTCGACGTACGGACTTATGTCCTTAATTCTGGTGTTGATTGGGTAACTAGGGGGGTTCTGATAAAGTAGGTCAGTGTGAAATTGTTTTTCTTTCTTATCCTCTCTGTCAATCATATGTTGCCCCCTTTGTGTCATCGTGGAATTCAAGACTTAGGTACTCTCCTCCTCGATCGGATCGAAGCATCTTGATTTTCCTGCCCAATTGATTCTCCACTTCATTCTTGAACTCTTTGAACTTTTCAAAAGTTTCTGACTTTTGCTTGATTAAGTAGATATACCCATATCTACTATAGTCATCGGTAAAAGTCACATAGAAGCGGTTCCCATCCTTCGTGGTTGATCTAAACGGTCCACATACATCGATATGTATTAGGTCCAATAGACCCTCACCCCTTTCACACGTACTTGTGAAGGGTGACTTAGTCATCTTTCCAAGTAAACAAGACTCGCATGTGTCATCTTCCCTAAGGTCAAATGACTCCAACACTCCATCCTTTTGGAGTTGGGCTATGCGTTTCTTGTTAACATGTCCAAGGCGACAATGCCACAAGGATGCCTTATCCATACTATTGGAAGAATCTATGTTCAAAACATCATTTCCTAAGTTATCAAAAATCATAACAGTTTCATAAATTCCATTACACGGTATTGCTTCAAAATAAAAGACACCATTTAGATAAGCTAAAATAGAACCATTCTCATTATTAAAAGAAAATATAAAACCTTGTCTAAACAAACCATGAAATGAAATGATGTTTCTAGCCATTTCTGGCGAATAGCAACAATTGTTCAAATCTAAACTTAAACCATTCCTAAGTACTAAAGAATACACTCCAATCTTGTTCACAGGCGACGATCTTCTGTTCCCCATGATTAGATTTATTCTTCCAGCCTCCACATCCCTATTTCTTCTTAGTCCCTGCACATTAGAGCAAATGTGGTAACCACAACCGGTATCAAGAACCAAAGAAATAGCATGAGATGAATCGTTAGATTTAATTGTGTATATACCTGCGAAAGACGGCTTGATCTTTCCTTCCTTGATGGCTTGCAGGTACTCTAGGCAGCTTCTCTTCCAATGTCCTATCTTGTGGCAGTGGTGGCACTCTGCCTCCTTTGGGTTAGGGCAGGGCTTAGCGGGATCAACTTTGGTCCCACTAGAAGAGGCACCATCTCGGGCTTTAACCTTACGATAGTTCTTAGACGAAGCCTTCCTCTTCTTTCCCTTTCCTTGTCCAATAGCCAAGACAGGAGCAGCGGGTGGATTGGGAGTTGGTGCAGCAGACTTGTCCTTGAAGTTGCTCTCAGCGACCCTCAAGAGACCTTGGAGTTTGCTTAGAGTGACCTCTTCTTTGTTCATGTGGTAGGTCATCCTAAATTGATTATAGCTCGGAGGCAAAGAGTGAAGCACCATGTCGATCGCCAAGTCTTCCCCAAAGTCAACATTCAACTTGCGAAGACGGTCGACATACCTTTGCATCTTTTGCAGGTGCACGGTAAGAGACTCTCCATGACCCATCTTAGCAGAAATCATGTTAGTGAAAATCTCATAACGCTCTTGTCTCGCGTTTTGGTGGTATCTCTCCAATAAGTCTTGATGCATCTCGTACGGGTACATGTCCTCATAGGACTTTTGGAATTCGGAGTTCGTAGTGGCTATCATGATGCAATGTACCTTCGTTGCATCGCGCTCATGAGTTTCAAAAGCGGTCATTTCAGCCGGAGTAGCGATTTCAGGGTTAATCTTCTCGAGCTTCTCATCGAGGACATACTCCTTATCCTCATAGCAAGCAATGGTGCGAATGCATCTTATCCATTTGCTAAAGTTCGTCCCATTGAAAGTGACCTTTTGACCAAGGCTCATCAATGTGAAAGAACTAGCAGCAGCGTTGTTTGCGTTCGACATCTACAAATAGAAAGGACAAAGATAGATTAGAATATGAATCCCTAATTATCACCCAATAAGAAAAATTAGGGCTAGGATCCAACAACAATATTTACATATTAGAAAAGGGATGTCGTAATCCAACATGCAAATAATATGAAGGTAAGTGAATGACGATTCACTAATTCTCCACCATAAAACATAACTTTAAGTCCTAAATGTATTGAGAATTCCTAGGTTTGGATGAGATTCATTGAAACTTTTCAATGGCATGTTTAAATCTCGATATGCCCCTCTTGTTTGTGACTGGGATACCGAGGATCACAAAGTGGGTGTGAATTACCATGCAAATTCACATGGTGCCTTCATTGTAACGATCACCTATTCGATGTGCCGGTAAACCACACACGCTTCATCGAACTATGATAAACAATGAATCACCCTTTGCCACCTTTGCTTAGAACCAATTAGTGTGCCGGTAAACCACACACGCTCCACTAACTTCTTAGCAAGGGTGCAAAGTGTAATTTCATGGGATTGCATCAATTCACTTTTCCTAAAGTAACTAAGATTGGGAAATTTTAAAACATGTGGTTACTTTATATTTCTTATTATACTTTTAATGAGAGGATGAGGTTGCCCTATCCTACCCGTTCGGCTAACGACCCTCCACCGATCAAGCAAGCGGTGGGTGTGAGTGTACACCCATTAAGCGCCATTTTATAAGCCGCAACCTTATACCCACCTTATAGATCGGCTTCGTGAATGAGGCCTACTAACGGTAAGACTAGCTTTTTAGTTTTACATATATATATATATATATATATATATATATATATATATATATATATATATATATATATATATCTTGTAATATTATATTAGTATAGGGTTGTATTTTAAACTTTTTAAAAATATAGAGTTTGAAATTCAAATTGTCTAAATTAAAACTTTTAATCACAAAACATAAATTTCAAAACTTGAGGACAAGTTTTAAAACATGGAGGATCAAATAACAAATAATTTTAATTAACAATTAATTCCATAATTATCCATATTTAATTTATTCAAGATTTCTTGCAAGATAATTACCAATTTAATCAAAATAATTAATTAATTATCATATAAGGAAATTAAATATTTTATTAGTTGATAAATATCTTTAATTAGATCAAGATTATAGTCATATATATCAAAAAATCGGATTAGGGTTGATCCAATATGATTAAGGCAAGTTTCCATAAGATAATTATCAAAAAATCCCGAATCTGGCCTTCCCTGACGCTTGGACTCGCCGAGTGCACCAAGGGACTCGCCGAGTCAAGCCAACTTGCCGAGTCCATGACTCAGAAACATAAAAATCGAATTTTTCAAGCAAGATTCAAACAAACAAGCAACAATTTAATAGAAACCAAATTAGGCTCTGATACCACTGATGGGTTTTAGCCATAAGAACTTTCCTATGTGCGCATGCAAAACCCTAATGCTTGGATCTAGGCTTTCTAATTAAACATGCTTTGAATCCAAGACTTCTAATCACTAATTAGGTATAATAACAATACAAAATCAGATCTAGAAGTTTACCTTTGAATCTCTTATTTGATCTTGTTGTCTTGGAGCTCTAGAGTCACAATTGTCACTCCTCTAATAGCTTACAAACACCAACTAGCAAGGAGGATGATTTGAGAGAGAGGAGAGGGAAGATTCGGCCAGGGTTTTCTTTCTCTAGAAGAGGTGTCGAATCCCCTTGCTCTAGGGGTCTATTTATACTTGTAGACTCCTTAGGGTTTCACCTTTAAACCCCGGTTGGATAATCTTTCCTTAAAGCAATCCATATCCTTACCATAGATAAGCCTTGGATGATTTGAGGCTATCCCTAGCCCTCGAATCCGTCCATCCTCTATCCAATAAGGATTTACAGTCTAAAGTGTAACTATCAACCAATTGACAGTTTATACCCTCTTATTTAATTAATCTCTTTAAGTCACCAAATTAATTCTAATTAATTCAATGACTTATATTAATCAAATAACAATATTATTATTCCTTATATTATTCTCATAATATATTAATAATATTTATTCTCTCATAATAAATCATCCTATAAAGTTGCTATGGTGAAGGCAACCCAAAAGGACCATGTACAATGGAGTCAAATACTTGCCTAATATAGTTGCAGCCTTAGACACTATTCCAACAGATTCATGATACCTTCCATGTTTCCCAGCTGAGGAAGTGTATAGCCGATGAGAGAGTTGTGGTTCCCTTGGAGGAAATTCAGGTCGATGATCACCTGAATTATATGGAGAAGCCTGTAGCCATTTTGGATCGGAAAGCGATAACCTTGAGGAACAAGGTTGTGAACTTGGTCAAAGTTCAATGGCAACACCGTAGAGGTTCGGAGTGGACGTGGGAACCTGAGTCCGAGATGCATGAGCAATACCTTGAGTTGTTTCCGGAGGATGAATTCGAGGACGAAGTATCATTTTAGTGGGGGAGAATTGTAACATCCCGAAATAAGGTACATTTTATCATTTCTTGAATCTTTATAAAAAGTGTCACATTTGATCCGTCATAGAGGCTTGTAAAAGTGGTTGTACATGGGGCATACATATGAGTAGGTGCAACGTACTCATACAACATGCATGAACACGGAAGGCTAGCCAGTACGTTGGGCGTACATGTGGTACGTTGGGTGTACTAGCTCAAATGTAAAACCCTAATTTTTAAGGGTTGCCCCTATTTAAAGAACACCATGGCTTCATTTATTACCACCCTTATCGGCCTCCAACCCTCCCATAAACCCTAATCCCGTATGAGTGGTTATGTGTGTGTGTGTGTTATTGCAAGTTTTGAGTGTTCTTGACTCTTGTAGTAGAAGAAGGAGCTTAGAGAAGAAGAAGAATGTGCTAGCAGGCTTGAAGATCCAAAAACTTCCCACCTTTGTGCATCTTTTTCAGGTATACTGTTTATACATTGGCAAGTGTTCTTCTAGATCTCTTTGGTTTAAGATTTATGAGTTAAAGTCCCCAAGTTTGGACCTTTATGAGTTTTGGATTGTCCAAAGGGTTTAAGTTGTCCTTTCATGCATATTAGGACATTTAGATTCATCAAAATGCTTGCTTGATCTTTCCCTTTGGCACATACATGAGTAAAGTAGGTTGAAATGGATGAAGTGATGCTTTGAGCCTTTCCTTGCCATGCAATGGCTTAAAGCCCACAACTTTATGAATTAAAAGGTTATAAATTAGTCAGATATGTGGTTGGGTTGGTTGTCTTAAAGGAGTAAGACACCAACTTAGTGGAATTAGCGGCTAATGGAGTACGTCGGGCGTACTCCTGGCTACGCGCAACTTAATAAGTATATTATTCTATTGTAAATTTAAAAATATATATTAAATATTAAATACATTTGAAATAATTACTATGATTAAAATAGGGAAAATGACTTAACAAGGTAACGAAATTTCAAAAATATACAAAAAAGACCATTGTAATTTTTTTTGTACACAAAATACCATTTTACCGGCTATTGTAGGTTACCCGGTTTCCAAATGTTCAAAAAATATCATTGTTGTTTTTTTGGTACAAAAAATACCATTAATGTTACTATTTTACACAGAATACCAACGAAATACAAATGTGTTCAACTAAAACATTGTGGTAACCAGGTACTTCAGGTAAATGGGAAAATAACTTAAAATGTAACGAAGTTTCCAAAATGTTTAAAAAATGTCACACTTTTTGTTAATTGTGTTGTTGTCGGATTATGTAGAACACAATCACCGGAGATCATATGAACCGTTATATCAGTTCACAACAATTGTGCAAATCTCTTTCATTCTTTCACTCGATTGTTCTTATGGTAACAAAAGAAGTAAGTGGGTAATAACATTAGTTAAACATTCTTTCTTCCCAATCACATTATATGCCTCAAACTTAAAACATATATACGTTATATAGATGCACATATTATACATCATTGTTAGCCGTTCATTAGTGTTGCGACACAAGAGAGACACAAAGGAGAAATGAGTGTGATATTATGTCATAAGAATTCCTAAATATTGATTTAGATACAAACTGATCGAGTGATGGAATGAAATATAATACACAACTGGTGACGGTGACTAATCTCTGATGACTGTGTTCTATATAATCCGAAAACAACGAAGTTAACAAAAGGTGCTCTGAAAAAATAACAATGGTTTTTTTTTTGAACATTTTGGAAATTTCAATGATATTTTTTATACTAAAAAAATAATGATATTTTTTGAACATTTTTTAAACTTTGTTACCTTTTTATGACATTTTTCCTTTACCTGCGGTAACAGGTTACCCACAAGGTTTTATTTGAACACATGTGTACTTCATTGGTATTTTGTGTATAAAAAATATACTTTAATGATATTTTGAGTACTAAAAATAAAACAATGGTATTTTTTATATATTTTTAAAACTTCATTACCTTTTTAAGTCATTTTCCCATTAAAATATAACAATATAATTAAATTACATCAAAATATATAAATTTAATATCAAAATAAATTAGATATATAAACTTATCGTTGAAGGTGAAATATGTCAAACGAAATTTTAACAAAGTGTTTGATGTAAATAAATAATATTACATCATATTTGAAGTACTATTATGCATAACACAATTTTTTATTTTTTATTTTTGTGAGATAATGAAATTGAGTTAGAGATGATTAATACAATTTTTTTTATACAAGAACGTAGTTATATTTAATAATAGAATTGGGTTGTAGATGTCATTGCGTCAAATTTTGCAAAACATGGTTATTCTGTGATTTGAATTATTGACTGAATATATGTGTTCCAACGATAAATTTAAAGTTTAAGTTTTAGTTGAACGGACGAAGTGTGTATTTGTACTTTGTAGGAGTAAAACGGTGTATACTTGTGAAAATGTTCAAAAAAAAAAAAAAAAAAAAAAAAAAAGGAATCGACATACTGAAAATGTAAGATAGAATTTAACCATTTTTGTGACTGAGTCTATTCAATGACTTTCACCTGCCATGTCTTACACTTCATTGCTTATCTTTGACCATTTACAAGTTTTCCTGTCCCATACGTCAATCACAAAATCACAGAATGGTACCCTCTTTTACTCTCAAACTTTTGTGGAAATAGTTAACACATTTTCATCCCTAAATCTATTCAAATTACCCTTTTAGGCAGGTGATTGGCTTCCATGATCATTAAAGGACTCCCATTCAGTTATTTGTAAGTTATGTTAGATGTTTTATAGGAAAATATATAGATATATTAAAATTCTGCTTAATAAAAACTAAACGAAAATGCCAAACTTAGAAATTTAATTGAAACTCTGTTGCATTAAAAACCTGTAACCAACTTTGACATAACCACCACCAGCCTCTTATTGGCCCCCATCCATGTTTCCGACCAAGCTCGGTAGTAGTGTTGGTGCCAACTTGAGTGCTTAAAAGCCTCCTTTCAAATTTCAATGATTGAGGTTACAAACGTGACTAATACTTTTAATACCACTAATTTCATTTTATTTGTAATACACCGGTGCATTGGATGAACCCAAAACGTGACTAATATAAATTAAACAGAGTTCTACAGCCGTTAAAAAAAAAAGTATTTCAACATTTTCCTAACCGTTTTTAGTTTGAAAATAAAAACACGTTTTATGGAATCTAAGCGATAATAATATGATATGGTTAAATTAAAAAGTATTGTAAATATAATTAATAGTGATAATTTATTTTACATGTGTCGTTGTCATATCTGTAATTTAGTGGTCCAACTTCATTTTGAAATATAAAACAAATGTTTTTCAAATCGTCCGTGTCATTCATTTAACTCTGTAATTTTATCAAAAGTATGTTGGACCACTAAATCAAAGATATGCCAACAATAACAAATGTGAAAAATTATTACCACTAAAACTCGTATATTTTAATTTGTTGATAGCGTTATTAGTGTAGTTTGCCTTATTTAAAGTTATACTCATAATTATTATTATTATTTTTTTTTTTTTCAAATCAACACCGGTTAAAAATGTAATTGAAATATCAAATATTTATAGACCTCCGTATCCATAACAGAAATAATCGAGATAACTCATTTATTTGTAATTGTATACTTCCCAATTTGCCTCTAAAGTATAATCGTTATAAGAGAAATGACATCTTAATAAATTTATTTAATTATTTAACTTTTAAAAAGAAAAGGATCAATTTCCAAAAGTTGGAATCCAGATGCAACAAGCGTATATTATGGAGGACAAAAAAAAAAGGTAGCCCGGACTAACTGGGCCAGACCCGATCCATTAAAACCATGCAAAGCATGATCAAGTGCAACCCAATCCGGTAAAAAAAACCCGATTAAAGCTTGGTCATAGTGCAAAATACTATAATTAATATGGCCCTTAAATGCCCATGGGCCGGAAGACGCCAGCCTAAGGCAAAAAACTTAAGACTGAGAAGCTGAAGGCCCTGTATTTTGAAACGTAAACATTTACCATCTCTACCCTAATAAATGAAAATGACTTTGCCACATGTCCTCTTATCATTCATTTGGACACATGGCATTTTCTAGAAATTTTAAAATTTTCTATTTTCCACTTGTCATTTTATTGTATTTTTGATTTTATTAAATTAAAATCCACATTTAATATATAAGGTAATATATATGTAAGGTATTTATTAGAAAATGGTTTATATATGTAAGATATCTAATGCATTAAAGTCTCATTAATTTTAATAATTCAAAAAATTTCTTATTTTTCTTATAAATTTAAAGTTTTCAAATTGTTAAAATTTTATATTTAATTTTTTTTTTAAATAAACCCATGTAATACATGGGTCTCACACCTAGTACAGTATTATTTGCAGCTTACTACACTTCTGTTTATGTGCATTTTTATCTATTTATTGACATATGAACATAAATAAATAAATAAACAAATCTATAGGTTTATGTTTCCGTTTTTTATTACACAAATCTATAGGTTTATGTGTCCTATCAGCTTCGGAAACCACAATTAGCACATGGTTTCATTGTCATTTTAGGCGGATTTAAGACTCCCCAATCTTTAAAATTCAAGTTTATGAGTAGCAAAAATGATTGATTAAAGAAGAGAACCTAAAAATATACAACAAACGCCATAATCATCCTTCCTACGATCAAAATCTTTAAAAGTTAAATCACATGATACTTATTAATGTTTTAAAACTACCCAAAAAAAAAAAAATTGAACTTTCACGTTCTACCTCAAATTTTTAACAACACCAATAAGACAGAAAAAGAGTCGAATTGATTGAGTAACAAGAATTGCAAGAGAACACAAGTTTTTTCAGCAACAATCAAAATGAAAATAGGTTCCATTCAAGCAATATATGAAAATATAGAAATTGAAGATTGCAAGTTGAAATTGAATTTAATCTTGAAGATCAATCATTCAATGTGGGTAAAAAGACCCTAAAAGAATTCTGAAAATTAATCTAATCAGAGGCACTCAATAGCCTGTCTAACCAGTGAATAGAACAATTAAACTCAAAATTAGGTATTCTTAAAACCTGAGCAACAAAACTCTATTATCAAACGCGTGCGACGGCGGGAGCAGCGGCAACGGCAGCAGATGAAGCAGCTCCGCCGAGGAAAGAAAGGAATCCGGCATTAGGCGGTTCTTGATCATCCAGGAAGAGGTCTTCTGGCACCTTAAATGCTCCATGGACGCATAAAATCGCTAATCCGATCAGAAGGGCTGAGATCATGAGCGACCCTACGTTCGTTAAGAAGACAACAATAATCGAGAAAAGGACCAAGAGCACCAGGGTTTCACGGTCGGAGAAGGTGCGGCCGAAGAGGACGAGTGGGTTATCCGAGGGGCGGAAAAGGTAGAGGAATATCCAGGCGGCGAGGAGGCAGAGGAGGACGAGGAGAGAAAAGGGATGGGTGAGGAGAGAAAGGGCGATTACAAAAGCGAGAAGGGCAGTATAGTTCACACGGAAGTAAGAGAAGTTTTTGCGGATGCGTGAGGTGGCTTCCGAGAAGGATTCCGGACGAGAAAGTGTGGAGCGATCGATGAGTTCGTACCATGGGCGGCGTTGGGAGAAGGATTGACGGAGGGAGGAGGACAAGCGGGAGAAGAAAGAGCGGAGAGCGGAGGTTGAGACTGCGTTTGGTTGGGTAGTGGTGGTGGAGATTGAGATAGATGATGGCGGTGCTGCCATCGTGTCACGGCTGTCGTTTGGCGCAGAGGAGGAGGAGGGTAGGGGTTTCACCTCCGATAGAGAATGTCGTTAAGACCTAATAAGAACTGTTGCGGTTTTTTCAGTTACTACTGTACCCCTGATCTTTTATTTACTGTCAAGACTTAACCTTCGACTTATATTTTTGGAATAATCACAAAACAATATGGTCCCCATTTGATAGGTGTGATAAAATGAACATTAACTTTGTAATAGATATTGTTCCAAATTGTGAAATCATTTTTCTAAATGATTCCTATCATATTAACTTTCAAAGTGAAAACAAATAAAAATCATATATTTCATAATATAAGTTTCAAAAATTATCATTAAATTTTATTGCTCTATCTCCATCACATTAAACTTTTACCAATTTATTTATTTTTAAATGCATGATTGGGAAATGAGTTTTGAACTCTAATAACATTTTTGAAACTCATGATACTTTTTTTAAACACGATTTTGCGACGTTAACAATATTATCTGCCATTTTAACAGACAATAATGTGGTCTGTGTCAGCCTTCTTTATATGTTGGAGGTCGTATTATTTACATGGTCATCAATCTATAATGGAGGGTTTGATCGACCATTGTAGCCTTTGATGATTGGAACACTTGTCATATTATTTAGCATTAACTTCATTTTAATTTCAGCATCTGACCCTTTATCATAACAAATTTTGTTATGTGACAACATGGTATGATCCTCTAGATTTTTATCATTGTGAAAACATGGTATGATCGATCGTTGCATGTATAATATAATAGATTAAACAGAAGTAGATAATACGAGATTATATATGAAGTTTGAAAATCAATCAAAAACCTTAAACGATGAGCTTAATAGAACAGTATGCTTGAGAAGATGGATCTAGTGGCTTGTGGTTGAAGCATGTTCCCAGTTAGTAGCCTGTTTCCCGATCTTGTGTAGAGCTTTGATGACTTGTTGGCTTGTCACGTTTCCTGTAACAGTCACCTTGTTCAGTCCTGTATCAACATCATATGTCTCGATATCTGTTCAATCAGAACATTAATCTCTATGAATCGATCTCACACAGAAGCAACAATGATGATAATTGATTATGTTAATTGTTTTACCTTCGATCTTCTTGATGGCTTTTAAGATCATCTTGATGCAATCTTCACAGTGTAAACCTACCTTCAATTGTACTAGCTGATTCATGAAACATTAGCAACAGCCATCATACATTTATGATGTAATCATGTAAATGAGAAATGATTACTCACGTTTCCCATTGGATTTGGTTGAAGGGTCTTCTGGATTTAGAAATCTGAAGATTTGAGGTTGGAATTGGATTCGGTGGGAATTAAAGAAGCAACTTTGGTAAAGGTACCTCGTGATGTGTGTTAAAGGTGTTAGACGGACACAAATTACAGAATTCGTGGGTTTTCCTTAATGATTAAAAAGAACAATCATTCTCAAATACTTAATCCCATAGGATAAAGTCATTTTACTAGATACAATCCATTCGATTCTATAAAATTCAAACCTACCATGCATTTAATTCTCATTCAATACCACACCCATACACTTTCTTGTCCATTCAACATCTTTCTAGCCTAATGATATCACATGTTGTCTTCCTTACTTCCTTACTAGTAGTTCAAGTCTCCGGACATATGTGAAATTATAAGTAGTTTAAGAGTAGATTAATCAGTTTTGTTGTTCGAAAAAAAAAAAAAAAAAATCAACTTCCATTATTTTCATTTTCAGTTGGAACTTTTAGATTCAATACTCATTTTAATATAAATCGCTTTGAAAAGTGGAAAGATTTTTCAAATTATTCTAGGAATATAAATCTTGTTCTACACCATTTATCAAATCCAAAAAATAACCTTATGTAACACAAATGCAAGAACCAAATCGAAATTGCTGTTACAAACAAGGTAATTCTCACCTTAGTAATATCCGTTAATCTATCACAAAGTAGACCATTAAGAGAAAAAGGAATGAAATATGAACAAGTACTTTTGACCATGCTATTAAGTATCACCTCACTTGCAAAATCTGCAATTTTCTCAAATTACTAAGCCCAAAATACTACATTCTGGAACCATTTTCTTACTCATACATTGAACCCTATAGGAAAAGGGGAAAAGGAATAGAAAAGGAATGACAAGACTTGTTGACCGGCGTGTTGACCCCATAATTCACTGCAGAAGACATCATCAACATTACAAAAACAAATCAATAACAATAGAATTGGACAATAATGCAACTCACTTTGTTATGATCAATTTGATGAACATAACACATTTATTGTTGTTTTCCTTCATCTTTCTCCTCCTCGGTATCCGAGTCACTAGCATTGTAACCTATCAAAAACATTAACATAAAGGGTATTGACATTTGATAACATCAGTCAGAAAAGTACATTCGATGCCTTTAGATAAATAAGAAATAGAAAAAAATAAAAATAAAAAGTATAAGCAGTAAGCACCTGGGTGTTTATCACCAACTTTCCATACAGAGCTTCGACTCCTGGAAGCCCTACTAATCCAAGCTTGTCCCTGACATACAAATCATCAAAACTAATTTATTTTCCAGAGATTAATAAAGATTCATGGAAATGTATACAAGTTACAGTGGCATTCAAAATATAATGTATCTAACACTGAGATTTTTTTTTTAATAAAATGCAGTCTTGATCAATCGGATTCATAAAGATTTTAGAAATAAAGAGATGATAGTTAGGTTACTCTCTTTAATGGTGTTGTGTAGATTAGATTCTAGTTTGGGGAAAAAAGGGCTTGGCAAAATGAATTCCAATTATGAGAAAAGTGAAGGAAAGAATTAAGTGAGGAAAATGGTCGAACACCTTCTGTGCATTTTTAACCACACCGTAACCACTGCAATACATCTGACCCACCAACACCTGCATGCCGGTGTCACCGGCTTTTGCTTCCTTAAGGGTGTCCTGGAACCACCGTCTTGAGCACTCCAACACTACCTCCCCCAGCGGAATCCGGCGGTTCATCGACGAATTCTCCTCCATTATCTTTATTCTCTGTTGTTGTCTCTCCGATTGAACAATCCGAATCCCCTTCGGTTTGGCGGGTTCCGGAGGAGGCACAACCCGGGTCTTGTTAGAAACAAGTTTAGGGCCTCGTTTGGATTGTTGTTGGATCCTATCGGATGTTATAATCCTGGCGAAATCTTGAAACCTTGATGAAGATGGAATCGGTTTTCCCATAAACGAAAAATAAGAAATTGACTTCAAAGAATTTGTTTTCCAATTTTCCAGAGTAGATTTTGCAAATGAGTTTCGTGAACCCTTTCCGACAAACTTCTCCCTTTCCCTTATTCGTTTTGTTATCTGAGATCCATGGCTGGGTAAACATTTGGAAGACCATTTCATTTCCACAATATCTATTTTGTCGTTATCTCTGCGACTAAACAATAAATTACGTTTTGTATTATATCGTGGGTTAATGCTACAAAACCTATTATTTTGTACCGTTTTAATTTAATTTTTTTATACGTAAATTATATTTTGAAAAACGTTTTATTTTGGGTCTTGACCGGTCACTAACAGGTTAGATGATTTGTTGGTTTGATTGATATATTTTTTTTTCTTAATTTGCATTTAGTCGAATATTTACGGCTCAATTTGTGTTTTGCAACAACATTTTCTTGTTTCCAATTTGCCACTACTTATTTGGATTTTTAATTCATTTTTAGTCATTAGCCACTTACCTATTGATATGTTCAAACATAATTGCTTAAAATGGAAAAGAAAGATGTGTTATTCGTGACTTCTTCTTCTTCAAGGGCACGGTGTGTGTTTGTCAGCGAGTCAAATAACTTTTTTTGTTATGATATAAAAATCTACTAGTTGTGAGACTCGTGTAATATATGAGTTGATTAAAACAAAATTTTAAATACAAAATATTAAACGGAAATTTATTTGAATTTAAAATTTGAGATAAGTGAAAATTATGAGAAAGTAAAAAAAAAAAAAAACATGCGAAATTAAATAAATTAAAATTATATGTTTAGTTGTCAGACATTTGTAATAAAACGAGTTAATTCTAACAAAATGTTAAATACAAAGGTTTAAATTTTAAATTTATTTGAAATTTAAATTTAAATTTAAAAATAGAAATTTAAAATCAATATAGTCATTATCGTACGTTTAATTTATGGAAACTAAATTAATGATATATTAGAAAATAAAAAATAAAGTAATAACAAGTGAAAAATAAATATCTAAAAATTACGACAAGTTAACCTACGATCAATTAAATAAGATAACAACATATGACACAATGAATCTTTATTTATTAATATAGATTAAGTTGTGTCATGAATAATAATCAAAATTTCGAATCAACATGTTACATATTGTTATAATAAATATATTTGGTTAATGTCACTGTAACATAACCAATTATCAATTTTTTTTAATAAATCGCCATTTATGTTTTTTTTTTTTGGTACTCTACGTGCATAACCTATATATATATATATATATATATATATATATATATATATATATATATATATATATATAGAGAGAGAGAGAGAGAGAGAGAGAGCTTACATATTGTTATAATAAATATATTTGGTTAATGTCACTGTAACATAACCAATAATCAATTTTTTTTAATAAATCGCTCTTTATGTTTTTTTTGTTTTTTTTGGTACTCTACGTACATAACCTATATATATATATATATATATATATATATATATATATATATATATATATATATATATATATATATATATATATATGAAGTTTAGGAATAGTAAATTAGGCATTTGTTGGCAGAAATGGTCCCTGCACTTTGCTCCTCATTCTTTATCTATTTTGACATTTTTGGTCCTTGCAATCAATATTTTTACACTTTTTAGGAACATTTTAATATTTAAAGTTTGGCCACAAAACCTCATTTTTTACCTATTTTGACATCTTTTGTCCTTGCAATCAATATTTTTACACTTTTTAGGAACATTTTAATATTTAAAGTTTGGCCACAAAACTTTAATGATTTGACAACTTTGATCCATTTTCTAAAAATTTGTTAATTCCTACCTCTTTAATTCTTTAACCGTTTTGAAACTTCTGATCCTTGCAGTCAAAACTTTTACATTTTTTCATAAAACAATATTTTTACACTTTTTAGGAACCTCTTAATATTTAAAGTTTGGCCACAAAACATTAACGGTTTGACAACTTTGATCCCTTTTCTAAGAATTTGTTAATTCCTACCCTTTTAATTTTTTAACCATTTTGAAACATCTGATCATTGCAATCAAAACTTTTACATTTTATCATAAAAACATGAAAAAAACGGTCTGGGGCAAACTCCGGGCTTTTCATCCTTGCACTTTCTACGTCTGTCATATTTATCGATTTGGAAACAATATTGAAAGCTTCTGGCCCCCGCTTAGCGGGGGTAACCTTTCTAGTTGGTACTAAAATAACATCATTATTTAAAGTATGAAGGGATTGTCGATTCTCTCATCTTATTTGGCATATTAATCATCAAAGTTGGTACATATGGCGTTAAGATGTATGTGAAATTATTTTTAAAATTATAATTTGAAAACAAATCAAAAATCAAAATTAAACCAAGATATATTTATCTTCCTTTTTGCTTTCCAGATGTTTAGGTAGGTAGAAAAAGAATAGAACATACATGGTATTCAAACATCTGCAAATCGAATAACAAAATCAAATTCAAAGATCTACAGGCACAAGAAGAAATTCAAAAATCATTTGATGTCTTATAAGAACTTTGCCATACATGGTATTCAAAGATCTTTAATTTTGAACCTACAAAAAATCATTTTCAAACCCTACATATTTGCAGGTGACTCTTCGATCAATAACCCTTCATGACTTGCAACTCTATCTACAAAGATGAAGATAAATCAACATAAATATGACCGAGAACAAATATGATTTTCAATCATCTAGTTCGATTTTGAATCGGGGGAAAGTGTATTACAGAAATGACGGCTCCATTTCTAACCGATTCGTTTCTGACACACATATTTTTCGAGAACACAAATCTTCATAAAACACAAAGATTTTAGAGAATAGAAACACAAAAATTCGAAGTTTAGATTTTCAATTTCATTTTCATGGGTTCCTTTCAAGAACACAAAGTTTTGTTTTCTCCAAAATCCCCAATTTATTGTGTAACATCCCAAAAATACAGTCTGAAAATTTCGTTTAATTTAATAATAAAAACCATAGTCAATAAACCTCATATAAAAATCATAAGCAATGTATCTCAAAATATTAAAACAATTGTCAAGTATATCAAAGTATAAACATCCCAGGCTGAACAAATGGTGTGTGCACTGTAATCTTCCCGAGCTCTTATTTTGAAAACTGAGTACCTGAAACCAAAACTAAAAATTGTAAGCACAAAGCTTAGTGAACTCCCCCAAACTACCACATACCATACAATAACATATAAAAACATATTAGGCCTTGCCCACTGCATCAGACCGAAGTCCGGAACTAACCATGGCCTTGCCCTCTGCATTGGACCGTAGTCCGGAAACTGCATCGGACCGAAGTCCGGAAACTAACTAGGGCCTTGCCCTCTGCATTGGACCGAAGTCCAGAAACTGCATCGGACCGAAGTCCGGAACTAACTGCATCTGACCAAAGTCCGGAACTGACTGGGACCCCGTCCCCAGCATCGAACCGAAGTCTGGAGACTGACTGAACATAGCATAGCATAAACATATCAACTAGCATGAATTCATATACTGCATACTGCATCGGACCAAAGTCCGAAACACATAACACAAAACATGCTTAAATCTCAAAGACATCAAGCACTCTAACTATTGTATCGGACCGAGGTCCGGAACTACTGCTAACTAAACGGGCCGACATTGTAGCCGTAGAACCGTTCGTACTGGAAGGAAACTCACCTCACACTGCTGAAGTCCCACAGACTCAATCCCACACTGCTAAAGTCCCGCAGACTCGACCCTAACTGCTAGATGACAGATTCCCGATCTGTCAACATCAAAATAACACCCAATTAATAATTGGGTTCCACTACATAACTATAATTACATACTTTGGATAATTAATAAATTACCCCATGCTTGGCTTACCCAATCCCAAGGTCCAATCCAAGCCCAAAGTCAACTAAGGATCAAAGCCCAACATATGGCCCAATTTTCTAAATTGGGCCCAAACATCTACATGGGCTTCCCTTAAGTCCCAATTGTCCAGTCTAGTCCAACATGTCCCATTCTAAGGGCCCAATATCAGACAACTCTCTAGGCTCAAACTATGGCTCATCTATGGCCCAATTTTCCAAGTTGGGCCCAATCCTTCATTAGGGCCTTACACTAAAGCCCAACTAAATATTCTAGTCCGTAATCATTCTTGGATGGCCTATTATTAGCCCAATTACCAATTACCCAATTGAAAAGCCCAACTCAAGGCCCATTTGACATTAGGGTTTCACATAAAATGACAATTAGGGTTAAGTGTTTCTCACTTAACCCATTAAGGGCTTAATCCACTAATGAATTAATCCATTAAGTCCATTATTGCTTAGATTAATTTCTGCCAATGATTATTATTTAATATTTCATTTATTAAATAATTCTCGTGTGTGTCCTGATAAATTCTCAAATATTAGGATTTTCTCAATTAGCCCATTAAGGACTTGATCCATTAATTCTTTTACTCTACTAGATAAATGGCATGGAATAATTTGGGCTTAATTCACAATCCAATCCTAATGGCCCATAAGTGGGCCCAATAAGTCTAAGTCCCAATACTCATAATTAGGGTTTTCAACCCAAACATGGCCCAATAGGCCCAAAACCAATCTCTAAGCCCATTAGGTTTGCAAGCGGGGCACCACCTACTACCACCTCGGGTAGTGGCGGCCACCACCTTACGATGGTGGTTATTATTATTTTTATTATTAACCAAAGCTAATTACAAGTACAATGTTTAATCCAAACATAAACACACACACTAACACACACAGCCACACCATGGTTGCCCGCGGCGGTGCTTGGCGGCAGCAGCCACCACCTCACGGTGGTGGTGGCGGATCTCTGATTTTCTTACCATACGTTGTGCAAACAACTTCACAAACACACCCAATCAAAAGATTTTCTCTCTATCTCCAGCTAAACTATCTGTCACACGTCACAAACATAATCACGGCCCACCTGGTGGCGTGCAAAGACGAAGGCATCAAGGTTTTTGGCGATGACAGCCACGCCGGTCGGGAGATACAGCGGCGGCGTGAGATGTCGATGGTTGTAATGGCTGGAGCAGGGACCTGAGTGGTCGAATCGAGCCAAACAACAGTGGTGGTCGTGACCGAGAAGAAACCACCGCGAAACGAGGTAGCGCTGACAACAATTAAACAATAGAATAGAAGCGGCAGGACAGTAGCGCTACAGCAGAGTGGTGGCAGAAGCTTCGCTCGTCTAACTCCTCACTGCCCCGCACAAGCCATTCACAACTCCAAAATCCGGTATCGGTGGTCCTTTTTGGACACAGCGTCGCCGGCAGGGAATAGCGACCTGGTTGGATCGGGAAGATAATGAGGAGAAGGAAGATGGAAGATGGCAACTAGGGAGTCACAAGGTGGTGGCGGCTACATCACTCATGGCGGCTGGAACATTTTAGGTTTAGGGTTTGACATGGTAAGGGTGGCGGGTTATATCCCCGACCACTTTAAATCTTTCGCATGATTCCAACTCTGGTCCCTCCAGCTCCAATTTAATTCGAAATAGATCAATAATTTACCTTTCTAACCCCTGCCATCTAAAATCTTTACAACTCAACTCTATATGTTACCATTTAGTCCCTAAGCCTCCAAAATCTGTTCAATTTAAGTCTCAATAGATTACCAAGTAGTCCCTATCCTCATAATTGTTTATAGAACCAATCCAAAACTTACACATTTAGCCCCCGACTTCTAATATTGTAACATTTAACTCCTCGAGACCAACTATTATTATATAATTATTGATTTTAGGGCTAGTATCCATTCATCAACTTTATCTATTTATTTATTTAATAACCGAGGTGTTACAACTCTCCCCCCACTTAAATTGAATTTCGTCCTCGAAATCATTCCTTGCCCTTCCTTGCACATCCAACCACTCTAGTAACATGGTCACCATCATGGGCACACCCTATCCCTCCCAGGGAGACCGTGACCAATCTTCTCAAAACCCTAAATTCAGCAGGTGAACGAATTCTTGCCACAAGATCACATCAATTTCATCTGAATTCTGCTGCCTTAAGATGGTCAGAATTCCTGACTGGCCACTCTTACTGAATCACTATTGTCGTGTCCATCCTACTTGTCTCTCAGCTGCCTACTCATCTCCTGATAGCTCAAGGCTCCCGCTAGAGAAACAAAATCATAAATCCATTTATCCCTGTGATTCACTTATACTTGGCCAAAACTCATATAATCTTGATGCAAGTAGCTTAGCATGCCCCATGCTATCCATGACTCTAACCATACATGAAATCCTAAAATACCATTTCCACTGGAGACCCAAAACTGTTTGAAACATTGATCTGCTTGAAAACATTGAACTGCCTGAAACCCTGAATTGCCTGAAACACTAAAGTGCCTGAACAATGAACCGACTGAAACACTGAACTACCTGAACACTGAACTAACTGAAACAACAAAAACTACCTGAAACACTGAACTGACTGAAACACTGTACTACCTGAACTCTGAACTGCCTAAAGCAGTATGTTGCCACATGGCTGCTCTCCAAGATCTAACGAGATCTCCCTGGTCTCAGTTCGTTCACCAATTATCTGAAATACCGAGTTCCATCCCGACTGCGGAGCCAAAGGACTCCCTACTTAGTCGCCTCACACAACTTCTAAACGAAATCCTTCTCTGAAACTAACTGCTACTAGTTATCTTGTCACTGTGGCCCTAACGACCTTCTGACCTAACTAATCGATTCCATACATCGAATCCTGAGGTTACCCAACCACGGCTAAAAGCGATTGCTACATGACCAATTGTAGCCTTATATAACAAGCAACCTTAAACAATCCATTGCTTTCTCGATCTCAAAACTGCAGTGGCGTTCCTACAGTCTTATCACTGGCTCAACTAGATCTTGTCTCCTTTTCGAGACAACGTCTGGTACGAAAAGTGTTGGTGACATCTACGAACCATCTGCTGCTAACAACAGGGTCCCTAACCCCCATGACAAACTGAAGTCTCACAAACTCTGAATTCATGAAACATCAACGTACGGGCCTTTATCAAGACTGCTATCTCAGTGCATAATGCACTCGACTTCTCATCACAAATCTCTATAATGTCCTCCATAATCACACGGAGGATCACAGGAGTCTGGTCAATGATAATGTGCATAATTCTCAGATGGAATGAACTCCCTCATCTGATCATCAATCTGCCCGGCTCCAGAGTCCGAGCCTGATCCCTCGTCGACACCAGAACTACCATCTGGTCTACCACGTAGCATCACTATATCGGTAATACACCATCACTAACATCACAATACTTATCAAAACTCGAGGGATCTCACACACTACAATTTCCCTGGTCTTATCTCATCCTTCCTTGATTCGAGTACAGATCCTCTGCTTTCAGTAGTACGGGCCCATACTACCTTCCACATCTATCCGTACTTTCCTCAAGTACTGCCTCGACTCCACCAAGTCACTTATACTGCTACCGATCTCTGCTACTCTCATCCTAGGCTTGCCCTAGGGAAATCTCTTACTCTACCCAATCCAGTCCTCAACTGTTGAAGGCCTCCTTGTAATGCCAATTAGCCATTACCTGAATACCATCACATGTGGCAAGGCTCAGATAATCCTTCGAGTAAAAGACTCGTCCCTACAACGGTTAGACTCAAATAAGAGTTGCGCAATAGGGCCAAATCTAGCTCCCATCACTTCGAGTCCCACAAAGCACAAAGCAAGCAGCATTCAGACACAGGAGACTACTCAAGCAATTATATCCTCATAACAAGAAACTGTACTAGCATACAATGCTAAGCTCATACTATCAGGCATAACCTACACAGACTATCCTACTGATGTCTACTCAATACTAGCATGCAATTCTCATAAAAGTGAAACACATGTAGCAGGCACATAAGGCATCCTCCTAGATCCTTAGTCCAATTCTAGCATGTTGTTCTACTGAAATTGTAACTGATAAACATAACATGGACTTGTATGGGTAATTTGGGAGTACTTACTTGAGCTCGGCTGATTGCATGCACCACACCCTTTTTCTCTTTTCAAAATTCTTTTCGCTTTTTCTAAATCTCTTTTCTTTATACTTTTTCTGAAATTGTTTTCTTTCTCAAAATTCTTTTGTAACCATGGTTTTTCTCTTGAAAACTTTATACCACTTTCTTAGTTTGAGTTCATACACACCCGAAAATGTGCCCAAATCCCTCAAACCAAGGCTCTGATACCAACTTGTAACATCCCAAAAATACAGTCTGAAAATTTCGTTTAATTTAATAATAAAAACCATAGTCAATAAACCTAATATAAAAATCATAAGCAATGTATCTCAAAATACTAAAACAACTGTCAAGTATATCAGAGTATAAACATCCCAGGTTGAACAAATGGTGTGTGCACTGCAATCTTCCCGAGCTCTAATTTTGAAAACTGAGTAACTGAAAAATGTAAGCACGAAGCTTAGTGGGCTCCCCCAAACTACCAAATACCATACAATAACATATAAACACATATTGGGCCTTGCCCACTGCATCGGACCGAAGTCCGGAACTAACCATGGCCTTGCCCTCTGCATCGGACCGGAGTCTGGAAATTGCATCGGACCGAAGTCCGGAAACTAACTAGGGCCTTGCCCTCTACATCGGACTGAAGTCCGGAAACTGCATCGAACCGAAGTCCGGAACTAACTACATCAGACCGAACTCCGGAACGGACTGGGACCTCGTCCCCAGCATCGAACCGAAGTCTGGAGACTGACAATGCATAGCATAGCATAAACATATCAACTAGCATGAATACATATACAGCATACTGCATCGGACCAGAGTCCGGAACACATAACACAAAACATGCTTGAATCACAAAGACATCAAGCACTCTAACTACTGCATCGGACCGAGGTCCGGAACTACTACTAACTAAACGGGCCGCCATTGTGGCCATAGACCCGTTCCTACTGGAAGGAAACTCACCTCACACTGCTGAAGTCCCACAGACTCAATCCCACACTGCTAAAGTCCCGCAGACTCGACCCCAACTGCTAGATGACAGATTCCCGATCTGTCAACATCAAAATAACACCCAATTAATAATTGGGTTCCACTACATAACTATAATTACATACTTTGGATAATTAATACATTACCCCAAGCTTGGCTTACCCAAGCCCAAGGTCCAATCCATAGGCCCAAAGTTAACTAGGGATCAAAGCCCAACATATGGCCCAATTTTCTAAATTGGGCCCAAACCTCTACATGGGCTTCCCTTAAGGCCCAATTGTCTAGTCCAATCCAACATGTCTCATTCTAAGGGCCCAATATCATACAACTCTCTCGGCCCAAACTATGGCTCATCTATGGCCCAATTTTCCAAATTGGGCCCAATCCTTCATTAGGGCCTTACCCTAAAGCCCAACTAAATATTCTAGTCCATAATCATTCTTGGATGGCCTATTATTAGCCCAATTACCAATTACCCAATTGAAAAGCCCAACTCAAGGCCCATTTGACATTAGGGTTTCACATAAAATGACAATTAGGGTTAAGTGTTTCTCACTTAACCCATTAAGGGCTTAACCCACTAAGGACTTAATCCACTAATGACTTAATCCATTAAGTCCACTATTGCTTAGATTAATTTCTGCCAATGGTATTATTTAATATTTCATTTATTAAATAATTCTCGTGTGTGTCCTGATAAATTCTCAAATATTAGGATTTTCTCAATTAGCCCATTAAGGACTTGATCCATTAATTCCTTTACTCTACTAGATAAATGGCATGGAATAATTTGGGCTTAATTCACAATCCAATCCCAATGGCCCACAAGTGGGCCCAATAAGTCTAAGGCCCAATACTCATAATTAGGGTTTTCAACCCAAACATGGCCCAATAGGCCCAAAACCAATCTCTAAGCCCATTAGGGTTTGCAAGTGGGGCACCACCTACTACCACCTCAGGTAGTGGTGGTCAATGGCAGCTTGCGGCG
The DNA here is from genome assembly GCF_051521515.1 of Lactuca serriola. Taxonomy (NCBI): domain Eukaryota; kingdom Viridiplantae; phylum Streptophyta; class Magnoliopsida; order Asterales; family Asteraceae; genus Lactuca; species Lactuca serriola. Next base: position 16,716,179 of record NC_136415.1, on the reverse strand, counting down.
GCGGCCACCACCTTACGGTGGTGGTTATTATTATTTTTATTATTAACCAAAGCTAATTACAAGTACAATGTTTAATCCAAACATAAACACACACACTAACACACACTAACTAACACACACACAGCCACACCATGGTGGCCGGCGGCGGTGCTTGGCGGCAGCAGCCACCACCTCACGGTGGTGGTGGCAGATCTCTGATTTTCTGACCATACGTTGTGCAAACAACTTCACAAACACACCCAATCAGAAGATTTTCTCTCTATCTCCAGCTAAACTATCCGTCACACGTCACAAACACAATCACGGCCCACCTGGTGGCGTGCAAAGACGAAGGCATCAAGGTTTTTGGCAATGACAGCCACGACGGTCGGGAGATACGGCGGCGACGTGAGATGTCGATGGTTGTAGTGGCTGGAGCAGCGACCTGAGTAGTCGAATCGAGCCAAACAACGGTGGTGGTCGTGACTGAGAAGAAACCACCGCGAAACGAGGCAGCGCCGACAACAATGAAACAGTAGAATAGAAGTGGCAGGACAGTATCGCTACATCAGAGTGTTGTCAGCAGCTTCACTCGTCTAACTCCTCACAGCCCCGCACAAGCCATTCACAGCTCCAAAATCCGGTATCGGTGGTCCTTTTTGCACACAGCGTCGCCGGCATGGAATAGCAACCTGGTTGGATCGAGAAGAGAATGAGGAGAAGGAAGATGGCAACTAGGGAGTCACAAGGTGGTGGCGGCTACATTACTCATGGCGGCTGGAACATTTTAGGTTTTAGGTTTGACATGGTGAGGGTGGCGGTTATATCCCCGACCACTTTAAATCTTTCGCATGATTCCAACTCTGGTCCCTCCAGCTCCAATTTAATTCAAAATAGATCAATATTTTACCTTTCTAACCCCTGCCATCTAAAATCTTTACAACTCAACTCTATATGTTACCATTTTGTCCCTAAGCCTCCAAAATCTGTTCAATTTAAGTCCCAATAGATTACCAAGTAGTCCTTGTCCTCATAATTATTTACAGAACCAATCCAAAACTTACACATTTAGCCCCCGACTTCTAATATTGTAACATTTAACTCCTCGAGACCAACTCTTATTATGTAATTATTGATTTTAGGGCTACTATCCATTCTTCAACTTTATCTATTTATTTATTTAATAACCGAGGTGTTACATATTGTCTTCTTTTGAAAAAAATTCCATTGTTGGTACCAAGAGAGTTACGCTTGCCTTTGTTTCACCTGCGATGCTAGTGGTATGGTTTGAGAATGGAATCCGGTGATGTAATTGGTGATGGTCGGTGCTTTAATATTTCTCACGAGTTCAACATCAAGACTGAATGCAAATCTTTTGGTGTTTTGTAGGTGGGTGTTCCTTAGAGATGGTAGTATGCTTATTGAAATCGATGATGTACTACGGTTGTTCAAATTAACAGTGGAACTCGAGCATTCCTCATCCTAACAAAATCAAGCAATATAAAAAGTTAAACTAAAGATTTCTGATTTGAAACTTAGGATTGCATATTTTTGTATATGTAACATCCCTAATTTTCAGAACAAAAAAAAGACTTTCTTTATGCTTTAAAATTCATAATATCTTTATTTACAAAAAAATCTCAGTATATTTAAAACATTTTAAGTACACATGATTATCTCACAAATAATAGAACTCTAAAGATGTCATAATCGATACACAACATATGTTACAACGTAAAGACCTAATGGTCTTGAACACTATAGCCCAAACCTAATAATCCAAAAGGCCTAAATACCAAATTATCCCTCTAAGGCCCAATTCATGGACCAATTTTCCAAATTGGGCCCAAATCCCATTGTAGGCATTCACAAATAATATACAGCCCAAAACCTGATGGCCCAATTTGGCCTAAGGAAACTAAGCCCAAAAGATGACCCAAACCGAAGACCAAACATAGAAATCCAATCCTACTGAGTACGTGGGGCGTACTCACCTGTACGCTAAGCGTACACGCTAAATGGCTTGTATGTCGTGCGTATAGACTTGTAAGCCTAGCGTACTCACCCATTAAGCCAAAACCCTCATTAAGCACTTAATGCTTAAGAACAGAAGTCCAAACCACAGATCTAAACCCCAATAAACGTCTAGAACCATAAAGTCACTGAATTGGTGACTTTACATGCCCCAAAAGGACCCAACTTCAAGATATAGCACTTTACTTTCACTAAATGGACATAATCTCATGCATGGGTGATTCTAAACCTTAAAGGTGCTGACTTTATGGACTTTGAACCTCAAAAACACCAAGAGTGGCAACTCATAGCTCCTAGGGTGGTGCCAAACCACTAGATCTCATTCATGATGGGGCCAAAAAGGGTCCAATCCCCATAAATACTAGATCTAAGCTTCTAATGAGCAAGGTCAAAGATTTTTACCTCAAACAAATTGGAAATAAAGCAGAGAATCAGGATCCACAAGCTCTTCCTTGATCCAAAACCTTGCACCAAACTCCTTCTTATTGAATACGAACCAAAACACACTAAGATGCACACAGTGAGCTCAAAAACACAACAATGGAGGCTAAGGGACAATTTCTAGGGTTTTGGGGGCTTGGAGGCTGGTAAACAGGCCAACTCTAAAGACTTAAAGTGCTTATATAGGGTACAACACCCTAAATTAGGGTTTCCACTAACTCCTCGTATGCCCCGCGTATTCCTCGTACACCCAGCGTACGATGTCTCGCATTCCCGATCCACCCTTCGCAATACGCTAAGCGTACACCACATTACACCTCACGTACTACCCTTCGCACAAGTATGCCCCGCGTACTAGAGTCTCCTCTTAAACCCTAAAACACTCTGAATGTCATAACTTCTTCATTATAAATCCGATTTCGACGATCCTTATTTCCATGAAAAGGTAACGAGAAGATCTACACTTTAATCAACTCATACTTGACTTACACTTTCTTGAACAAAATGCAATTTCCATAAAATCTAGAGCTAACATATTACCAAAATACCCTCTAGATCCAAAACCCAAATAGAACACCTGAATCATCTAAATTACATCATCCACCTCCAAGTGAGTCCAAAACTCAATTCCTCAAGGGTCATAAGCCTGCTAATTCTCAATACTTGATAACCACCTCGAAAAGGAAAATGATTCGGAACAGGGCGTTACAACGAAGTACACAGTTAGCAGCTTCAATATGACTAACTCTAGGATATCCAACAAATTGGATCAAGGTGTTGATAGCGTAAGTAATATCTGGTCTTGTGGCTTGTAAATACAAGAGTCTCCCAACAAGTCTTCTGTATTGATTCTCATCTACCCGTGATTCATTATTTCTTTTGTCCAATTTCAAATTTTTCTCGATGGGGAACAAAATTGGACGACATCTGAACAGAATTGTTATCGAGATTATGAAAGCAATTATGATTGAATGATTGAAAAGTAAGAACACAACGAGTAAATATTAATCAGATCTTATATTGATGAAGACTGATTACAATGCTTTAAGCAGAAAGAATACTCGAGTTCAAAAGTCCTTTCTACTTCTATCCTCAGTCCCTATTTATAGGAAATCTGAGTGTACAAAAAATATACTAAGTCTATTACAATACACTTCGCATAATACTGTGACTTAGTAAAATAACTAATATGCGAAACTAAAAGAAACAACCACTTCGACTTTTTACAATACATAGACTCTACAATCCCCCCCCTTTGTAAACAGTCGAAGCTATTCAGTTCATGAGTCTCTGAAAAGCTGAGTGAATTGTCTTTCGCACTTCAGCATACCAAGTAATAACCTTTTTCAACTCTCTCTTGTCTCCTTCATTATTCTTCTTGCAATTATTCATACGAACAATGTAACACCGTAAATTTCAAAACAATTTTTCGCATTTTATAAAAGCATAATTCATTTAGTATTCATAAAAACATCAGTGTTTGAAACTCAAATCCATAACATATAAAAATCCCAAGATCTCATAACATAAAAATCCCGTGTGTGTACTGATTAGGCCGGCGCCTTCCCGCGGTCATCACTAGTACCTGAAACAAATAACACCAAACACTGTAAGCACAAAGCTTAGTGAGTTCCCCAAAATACCACACATAGCACATATAAGCCACTCGAGGCTATAACTCTGTGGGTCCGTGGACCCTACTCTGTGAACCCTCTGGTTCTAACTCTGTGAACCCTCTGGTTCTAAGTCTGTGAACCTTCCGGTTCCAACTCTATAAACATGCACAGCATAAATCACATAGAAATAATGCAGTACAACACATAACATACATATATCATACAAATACTCTGTCACCTAGCTCTGATTACCTACTCAAGGTAAAGTATAGTGAGAAGACTCACCTCGCGTATCTCGATAACTCGCGAATCCCTGAAATCACTAGTGCTCGATCTCCCGAGCAATAGTCCTCCTATAACACAATACATCTCTAATTAACACTTTCCCAACTAAGGTTGACTAACCCTATCAAGTCAACACTGGACAACTCTGGTCAACGGTCAACTCAACTCGCCGAGTCTGGCGTGGACTCGCCGAGTCTCTATGGGGACCCGATTCCTCTGAGTCCCTTCCGACTCACCGAGTCACTCACCCGACTCGGTTACTCAAACCCTGGTTCGAAATCACTAAACAACCCGCACCAACTCGTCGAGTTTGGAAATGGACTCGGCGAGTGCATTCCATGCACAACCCCAAACGACCTTCTGAGGTCAGATCTGCTTCACTAACTCATAGATCCAGTCCTTCCAAGCTTATTCATCACGTAAAGTTCATGTCTTGGCGCTCATAACACACCTAATGACTCATAAATGGTGTTTTGACCTCAAGCACAAAGACCCCAATCCAAAACCTCCATGGATTCATAAAAAGCTTGGACAAAGGGACACTCTGGACCTCAAAGGGTCCAGATCCAGAACCTAACTCTCTTAAGGGACCAAGGAAGCACTAGATCTAGCCACAAAAGGGCTCAATAAGTCCTAAATCAACATGAACATCACCATAATAGAGAATGGTTCGAAAAATAGTACCTCAAACGTGATGTTCTGGACCTCAGATCTTTAGGAAGTTGTTCCTCTTGTTTCCCCTTGGCTATTGCTTCCTTTCCTTTGCTAGATAACACCTCCAAGGTCAACAATGGCTCCTTATCTCACTCCAAACGCTCAAGCTCACTAGGGTTTCACTATGGGGACTGGTGAGCACAAATGACGGCCATAAGGCCCTTTAAATAGGCCCCAAACCCGAGAAATTAGGGTTTCATTAAATAGCGCAGACTCGCCGAGTCCACCAATGTGACTCTCGAGTCCGGTCATTAATCCGAGTGAGAAATCGCGTCTCTACTCGGCGAGTCTTCGCACCAACTCGCAGAGTTCTTCCACAAAACTCAAAATAAAATGAATAAATATAATACCTGAAATTCCGGATGTTACAATTCTCCCCCACTTGAATCTGACTTCGCCCTCGAAGTCTCATTCCTGAAATAGCTCCGGAAGCTGCTCCCGCATCTCACGCTCTGGCTCCCAGGTCAACTTGGATCCTTCCGATGTTGCCACTGAACTTGTACTAGAGGCACCTCCTTGTTCCTCGGAACCTTGATCTTTCGATCCACAATCGCAACTGGTCTCTCTGCGTAGTTCAGGCTCGCATCCACCTGATTGTCCTCCAACGGCACTACCGCCGACTCGTCGGCTATACACTTCCTCAACTGAGACACATGGAAGGTATTATGAATTCGCTCCAATTCCGCAGGTAGCTCCAAACGATACGCTACCCTGCCCACCCTCGCGACCACTCTGAACGGCCCAATATATTGGGGCCCTAGCTTGCCCCTCTTCCTGAATCGGATCACTCCTTTCCAAGGAGATACCTTCAGGAGAACATAATCACCGACCTGGAACTCGAGCTCGGATCGACGTCTATCCGCATAACTCTTCTGGAGGATCTGAGTGCTCAACAATCTCTGCCTGACCCGTTGTATCTGCTCTGTCGTCTGAAGCACAATCTCTGTGCTACCCATAACACGCTGCCCGACCTCTCCCTAGCAAATGGGGGTCCCGCACCTCCTCCCATACAACAGCTCAAAGGGTGGCATACCAATGCTCGAATGATGGCTGTTGTTGTAGGAAAACTCTGCCAAGGGCAAATACGTGTCCCAACTCCCCCCGAAGTCCAACACACATGCCTGGAGCATGTCCTCGAGCGTCTGAATCGTCCGCTCACTCTGTCCGTCAGTCTGGGGGTGATATGCGGTACTAAAATGCAGCCTAGTACCCAACTCCTCGTGAAACTTCTTCCAGAATCTGGAAGTAAAACGCACATCCCGATCTGAAACAATCGAGATTGGCACTCCATGCCGAGATACAACTTCCCTCACATACATCTATGCTAATTTCTCTGCGGAAGAACTCTCACTGATAGCAAGGAAGTGGGCGCTCTTTGTCAACCTGTCCACAATCACCCAAATTGCATCGACTCCCCTAGCAGTCCTTGGCAATTTGGTGATAAAATCCATAGCAATTTGTTCCCACTTCCATTCGGGAACCTCCAACGACTGCAACTTACCATGCAGTCTTTGGTGCTCGGCCTTAACCCTACGGCAGGTTAAGCACCTTTCCACAAACCACGCAACATCCCTCTTCATACAGGGCCACCAATACTCTCTCCTCAGATCTAAATACATCTTAGTGGCCCCAGGATGGATCGAGAATTTCGACCGATGAGCCTCTTCCATCAAAATGGTACGCGTCCCTCCCATAAACGGTACCCATATACGCCCCTGAAATGCCATAAGCCCCCACCATCAGTAACGAACTCCGATACCAATCCAATAACTCGCTCTCTCTTCTGGTTCTCCGATCTCACGGCCTCAGCCTGTGCTCCACGAATGGTGTCCAACACCGGAGCCATCATGGTCAACCGCAAACATACATCCCGTAATGGGGCGCTCTCCGCCCTGCGACTCAGGGCGTCAGCTACCACATTAGCCTTGCCCGGATGGTATAAGATCTCACAATCATAATCCTTGACCACATCCAACCACCTCCTCTGCCGCATATTTAGGTTAGGCTGATCCATCAAATACTTCAGGCTCTTATGGTCTGTGTATATCGTACATCGAACCCCATACATATAGTGACGCCAAATTTTGAGGGGGAACACCACTGCCCCCAACTCTAGATCATGGGTGGGATACCTCGTCTCATGAGGCTTCAGCTGCCTCGATGCATATGCTATCACATGCCCTCTCTGCATCAGGACCGCTCCCAACCCCAAGATCGACGCATCACAGTATACCACAAAGTCCTCCATCCCCTCTGGGAGGGCTAACATCGGGGATTCGCATAACCTTTGGTGAAGCGTCTCAAAGGAGGCCTGCTGCTCGGGGCCCCATGAAAAAGCGACACCCTTCCGGGTCAACCTGGTGAGTGGCACTGCGATCTTAGAGAAATCTATGATAAATCTCCGATAATAACCTGCCAAACCTAAGAAACTCCTGATCTCGGAGGGTGACCTCGGCACCTCCCAACTCATCACTGCCTCAACTTTGGCCAGGTCGAACAATATCCCTTTCTGGTTAACGAGATGCCCTAGGAACTGGACCTCTCGCAACCAGAAATTACACTTGGAGAATTTGGCATAAAGCATCTCTGATCTCAGAACTCCGAGGATCTCCCTCAGATGCTCCTCATGCTGCTCTCTAGACCTCGAATATACCAAAATGTCGTCGATGAATACAATCACCGACCGATCCAACATCGGCCTGCACACTCGGTTCATGAGATCCATGAACACTGCTGGAGCATTGGTGAGTCCGAAAGGCATCACCACAAACTCGTAATGCCCATATCGCGTCTTGAACGTTGTCTTCTGGATGTCCTCATCCCGCACCCTCACCTGATGATATCCAGACCTCAAATCGATCTTGGAGAACCAAGATGCTCCCTGCAACTGATCGAACAAATCGTCGATCGTCGGCAACGGGTAACGGTTCTTGACCGTCAGCTTGTTCAACTCCCGGTAATCAATACACATCCGGTGCGAACCATACTTCTTCTTGACAAAAAGGATAGGCGCTCCCCACGGTGAGCTGCTCGGCCGAATAAATCCCTTTCCCAGCAGCTCCTGAAGCTGCGGGGATAACTCTTGCATCTCTGGAGGTGCAAGGTGATAAGGCACCTTGGCAATATGTGTGGCCCCCGGAACCAAATCGATACTGAACTCCACCTGCCTCACGGAAGGCACACCCGGCAACTCCTCTGGAAATACATCCGGAAACTCACGCACTATCGGGACCTCCTCAACTGACCTCGGCCTCTCTGCATCAACCCGCGTATCCATCACATACGCCACAAAGCCCTTACAACCCTGCTATAGACACTGCCTCGCCCTAGAGGCCGAACAAAACGCTGACCCAGAACGTGTACCCTCATCGTACACCGTAAGAACTCCCCCACTGGGGTATCATATGGTCACCAGCTGTCGCTCGTAGTCGATAACCGCATCGAATCTGCTCAACCAGTCCATGCCCACAATGACACATACATCACCCATAAATCAATCTGGAACTCAACACCGAAAATCTCGAATACGCACCCACGGATCACCTCCGTGGCATATATCACTCTCTCGTTAACTATGGAAACTCTCAGAGGCCGACTCAACGCCTCACGACTAATACTGATGTGCTGACTAAAATCCAAAGATACAAAAGACCGACTCGCACCCGAGTCAAATAACACCAAGGCAGGTACATAATTCACAAGAAAAGTACCTACGCATAACATAATATAAGCATAATATATCAACATCAAAATAAATACACGAGAGAATATATACCAGCCACGACATCGGGCGTTGTGCGGACCTCCTCTGCGGTCAACTGAAAGGCTCTCCCTCTTGCCCTCGGCGTCTCGGCCTTCAGTGGCCGACTCTCGGTAGCTCTGATGGCGGCAGGGGCAGATCCCTAAGGTGCTCCCTGAGTTGATCCCCGCAACTGCGGACACTCTTCTTTCCGGTGTCCGGTTTGGTTGTAGTGGAAACACACTGCAAACCCCTTGGGGCAGTCCTTGGCCATATGCCCCTCCTTGCCACACTTGTAGCAAGATCCAGCTCTACAAACTCCATCATGACCCTTGCCGCACTTTCCACAAGTGCGGCCCTTCTGGCTCCCTAATTTGGGATCAGTGGGCTTGGCCCGCTTGGCTGTCGGCCGGGACTGTGCTGGTCGCCGATCCCTCCCCTGAGACTCCGCCTCCTCCCTAGCCTGAGTCTCTAGCTCAATCTCTCTCTTCCGGGCATTTGCCTGAAGCTCGGAAAATTTCCGGTACGAGGAGTTCACCACGAACTCCCGAATGTCTCTCCTCAAGATACTCAAATATCGGCTCATACGTGCGTGCTCAGTAAACACGTGCTCAGGGCAGAACATCGCCCTCTCGTGGAACATCCTGGTAATCACCGTAATAGACTCAGTACCCTGCTTGAGGGTCAGAAACTCCTGGGCCAAACGCTCCCTCTCCACCTGGGGAACGTACTCATCTCGGAACATGGCAGTGAACCTCTCCCAGGTCACTGCCGCAAGCTCAGCAGGCGTAAAGTGCGCCGTCACAAACTTCCACCAGTCCTTCGCTCCCAAGCGAAGCTGGTTCAGCGCGAACCGGACTCTCAAATTCTCAGTAGATGAGAAAGTAAAGAAACACCCCTCTATGTCTGAAATCCATCTCATAGCCGCCACCGGGTCCTGGGTCCCATCAAACTCCGGCGGTTTTGTGTTGCTGAACTCTCGGAACAGCAACGCATCACCACCCTGCGGCCTCGCGGCAACAATAGCTGCGGTGGCCGCTGCAACACCAGCCTCAGAAAAGAGCAGCATAATGCTCGTCGAAAGTCTCAATCAACGTGGTCTTAATAGACCCGAACATCTCTGGTATCTCTGCCCTGATGGCCGCAGCCACCTCCTCATGGATGATCCGGCGGATCTCCTCATCACTGTCCCCACTGCTCTCAGGCATAAGACGTGTCCTCACCATGATCTACCTCTGAAATACAACATACGATAAATTAGAATCCATTCGAGCATACTCACACTCGACAACTCATCCCTCCTTGATCCTTGGCATTCCAAAGATTCTTACTTGGGCTGTACACCGCCCCGGTGCTTTCAGTAGTACGGGCCCAATACTATTGTCCGCACCGTATCAGAATACACCCCAAGTCCTCCTCTTCGGATCCCAAGTTCCAAGAACTCTATTATGCATAATCCACTCTCTAACAGATCTCTCATAAGCTCCTCGCTGCTACCTAATCACTCTCAAGCATCTCATAGCAGCTCACCTCTCCCTAGGCTAAGGCATCACAAATCAGGCCACTCTAGTCCTAATAGGAGTACCTAGCCTACTCTAGCATGGTAATACATCATATCAATATCATAACACATATTATGAGGGTATCTTGGGAAATCACCGTTCGGGCGCGGACTGATCGTAAACACGACTCTGCTCTACGTTTTTCCAAAAATCTTTTACTCCTTTTTTTTAAATATTTCTCAAATCCTCAGTTTGAGTTCAAATACGCCCGAAGGTGTACTCGAATCCCTCAAACCAAGGCTCTGATACCAACTTGTAACACCGTAAATTTCAAAACAATTTTTCGCATTTTATAAAAGCATAATTCATTTAGTATTCATAAAAACATCAGTGTTTGAAACTCAAATCCATAACATTAAAAAATCCCAAGATCTCATAACATAAAAATCCCGTGTGTGTACTGATCAGGCTGGCGCCTTCCCGCGGTCATCACTAGTACCTGAAACAAATAACACCAAACACTGTAAGCACAAAGCTTAGTGAGTTCCCTAAAATACCACACATAGCACATATTAGCCACTCGAGGCTATAACTCTGTGGGTCTGTGGACCCTACTCTGTGAACCCTCTAGTTCTAACTCTGTGAACCTTCCGGTTCCAACTCTATAAACATGCACAACATAAATCACATAGAAATAATGCAGTACAACACATAACATACATATATCATACAAATACTCTGTCACCTAACTCTGATTACCTACTCAAGGTAAAGTATAGTGAGAAGACTCACCTCGCATATCTCGATAACTTGCAAATCCCTGAAATCACTAGTGCTCGATCTCCCGAGCTATAGTCCTCCTATAACACAATACATCTCTAATTAACACTTTCCCAACTAAGGTTGACTAACCCTATCAAGTCAACACTGGTCAACTCTAGTCAACGGTCAACGGTCAACTCAACTCGCCGAGTCTGGCGTGGACTCGCCGAGTCACTACGGGGACCCGATTCCTCTGAGTCCCTTCCGACTCATCGAGTCACTCACCCGACTCGGTTACTCAAACCCTGGTTCGAAATCACTGAACAACCCGCACCAACTCGTCGAGTCTGGAAATGGACTTGACGAGTGCATTCCATACACAACCCCAAACGACCTTCTGAGGTCAGATCTGCTTCACTAACTCATAGATCTAGTCCTTCCAAGCTTATTCATCACGTAAAGTTTAGGAAGTTGTTCCTCTTGTTTCCCCTTGGCTATTGCTTCCTTTCCTTTGCTAGATAACACCTCCAAGGTCAACAATAGCTCCTTATCTCACTCCAAACGCTCAAGCTCACTAGGGTTTCACTCTGGGGACTGGTGAGCACAAATGACGGCCATAAGGCCCTTTAAATAGGCCCCAAAACCAAGAAATTAGGGTTTCATTAAACAGCGCAGACTCGACGAGTCCACCAATGTGACTCGTCGAGTCCGGTCATTAATCCGGGTGAGAAATCGCGTCTCTACTCGGCGAGTCTTCGCACCAAATCGCCGAGTTCTTCCACAAAACTCAAAATAAAATGAATACATATAATACCTGAAATTCCGGATGCTACAAACAATAAAATTCGTATATTGCAAAGAAGTATATCTTTCAATCTCCGAGACCTTGAACAAAAATTTCTTGGGCTTACCCTTCGTATCTTTCCCTGAAAATACCATGCCAAAAGGTTTCAGGCATATTTCCCTATCAGCATACTTCGACAATACTGACTGGGTCAAGGTAGTTTCCCATGGGACATTCACCTCCCTTTCCAAGCTCGTTGCAAGTTCTTCATCGGTTAAGGCCAAGCAGTCATAATAGTTATCAATAAAAATCTTGACATGTGCGAAAACTTCAGTTTAAGATCCTTTGAGCTTGTGATCTTGCATGTGTTTCAAAATAAGAGCTACTTGGATAAGATCATTGCAGTTCATCAGAGGGAAGTCAGCTATCGTAAATTCATAATGTTTATTATCAACACGAACCACAAAATAGCGAAAATTCTGAAGCATGTATTCAAACATTGAATCTTTCTTAATTGTGAACACCTTTTTAATCTTCATCAAGGACCATACTTCACCTGGATTCTTTCCCAATACAGCATGAAATCTGATTTTCATGTGTATGTAGTCATCAGCATTATCAAACTTCTCACTTATCTTGTACCGAGCTGTTATGAATAACATTTCATTAATCGGAAAATCCAACTGGCATTTGTCCGAATTAGCTATGTCATAGCTTCTTTTTGGATTTTTGTCAAACTCATGCATCTCACTCCCCACCACCTTCGATTCTATAGTTTCATAAGAATAAAGCTTCGCAGGATCTCCTTTATTCATTGTGGGTGGATCACTTGCCCTTTGCCTCATTATGCTCTGAACTTGCCTCAGCCTTTCCATTTCAGCCTCTGCTTCAGCTTTCTTCTCCTGTTCGACTTTTCATACATAATCCCTTTCCCTTTCCCACATCATCAGTTGGAGGTTTCGCACTAGAACTTCCTCCTTCTTTTGACCCAATAGATATTCCTTTGGCTATTGGTCTCGTGGTCATTATTGTTTAGGAAATCAGCATAGTGAATATTGGAAGAGTAGTTTTGAGCTGAGTGGATATCACTTTCCCCACAGTCTTCGCATCATCCTCTTTACTTGTATTCTTCTCTCCACCTTGCAACCCTGTGAAAGCAGGTGGGGCATTCTTCGGTAGTAAAGAGGTAAAGTTGGCAATTGGGGCAAGTGCCTTCTGAATTGCTTGTTCCAAAGTATTGACTTTGAGAGACAAGAATTCAGGAGTAAGAATCGTCTGAGATGTAGGTTGCGAAACCAAGGTTTTCAAATCAGTCACCAGTTGAATCAACTTATCAAATTTCTCCTTGGTTTCTTTCTGATTCGCTTCAAGAATCGGAGCAGGAGATTGAAAATCATTAATAACTTTGTTCAGGGCTGTTGCAATCACATCAACCCTCTTCTGTACTTCCAAATTTTGAGAAGTAATATCTTGAAGCTCCTTTGCAAGTTCTTTATTTAATTCCTCAATTTTAAAGTTGACATCCTCCCTAACTTTCTTTACATCCTGCACAAAAAGAACGTGACGTTCTTTTGCAACAGTCTTCAATTCCTTAACAACACCATTAAATGAACTCGCTTGAGCTTGAATGCGAAGCTCATTATTCTTATCTAACTGATCAACTTTATCAAGGATTCGCTTTTCATCTTCCTTAATCAGATATTCCACCTCTACTCCAGACATGGTTGACTTTGAACCCGAATCCGCTTGGGATTGAATGATTGCATTTAATTTGCGATTCAAGATTTTAAACTGCTTACCTGACATAAGCATATGATCAGGTATCTCTTCTTCTTCGGAATCAAAATGCAGAGCCTCAAAAATCCCTCCAAAACCTCCTCCTTCGGTTTCGTCATCTGACATTGGTTGTGAAGACTGTGGAGTTTCGGGTGATTGTGATGGGAATAGAGTTGTAAAGGGATGTTGCAGGGCATGATCAAAAATGGATGAAGTGGTAATTGTAGGGGTTGGAAGAGAAAATGGTGGTAAGGAAGTAGATACCTTCGCAGATGAAAAAGGTAATGAAACAGATAGGCTAATGGGCAGGGTGGTTTCAACACTTGTGATAGGTACCCCTGTATCAGATACGTTGACAACCGTATCAGAAATACGTACCTCCTCAGAACCTGATTTGGTAGAGACTATTTCAAGTGGAATGGATTGTGTGGAAATTTGCGAAGTAGGTGTAATTGAAACAAGTGGAAGAGAAACGGTTACCGGTGTAGAAACAGGTGGTGTCTCTGGAACCACCTCTTCATCAAAAGACTCGTTGCGAACAATCAAATTCCGTTTCTTCAAAAGTGTTTGTTGCATCTGTTTCGCAACATCCTGAGCTCTTTTCCTCTTTGATCCTGGAGAAATAGGATCTGGAACACTTCTAATCGTTACCCCTTCCTGCTGACTTCTGTCTTGCGAATAGGAGAGGATTTGCGAATATTCTTTAGTACCCCAGATTTTGAGGGTATAGTTTCCTTCTTCTATTTTGAAGAAGTCGCATCTTTCTCAACCCATTCAGCTTGAGATTGTTGAATTTTCTCTTCCTTCTGAGAATTCTTCTTTTTCTTAGAGGTTTGTGCATTGACTTCCAATAATACTCCAGTCTGCACTGTTGGATCAAACGTCTTCATGTATCTTATCAAAACTTTGTGGGTGGATGATACCTTACGAAGCATCACATCTGGAATGCGAGCCACGTGTGTAAAGATATTTTCATCATCTTCCACCACCTTCGAAAATTGAAACAACGAGAATTCTGCAACCTCAGCACCTTCTGGGACTTGAATGCCTTCTTTTTCATATGCCTTTTCAAGAATAAGACTCCAATACCTTGCACACGAGATTCCTTTTTTCAGAATTCGTATTTTCAAGACTCTTTACGAACTCCTTCCACAACTGAGTTCCGTAATCCACACTGATATCGTAGTATAAGCCCATCACCATCGCATAAACTTCCATACGCCCCCTGTCAAGACCTATTGTTCTTCCTGTCAAACATCTGAGAAAAATGCCAAATAGAAAATTCCACATACAGGGTAATCCAGATTTTCGGAAATCACTGATCTTCTCAAGTGCTGGCTGATGACCCATCTCATTGAACATAAAGATGATTTGGGAATTGATGGGTTTGAAAAAGGGAGGGTTATTGGGAATGTTCAAGAATTCAATGAACATCTTCTTTGTAAGTCGAACCCTTTTGTTGTTCATCATGTTGAATGTAATCACGTCAGTGACATAGTTATAGGAAGCCGATGAAGCTGCCAATGACAACCATGTCATCGGAACTGAGAAAGAACTAAACATGGCGGTGGACAGTGGAGATCTTTTTAGTGCAACTATCAACATCTTCAGTCCTTCTGGGTAAGAAGAGACATTAGGATCGACTTGATAGTTGGTGCTTTGAATTTTCATGAGTGATTGTGAGAGAACCTCGTCTGTGTTGGATTGAGTGCCAGCCATTTTAGGGTTTGAACAAGATGAATATGAAGAAGATGAAGAAATTTAGGAGGGAGTATGTTTGTTCGTGTAACAGTATACAATGATCTTGAATCCCCCTTTTATAGGTAACCTGAATCGATTTGAAATTAAAGTGGGATGCATTTAATGTTATCCGATGTGGCACCTTGAAAATCGGACCATGACAGCAAAAAGGTAGCCATGCTGCAAAAAGTAGCTGTCACTTCTCCTAGAAAACCGAGTAGAATACCAGACGTCAAAAGTACACAGCCTGTCATTATCCCCCTTTATTGAATTATAACTGTTAGAACGCTTCGCATGGAGGCTAGGCTCTTTCGCTTTTGGGATGAGAAGCGAAGTCATATGCCAGACTTGCGAAATCTTCAGCCTAAGTTGGTAGTACTTAGAACCTCAAGGATTTCGTGAGTGCATGTGAGTCAATGAAATAAGATGAGAAGCAAGTTAAAAAAAATTGGAATTTTGTGATGTCAAAAATACAATTTGACACAAAGGCAGTAAAACCCCAGGCAAAGGTTGCTTCATTAATCATCAAGAGAGATGATCAACAGCTTGTGTATGTTACCGTGAATTACAATCGAATACTTTTTGATAAGGTGAGAAATTGTAAATGAAATTACTTGTATGACCAGTGTAGTCAGTGATAAGTCTGCTTTGGAAAATATTTATCATGACTAGGATATGCGAATGAAACTCACACTTAAATCATATTCAAAAAAAAAATGTTGTACTGGATCTTGTTGGGTAACAAACATCCTGGGTTGCGAATATTTGATCAAGAGCATGCATGTGAAATGAATATGATTTTGAGTTTCGAATTATGGTACAGAAACAAAATTTTCGTCAATTTCTGGAACAATGTTCCTCGTCAATTCCTTATAGTGTAGGATGTTTGGGTTTCACTTTCATCACGGATTCATGATGTCAGATCGTAAACACAGAATTTTTGTATATTTAAGTCTCGATGGGTTTGATCAGAGACCTCTCGGACATACGTCTTTGTGTATGATTTGTGTGAAGAATTTTGTGATGAAAAAGTTATAAGATCGAATGTACGTCTGTTATTTGTGGACCAAACAGAAAACGCTTAACTCATATGAGAAGAGTAAGGTAGCTCTTTTGACTAATGCGAATACAAGCCTTGTTGGGAAGAAATTTTCATGTGATAATTTCATTAAGGCTTTCTTTTCTCACACATAGAGCCATATGAGGCTTGAGTCAACATGTTGCAGCATGCTTTTAGGGACATCCTAACTAGTACAAAGTTGAAAGAAATGATACCTTCCCATAGAATCATATAAGCATGACTTCTTCGCATTAAGCCCTGGACTAAACTCAAAACACACAATGCTTAAAGAACAAAAAAAATATTTTTGTGATTTTTGAAATTTTCAAAAATAAAAACATAACAGAAATAAAATCTTTTTGGATTTTTGATTTTTCGAAAATGAAAAGAATAAAAAAAATCTAAAACACAAAAAAGAACGTTAAACTCAACCTTAGTTATCATGTGTGAATGCGAAGAAATGAGGATGCGAAGCCTCTGAATGAACAGTAACTTCTGAACGATTCCGACTCAGAGCTACTGAATGAACCTTTCATCCTTGAATTATTGATTTTGGAACTGAATTCGCATCAATCATTCCCAAACCTGCTAAAATTCTTACAAATGATTTTTCATCAAGAGGTTTAGTAAAAATATCAACAAGTTGTTCAGTGGTTTTAACAAAATGAATTTTAATATTCCCATGTTCCACATGATCTTTGATAAAATGATATCGAAGAGAAATGTGTTTTGTCTTTGAGTGTTGTACTGGATTATGACAAATGCAAATCGCACTTTGAGAATCACAATACAAAGGAATCTTTTTCATATTGATAGCATAATCACGAAGTTGACTTTGAATCCAAATGATTTGCGAAGTGCAAGCAGCAGCTGCAATGTATTCAGCCTCAGCAGTTGATATAGCAACACAAGTTTGCTTCTTCGATTGCCAACTCACCAACTTCTCATCCAACAGTTGACATCCACCACTTGTACTTTTCCTATCCAATGTACATCCTCTTAGATCAGAATCTGAAAAAGCTTGAATGAAAAATCCCGATTTCGAAGGATACCAAAGTCCTAACGAAACTGTCCCCTTAAGATAGCGAAAAATATTTTTCATTGCAGTCAAATGAGGTTCTCTGGGATTAGCTTGATATCTAGCACAATTACATATCGAAAACATAATATCAGGTCTACTTGCAGTTAAGTACAATAAAGACCCTATCATGCTTCGATAAAGTGTTAAATCAACAGCAGGAGCATCTAACGAAGGAGTTAGTCTTGTTCCCACTGCCATTGGTACTATCGGTTTCGTGTTGTTGGTCATTCCAAACTTTTCAAGCAAGTTCTTCGTGTATTTTTCTTGATTGATTAATATTCCATCCCTGTTATGTCTTATATTCAACCCAAGAAAATTATTAATTTTTTCCATCATACTCATTTCAAATTGACTCTTCATTAGATTTTCAAATTCAATTGACAATGCTGGGTCAATTGAGCCAAAAATAATATCATCAACATAAATTTGAACAAGCATAAGATGATTCCCAAATTTCTTGCGAAACAAAGTGGGGTCAACTGATCCTTGTTTAAATTTAGATTGTTTCAAGAAATTTGTAAGTGTTGCATACCAGTCTCTTGGTGCTTGTTTTAATCCATACACTGCTTTGTCTAGAATGTAGACATGATCAGGATGTTCCTCGTTTATAAATCCTGGTGGTTGTTCAACATAAACTGTTTCTTCAAGTTCTCCATTTAAGAATGCACACTTAACATCCATTTGAAAAACATCAAAGTCTTTGTGAGCTGCATAAGCTAAAAATATGCGAATTGCTTCGAGTCTTGCAATAGGAGAAAATGTTTCTTCATAGTCTATTCCTTCATGTTGTGAATATCCTTTAACAACTAGTCTAGCTTTATTTCGAATAATATTGCCATCTTTGTCGGTTTTATTTTTAAAAATCCATTTTAATCCGACAATTGAAACATCAGAAGGTTTAGGAATTAATCTCCAAACCTTGTTTCGTTCAAATTCAGCCAGTTCAGAATGCATGGCAACCACCCACTCTGAGTGTTCCATAGCATTCTTTACTGTCTTTGGCTCTATTTTCGAAATAAAAACATTAAACATACAAAATTCTTTGTTCGCATTCAGTACCTCATTTTTCGCACGAATTTGAGCTCTTGTCAACACACCATCATGTGGATTCCCAATTATCTGTTCTTTGGGATGATTCTTTGTCCATTTCTCAAATGGTGGAAAATCAGGATTAAATTCCAATGGTGCATCTTCGTACACATCTTCATTCTCAGATCCTGCAACAGAAAAATTATCATTTAATTCATGAAATTCATCATTCTCATCAAGATTAAATTTCTCTGTTGTATCATGCTGCTCCTCAACATAATGTTCATCTTGATGCTCCCCCTCAAAATGATGATCCTGTTGAGATTTCGAATGCTCCTCCTCAACTTGATGATTTTGTTGAGATTGCGAATGCTCCCCCTCAACTTGATGATTCATATTTTCATTCTCCCCCTCGAAAGTTTGATGTCTGTGTTCATTGTTAATCGTATGCTCCCCCTCCATATGAACTTCAGGCACACTTTCACAAGATATTGAACTTGTAGTGATTGTTGAATCATCAGTATGTTTTGAAGATTCTGATGTTTGATTATCAGGAGCATTAGTTTCCGCATCAATTGCACTGTCAGGAATTCCGAAAATTAAGTCATAATCAAAATTATTTATTTCAGAATTATCAATTTGAGTATCTGAATCAACAAGAATTGATTTATTTTCAAATTTACTATCCGTTTGTTTAAGATAGTAATCATCGAAAGTTAAGTTGAAAGTTTCTTCAACTTTTCTTGTTCGCTTGTTTAGCACCCTGTATGCAACTGAATTTTGCGAATATCCTAAGAATATGCCTTCATCAGCTTTAGCTTGGAACTTTGTCAAATTATCTTTGAAATTCATTATGAAACACCTGCAACCAAAAACATGAAAGAATTTGACATTAGGTTTTCTATTGTTAAGTATTTCATATGGAGTAACATTGAATCTTCGATGAATGAATGATCGATTCTAAGTAAAGCATGCAGTAGAAACTACTTCAGCCCAAAGATATTGAGGTAGATTCGCATATGTTAACATGGTTCTGGCTGCTTCGCATAGAGATCGATTTCTTCTTTCAACAACACCATTTTGTTGTGGAGTATATGGTGATGAGAAATTATGCGAAATTCCTTTGCCTGTGAGAATTGAATCAAGTGTTTGATTTTTAAACTCAGAACCATTATCACTTTTAATTTTGCGAACACTCTTTTTAAGATTAATCTCAATCTTTTTGATAAAATCAATAATCGTCTGAGCAACTTCAGATTTTAACCTGAGAAAAAATACCCATGTGAATCGAGAAAAATCATCAACAATAACTAAAATGTACTGCTTTTTATTGATTGTAGCAACAGTCGACGGTCCACATAAGTCAATGTGAAGAAGTTCCAATGGTTCCACGATTTTTGAATCTATCACAATTGGATGACCTTTTCTATGTTGTTTTCCTTGTTCGTAAGCTGCACACAAAGTATCATTGTCAAATTTTAGTACAGGTAAACCTCGAACTAAATCTTCAGTGACAAGTTTGTTAATGTTGCAAAAGTTCAAATGCGACAATCTTCGATGCCAAAGCCAGCTAACATCATTAGAAGCTTTTGATAGTAAACACACTGCAGGTTTGCCCACGATTGGTTTGATGTCTAGTGTAAACATGTCACCATATCTTTTGGATTTGAGAAGTACTTCATTTGTCTTCGCATTTGAAATTATACTTCCTTCTTCATTAAACATAACTTGATTTCCAGTACCCACAACAAGTTGCGAAACACTAATCAAGTTATGTTGAAGACCTTCAACATAAGCAACCCTGTTAACACTGAATTGTCCATTTGTGACTTTCCCATAGCCTTTCACTTGACATTTGTGATTATTTCCGAATTTGACTACTCCTGCATTTTCCAAGCTTCGATAATCTCGCAAGTTTTCCTTTCTTCCAGTCATGTGACGAGAGCAACCACTATCAATATACCATTTCGCATCATATTGCTCGTCACATATCACCTGCATTTATTGAAAAAATTTATGAACCCAAGACTTATTGGGTCCTCCATTAGTATTTTTGAACAAATGCTTTGAATTTAAAAACCATGTTTTCACTTTGTCTGTGACACTATCAATTATATCAACATCATCAGATCGAGATATTGAAATATAGTTGTTCAACAGTTTTGGATTTTCATTGAGTTTCATCTCATCTTTCACAACATTCGCAACTTTGATAACTGGTTTCCATTTTTGGTACCGGAACTTGCGAATCATGAGATAATGAACTACGAGTGGAAGAGTTATTTGCGAATTTGTCAAATGCATTCTTTATTTGTTGCTCTGAAAACTTCCCATTTTGATATTGTCTTCCTTTCCCTTCAAGCCAACGATTGATCATACATACATCAGATTTTCCTTTTGTATACGAAACTTTGGTCGGTTTTGAGACTGAAGGATTTGGAAAATTTGGTTGTTTAGCTGAAAATTTCATTTTTGTTTGAGTTGTGACATTCAAAGATGATGAATTATTCGTGAATTTGCCAACATTATGAAACTTTTGATTTTTCACAAATTTTTGCGAAGTCTCAAATTTTCGATTGTTGTCATATTTGCGAACAAGTTTATCATTATTTTTCATTGGAATTTTGTCAACAGAATTTATTGGTTTATGAAAACTTGTATCCTTTTTATTATTTATGCTTTGAAATTTTGATGATTTTGACTTTGAAATTTGTTCTTTTTCAACTTTTGATTTATCATTGGACACAACTTGCCAAAAGATTGCTTTTCTTGCTTTTCTTTTTGAAACATTATTTTCTGTTGAATAATTTCCAACCATCAATTTGAATTCATGAGAATTTAATTTCACTTCAACCTTTGGTTTTTCAACTTTCTCAAAAATTTTGTTTGCTTTTTCACCTTTAACCACCCATTTTTGTGATGATTTTTATCTTTGAAAAACATAAGAATTTTGAGTTAAATTGTTTTCTACTGTGTTTTGATTTGCGAAGAAACCTTCAGTAGTTGACTTTTGATTATCTTTTTCAACCATTTTGTTGAATTCAGGGTTAATTTTCTCAGCATTCCCAGTAGTGACAAAAACTTGATTTGGAAAAATGGTGTTATCAGTGCATATAAAATTTGGATAAACCACAGTGTTAGTTTCCAAATAATGTGCACCTTTGTCACTTAGAATTTTGTCGAATTCTTTTGTATCTCCAAACACTTGATGAACCACAACTCGTGGAGGTGTTTCATGTGAATCTTTCACATCTTCTTTGTTTTCATCAGTTTCATCAGTCTTCCAGATTTCAACTTCCACATTATCAAAATTACAATGTTGCGAAGTAGAGGGTTTTTCAATTTCATCTTTGACTATCGAATAAACTATAATTTCTTTACCTTTGATCTTAGATGTGATATTAATGATTGACAATTGAGAACAATCAACCTCTTCTTCCTCTTCAATCTCATTGATTTCACTCACATTATCTGAATTGTCATCGACATCAGCATAATTGAGTTGAGAATCAAGAGTTGAAGTTTCGGTTTTCTTTAAGATTTTCACTTGTTCATGCTTTGTCAAACTTTCATTGACAATACTAACCAACTCATCAGCATTCAAGTATTCATCCATTTTGACTACACCATATGCGAATCTATCATCAGGTATTTTGTCAAATTGAGCAATGGTGTTTTCGCAATCATAAGACACAACATCAACTTTTTCACGATCATATTCAAGAAAAGGTAAAAGTTTCCTATGTTGTTCTTTGTTAATGTCAGATGAATGATGTAAAGCAATTAATTTTGCATACAAACGCTTAGCAGAGTTACATTATATGTTTCTTTGGGCTAGCAACAACCTAACTTCACTTCCAAGATTGTCCCTATCACAATTTACATTTTTGATTTGCAGTTCAAGTTTGTCTACTCTGCTTCGTTTTATTTCTAACTCTCTTTGTGTCTCACTTAGTTGCATATTTAAATTTTGAGCTTCAGTACTAGCAGACACAATAACAAAATCAAAATAAGCCACAATATCATCAAATGAAGTAATTTCAGCATCATAAGCAGATAAAGGAATATTAAAAGATTCAAGAATAGCACGTACCTTGGTGGTCATTGGAGATTTGTCTATGGATTTGGATACAAAGCAACGACCTGAAACATCCTCTTCGCAATTTTCTTCAAAGCTTGCAAACATAGCTCCATGAGTTGGATGCCTCATTTCTTCGTCATCAGATCCTGAAGACCAGATCTAATATGTTCCACTCTCTTCCTCATCAGACTCACCCTTCGCAACTAGAGACATTCGTTTTGTCTTAGCACGCAACTCTTCAATCTTTTCCGAATAGTATGCTTCGTCTTTAACTTTGTTCTTTTTCTCCTCTTTCTTTCGCAACATGCAGTCAGTTGCGAAGTGATTTGCTCCATTGCAGTAGTGACAATAGATTCCCGAATCACCTTTCAGTTTCTTCACATCCTTCGCATCTTTTTGCTTTTCATCAACTTTTTCCATTTTCTTCTTCTCCTCCCCTCCAGCTTTTGCGACTCCACTTTTCGCATCATTTGCCTTTCCTTTTGGATTAAAAGGCTTTTTGAAAAATTTCTTAACTCTGTTGTTTGAGTAGAAAGCCACAGCTTCATCATCAGAGCTCATTAAGAAACCTTCATTGTCTGAACCATCTGTTTCATTAATTTCAACTTCTGATACCTTTGAAACAAGAGCCAAAGGACCTCCAATACTTTGTTTTGATTCTGCATACATTTCTGAAACTTCACTTTCGTGTGTTTTCAGCTGATTGTAGAGATCATTCAAGCTGGTTGTATCAAAACTCCGTTGATTCTTTATCATCATGCTCACACTTCGCCATTCCTTGCGAAGGCCCATGATGAATGTTAAATTGAATTCCATGAGAGACCTCGTGATTCCATACCTATTATAGTGATACACAAGCTCATTCAAACGATCATAGTAATTTTCAAGAGTTTCAGCATCCTTTTGTCTGAATTCCTTCAGTTCAACAAGACATTGCTTCACAGAGTTGATCTTCGTCTTTTCGCTACCTTGATACTTCTCTTTCAGAGTGATCCAGATCTCCTTGGTTGTTTTACAACTATGGATGTAATTGTAAACCACAGGAGGTAGAACACCTCTTAGTTCCCTCATGCATCTCTTTTCATTCTTCTTCAAACGATTTTGTTGTTCAGCAACTTCAACAGAAGTAGTAGATGATCCAATTGACTGAACATTAGCAGGAGCTTGAACTGTTCCATTGATACAATTCCAAAGTTCTTCATCAATTCCATTTAAGTAATCCTCCATTCTGTCAGCCCACTGATCATAGTATTTGGGGATTAACATCAGAATTTTGGTTGAAGAACCAAGCAAGTGAGAGAACGAAGTCATCGTATTCATGTTGAAGTTCGCCATTGATGAACACGAGAATTTTTAGAAAGCTTGAAAAACTTGATGTATTTGTGAATTGATCAACTGAAATGATCACAAATTGCTAATCAATCACTCGACTAAACAATTCAAAGGCAGAATCAATTCAAGTCTGAAGATCAAAAGTGATTTTCAAAACCAAAATGCGCGGAAAATTTTGAGAAAAGATACTACTCAAAAAGCAAATGATTCTAAAACGAAAATCAGATCGATGCAGTTTGAATCCTGCTCTGATACCAATTGAAGAGAATTGTTATCAAGATTATGAAAGCAATTATGATTGAATGATTGAAAAGTAAGAACACAACGAGTAAATATTAATCAGATCTTATATTGATGAAGACTGATTACAATGCTTTAAGCAGAAAGAATATTCGAGTTCAAAAGTCCTTTCTACTTCTATCCTCAGTCCCTATTTATAGGAAATATGAGTGTACAAAAAATATACTAAGCCTATTACAATACACTTCGCATAATACCGTGACTTAGTAAAATAACTAATATGCGAAACTAAAAGAAACAACCACTTCGACTTTTTACTATACATAGACTCTACTACATCCCATCATTCTTGTATCTTCTAGTATATCTAGGGTATACTTATGTTGGATCAGGACAATCCCTTTCTATGTGCGTGCAACCTCGATACCAAGAAAAAACTTTATAGGACCAAGATCTTTAATGCTAAACTCCTTATCAAGCTTCCCCTTGACTTCTTCTATTTTGATTTCATCATTACCTGAAATGATCATGTCATCAACGTAAATAAGTGCAACAATGAGTGTTTCTTCTCTTTTGTACAGAAAGAGTGAGTGGACAACCACTAATTGTTTGAAACCCAGGCCCTTCAAGAAACTAGTGATTTTTTATACTGGTTTCTTGACGCTTTCTTGAGCCCATAAAGTGATTTTTTAGTTTGCAAACGCGCCTGTCATCTTGATTGCCAAAACCTTGTGGAACCTTCATATAGACATCTTCATCTAGATCACCATGCAGGAAGGCATTGTTAACATCCAATTGATGAACATGCTAATCCTTTTTACAGCAAAAACTAGAAGACTTCGAATAGTGACAAGATTAGGTTCCGTTTGTTTTTTGAAAGTGAAAATGTCTGAAGTCTGCGGAACACCTCTACAAACCTCTGTAGCAGAAGAGGGGACCAAACGACTACAACATGTAATAAAAAGTCTGATTGTTTTTTAACCTCTGCAGAGTGAAACTGTGTAATTTTATTCAAAGATAAAAGATTACACGATCCTAATATATATATATTGAAAGATATTATTAGCTAAATATAATAAGGTACCCTCTAATATAAACAATGTATTATGCTAAACTAAACTTAGTCTAAAATTCCCACGCAAGCTAAGGGTGGGGAACGACCTATAGCTTGGATCGTAAGAACAGAAATCTTTGAGAGGGCAACGACTTTGTAAAAACATTAGCAATCTGGTCAGCAGTGTAAATGAACTGAACACGTAGTTGACCGGAAGCAACCCGTTAACAAACAAAGTGAAAATCCACTTCAACTTGTTTAGTGCGTGCATGAAAAACTGGATTAGAAGAGAGGTAAGTAGCACCAAGATTGTCACACCAAATAGTAGGTGGATGTTTCGTTGAGACTCCTAGTTCGTTGAGAAGAGCTCAATCAGATTAATTCAGTAATCGTATCCGCAAGGGCCTTGTACTCCGACTCAGTTGAGGATCTTGATACAGTACGTTGCTTTCGTGCAGTCCATGAGATCAAGTTCGAACCCAAACATATAGCAAATCCTCCCGTGGAACGCCAATCATCGGGACAACCAGCCCAATCTGAATCCGAGAAGGCACGAAGGTAATCAGGTGCAGAGTGGTACTAATGAACATCCGTAAAAGCTTGTAAAGAGGAGCCCAAATTGTGCTGAATAAGATGTCCAAAATCAGTTGTGCCTTGTAAATAACGCAAGATGCGTTTGACTGTAGACCAATGGTTTTCGATAAGTTCATACATGAATTGATACACTTTGTTGACAGTGTAAGCAATATCAGGGCGAGAAATACTAGCGTATTGAAGAGCTTCAACCAATTTTCTATAGATAGCCGGATCCGGCAGAAAAGGACTGTCATCAAGAGATAAGACTCGAGAGTTGGTCATTTGAGAACTCACTGTTTTGCAATTCTTGAGACCCGAACGATGAAGGATGTTCAAAATATACTTCCTTTAGGATAGAATGAGATCGGAATCATGAGAAACAACTTTAATGCCCAAGAAGAAATGTAAGGGACCAAGGTCCTTAATGGAAAAAGTGGAGCCTAACTGATGAATGATGTGAGGAATCATTGCATCATCATTATCTATAATAATATCATCAACGTATACAAGAATATAGATTAGAGTCCGACCTGTCCTCAAAATAAATAAAGACGAATCCATGCGAGAACCCAAAAAACCAAAACGATGCAATGCAGTGGACAACCGTTGGAACCATGACTGTGGAGCTTGCTTGAGGCCATATAAAGATTTGTGAAGGAGACACACATGGCCTGGTTTAGAAGGATCAACAATCCTTGTGGTTGTCGGATGTAGACAGTTTCTTGTAAATCACCATGCAAAAAAGTGTTCTGAACATCTAACTGTTGAAGAGACCATTTGTTAGTCACAACAAGAGAAAGAATCTCGGATTGTCGTAGCTTTAATTACGGGACTGAAGGTTTCATGTTAATCAACACATGTCTATTGTTTGAAACCTTTGGCTACAATCCATGCTTTGTAGCGAGAAATATTGCCCTCAGGATCTTGCTCAAGTTTATAAACCCATTTGCAATCTATAATGTTGGCATGAGGAACTGGAGGAACAAGAGTCTAAGTGTCGTTTTTGGTGAGAGCAGTGTATTCCTCTGCCATGGCATTGCACCACTTTGGAGACTTGCTATCAACCAAAAAGATGTGGGTTAAGTAACAAAAACAGTAGCATGATAGGCCGAGGGGCTGTAAGGGGTGGTCAGTTTGGGGTTAGGGCGTAGGTTATGGGGCGAGGGTGTGGAGCAAGGGGTGGCGTGACAGCTGGAGGTGAGGGCGGTTCGATAGCGGCTGCGTCTGGGGTGTGTGGCGGAGATGCTGCAGGAGTAGTGGTGGTAGGAGAGGTAGGGGTGTGGTTGGTAGCGTGTCATCGAAGGTAGTGGTGGAAATTCGATCAGGTGTATTAGGTTTACAGCATGGAAAAGACGAAACATAGGTAGGTGTAGGTGTAGGGATAGTAGGGGTTGGTGAACAGGATGACATTCTCATTGAATCGAACATGGCGAGTAATGTGGATTCGATCTGTGAAGGTGTCAAAACACCAGTAACCTTGGTGAAATGGACTATAACCAAGGAAAGTACAAGGAGTGGAGCGGAAATACATTTTATATCTATTATAGGGGAGGAGGCGAGGAAATCACTCACAACCAAAATCCTAAGAAAGGTGTAATCTGGCTTTCGATTAAATATATGTTGATAAGGTGATCTGTTTGATGAGGTTCGAGATGGTAGGCGATTTATAAGGTATACTGCTGTCTCAAAAGCAAATTGCGAAAAGCATTAGGGAAGGTTGGCATGAGCAAGAATTATGAGACCGGTTTCAACCACATGATGATGACGTCTCTCAACAAAACCATTTTGCTCGCTAGTATGAGGGCATGACCGAAGAATGATTCCAGGGGATGAGAAATATGAAGAGAGATTGCAAAATTCCCCTCCCCAATCAGTTTGAACACTTTTGACTTTAGAATTGAATTGTTGTTCTACCATTTTAACAAAATTGATGAAAGTTTGAAGAACATCAAATTTATGTGCTAACGGGTAAAACCACATATAACGAGAGTGATGATCAACACAAAGAATAAAGAAACGACAACCATCAAAAGATAAAGTTGGTGCATGACCCCAAACATCACAATAAATTAAGTCTAAAATGTTATTGCATCAAAAAGATGAACTAGGTAATGAAAGTTTGGAAGATTTCCCTAATTGACAAGAAGAACATAAATTTGAACATTATTTTGTGGAAACAAGAAGCAAACAACTCGAAACAATAATATTAAAAACTCGTTGATGTGGGTGACAAAGGCGGTGATCCCAGACACTTGAAGAAGCTTTAATTGTTGTGAGAGCAATCTTTGGTATTGACTTCAGACTGGGAAGACACAGAGAGTAGAGACCATTATTACTTGGTCCCGTGAGAAGAGTGGTGCGAGTAAGTTTGTCCTTCATAACAAAGAAAGAAGAGTGAAATTCAAAGAAAACATTGTTGTCATTACAAAATTGTTGGACAGATAAAAGATTTTTTTTTAACTTCAGGAACATGAAGGATATTAGAAAGATTAAAGGTTTGATTGGAAGAATAAATTTTTGAAGATCTAATATGAAGAATAGGGAGAGAATTACTATCACCAACATGAAGAGAGTCCGAACCACGATAAAACTCAGAAGTGTCAAGATTGGACAAGTCTGGTGTGGTATGAGAGTTTGCACCTGTATCAGCGAACCATGTAGTGTTTTAAATGGAGACGTTACCAGCATAAGTTGCGAAATTGGCTTGCAGGTTTGGTCTTGTAGGGTTGTTAGCACCTTGGTTATTTGGACACTGACATGGTAGATGGCCAATTCCACATCGATTGCAATGACCAAATACATTGTTTTACGTGGAGGCCCAAGCAAATTGCCTAGACGAGCTTGAGTTGTTGTTATCACAGGATCGATTTTGGAAATTTCCACGTGAGTTGTCGCGACGATTGCCTCGATAGTTGTTTACAGTTAGTGAAGCATAAAACGCTTGACGAGTTGCACTTTGTGGGGCAATCGGGTTAAGTTGGAAGCCAAGTTGGGAAGCCATATTATATAGAGATTGAATTTGGATTTAAAGGTTACTAATGTTGGGAGATGGTGTTCCTTTTGAGGCAGTAAACACATGTGGATGTGAAGCAGGGACAGTAGCAAGATTTTTATTGATCATGTAGTCCTGATCACTAAGCAAGGAATGCAACTCGATGAAGGTAATTGGTGGGTGACTAGCTAGAAGGGTGGAATTGAGTCCATTGTATTCTTCACGTAGCTCGGATATAACAAGAAGGACCAAATCCTTGTCTTTAACATGATCACCAATGTTGGCAAGTGCAGCAGTATATTCTTGGCACGTGCAAGGTAGGTAAGATGAGTTTCATCGCCTTTCATGGCAAGTTTTAACAACTGAGTTTTCAGTGTGTACACTCTTAAGGAGTTGTTTGGAGCATAAACACGTTCTAATTGTAACCAGAAATCTTGTGAAGTAGTACCTCGGACGTGTTGGAAGGAAGACTCTCACATGGTGGAGATGATGATCATACGAACATGATCATCATTAGAGATCCAACGAGGGTAACTAGGGTTGTCTGTAATTGCATCTCATGTGCCGAGTTTGGGCTCCGGGCATGGTATTGTACCATTGACATAACCGAACAGATTGTTGGAGATAAGGAAAGGTTCGATCATAGCCTTCCAATAACCATAATTCGTGGGCGAGAGGGTAAAAGCAAACCTTTGAGAGTTATGAGAGTTTTTCTCTTGTGTAGTGAAGGCAACTATGGTCGCCATGAAGCTTCTTGATTGATCAACGATTAAGGTTTAGGCCGTGTCAAAGGCTGCAGGTGTGAGGGATGGCTGGTAATAGAGTTTTAGGTTTACTTGGCTTTGATACCAAGTAAAACCATGTATTGTTATTCAAAGATAAAAGATTACACAATCCTTATATATATATATATATATATATATATATATATATATATATATATATATATATATATATATATATATAGAAAGATATGATTAGCTAAATACAATTAGGGACCCTCTATTATAAACAATGTATTATGCTAAACTAAACTTAGTCTAATAGCTGCACCAAGTCAAAGTAAGGTGTGAAGAGGTTTAAGAAGAGGGTCAAGTGTTGCGCCACACAACACACGCGCAATAGTTTTTAAGTCAGAAGTCTTCTGAAAAACAAACAGCTAAGGGCCAAGAGTTGCGCGTGTGCTGCATAACGCAACAATAAGTGGTCAAAGTGGTTTTTTAGAAAAACAAACAACACCTTATCCATAGGAGCGAAGGTGTCATGAAAGTCTATCTGAAAAACAAACAGCTAAGGGCCAAGAGTTGCGCGTGTGCTGCATAACGCAACAATAAGTGGTCAAAGTGGTTTTTTAGAAAAACAAACAACACCTTATCCATAGGAGCGAAGGTGTCATGAAAGTCTATCCTGTAACACCATAAATTTTCAAACAAGTTTTTCATTTTAAAATCACATAATTCTCATAACACATTTCTCAAAAATCTCATTTATTTAATTTATAGAACGCGACTCTATAATTGTTTGATTAATAATCCAGGATCCTCAAAATATAACTCTTTGTCTAGTGTGTACAATCAAGTCGGTGCCTTCCTGCGATCCTGAGAAAAACCTGAAACGCATATCACATAAAGAGGTAAGCACGAAGCTTAGTGAGTTCCCCAAAATACCACACATATCTCAATAGCCTATCATGGCTATACTCAGATAAGACCCTCCGCTCAATGTGTCTCAGTGGGACCCTATGTTCCCAAAACTCGGGTGGACCTTCCGGTCCTAACTCAAGAAGCTCATAATAATAATACTCAACATAAATCACAAATACATAATGCAGAGTATCACAATACACAGATAAGCACATAAGATGTCTCATTCATACAAAGATACTACTCATGGTAAGTATAATGAGAAGACTCACCTTGGATAATGAACAGCCCCTATAAATGTTGTTGCTACGCACCGGCTTCTATCTCTTAGCCAAACCCACAATTAACCCAATTAGGAACTAAGTCCAAACTCTCATTAATTACGTCTAAAGGTATTCCACTAACCAGACCATCAATAACCTAAAACCCAATGGGCCCACCAAGCCCTAATAATAAATGGGCTCTTCCGAGGCCCAGCTCTTAAATCTAAATGGCAAGCCCAACTCAAGGGACCAAAGCATATATATATATATATATATATATATATATATATATATATATATATATATATATATATATATATATATATATATATATTCCTCTGGTCCAAAACTCTATTGTAACAAGCCCAAACTCCAGGCCCAACACTCAAGGCCCAAAATGAGTCTTAGCCCAAAAAGTCCACAGTGAGGTTACGCGGGGCGTACCTCCCTTGGTACGCTCAGCGTACTCACGAATCTAGATTGGCCATCGGGGACACTTGGTCAGTACGCGGGGCGTATTGGAATTACGCTTAGCGTACTTCCGAGATTCACTATTTCTACTCATTTGGTCTTAATCTATTAAGACATAGGCTCATATCACAGATCTGGACTGCCTAATAGCTCTTACTCCATAAAGTCAGTGACTTTAAGCCTTGGCATGGCTGATAAGGTCACAAACGCACAAAACTCATTTTTCTATCACAAAATGCTCATATCTCATTCATGTCTTGATTCCAACGTCCAAGTCTTGATTTTTATGCCATTACACCACTAAATTCACTCAAAGGTTTGATCAAAGTCTCTAGATCTCAATATCTCATTAAGTCTCCAAGTGTTGGGACAAAACCATAAAATACTTTACTAAGATGTACAAATTAAAACCGTGAGAAAGCATGAAGCTTTATAACTCTATATATGAAGCTCCCAGCATAGATATGCTCAGATCTAAGGGCATGGACTCTCACTCCTTCTTCTCCAAAGCTTCTTCTTCACTCCAAGAACACACAAAAACACTCAAAGGCTCTCAAATTCACTCACAAGCTCCATGAACGAAGGTTTAGGGTTTAAGAGGGTTTGCAATCCGAGGATGGTGGCCAAGAATGAGGCCATCTCATTCTTTATATAGGGACACACCCAAAATTAGGGTTTTCACTCTGTGCCTAGTACGCCCAACGTACCCTCTGGTACGCCCAACATACTAGGTGGCTCCACTAAAAAATCACTCACATGAGTACGCTAAGCATACACACACGTACGCCCAGCGTACTCAGCTGCCACTTTTCTCAAATAAGGGACTTATCATGCCAGAACTTCAAACTTCCATTGCTTCCTCGATATAACTCTATTTCCAATGTACCTCATATCCACGGAAAGGTGACGAGATGCCCTACTCTTCTAGCAACTCGTCGCAACCCCGAGACTTCCTCATGCCCGGGTTGCAACCAACGAATCCTGATCACGAACGATCTGAAACAGGATGTTACAATTTCCCCCAACTTGAATTAGATTTCGCCCTCGAAATCGCTTCTTATCACACATAGATTGAACCCAATAACCCAAACCGAAAGGACTTCATATCATACACCAATCTCTTTCAAAGACACCTGAACCCAATAGGAACTCCCGACCCCAAAGAAGGACAAATCCTTCTGCCACTGCAGTACTCGATCTGACTCTCCAGAACTTGAAAACCCTAGTGGTCTGTCTCCCTGCCAGACCACCCTCGCAAAACATTATCATGTTAATCGCTCTACTAACTCCGATTCTATAATTGATCTTGGTCGAACTCAAGAGGGACGGAAAGGTCATAACCCACTAAGGACCCACCGCCTGAACAACTATCAGAACTCTTCTGAAGGAATGATCCTCAAAACTATGTCCTCAGACAAGGAAGCGGTCAAGCCAGCTTGGAATGATCCTCTGACACCCTTAATCATAAGCCCCACTTCATCTCAAACGTCCCTTCCAACACTGAGCACCAGGTCAACTCCGACCCAATAGTTAAACCTCCAAAGGTTACCCACTGCACACAAAATAAACGACTTACCGACTTCCTTCTAACAATAACTATCTCGGCTCATTGTGACACACAAGTCACGAAGTTCGCTTTAACCCAAGCGAATACTACAACCCCATCTGAAGTCATCTCACCTCCGACCTCTGTCGTCTACCACCTACTGGTTCCATGCGTCTCGCGGTTCTTCCCATACCAACGAAACTGACCCACTCCGGTCCGAGACATCAGATACAGATCATTACCCCTCATAATGAAACCCATCTACAAATTTGGAACCTCATCTCGCCTACTTAATACATGAATTGTCCCAAACTCAACTCGAGAGTTTGATTCCACAGCAGAATTGGAACCACTCATTTCCAATCTGATACTCAACCCGAACCCGCGATTCGCGAATTTATGCACACACCATCTCTCAAATTCCTTCCGAATACGATAATCCCTCCTCAACCCAGGATACAACAATCCTCGACCGACACAAAGACCCCAGTCTCGCCCTGGTCTGACAACCAAGTTCTAGAAAACTCAAGTGGTAAGGCTACCCAAGCCTAAGAACTCCTCTGCGTCATACTCTGACTAGTGAATACTACAGCTCCCGACAGAACAATATTCCCTCTTATCGACTACTAAGTGCTACGGTCCCCCCGGTAGTCCTATGACACCCTCCTCACTGAGTCGTGAATGCTACGGCTCCCCGCAATATCACAACACTCTCTCGCTAACCAGTGAATACTACGCCTCCCCGCAGTACCACGACAGTCTCTTGCTGACTAATGAGTACTATGGCTCCCTGCAGTATCACAACACTCTCTCGCTAACCAGTGAATACTATGGCTCCCTGTAGTATCACGACACTCCCTCGCCGACTAATAAGTACTATGGCTCCCTGAAGTATCACGACACTCCCTTGCTAACTAGTGAGTACTACGAATCCCCGCAGTATCACCACACTTTCTCGCTAACCAATGAATACTACGTCTCCCCGCAGTATCACGACACTCTCTCGCTGACTCATGGATGCTACGGCTCCCCGTATTATTACAACACTCTCTCGCTCACTGACTCACCATGGGATCACTCCATGGTTTTCCTGATAATCCCAAGCGATTACTCCCATTCAGATCCACTTACTCTCTTATCACCCCATAATCTCATCACCGAGCCATCAGTACACTGAGTTCACCAACTCATCTTCCGCAGCTCAACATAGATAGGTGCTTACACCCACCCAGCTTATGCACCACCACTCCTGATGTAAGTTCTCGTAGGCACTTTTCTCAGCACAGATACACCCTTAGACAGTCCCACTCCGGCGACACTTAACTGATGGGTTCCCACTGGAACCAAAGTCTCTCGGTACTCTACTCGTCATCCCACAACTTGAGTCTCAACATGACCAAAAATTAGGACACCATACTCGGGCACCTCGGTACACCATCACAACATCTCACGATCTCTTGCCTCAACCACTGCTCTTCCATTTATGCAACTCAAAACCTCGAAATACTCCTATCTCACATATTGAAACACGGAGGAATCGTCAACGACTGAAAATAAGTTGACAAAAATCCAAAGCTCCACCCTCTACTCATACATCATCCCGCCTTGCACCTCGCCTCATCAACCAATAACCCAGGTCTCATGTGTCCGCATCGCGGATCTCCATAACCAGTTCTCTAACCGCACTTGAACGGATCGCTGATCCTCTCAATAAAGTACTCATTTCTCCTCCACTCATGGTTCGAACCATCACTAATTGGCATACCAACAATCTACCCCATAGACTATTTCACCAGGTATATCACACTTGACTCTTGGAACATACCACATAATCACTTCAATGATCTTCCCGATGGAACCAGGCAACTCCAAATATCCTGTAACTCAGAGAAAATTTTAGAATCCTCCCAACGTGACTGCCTCTAGTCATCTCGAAGTCTCATACCGATATACCGTCGGATACCCCAACTGTTCCGAAGTAGTCCTGACTCTCGGTCCGGAAATAATGCACTATCATGCACTTCGTCTCTAACTCCTCGACCAGCCTACCATCACGGGAATCATCATAAAAGCAAGAGATCTCACTCTCACAGTTGATAAACAACGTAGACAACGAGGGCCACCGCCCCGATATACTCCTCTTAACTACCTGAAACTGCCGCTAAAAGTTTGCCTCCCTCAATAAGGCACATCCTTGATCTCTTCCATCTTGGACCCACATATGACTCTATCATGGTATAAGAAATACCTCGCAACAAACATACTGCCCAAAATACTCTGGTGAAAAGGTTGCAGCCCTATGCCACCCTATGGGGTTTACTTCCAAACTCCGAAACCGGAAACTCGTCATCTCTTTTGCTTCTCCCAGGAAACGAGGACATCACAACTCTTGCCACAGAAGGTGACGCCTCATCTATCAGTCAATTGCTCAACTCAGACCACAATCCTCCAATAAGCGTCATCTTTACTCATCCCTGAGTCTTGCGACTCCAACTGGCATCTCACCAAAAAAAAATCTCTTGGATACTAACTCTATTTCCCTCTCCATATATGCTCCATTGAACTCGTTCGACATGGCCATTTGTCCCCACACTCTTTCACATCTGATCTCAGTCTAATCAATCACAACGAGATAACTAGTAAAACCAGAAGCACTAACCGACATGGATCATGGTACTCGAACCATGTGATCACCTCTTGATCTGCTACGAATCATGGTACTCGAACCATGTTATCTCCTCTCAATTCACTACTTAGAACCTATGGAATTCTCTCTATTTCGAGTACGAGTCCTCTTCTTTTAGTAGTACGAGCCCATACTACCTGCCACATCTACCCATACTTTCCATACAGATCGTCCCAGATTTCCTTAGTAACTGCTCAACCTTCTCAATCACCAATCCCGTTAAACCTGGTCGCTCCCCAACGAATACTCTCCTGTATCAGCGTACTCATCTGACTAAGGTCACTCCCTAGGCTCTTCCTAGGTTCTCACACTTCTCTGCCATCAACTGCTGAAGAACTCCTTATGATGCCAGCCATCTACCTCCTGAATATCGTCATATTCACTTAGTAGTTGACTCCCATCATCAAGAGTTCCACAAAGCACGGAGCAAGCATCATTCGGGCATCGAATAATCTCCACCAGCACGTAAAACCACTTTAGGTTACAACTCTATTTGCTCTACTCACACTCAAAGGGTATCATCGAACTCAAGCAACCCTACCTCTCGTAGGTATCTAACTACTCCCTCGGTAGGCTTCTCCAATGCTCATCTAGGTATCTTTCCTAGATTACTCCTCTACTCAAAACTCTTTTTAAAAGATTCCTGCTGGATACTCTTACTCCGCACATACTCAAAGCACATAACATATAACAACAATTCCTAGGCTAAGGCATCACAAATCAAGCAACTCTTGCCCTAATATATGAAATACCTAGCCTATCTTATAGCATGCATCATTAATATCTCAATAATAACTCATAACACAAATAAGTAAGGGTATTTTGGGAAATCACCATTCGGGCTCTGGCTGATTGTACATAGTGCTCCTTCTCGTTTTCTCTTAGAAACTCTATCCCGCTTTAGAAAAATCATTTCTTTTGAAATTTTTTCTCAAATCCCCAGTTTGAGTCCAGACATACCCGAAGGTGCATCCAAATCCCTAAAACCAAGGCTCTGATACCAACTTGTAACACTGTAAATTTTCAAACAAAATTTTCATTTTAAAATCACATAATTCTCATAACACATTTCTCAAAAATCTCATTTATTTAATTTATAGAAAGCGACTCTATAATTGTTTGATTAATAATCCATGATCCTCAAAATATAACTCTTTCTCTGGTGTGTACAATCAAGTCGGTGCCTTCCCGCGATCCTGAGAAAAACTTGAAACACATATCACATAACATGGTAAGCACATGAAGCTTAGTGAGTTCCCTAAAATACCACACATATCTCAATAGCCTCTAATGGCTATACTCAGATAAGACCCTCCGCTCAATGTATCTCAATAGGACCTTCCGGTCCCAAAACTCGGGTGGACCCTCTGGTCCTAACTTAAGAAGCTCATAATAATAATACTCATCATAAATCACAAAGACATAATGAAAAATATCACAATACACAGATAAGCACATAAGACATCTCAGTTACACAAAGATACCTCTCATGGTAAGTATAGTGAGAAGATCACCTCGGATGATGAACAACCCTTATAAATGTTGCTGTTGCGTACCGACCTCTATCTCTGAGCCAAACCCACAATTAACCCAATTAGGAACTAAGGCCAAACTCTCACTCATTAGGTCTAAAGGTAGTCCACTAACCAGCCCATCAATAACCTAAAACCCATTGCGCCTACCAAGGCCTAATAATAAATGGGATCTTCCGAGGCCAAACTCTCAAATCTAAATGGCAAGCCCAACTCAAGGGACCAAAGCACCTATATATATATATATATATATATATATATATATATATATATATATATATATATATTCCTCTAGTCCAAAACTCTATTGCAACAAGCCCAAACTCCAGGTCCAACACTCAAGGCCCGAAATGAGACTTAGCCCAAAAACTCCACAGTGAGGTTACGCGGGGCGAACCTCCCTTGGTACGCTTAACGTACTCACGAATCCAAATAGGCCATCGGGGACACTTGCTCAGTACGCGGGGTGTACTGGAATTACGCTCAGCGTACTTCCCAGATTCACTCTTTCTACTCATTTGGTCTTAATCCGTTAAGACCTTAGCTCATATCACAGATATGGACTCCCTGATAGCTCTTACTCCATAAATTCAGTGACTTTAAGCCTTGGCATGGCTGATAAGGTCACAAACACACAAAACTCTCACTCTTCTATCACAAAATGTTCATATCTCATGCATAGCTTGATTCCAACGTCCAAGTCTTGATTTTTATACCATTACATCACTAAATATACTCAAAGGGGTTGATCAAAGTCTCTGGAGCTCAATATCTCATCAAGTCTCCAACTTTTAGGACAAAACCCTAAAATACTCTACTAAGATGCACAAATCAAAAGCGTGAGAAAGCTTGAAGCTTTATACCTCTATATGAAGTTCCTAACATAGATATGCTCAGATCCAATGGCATGGAATCTCACTCCTTCTTCTCCAAAGCATCTTCTTCACTCCAAGAACACACAAAAACACTCAAATACTCTCAAATGCACTCACAAGCTCCATGAACGAAGGTTTAGGGTTTAAGAGGGGTTGCAATTTGAGGATGGTGGCCAGGAATGTGGCCATCTCATTCTTTATATAGGTACACACCCAAAATTAGGGTTTTCACTATGTGCCTAGTATGCCCAGCGTACCCTCTGGTACACCCATCATACTAGGTGGCTCTGCTTAAAAATCACGCACATGAGTACGCTAAGCGTACACACACGTACGCCCAGCGTACTCAGCTGCCACATTTCTCAAATAAGAGACTTATCCCGCCATAACTTCAAACTTCCATTGCTTCCTCGATATAACTCCGTTTCCAATGTACCTCATATCCACGGAAAGGTGACGAGATGCCCTACGCTTCTAGCAACTCGTCGCAACCCTGAGACTTCCTCATGCCCGGGTTGCAGCGCACGAACCCTAGTCACGGATGATCCGAAACAAGATGTTACATATCCCTTCCATTTGAGTGAAACCTTTTGCAACTAGATGCGCCTTGTATCATTTAATATCACCACTTAATTTGTATTTTATCTTATACACACATTTTGATTCGATGGCTCTTTTTCCTTTTGAAGTTCTTGGAGTGTCCAGCTTCCATTTTCTTCTAGAGCTTTAACTTCCGCATTCATAGCTTCCACCCATCTTGGATCTTGAACAGCTTGGGAAAAAGATTTTGGCTCATTATATTGGGTAATGCCCCCCATAAAAGCCTTATGTGAGTCATAAAAATTATTATATGAAATAAAATGTGCTATAGGGTGTACCGTCAAAGGTTCATGATCAGATTCATGAGTGGAATGCACATGGTCTAAGGATGGGGGCAGATTTACGTGAAAGTCATGAAAACATATAGATTTGAACTTGTTTCTCACTGATCTACTTTACACTTCAGGCTCAGTTCTAGCATTCATGTCTTCGACAAATGATTCTTGATCTTCGGGTCTATTTTGAATCTCACTATACTGTTCTTCACCTTGAGTTCTTTGGTCCATGTTGTTGTCTTGCATAAGCCCATCATCGTCATCTGTGGGTTCCCTATCATGTTCAGGCTCCTCATTGTGTTCCATTTCGTTTATGATGCTTCCATCATTTCATCTTTCATTTTTATGTAGGGATTCATCCTCCCGGTATTTGGGGTAAACAAAAATCTCTTCTTTTTAAGTTACTTTTGACTTTGCAAAAGGAAAGACATTCTCTACATATTTTACATCCCTTGTAGTTATGATCTTCTTACGTTAAAGTTCATATATCTTGTATCCTTTGGTGCCCCGAGGGTAACCTAAAAAACCCCTCGGTCTCTCTTTTGGCTCAGATTTATCCCCTTTGGTTTCGGTGCTTCAAAAGTATGTGAGACACCTGAACACCTTTAGGTGTTCATACTCCAACTTTTGGTTGCTCACTGGTTCATAAGGCGTCTTTCCATCTATCACATCTGAAGGAAGACGATTTATGATGTGAGTAGTTGTTAGTACGCACTCCCCCCAAAACATTGTAGGAAGATTCGCTTCAAACTTTAGATCCCTCACGGTTTCTAAAATATGACGATGCTTTCTTTCCACCACACCATTTGCTGAGGTGTGTGGAGACATGTTGTTTCAAGAACGATCCCTTCTTTTGCATAAAAGTCGAGCATGTCGTTTGATGTAAATTCATCTCCATTGTCTCACCGTATTCTTTTTATGTTTTTCTCAAATTCCACTTGAATCATTTTATGAAAGTTAACAAGTTGAACGCTAGCTTCATGTTTGTGCTTGAGGAGAAAAACTCAAATTGCACGACTAAAATCATCAACTATTGTAAGAAAGTAATTCACACGTGTAAAAGATAGTGTTCGATATTTACCCCAAACATCATAATGGATGAGATCAAAACAAGCAACTGTTTTTGTTTTACTAGCTAGGGATGGAAGTCTAGCAAATTTTGCTTTATTACAGGAATCACGAAAACCCTTCAAGGAAACATCTTTAACAAGACCAACACCATTATGTTTGGAGATTGACATGTGACCTAGTCGTTTGTGCCATGTATTAGGAGATGTCATCATCGCTTGTTTCTTTTTTGTCATCATCCCCATCCAATATAGACCTTTTACACAATCACCCGCTCCAATCAATTCCTTCGAATACAGGCTCTGCATGACATAAAATTTTGGAAAAATGATACAAAACATTCTAAATCATTAGATAATTTACTTACTAATAACAAGTTGCTTGTGAAGTCTGGTATATGGAGGACATCTTTGACTGTCATCCCATTTGGAAGGGTGTAATCCCTACGACCCTTAACAGGTATGGTGGCACCATTTGGTATAATAACTAGTGCGTCATGAGATCCTTTAGTTTTATTTTTGAGAAAAACATCATCATATGTGATCACTACAAGAAAAACGCGATTTTGCTAGGGAATGTCGCTATGGAACATCATTTTGTTGTTAATCTGCAACAGATCGTGCTACGGAATGTCGTTCCATAGCTAATTTTCTACCACATTTTCTACGGAATTAATTTTCCGTAGAAAACATGAGAACTGCTGCGGAAATTGTTACGAACTCGAAATCCGTTGGTATATTGCTACTGGTATTTCTATGGAAAAACCAGTGGTAACAAATTTTCAACGAATTTTTTTATGAAAATACTTTCCTTTGTAATTCTTCTACGAAATTAAATATCGTGGTTAATCTGCAACGGAATTTTTCAACAGAATAGAATTCCATAATTGTTTCTCTATGGAAGTAGCATTCATAGCTATTTACCTACAAAATTGTACTACGATATTTTATTTTCGTTGCTTGTTTTGCTATGAAAAGAAGGCATGGCTACGCTTTGAGGAATTTTGTTACGAAATTAAATTACATAGCAAATTTGCAAAGGAGTTCAAATTCATAGCTGTTTAGCTATGGAAATTTGCAACAAAAATAAAACTCGTGGAAGATTGACTATGGAGCCAATATTCGTTGCAACTTTTGTTACCTAATTTGCTAGAAATTAATATTTTGAAGCTACTTAGCAACGTATATTAGATACGAAAATCGATTATGTAGATGATTTGCGATGGAGTAAATGTTCATTATTATTTTGTGACGAATTTTTTTACGAAATTAAATTCCATAGCAATTTTGCTAAGGAATAATAATTCATAGTTATGTTGCTACAGATCAATTTCTTAGCTGTTTTGATATAGAGTAAATTAACCGTTGATGTTTCATTATAAATATGTTAATGAAATAAATTTTGTTGGTATTTTGACGAGTTTCATACTTTTTCGGTACATTTTTGTGCCTAGGAGTTTAGGATTGAGGTCTAGCGGTTATAAGCACTTAGGAGTTGTTTGGTAGCATCTAAGTTTTTAAGATCTGAATGTTTAAGATGTTGAATTTCTAAGAGGGTCTGTATTTTTAAGATCTGATTTTTAAAATGTTGTTTGGTTAGAACCTCTGAATTGTTGTGTTAAAAAGTAAAAATGATCGTTTACCCTTTTCTTTAAAGTTATAATAAATATTAATAAAACCATAATTTTTTTTAAGGAAATCACATTTACATATGAACATTTACCCCTAAAAATGACCATTTTACTCATGTTCACCTAAAATTCCAAGTTTTGGTACATTCCATACAAACATATATACAAACCTCCCAATTATAGTATTATGTTACATACAAAAATGACTTATCTGTAACACCCATAAAATTCAAGCCAAATTAAAACTTTTTAATACATTTTAAAAGTTATTATAGTTTGTTTTCAAAATAATTTAGAAATCAGAGTATCCCCAGAATCAATTCATAAAACCATAAAATATGAGGAGTTGTACGATCACGCCTTTGCCTTCCTGCGATCATCCGATGTACCTAAAACAATAAACTGAAACTATAAGCCCGAGAGCTTAGTGAGCTACCCCAAAATACCAACACCATACAAACATAACCATATCATATAGCCAATACAGAACTGCATGCATCATCATCCTTCAACATGACTGGACCGCCTAGCATGGCCTACAGCCTATCTGAACCGCTTCCAAGCCTTCAGCATGACTGGACTGCCTTGCAGGGTCTACAGTCTATTCGGACTGCTCGCCGGGTATGTTGGCCTACAACACAAAGCAGGACCGCCTCAACCCAACCCCCAATCAAACAAACACGTGAACATAAATATCATACACTAGCATACATATATAACAATCAAACCGATCTAATAGATCATATAGCACATCAACATCCTATAACCAGGACACCGACCTAACCAAGTCACTAAGCATAAACATAACCTCATCCTAACTACCTGGATGCAGATCTAACTGATCAACAAGCATAGTGTCAGCCTATCTACCAGGAGGCAGAACTAACAGATCACTAGTCCTATCAAATAGTATGCATAATGAGCCTTCAGCCTGACTGGACCGCCTCACATGCCTTCAGCCTATCTGGACCGCCCTGGGTACGTTGGCCTTCAGCATAAAGCAGGACCACCTCAACCCAAACATACACATACATATGCCGACATACTCATAACACATAATCAATCAACAACAAGCACATATCATACATCTCATAACAACGTACTATAACCAGGATGTAATCAATAAACATATCATGCCATAACTAGATACAATCCATAAGGGCCGACCTTGGTGCCTTAGACCCTATTGATACAGTGAGGATAACTCACCTGGCACTACTGAAGTCCCGCGGATGAAACTCCAACTGCTGGTTGATAGATTCCCAAACTGTCAACATCAAACAACACCCAATTAATAATTGGGTTCCAAGCCCAAAGTCCAACTCACACTACAAAACCCACTAGTCAAGTAATGGGCCAAAGCCCAACACATGGCCCAATTTTCCAAATTGGGCCCAAACCTCTACATGGTCTTTCTTTAAGGCCCATCCTATTATTCCATTCTAATTCCCACGATCCAATATCACATAATCATGAAGACCCAATTATGGCCCATCTATGGGCCAATTTTCCAAATTAGGCCCAAGACTCTTACATGGACCTTATCCTAAAACCCATACAATTATTTAGTCCATTTACTTATTCTTGAAAAGCCCATTAATACTCCATTCACCAAAGCCCAATAGGAAGGCCCAAATCAAGGCCCAAGTGAGATTAGGGCTTTCACATGAAATGATGATTAGGGTTAAGTGTTCCTACTTAACCTAATAAGGACTTAATCCATTAATATTTCAAGTTTATTAAATAATTCCCGTGTGTGTGTCCCGACCAATTTCCCTCAAAATAAGGGTTTT
This sequence comes from Lactuca serriola, assembly GCF_051521515.1. Classification (NCBI taxonomy): domain Eukaryota; kingdom Viridiplantae; phylum Streptophyta; class Magnoliopsida; order Asterales; family Asteraceae; genus Lactuca; species Lactuca serriola. Next base: position 16,672,980 of record NC_136415.1, on the reverse strand, counting down.
ATGCCATTAGGGTTTTCTAAACCCAAATTAGAGTTTCCTACCCAATACTAGCCCAATAGTCAACCAGGGTTTTCCAAACCCAAATTAGAGTTTCCTACCCAATACTAGCCCAATAGTCAACCAGTTGGGCTTTTAGGTTACTTTGGGCACCATTGGGCCCATTAAGATTTTATTAAGTTAATTAGGGCTTTATTGGGCCCCAATAAACCCACTAGAGTTTCATTACACCAATTAGGGTTTCAAGCATCCAACTAATCAATACGACAATGCAAAGCACACCGCCACCTGACACGGTAGCCAACACCACCATAAGGTGGTGGTTTTGACTTTGTTTCCATTATCCCATTTGTTACAATTACAATACCATCCAAAAACACACACACATACTAATAATACACGCACACAGGCACTAAAATACATACACCTACGGTGGTGTATGGCGGCAGAGGGGTTTTCCTTGAATCTCCGGCAGCAGCAACCCAAGACACGTACAATTTGTGAGATACAGCTGGAACTCACACACACATCTGATACATAATACACTTCAGCCACCCTGACGACTCATGGTGGCAGCGACAACAAGGAAAACGACCAACAACAACGGCGAACCTAGTCACTACGAAACCCAACAGCAGCAAGACCAATCGGCCCCACCAACGACCATAACACCGACTCAGCACTCTCCTCATGGACTTCGGCGTCCCACGGTGAACTCTTTGCTGCCTACAACATCCGACAGCGGCGGTAGAGGACGGAAGAAATAGGGTGTGCGCAACCCAACCACAAACCACCATAGCTTATACAGTCGCAGGTTTCCGATCTCCAAGGTTGAACGACGACGATGGTGGCTTGTTCGACGACAACTTCATCTTGCCAACGGTTGTTGCCGTGAAGGAAAATGGTGGTTGTACCCCCACCGGGAAGCGACCACAGCAGCAAATACCCTCGGTTCCACCGGGCGTCGATGGCCCCCAGCCGCAGCAAGCATCGTCGGTGGTCTAGTCGATCGGAAAACAGAAATGAGAGGAGTGGTGGCGGCCGAAGAAGAAGGGGGGTATAAGGTGATGGCGGCTGGAACACATGGATAGGGTTAGGGTTAGGAGGCGGGCGATGAAATGAATATATACCCGGCTCCCAAACATAATTCCCATAATAGCATAACTAGTCCCTCCCCGCATTATTCCTTTCAAAACAAACCCTTAATTTACAATCTAAACCCTCCCTTCTGAAATCCTTACATATTAAGTCCAAGTAATTACCATATGGCCCCTCCATAATGAATTCTTTTCAAACCAGATCTGGAACTTACACTTCAATCCCTCACTCCATAAAATCCTTCAATATAAGTCCCCACACTTACACTTTAACCCTCGGAAATCAATAGTATCTCATTTGGCACCCCGAAACCAACACTCCACTAATTATTAATTAATTTTGGACAATAATAACAAATAATAATAATACAAATTGCTTCTCGGGTTCCAGGTTCATTATTTAATTATATTATTTTAAACGGGATGTTACATTATCACAAACAAATTGTAGCTATTTAATATTCACAAATGGTCCTAAACATGCATTTTTCAGTTTAAACCAAAGTATAGGTAAATATAAAAATAGCAACCAACTTACGTTATATTCCAGATATGGACAATTTCCAATCAAAAACATACAAAATGGCAATCTACTTACCTGTTTATTTCTACCAATACACACATACATATGGTTGCACAATCTTTTCTCATCCAAAATTCAAAAGTAACAAGATTACAATGTTTTGTTCCCACTATGGTCAATGTCAATGGTGACATTTATAACAACAAGCCCCATAACTTCTTCGGTGTTTATCCGGTCACCACCATTGTCGAACACTATCACCGACACATGTAACTCATAACCCAACCAAAGTCTACAAAATCACAACATATTCCATGATCAAAATTGCAAAAAGAATCTATATTCATGGAAAAGAAAGAGCAAACCTCGACTTCAATGGCACTGAATCCAAAAACAGAATCGCATCCAACAGCAGCCACAAGCCGATCGTGTTAAGCTGATCAGGTTAAGCTACTGTTGCAACAATACAATAACCTAAACCAACATCCATTGTACCCTATGTTCCTGTATCTAACCGGGTCCATGGCTCCATTTGAACTAAAACGAATCGACCCACATCTATGGTGTTAGCTACTTCTAAAACCAGTATAGGAGAGCATTGATTTCATTACCAATTTCAGTAAGAAAGCATTGATTTCAGCCAGAAATCGTAGAATTTCATTTATCTCGGGAGAGAATAAAGGAAAAATTGAAGAATGGTATATACCTGAAGGCACCTCTGTTGTGCGAGAGCGGCGTAAAAGGTGTTGGAGGCTAGCACCTGAGGTATGGGAGGGTGTCACCGGAGATACGAATGGCAACGATGGCAACAGATATGGTGGCACTTGCTGGAGGTGAAATGTCTGGAGAAGGATTTCAGGTGGCCAAAGTGTACTGAGAGGGAAAAGGGACCGAATAGGAATCCAAGTTTAGAGAGGGTAGAGACGTCGAAGGAGGGATGAGAAACATCAACTATCATCCGCCTCCTATTCCCTAACCAGATGGAGCTTTGATTTCTTCTTTGTTTTCCCAAAAAACAAACAAGGTTTTGATAGCGGGCAAAATGGGAAAATGGTTATCAACTTAGCATGGCGGCAAATTTGGCGCCCATATTTCCACCCCATATTTTCAGTTTGTTTTCATATATTTGATTTTTCTTTTTTCAAAATTGTGGAATATCTCAAAAAATATTAGAATTTCATATTCTTTGTTAATTTAAATTCTTGATATATGATATATTTTTTTTACAATTTTAGATACATATTTATGATTTTTTTTATAAGATAACTTTTAGTAGCATTAATTTTTAATTAAATTCCCACCCACCCCTACCTTTACCCACCCACCCCCACCTTTACGTTCATAGCCTACCCTATCCATTATCCCTAATCTTAATCCTAAGGCTTAGGGTTCAAGAAATATGGATCATCGCTTATGCTTATTACTCATATCTTATGGCTTATGTCTTATGGATTATGACTTATAGATTATAGCTTGTGGATTATAGAAAATGGCTTATGGCTTAAGGATTAAGGGTTATAACTTAAGGGTTATGGTGTATGTCATCCATGGGTATTACCATACTACCACATTGACCCATGACCCATATGTCATCCATGGGTATTACCATGACACTATAATCAAATATCACATTGACCAATGACACATATGTCATCCATGGGTATTACCATGACACTATAAGCAACTACCACATTGACCAATGATCCATATGTAATCCATAGGTATTACCATGCCACTATAACCAACTACCACATTGACCCATCACCTATATGGCATCCATGGGTATTACCATACTACCACATTAACGTATGACCCATATGTCATCCATGGATATTACCAAGACACTATAATTAACTACCACATTGATCCATGACCCATATGTCATCCATGGGTATTACCATGTCACCATAAGCAACTACCACATTGACCAATGACCCATATGTCATCCATGGGTATTACCATGACACTAAAAGCAACTAGCACATTGACCAATGAGACATATGTCATCCATGGGTATTAGTATGACACTATAACCAACTACCACATTGAACAGTGACCCATATGTCATCCATGGGTATTATCATGACACTATAACCAACTAGCACATTGACCCATGACCCACATGTATGACACTATAATCAACTACCATACTGATCCATGACCCATATGTCATCCATGGATGTTACCATGACACTATAAGAAACTACCACATTGACTAATGACTCATATGTCATCCATGAGTATTACCATGACACTATAAGCAACTATCACATTGACCAATGATCAATCACCTATATGTCATCCATGGATATTACCATACTACCACATTGACCCATGACCCATATGTCATCCATGGGTATTACCATACTACCACATCGAACCATGACCCATATGTCATCAATGGGTATTACCATGACACTATAACCAACTACCACATGACCCATGACTCGTATGTTATCCATGGGTATTACCATGACACTATAATCAACTACTACATTGACCCATGACCCATATGTCATCCATGGGTATTACCATAACACTATAAGAAACTACCACATTGAATAATGACCTATATGTTATCCATGGGTATTACCATGACACTATAACCAACTACCACATGACCCATGACTCGTATATCATCCATGGGTGTTACCATGACAATATAAGCAACGACCACATGACCCATGACCCATATGTCATCCATGGATATTACCATGACACTATAAGCAACAACCACATTGACCAATGATCCATATGTTATCCATAGGTATTACCATGACACTATAACCAACTAACACATTGACCCATCACCTGTATGGCATCCATGGGTATTACCACACTACCACATTGACCTATGACCCATATGTCATCCATTGGTATTACCATGACACTATAATCAACTACCACATTGACCAATGACCCATATGTCATCCATGGGTATTACCATAACACTATAAGAAACTACCACATTAACTAATGACCCATATGTCATCCATGGGTATTACCATGACACTATAACCAACTACCACATGAACCATGACCTATATGTCATCCATGGGTATTACCATGACACTATAACCAACTACCACATGACCCATGACCTATATGTCATCCATGGGTGTTACCACGACACTATAAGCAACTACCACATGACCCATGACCTATATGTCATCCATGGATTTTACCATGACATTATAAGCAACTACCATATAGACCCATGATCCATATGTCATACATGACTATTACCATGATACTATAAACAACTACCATATTAACCAATGACCCATGCGTCATTCATTTGAATTTAACAAGTATTCTTGCTTTTGTTTTCTTTACGTACAGTTCAACTAGGTTGTACATATTTCAAGGACCAACTGACTTAATGCCTCTGGTAAGGCCCTTCAACTATCTCATTAACTTGAAGCCTATTTTATTTTCATATGATGCCATAGAAGTTCATAACTGTTTCTTGTTTGTTGTAAAAGGAAAAAGACGTGCAAAGTGTTAAAAATCTTAAAATTCGACAAGAGAAGCGTAACATGGAAGCTACACTTCTACACGCAAAAAGAGAAGCACCACTTGCGGATGGTATTTCATGGGGCATGGATGAGGATGTGGTTGAAGAAAATAAGGTTTCTAGTTTTTTTTTTTTGTTTTTTTTTAATAAAAAATAGATGTATAGATTTTTTATGTCTAGTTTAGTTACATCATATGTGGGAAAGTAGTAGATCATAGAGTGTTGATATTTCCATGTAATAAATATTTTTGTTTTGTTTTATGATATAAATCTTATTCAAATTTTTAATATTTTTCTGTTTATAAATTCATACAAAATAATTAGGAATTAATTTATAAATTAGTTATCCATCTGTAGCTGTCTAGCTTTGCAACGAAAATATTCCTACAAAATTGTCTATGGATTGTGCTATGGAAACGTGGCAATAGAATTTGTTACGGAAGCATGTCTACGTAATTTGCTATGGAATCTTTGTTATGGAATCTACTACAGATTATAGACCATGGATTTTGCTATGGAACCAAAACCACAAATTTATCTAGGGAGTGATCACAATGGATTTAGCTAGGGAATCATCACCACATATTTAGCTAGAGAGTCATCACCACAGATTCTGCTAGAGATTCATCACCACGAATTTTACTATGGATTGAATACAACGAAATTTTTGATGAAATAACTACCACGGAATCCTACTACGGAATACCATCCACAACGGATTTCATTATGTTGTCACATTTGCAACATAATTATTGTTTCCGTTGCAACACCTTCGCTACGAGGTTTTTTGGGACGGAACTGTTCAATTGCAAATTCCATAGCTATTCATTTTTTGCAACATAATTTCATCTTTTTGCAACGGATTCCTTCCTTAGCAAAATCGTGTTTTTCTTGTAGTGGATGTGGTTGGTGGCACCTGAGTCAATGACCCACTTACCCTTTTCACCAAGGTTACATGCCATGTTTGCAACAGGTTGTCTTACTTCTTTTGCTGCTCATGCCTTGCCTTCAAAGAACTTTGCAAATTGTTGGTACTATTCTTCACTTAACCCTGGAATGAGACTAGTTTCGCCTTCAACACATGCAACTCTTGGTTTGGATTGTTTCCCTTTCCCGGGCCACCACTCTGGATACCCAATTCTCTTGAAACAACCATCTGTGTTGTGTCCATCTTTACCACAAAAGTTACAATGTTCAATTGGATCACCAACATTGCGTTTCCCGTCTCTTCGCTCGAACTTGTTTAGTTGTTTCTGATCCCTTTTCGCTAGAACAAAAGCTTGAAACGCAGTGACATCTGTTGTTGTTCTCTTGGCCTTAGACACAACCCTTTGTTGTTCATCATCTGCCACCATATGGTAAGCAATACCTAGACTTGTGTCGGTTGCATAGCAATGATTTGAGTCTTAATGAATCCAAACTCAACATCTAATCCCAACAAAAACTCATAGAGTCTCTCAGTATCCTTTTGTTCTTCGAGCCTCTTACCGATCCCACGGGTACAACTATTGCAGTCACACGTGGGTGTTGGAAAAGCATATTGGATTTCGTCCCATAGCCCTCACAATTTTGTCTAATAGGCCGAGACAGATAACCCTTCTTTCTTGATGGTGCTAAGTGATTACTTCACTTCATATGCTCTAGAGTCATTCCTCTTTCCAAGTCGTTCTTTTAAATCTTCCCATATCTCTCTTGAGCGTCGTTGCATACTCCATGCTCGTTCTGATTTCTATCTCCATGACAGTGTTTAACCACCCTTTGATCATGGTGTCACACCTCATCCAACCCATGTAATCCTTTGAATTAGGTGCAGGTTTCTTGATTGACCCACCAATGAAGCCAATCTGGTTCTTGGCGAACATGAAATTCAACATTTCCTATGACCAATCCATGTAGTTTGCATCTGTAAGCACATCATTAACATGCATTTGCCTTGGATAATCTGAGGCATGGAGGTAATAATATGAGTTGTGATCAGAAGCACCAACGTTACTCCCTGCATCATCTTTGTTTTCTTTCTCTCTAGGCATGATTGCCTCTTTCGAGTTTTAATTTAACACCGCTCTGATACCATATCAAAATTGATCACTCGAAAAAGTATTTTTCTTTCATACTTTTAGGGACAGAGAAAATGAAATATAAATACAAGAGGGAACAAAATAACTAAGGAAACATGGAGAAGATTGACCTATGATTAAGGGGCAAAATAGGAAATGATATCTATGGAGAAAATAGAGAAAATCAAGGTCAGTACAAAAAAACATATCCAAAGATCATGGAAGAAACTCCAATTGATCTTTTCCATTAGAGCCTGATACCACTTTGTTATAATAATGATACAACACAAAGAAAAAAAAAGTAGAGAAGAAGAAGAAAGAAAGATAGTAACAACTGAAATTTTATTGCTTCCGTGAAAATAAAACAAAAACATATCACAAGAAGCCTAACTAGAATTTTGAAAAGAGTTGGAAGCCATTGATGCGTTGAACTACTTTGTGGTCAATCTTGACAACTTATTTCTATTGACATAATGGTCCCTGTACTTTTATTTAATGTTACATTTTTCTATATTAGTCGTTGATAGTTACTTTGTCTTCTAGGATCATACAATATATTGAAAAGAAAATTGGTAATCGATACCATTTAAACAACCCATGTCAATCTGTCTCAATGTCTATATATGAGACCAATTAGAGAACATTAATAATATTTTTAATTTGTGAGAGTTTGAAGTATAACTCATGTATGGAATTTTACTCCTCAACCACTCCCATTACATGGTTACAATGTATTATGGCTAGTAAAAACGTGGATATCAATCGGTACTTTCTTATTTCTTTTCTTTTTTACCAATATTTTTAATAAAGTGATTCAATCATTATTTTCTTATTTCTTTTCTTTTTTACCAATATTTTTAATAAAGTGATTCGTACACAATAATTCTTCTCTATACATTACAATTTATGTTTTATAGAATTGTACAACACAATATTTTAAAACACAATATTTTAAAGCACAAATTATTGTGTACCGATCAACCTCATATTTTTATTGTATCACACCAGATTGCTTGGACACTCTTGGTAACTAATGATTCATGGAAGTATATATTTGGAGAAAAGATTAAAAAAAAAAGTATGCTACGTTTTGTACATTTGATTTTACTCTTTCATAGTTAAGCTTACTAAGATTATCAGGTTTTATATGCCTTAGGGTCGAGCTTCTTTAGTTAACATTCTTTTGTCGTTTGTGGTATGTTAGATTTGGATTATTCTTGTATATTCTACGAAACATAATGCCATGTACAATTAATGATTCATGGATGTATATGTTTGCAAGATATTATTGAAAAACATTTTGAAATATGCACCCAATTAATGTGTATGAGTGTGGTGCATTGGCAAAAGGGATAATGTTGAAACTTGAAAGCATATCCTCAGAAAAAACTGGCATCCAAACATGAATGAAAGTGAAATAAAGTTATAAAGATTCCAAATCTATTTGCTACATGCATTATTCTCATGTTTAATCCTTTTAGATATTTATTATGTTAAGTCTAAGGTATTCCAAAAAAGGCTCAAAGTTAGATACCTTAACTTAAATTTGTTTAAGAATAATAATATCCTAAAACAAAATCTGATTTTAATATTGTGTTCTTGAGTATGAAAAGTAACATACTACTATAATAATTAAAGAAAGAAGAGAGAATCAGAGAAATCGAATAAAATCAAATAAATCCTTGCTAACATTATTAAATAATCAAAAATCAGCTTCAAGATACATTTTACCACTTGTATACTACAAAAGTTAAAGGGATGCAATTCTTATGGTTGATTTAACGAATACACCTTGATAATGTGTGTAATAACATCCAAGAGCATAGCTTAAAATCCATATCTTGTAGAACTACAAAAATTCGGAAATCAATATAATGCAATTTCATCATAAAACAAACATACGATTTTATATCAACGAAATAGATTGAACACAAATAGGGTAGCATCAACATGATGTATTACACTTATTCTCAAACACAGCTAGCAGAAAATGAAATTGATAACCACATAAACTAGCCGTGAATATCTTACATCCTCTCAGAGGCAGGATACCACGACTTTGATTTGCGCTTATTAACTGATGTTATCCTTATTTTATATTGCTAAAACTAAACCAGGAACAGATTTTCCGATGCGATTAGCGAGGCTACTCTCCCAAACGGAAGGGCAATGTAACGAAGTAACGGAAACAGGTTTGGTAGAGTTAAGGAACCGAGTGACAGTGAGGGAAGTGTTGAAGTATTCCCTAACCTGTGTGATTATCCCATGCGAGTTGACAGTCCAGGCGTGGATCCAGGAGATATCACGGCGTTGATCGCAGCCTTCGACGATGACTGTAGATCCGAAGGCGTCAATCGAAAGAGGCACGAATTCAAAGGAGTCGGTGATTTCTTTATCAGTTCCGGTGAGCAATCGCATCATAAACTGATGAGACGGAGGGCCATGAAACCACCACTCGAGATCAGGAGCTAAGAGTTTGTTTACGACTTGGACGTCACGAGAGCTTAACGCATGGTATAGGGAGAGCACCACGCTCCCGTTGCCGGAATCCTCCAGAGCTTCTTGAAAGTTGGCCAGTTCTGTAAGAGATTAGCCTCGGAAAAGGATGTGACCGGTGATCGGAGGTCGGAAAAGGGGGATGATGGAAGGGTTAGGGAAAGCAGGAGGTTTTATAGGAAAGAAGTAAAGGGCAGTTTGGGAATTTCGTCTAATGTTATTGTTATCATCCCGCTGGTGACTGGTGAGCGTGATCCCGGTCCATTTTGTCAACTTTTAATAATATTTGAACTTTTTTGTTTCTTTTTTCTAAAAGAACTCCATCCGTAATATTTAGTTATTTATTTCTAAAATAAAATTTAAATTTTTAAGAAAACAAAAAAAAAGTATAACCATTAAAGTGAAGTTATAATTTTTCTATTCTACTGAATAAATAGTTTTAATCTCTTTTTATTAAATGTCACTCTAATACAACTCATCATTAATATTATGTCATGTGTCATTTAGATATATTAGGTAACTCATTTCAAAATTCAAAATTAGATTTTCTAATTATATGTTAAATTTGAAGTTATAATAACTTTAAAATTTTAATATATCTCTTAATTAATGATTTATTTAAAATAATTGATTAATAATTATAAATTTTTATTATGAAAGTTTAATTAATTTTATATCTCGTGGTTCCCACGGGTTATAAACTAGTCCCTATTTAATAATTGAATAGTTTTAATATCCTTTTGACATGTGTCATCCTATTAGGCCTCCTAATTAATATATATTTTATTCATCTTTTGCCATGTGTCATTATATTATGCCTCATAATTAATGCATACCACTTGTCAATATATTAATTCTCCATTTTAAATTTCTCACTCTAATTAAATTAAATTAATAACATTAGAATAAAATTAAAATAAAATTGATACAAATTATACGTGATATAATATTTATATATTTATTTAAATTAACGATTCTAATTTTATATAACTAAAAAATGTATTTTAATTAATAATTTATTTAAAATAATTAATTAATAATTTTTGAGTTCTCATTAAGAAAGTTTAATTAATTTTGTAACTGGGGTTTCCACAGGTTATAAACTAGTATAGATATAAATGAATTCAAATTTACCAACATTAAAAACTTGTAAAACGTCATTTTACAATTTAGTTTACTGTTTTTTTAAAAATTAACATGAAAATATATGGCAAAAACGTTATCAAGCAATGTCTTGTTTAATAGTGTGAAACAATTATTTTCATATGTATTACCCATCAAAGTGGTATGAGATTTCATGTGTTTTTTTATATGCAATTGAGACAATTTTGCACACAAAATATCATGCTGTTTATTAGTTAATCATATGCAAAAGTATGTTTTCATGCTTACAAGTTACATAATTGGCGTTAAAAGCCTTTAACGCTTCAATAATTGATTACAGATAAAAATAAACATGAAAAAGTGATATATGATGTTAAGTTGTAATTGTTGAGTAACAATAATGCAACACTTTAAGGTTCTAAACTCCTCACTAGAAGCCCCATTGAGCTGGGAATTTGCCACGTAGTTCAGGCATGGATTGCTTAGGGACCAAAATTGATAAAAATAAGGTCTATATTGAATAATTTAAATAAACCATAAATAAAAAATGACTAATAAAATCGTGAAACCATAAAAATGTTATTTTATGTCTTAGAAAAGTCTTAATGGCCCAAATTTTTTTTGCATGTTGGAGAAATGAGGGTTTGTCATCAACCTGTTCGCATAAGTTGTGCAGAATTGATTCAATCCTGAGACTATAGATTCACATAAAAAGGTTTTTTTTTTAATGATGTCATCAAATTTCAAATCCTACAAGTATGACATCACCAAGACTTCTTTCCTTTATATCTAAACGTGTCCCAAATGTAAGAAAACTGGGGTATAGAAAGGCTTGGAAATTCTCAGAATTGTGGTTTCACTTTCAGATTAAAGTATTTGGGTGGTACTCCCAATTTTTAATCGGATAAGACTCAGAATTGAGAGCAATAACAGAAAATATGGTTATGAATTTCGTGATTTTTGTTGTACTAGAAAAAATGATGACCAAAATGATTAAGTAGTTCATTTGTCTGAAAACTGTCAAGATAGTTTTCTTTGTCCAAAAAACTACTCCAACCGTCAAAACCAATAACAGTCACTAAAACGGAATCATTAATAAATGTCAAAATGAAGTCAAAAATCGGGTTCATTTACAAAAAATTCAAATGTCTAAGGCATTTTTATATAACAATATAACTCATATAAAAAAAAAATTGCGTCGACGCCAGCCAAGGGCTGCCTCCCCTTGGACCCCGCTCCCAGGAGCGCTGCCCCCGGACCCCGTTTGTTTAGGGGCTTCGCCCTAAATGACAATCTACTTTTAATCTTGAATAAACTTAAACAAATGTGCACTCCACATCTTCCTTACTTGTTTAATACCCATCAAGATTAAATTTGATAAACAAGTCAATTCATTACACTTAAATATACATTAATGATACAAATTACCAACACCAAATGCATCACAATTTACTATAAATGGAAGTATCACCAATACTTCTTTCCTTCGTATCTAAATGTGTCCCAAATGCATCACAATTTCCTATAACCGGAAGTATTATTGAGTTTGAATGCATATGTCAATATACTTTAGTTTTATACATTTTGTTCGGTAAAAGATTAAATATTGTGAATACATAAAATCAGAGGTAAAATAATCCCAACCATATCGTTTTCATGTGACAACATTCCGCACCTAAATCACTTTTAAATTACAATATCAGAGCATCCCATAAATAGATTTGGATATGTATTTTTCAACAAAAATCCAATATCCTTTCTTTTTGTTTTAAAAAAAAATCAAATGTCTCATTCAGTTTTTAATATCAAAAACTATCAAGAACAACATAAAAATAGAGGAATTATAAATCAAAACAAAAAATGGTAAAACAAAGAAGTTTACCAAATATTATATTTTCGAGGAAAAAAAGTTGAGAGTTTCTATGTAATAAAGTTCTTTAAAAAGATATTTTAAAACCGAAAGATTATTGTTAAATCAGTTAAAATTGTCAAATAAAAAAATAAAAATTATAAGAGTTTTTTTAGGAAAAATTAAAATTGAAATTTAATAAAAAAAACTCAATAATTTTTTGTATAGTTAATCCTATTAATAATGTCTTCGATTATTATATTTGATTTTTTGATATGATATCATCGAGAAGAAAACTCGGTAACACTCTTTAAGAGCACTGGGTATGGACAATATGTTATAATACCAATTTGGTGATGCCTCACATGCCACATTATCAATGATGTTATAACACCAAGTAAGAAAATAGTCACCATGTTAGAACATGTTATAACACCCATTATTTTTCATTTCATATTATTTTTAAATTAAAATAAATATATTTTTATAAAACAAACATATTTAAATAACACATAACATTTAAACACCAAAAACACATAAAATTTAAATCCTAATAAAACATAACATTTAAATCCTAAAAATAACATCATAAAAAAAGATAACTCTAATTCAAATATGTAACACGGCACTCCTAATGCATATATTTGTTCATGATCCTATCATTCATGGCTTTAAGCACCCCCAAAGCTCGGAGCGATAAATCTTCCTCGTTAGTTCGAAGAGTCGTCAAATGGTTCGTCATTAGTTCTTGCTCGCGTAGCTCCATTTCCTCCCGTACATTCCTTTCAAGGAACTCCAAGTGCTGACATTTAAACGTTTTTTTGCAATAAGTTGTGCTCCTCGGACTTCGTTTTCATGTCCGCCACGTATCTTGCTTTTGCCTCAACCTCCTCAGCATGTTTCTCAACGCGCCTTGCGTTGTCGCGTCCACCCGATTGTCGTGGTGGGGAGATCTCCTCGACATCATCTAGAATATCATCCGTGTTGGCGTTGATGTTGATATGAGTTTGTGCGTTCGAAACGTTCAATGGACCTGAATTTCTCGACCGCTTCGATTGAATGTAGGAGTTTTAATCCACTTTGGATCACCAACTCCCATTCTTTCTCGAACTCGAACATGTGTCCCATTTCAACCCGATATTGTTCTTTTGCAGATTTGAACGAATCAAAGTCGTTGGTTCTGCTAGGTTGTCATGCCTGAAGCCTGGTGTAAATACCAATGAATTTTGTGCACTGATTAGTTATTTGATTTCATTTGCTACTTAGCATGCCCATATTGCGATACAATTTTTTCTTCAACATAGCGTGAAAATTTTCAAGCATCGCCTCCCAGTAAACACCTTTATTCATACAATTTCCATGGTTTTCGTTTTTGAAGCACTACACTGTAACATCCCGAGTCCCAGGTATAATATTTATATATTTATTATGAGTTGTTTGAGCAACTCAACAAGTTGGATGCCCCAACCCGTCGAGTAGAGACGGATTGGCCACGTGGGTTTTTATGACCAACTTGATGTGTCAGAGGGACCAACTCGCCGAGTTGGCGTTGTGAGAGGAAACCCTAAATCTCTGTGTTTAGGTCCTATTTAAAGGACCGTAAGCCCTCATTTCAGCCCCACCAGCCACCTTACTCCCCTGTGTGAAACCCTAATCGTTTATATTGAGGTAAGAGAGATAGAGAGCTAATCTTTGGGCATTTTAGTGCACCTTTTGAAGAGAAGAGAAGAGAAGAGTATCAAAGCAAGGAACGAGAAGAGGTTGTTGGATCTGGTGTTATTTCATCTATAGCTTATGTTGAAGGTAAAAAGTCTTCACCTTGCTCATTATTGTGATTAGATCTCGTTTTCATGGAGTTTTAGGGTTTTTTCCATCTTTCCTTGAGACTTTGAGTGTGTTGAACTCACCAAGAGACTGAGACTTCAGATCTGGACCTTGTGAGGTCCCTAGAGTCCAAAGGTCCCAGCTTTATCCAACTATAGAGGAGCTTTTATGCTTAAGACCCTAAATGGAGCTTGTTTTGGCATTTCAAGCCCTAAGTGACATGCATGGACGTAAAGATTGTAGCTTTACGTGGTATTTCAGCCTTGGGAGGCTAGATCTAGAGTTTGGGGTTGTGAATCTGCCTTAAAACATCTGAATGAGAAAAGAGACTTAAGGGACTCGCCGAGTTAATGAGCCAACTCGACGAGTCAGCTAGGGTTTTCCCCGACGAGTTTGGACATGAGTAACTCGACGAGTTGATGAGACAACTCGACGAGTTAAGTTGAGTTTTCGCAAATTTTCTGAAGGAACGATGGGACTCAACGAGTCACATAGATGTACTCGACGAGTCGGGTCAACATGAATTATTGACTCGAGTGTTGACTTTAGTTGACTTTAGGGTTTGGTCAAGACAGAGATTATAGAGACCATGGAGGGGCAGAATGGTCTTTTACCCATTCCAAGAGTTAGAGAGAAAGAGAGAATAGCCTTTGGTTTATTTAGAGTTGTGATTGGAGTGTTAATTAGAGATAATTATCATATGTGTTAGGCGGAGGCTAGATCGGCGATTCTTGCACGAGGTTTATTTGCTTGCTTACGAGGTGAATCTTCTCACTATACTTACCTTGAGTGGTAATTTTATGTGACCGGAGGGTCTTATGTGTTTATATTGAGTATTATGATATCCTGCATTATGTCTTTGTGATTTATGTTGTGTTTTACTGAGTTAGGACCAGAGGGCCCACCCGAGTTGTCGGACCGGAGGGTTCCACTGAGACACATCGACTAGAGGGTCTTATATGAGATATAGCCATGAGTGGCTAATGATTTATGTGTGGTATTTTGGGGAACTCACTAAGCTTCGTGCTTACTGTGTTATGTGTTATGTGTTTCAGGTACTTCTCAGGGTCACGGGAAGGCGTCAACTTGATTGTACACACTAGTTGGAGTTTACATTTTGAGGATCCTGGATTGTGTTTAACAATTTATGAATATGTGTTTTTGATAAATTGTCATTTGGAGATTTGTGAATTGTGTTTTATAAGAATTATGTGAATTTTAAAAACGAAGAAATTTTGTTTGAAAATTTACGATGTTACATACACCATGTTGCCGCCAAAGCATAATCCTTTTTTGGTGTCAACCATTAGGAACTTCCTCAATTTATGTTTCAACCGCTATATATTTCTCTTTCCCTTTTCCTTTTCCCTTTCCCTCTCCTACTACATCCCGTTTGCGCTTCGGCCAATTGTTGTGTTGGAGGTGGTGGTTATGTTGGCATCAAAGAGAAAGTCGGACACAGATTTTGTTGTAAATTTGGGTTTTGCCCAAAAAGATTTTGTTGAAGGTAAGGTGAGTTAGGAAATTGCATTGGAGATGAAACAGGATTGAAAGAGACTCCTTGGTATGAGATTTATGGTGATCCTTGAGATGATAAAAGGTTAAAATAATTTTCGTAACCGGCAAATTCGAGAGACAATGTTGTGTTTGGGTTTGATGGATGGGTTTTTGGATTTTGATCCATTTTTTGTCGAAGAAAGTATGAAATTTTATAAAATACGAAGAGTAGAAAGTAATGTTGTAAAAAAATTGGTAAAAGAATATTGTATTTATAGTAAAAAAAAAGTATATTTTTTTATTTCAAGTTGACCGTTTGTCAACGGTCCCAAGTTGGCAATGGTCGAAAAAGTGCGTGTTTCATCAAGCGGTAACGACAACGAGAACCGACGCAACGAGGAGGGGAAGGGGGGATGTTTTGCCCGTTACGACAACATTGTGGCACGTCCACCTAAGCAAAAACACCGTTGTTACGACCCATACCGATTGCTCTTTGGGATTTAATCATAAAAACTAGTGATTGCAAAATAAAATTCTATTTGATTGCTTAAAATTTATTGAGAATTAACATCTAAAGATGACCTTCTACTTATAGAATTTTAGGTGTCCCTTTACCCATAAATTTGTTGAGCTCTTGGCGAGAATCACGTAGGTGGGCCTTTCCACACGTAGGGAATAGTGGAATACCATGCATCCTTGTTTTTCGGGCAAAATCTCCTATCGAATTTGGATTTTGTTCTTGTCGCTTCAATATATTTGGAAACCACTACACTTAGGAATTAGACGTACGAAGGATGCTCACGCCTCACATATCACAATGAAAAATTAAATATCTTTTTATTTTTTGTTCCTAAAAATCCCCGTACCAAATTAAATAGTGACATGTGTAACATTTAATGATATTTTAGTATACTAATATGACATATGTCATTATTTAATTGGGTAGAAAATTTATAGAAGATAAATTAAATATCCTCATATTTTTTGTTCCTACAAATCCTCCTACCCAATTAAATAATGACATGTGTAACATTTAATGTTCATTTAATGAAACTTTAATATACAAATATGACACATGTCATTATTTAATTGGGTATGAGGATTTGCAGGAACAAAAAATAAAAGGATGTTTAATTTCTCTTTATAGAAATAAAAGTAGGAGGATATTTAATTTCTCATCACAACTTGATATTATGGAATCCATAATCTCATAATACTTATAGGCTTTCTCTTTGATTCTATACGTAATTACGTTATAACCGGTGTACAACACATGACAACATAAAACAATTTTGAAGTTTAGTTCATTATTAATTTAAATTAATTTTGCAATGTGTTTTGAAAGATATAAACATTATTTATGTTTATGAAATGATAAAATGATTATGTTATATAATGAGATATATAATTATAAAAGACCGTATACAATTAATGATGGAGATAATATACTAATAATATATAAACACAAAACTATTAAAATTGTTAATCGTTGGTTAAATCCACGAAATAACATTGTATTTTAATTAATTTATTTATTAAAATTGTTAATCGTTGGTTAAATCTACGCACCGGGCCATAAACCACCAAGGTCGCGAGGTTTTAAACGAGACTGCCCTTACTGTGGAAATCGGAAAGATGGTCGATGTAGACATTGAAATTGGGAACGAGGTTTTAGAGGAGGCAATGGGTATGGAGGGTGAGATCAATATTCCTCAATGAATATGCTTTCTCTGAATGTGAGGGGGATCAGCGAGGATCATAAGCAAAGATGGGTGAGAAGGTTATGCTCGGAATATAGGGTCTCTATAGCTTGTCTTCAAGAATCACAATTGGGGTTGTTATCTTCACTCCAATTAAATATTAGAAATTGTTGGGCAAACAATAATTTTGGTTTCGAATTAATTGAAGCAACAGGGAGATCTGGAGGACTTATTACAATCTGGGATGATGAGGTATTTATAGTATCTGATTCGATTAAATCAAGGTATTTTTTGATTACATTTGGTCGGTGGGTGGGTATAAGCACTGAGATAACCATAGTAAACGTATATGCACCTCAAGCTCCGTCGGAAAAAAGGAGAACATGGGAGAAGTTGGCTCAGATTAAATCTAGTAGAGTGGCGATATGGATCTTTGCAGGAGATTTTAATGCTGTTCGTTGAAGAGATGAGCGGGTAAACTCCAGGTTTTGTCGCATTTCTACTGATGACTTCAACGATTTCATATTCTCCTGTGCTCTACATGATCTGAGAATGGGCGGATCTAAGTTCACTTATTTTAGACCAGAAGACGGTGGTAAGTTGAGCAAATTGGACAGATTCTTGGTTTGTGATAACTTCATGGAGTGTTTCCCGGGTTCATCGGTAACTTCCCTTGCCAGAGAATTCTCGGACCATTGCCCGATCATGTTGAAAACTTCTTGTGAGGACTTCGGTCCTAGGCCATTTAGATTCTTCAACTCGTGGATGTTAAAGGCTGGATTTCAAGATGTGGTTTCTGAGGCATGGAGGAAATTCAGAGGTTATGGAAACGGTGATGTTTTCTTGGCGGCGAAATTGCGTTTCTTAAAGAAGGAAATTAAGAAGTGGCGAGAAACCGCCTTTGCTTTGGAAAACAAAGAACTAGAAGAGTGCAGGAATTCCATTGCACAGCTTGATACTTTGGCGGAATCCAGAGATTTATGGTCTCATGAATTGGGGAAAAGAACCAACTGTGTAAAAAGGATTACAGAAATTGAAAGGATGGTTGCAATGGATATGAAACAAATGGAAAAGGTAAAATGGGTGACTGATGGAGATGAAAACACTTCTTTCTTCCATGGTTATGTAAATAATCATAATAGGAGGAACAAAATTCATGGTTTGACTATTAATGGTCAGTGGGTGACGAGTCCTGATGCTATAAAAGGTGAGATCCTCCAATTCTTCTCTAAGAAATTTGAAGAAAAATGGATGAGTCGACCAAAAATCAGAAGCAACAGATTTAAAACGCTCTCTTCAGAGGCGAGCTCTACTCTTGAGCTTCCTTTCTCAGTTGAGGAAATTAGGAACACAATTTGGTGTTGTGGTTCGGAAAAGGCCCCGTGGCCAGATGGATTCTCATTTAAAATTTTCAAGTCTTACTGGAGTTTGCTAAAGGATGATATTATGAGCTTTGTTAGATCATTTGAACATCGCGGAGAATTTTCTATGGGATGCAATTCGTCCTTCATTTCTCTTGCAGCTAAGATTAAGGACCCACTCTCCTTAAGCGATTACAGACCAATTAGTCTGATTGGTGCGTTATACAAGATAGTTGCTAAAACACTGGCGATCCGGGTGAAAACACATATTGGAGTATGCATAGACGAGGTGCAATCGGCTTTTGTGGAAGGGAGGAACATACTCGAAGGTCCTTTAATAATTAACGAGGTGTGTTCTTGGGCATTAAAAAGTAACTGGAAAATATTGTTATTCAAGGCAGATTTTAACAAGGCTTTTGACTCGGTAAATTGGGAGTACCTTGATTCGGTTATGGCTCAAATGAACTCCGGGTTAAAATGGAGAAGATGGATAAACGGATGCCTCAGGTCGGCTAGGGCGTCGGTACTGGTCAATGGCAGCCCAACGGCGGAATTTCCTTTGACAAAAGGAGTGAGACAAAGCGATCCGCTATCACCGTTCCTTTTTATAATAGCGATGGAAGGTCTAAATGTCATGATGAAAGCGGCAAATGAAAAAGAGATATTCGATGGGGTCCATATTCCTAATACCAACATATCCCTTTCTCATTTATTTTATGCTGATGATGCCTTATTTATTGGGGATTGATCGAAAAAAAATGTCTACAATCTTTCTAGAATCCTCAGATGTTTCTATGTTGTGTCGGGATTAAAAGTGAACTTCAACAAATCACGGGTATTTGGAATTGGTGTTGACTTTGAGGAGGTTTGTGAGTGGGCTGGGCCACTAGGGTGTGCACCATCCTCTCTACCTTTCACTTATCTCGGGGTGCCTGTCGGGGAGAATATGAACAGAAAAAAGCTTGGAAGCCGATTGTAGATAAGTTCCGCTCCAAACTCTCCATGTGGAAGGCAAAGACTTTGAGCCTTAGTGGCAGGATGACTTTGGCAAAAGCTGTACTTGGGAACCTTCCAACCTTTTACCTATCACTGTTCTCATCCCCCATCGGAATAATAGAAGAGTTGGAAAAGATCTAAAGGCAGTTTATTTGGAGAGGTGATGCAGAAAAAGCAATTGTACATTGGGTTGCATGGGAGAAACTAAAAGCTCCAAAGGAGGTTGGAGGGGCAGGTTTAGGATCTCTTAGGAACCTAAACTTGGCCCTACTGGCTAAATGGTGGTGGAAGTTCAAAACACGTCCTGACTCCCTTTGGGCCCGAATTGTAATGGGGTTTCATAACCCTGCAAACCGTCCCTGGTTCTGCTTCGCAAAACATAATCGAGGTGGGGTGTGGTCATGCATAGATAAAGCAAAAAATGGCTTATGGAAGTTAAATATTGATGTGAAGGAAATAATGAATACTAATGATGGGGGATTATCGTGGAGATCTGACTTTGTGGTGGATGGAGTTTTTAGCGTGGCAAGGCTTAGAAATAGACTTGACAGAGCCTCTCACCTGATTTGCGATGGGGATTTCTGGTGGTTGAATTCGGTTCCAAAAAAGGTGGTGAATTTTATTTGGCGAGCAAAGCAGGGGAGGATTCCATCTGCCGAGGCGTTAAGGAAAAGGAACATCCAAGTACCCTCCACAATGTGTGGGATATGTGAACACGTAGAAGAATCAGTGGATCACATTCTCACTTCATGCAGTTTGGCGAGGAATATTATAACCATGGTACTAAAGTGGTGTAATGTTCTCCCTCAATTCTTTTCAGGTGTGAATGAGGTGCTTGACTTTGCCAGGAACTGGGGACATTGCCCAAAAAAGAAAGAGTTGCTTACATGTATTATATACGGAACCCTCTGGAGTTTGTGGAAGGCAAGGAATGATCGGATTTTTAAAGAAGAATCATCGAAACCGGCGAAAATTTTAGATTATATCAAAACATCGGTATTTACTTGGAGAAAGTATAGAAGTCCTAGTGGTGATACAGTTGATTGGGATAAGTGGTGTTGTGCACCATTGAATTGTACATAGACTATGCTCTTTGTTTAGTTTGATGTTTTCTATTGTACTTCTACCCCCTAGCGTCTTGCTAGGAGTATTTTAATAAAATTGCCGGTTAAAAAAAAAAAATTATTTATTTATTATAACTTTCTAGTTTCAATATTATGCGGTTAAAACAATCATTAGTCATAAACCTAATAACTAATTAAAGAAGCATATTTACGGAACTTATAACCTTCGTTTTTAGCTTTAAAGTCAAAGTGAGATTTGGTTCATTCTTTCATGAATCAACATTAAATCACAAACAACTTGTAACGGTTCCTAATTAAAATTTGCAATAAATTATGATTATTTATACATATTAAAATAGTTAAGACAATAATGTATCTTATTACCGAACATAAGTGTGTATAAACTAACGAAAAGACAAAAAATAACCTTCTTTTAGGGCTATTTTTTTTTCATTAATTCATGTATAGGTAAAATGAATAAAGTGTTATAAAATAAGGCTTTTATCTTTTTCTAAAGTTAATAAACCGTCAAATAAATTCAAATGACCATTTTATGTCTATACTTCAAAAAAATCACAATAATCATCAAATTTAACAGTAAGTTGTATTTCTTATACCCGTCCCCTTTAGTATTAGTGACAACAAAATAAACCTGTTAGAAACTATATAGAAAGAAACATTATAAATTAAAGTTAACGTTTCTTATTAATTTTAATGGGTGGTGAAGAAGTTTTGTTTCTTACTGTAGAAGCATGAGAATGCATGCCTTTCACCGATGGAATCAAGAATTCCGAATTGATGCACCGATTCCTTTATTGCATTGAGTTGTTGGGGAGAAAGGCTCACAACCAGATTCACTATTAAAGTTAAGGTTCCTTATTAACTTTAAATGTCTTTATTTTACATTAGCACATTATTCCTCCATAACCCTATAAATATAAAGTAGAACATGACACATCAAACATGCAATATACGAAGATTAGATCTTGAAAGAAAAGGTGCAATCCAAGCATATCTAAATATAGAGCATTAAAAGCAAAGAGTTAGTTATATATGATTTTTCACACTCTCTCTATGTTGAGGCGTTTTTCCAGCCATGTCAAACAATAACCTGTCAACATTGCATTTTATAAAATACATAAAAGAACACAGTTAAGATACCAATAGTTGTGATTTAATAAGATAAAAGTAATTACTTTTATTTTGTTGGTTTAGTGTAGTATAATGCATCATGCATCCATGGAGGGGGCAACGTGGTGGTCGTCTTCACTTGAAGATTTGTTCAACCACTACAGAAAGAAATAAGCATATGTTCACCTCAACAAAATACAAAAATTTTAAGAAACTTCATGCGGTATATTTGTAACACCCAAAATCCAGAAGGCTGATTAAAGGAAGAAAAACCCCAAGTAATGAAGGTTTACTTGCCAAGTCCAAGGGGGTGACTTGACGAGTAGAAGCAAGATTACGATGCGGGTGGAAGGACCTACTCGACGAGTCGGGGATGACCTACTCGACGAGTTGGTCTGGGTTTGGGAAACCCTAAATCCAGGTTTTGTACCCAATTTAAGCATCCTTAACCCACACCCCCTGGCCTCATTTACAGCCTCCATTGTCCAAACCCTAATCCACGAAACCCTAGTGCCTTCCATGAGCTTGTGAGCCATTTTTTAGTGTTCTTCGTGTGTTTTGAAGCTTTTAAAGAGAGGAGAAGCTTGAGGACTCGGAAGGAAGCTAGTAGATCCAGAAACAACATTTCATCCTTAGTATTTTCTGGTAATCAAGTCTCTATCTTGGACATTAGTTTATTAGATCTCCTTATGTCCATTTTATGAGGGTTTTGGTTCAAGAATCTTGATCTATGGGACATGGACGTTCCAAGCAAGGATCCCTTCAGATCTGAAACCATTAAGAATTGTTATGGCATAAAGGTGCAAACTTTATGCCATTAGAGCCCCCATGCAAGCTATGGAGTGTCTTTTTGGTCTTTTAAGCCCCAAAAGGCCATGCATGTAGAAAAAGGAAGGAACTTTTCCTGTCCAAATGATGTCTAAGGCCTAGATCTATGTTAGTATGCTTTAGTTTGGAATATGGCTTTTGGACAAGAATTTATGTGACTGTAACATGGAATATGGCTTTTGTCATAGATCGATGGAGCGTGTGTGGTTAACCGGCACGTCGACTAGGTGACTGTAACATTGGGGTCACCATGTATATTTGCATGGTTATTCACACCCTGTTTGTGATCCTCGGTATCCCAGTCACAAACTTGAGGGGCATATCGAGATTTAAATATGCCATTGAAAAGTTCAATGAATCTCAAAAGGTCTAGGAGTTTTCAATACATTTAAAACTTAATTCTCTTTTGTTTTCCATGGTGGAAATTAGTGAATCGTCATTCACTTACCTTCAAATTATTTTTTGTTTAGATTACGACATCCCTCTTCTAAATTGCAAATAATGTTGTTGGATCCTAGCCCTAATTTCTCATTTGAGTGTTTAATTGGGGATTCTTATCTAATCAAACTTTGTCTTTTTTATTTTTCAGATGTCGAACTTGAACAACAACGCTTCCGGCTCAAACGCCTCCGACTCATTCTCACTCATGAACTTGTGTGGGAGGGTGATCTTCGACGGAAACAATTTCAATGATTGGATCCGCAACATAAGGATGGTCACCCGCTACAAGGACAAGGAGTATGTCCTCGACAAGGAGCTGAAAGAGGTGGACAGGAACACTGCCACTCCTGAAGAGATCGTTGCCTTTAAGGCCCATGAGCTTGATGCCACGAAATTTCATTGCATCATGCTAGTGACCATGACTGGTGAACTCCAAAAGTCCTACGAGGACTTCTATCCCTACGAAATGCATCAGGACTTGGTTGAAAGGTATCACCAAAGTGCAAGGCAGAAGAGGTACGAGATCATCACTTCGATGATCACGACCAAGATAAGAGACGGAGAGTCTGTCACTGCTCATCTGCAGAAGGTGTAGAGGTATGTTGACAGCCTGCTGAAGTTAAATGTTAACTTCAATGAAGAGCTGGTGATTGACATCATCCTTCATTCACTGCCACCCTGCTTCAACCAGTTTCGCATTACCTACCACATGAATAAAGAGGAGGTCACGTTGAGCAAGCTTCAAGGTCTGTTGAGGACTGCTGAAAGCAACCTCAAGGATAAGTCCGTTGCACAAACTCCTACTCCTACTGTTGCCCCTATCTTGGCTATTGGGAAAGGAAAGGGTAAGAAGAGGAAGGCTCCCTCAAAGAGCCACCATAAGGGAAAGTCCCATGATGGCACCTCTTCTAGTGGAACCAAGGCTTGTTCTAATGGACCCACCTCCAACCTAAAGGATGTAGAGTGCTACTACTGCCATGAGAAAGGGCATTGGAAACAAAGCTGCCCGAAATATATGCAAGACACCAAAGATGGGAAGATCAATCCGTCCTTCGCATGTATTTATACTATTCAATCTAATAATTCACCGCATGCTATTTCTTGGGTACTTAATATAGGATGTGGTTTTCACATTTGTTCTGACTTGCAGGTCCTAAGAAGAAATAGGGATGTGGAGCATGGGAAGATAAAC
Organism: Lactuca serriola; assembly: GCF_051521515.1. Lineage (NCBI taxonomy): Eukaryota > Viridiplantae > Streptophyta > Magnoliopsida > Asterales > Asteraceae > Lactuca > Lactuca serriola. The sequence continues at coordinate 16,648,306 of NC_136415.1, read as the reverse complement.
TTGATCATGGGGAACAGAAGATCGTCGTCTGTCACCAAGATTGGAGTTTACTCTTTAGTTCTTAGTAATGGATCAAGACTAGCTAGATTTGAATAATTGTTGCTATTCGCCAGAAATGGCAAGAAACATCATTTCTTTTCATGGTTTGTATAGACGAGGATTTAGATATTCATTTGATAATGAAAAGGGTTCTATTAATGCTTATATTAATGGTGTTTTCTATTTTGAAGCATTGCCTTGTAATGGAATATATGAAACTGTGATGGTTGTAGACAACTTAGGAAATGATGTGTTGCATATCGAATCTTCCAATAGTTTGGACAAAGCATGCTTGTGGCATTTTCATTTGGGACATACCAACAAGAAGCGCATAGCCCAACTCCAAAAGGATGGAGTGTTGGAGTCATTCGACCTTAGGAACCATGTGTAAGTCTTGTTTGATTGGAAAGATGACCAAGTCACCCTTCACTGGTACTTTTGAGAGGCGTGAGGGTTTATTGGATCTCATACACACCGATGTGTGTGGGCCCTTTAGATCCACCACAAGGGATGTGAGCCGCTTCTATGTGACTTTCATCGATGATTATAGCAGATATGGATATATCTACTTAATCAAGCACAAGTTAAAAACCTTTGAAAAGTTCAAAGAGTTTAGGCAAGAAGTGGAGAATCAGTTGGGCAGGAAAATCAAGATGCTTCGATCCGATCGAGGTGGAGAGTACCTTAGTCTTGAATTCCACAACTACCTCAAGGAATGCGGAATCGTTTCACAATTGACGCCGCCTAGGACACCGCAGTTGAATGGTGTGGCTGAGAGGTCTAATCGAACCTTTCTAGACATGGTTTGTTCCATGATGAGTCATGCTTCACTACCTATATTATTTCAGGGGTATGCATTAGAGACTGCCACCCATATCCTTAACTTAGTCCTTACCAAAAAGGTTGCCAAAACACCTCACGAGATGTGGACAGGGAAGGCTACCTCATTGGCACATATCAAGGTTTGGGGTTGCGAGGCTTTCGTAAGACGAGAGACTCACGACAAGCTCGAGCCTCGTATTGAGTTGAGTATTTTCATCGGCTACCCGCAGAAGTCCTTTGATTATCTCTTCTATAGATCGAGTGACAGTGTTGTCTTCGTTGTGAGGAGAGGGGTTTTCCGAGAGCGAGAACTCATAAGCCAAGGGGACAGTGGGAGGCAAATCGATCTTGAAGAGCTTCAAGAGTCGAGCGATGAAGGAACCTCTGAAGCTGGCGCTCAACCCGAGGAGGAAACTCCGGTTGAACCGATTGACGAATCTTTACCTCTTAGATGTTCTAGTAGAGTTAGTGTCCCGCCTGTGTTGTATGGTTCTCATATAACAAGTGAGGGTGATATGTTTATTAGTGATAGTACACTAATAAATTTGGATGAACCTGATAGCTACAAGGAAGCCATGGCAGGCCCGGAGTCTACGAAATGGAAAGAGGCTATGGACAACGAGATTCAGTCCATGTATGACAACCAAGTTTGGAATTTGGTTGACAATGTGTCAGGTCGTAAGACGGTCGGGTGCAAGTGGATCTTCAAGAAGAAGATCGACATGGATGGGAAGGTACATACTTATAAGGCGCGATTTGTTGCGAAGGGCTTTACTCAAACTCCCGGAGTTGACTATGATGAGACCTTCTCACCAGTTGTGAAGATAAAGTCTATTAGGGTGATGCTAGCCATTGCTGCATTTCATGACTATGAGATATGGCAGATGGATGTCAAAACCGCTTTCCTTAACGGAAAGTTGGCTGAGGATGTTTACATGAGTCATCCAGAGGGTTTTATCGATGCGAAGCATCCTAATAGACTGTGTAAGCTTGAGAAGTCCATTTATGGACTGAAACAAGCATCTCATAGATGGAATCTTTTTTCCGATGAGAAAGTCAAAGAGTTTGGTTTTCTGCGAAGCGAGGATGAATCATTTGTATATGTCAAAGCCATTGGGAGTATAGTTAGCTTCCTCGTATTGTATGTCGATGACATACTACTCATAGGAAACGACATCCCGACCCTGCAGGAAGTCAAGTCCTGGCTTGGGAAGTGTTTCGCTATGAAGGACCTCAGAAAGGCTCCATATATTCTGGGAATAAGGATACTGAGAAACAGGAGTAAAAGACTAATAGGACTTAGTCAGAATACTTACTTGGACAAGGTATTAAAAAGTTTTAGTATGGAGAATTCCAAGAAGGGGGGTTACCAATCCAAAGTAATGCCAAGTTGAGTAAGACTCAAAGCCCGAGTACCGAAGTCGAGATAGCAGAGATGAGCCGAGTATCTTACGCTTATGTAGTTGGCTCGATCATGTATGCTATGACTTGTACTCGCCCTGATGTGGCCTTTGCTTTGAGCATAGTCAGAAGATATCAAGGGAACCTTGGCAAAGCACATTGGACCGCAGTCAAGAATATTCTAAAGTACCTTCGGAGGACCAAAGAATGGTTTCTAGTCCTCGGTGGGAGTGATGACTTAAGGGTGCGAGGGTATAGCGACGCTAGTTTTCAGACCGACAAGGACAACTACCATTCACAGTCGGGCTGGGTCTTTACCCTAAATGGAGGAGCAATGACTTGGAAAAGTTCCAAGCAGGAGACCGTAGCTGATTCAACGTGCGATTCAGAGTACATAGCGGAGAGCGAAGCATCAAATGAGGCAATATGGTTGAAGAACTTCATTAGAGACCTTGGAGTTGTGCCAGCCATAAAGGAGCCCATGGAAATTTTCTGTGATAATGAAGGAGAGGTTTCCTGACCAAGGAACTGAGGGATCATGGCAGATCTCGACATATCGACAAGAAATATCATTTTATTTGACATCGGGTGGAAGAGGGACTCCTCGTAGTAAAGAGGGTATCGTCGGAGGATAACCCAACAGATCCCCTTACGAAGGGATTGAGTAGGGTTAAGCACTTGCAACACGCTAGGAGCATCGGGCTGAAGGATGATATTAGTTTAAATTAGATAGTTTCGAAACGTGTAATAGATAAATGTAATTGACATTTGATGATTAAATAAAGGAGTATTATTTATAAGTAAAGTTACTGTCTTATGTTGATTGTTTACCTATTGTTTCACTTTGAATGTTTTGACTTCCTGAATAATAACATTATTTGAACGTTCCACAGTCACTCATACTTTGGGAGTAGGTATGAAAGAAGATTGTCTTGAATTGGTTTGTAGATTGTCTAAAGTTTATTAGACATGGCAAAGGTTTGCTGCAACGCTCATGACTGCTTATGAATAATATTTGAGCATTGGATTAAACTTGCGCTTGCTGGTATCACTTCATGGAATTTATCTCGAGTGATCGCAAGACAATAATATCATATGGTCTTAAAACCTAGATATATGGTTTATTATTTGCAAGTAGGTGGTGCATTGATAATGTGTAAACGCATCAGTAACTTGATGTTATAAAACGCATTGTTGTGCATGATTTGATGAGTGAATGGTAAATGCATATAAGTCTAAGTTTATATGTTCCTTTTATCCTAAGAGGGTAAAAGCGATATCTGGGCCCCTCGATGATTTGGTTTAACTTATGTGACGGGCCCGGTCAGGACTGAATTGATGTGTTCAATTAAGTTCTATGTCCGACGAATCAGAGATCAAGAAACAAATTGTTGGACAATAAGTATGACTATGTTCCATGTAATTGTCCGCACAATATCTGGAACGGCGGACTATACGATCCCTTATCTAAAGGACAGGTTACTAATAAGATCAGAGTTTGACAGTGACTTTGAGAGCTACGATTGCGAATCGGATAGTGTTTGCATTTATAGTTACTAGACTTATCCAAGTGGAAGACTGTTGGATTAGTGTCTAAGCCTATGACTATATTTGGTATGTACTTGACCCAGTTGTTCATGGTCCTTTTGGATTGCCTTCACCAAATCAACTTGACAGGATGATTTATGGAGAGAGAGAGAGAGAGATAGGTTATTATGGTTTATTAATATATTATATGAATAATATATTAAAGGAGAAATCATATAGTTTAATTAATATTAGTCAATAATTAATTATGAATTAATTTTGTGGCTAAAAGAGATTAATTAAATAAAGGGGACTGGAGTTGTCAATTGTGTGATAGTTGGTTTTTGGGCTGTGGATCTTTCTGGATATGAGGTGGACGAAATTAGGAGTGGAAGCCCACTCTAATTTCGGGCATAAAGGCCTTATTCCAGAAGATTCCCAATCTGCTTAGGGCCTAAGTCATCCAGATAGGGTTTTGACTGAAACCCTAACTGCTCAACTATATATAGGACCCCGAGGCTTCAGTTTCGGCTAACACCAATAACCCTAGAGTTACTATAGCCGAAATTAGCCTCTCTCCCTCTCTCTACTAGATCATCCTCTTGCTTGTGGTGTTTGTGAGCAATTAAAGGTGTTACACTTGTGATATTAAGCTTCTTGAAGATCAAAGGATTCTTGCAACTATTGAAAGGTATTATCTAAACTAGTTTATTATAGATTTCGATTTTAACAGTATGCTAGAATAGGGTATTCAAGTCTTAGATGAATTACATGTACAATAGAGAAACCTAGATCCAAGCTTTAGGGTTTTTCATGAGCACATAGGATTGTTCTTTTGCTCTAAACCCATCAACTATCAGCAGGAGTGTGGACGGGGTTCCATAACTCATCAGTAGCAGGACAGGGGCGGGGCCCAAGTTAGGCGAGTCCTTAGAACATGAATACAGTCGGATTATGTTTTCTTTATGTGCTATTATGTTTATGAGATTGTATGTGTATAGCGGGCGAGGCCCAGAGACAGGCGGGGCCTAAAAAAAACAGATCAGTATACCAAGCAGGGCTCGATGCCAGGCGGGGCCTGATGCTGGGTGGAGCCCGATGTCAGAGCGAGTCCGATGTCGGGTAAGTCCCGATGTAGCGGGCGGGGGCCCAATATATCTTCTTATGTGTATGGTATGTGGTAGGTTGGGGAACTTACTAAGCTTCGTGCTTATGATTTTCAGGTACTTATGGTAGCGGAGGGAAGAGCTCGGGATGACTGCATCACACACCATTTGTTTTAGCTTGGGATGTTTTACTCTGATATGATATGTGTTTGACATGATACTCTGATTTGATATGATTTTGAATGAATGATTTGATAATTATGGTTTTACTTAATGATTTAAAATGAAAATTTTGGACCGTATTTTTTGGATGTTACAAGTTGGTATCAGAGCCTTGGTTTGAGGGATTCGGGCACACTCTTGGGTGTGTATGAACTCAAAATATGGACTTGGTATGAAAATTTTCAAAAGAAAATCATTTTTATTAAAGAAATTTGAGAAAAAGAAAAGAATTTTGAAAAGAGAAAAGAACTTTGAAAAAGAGAAAAGGGTGTGGTGCATGCAATCAGCCACGCTCAAGTAAGCTCTCCTAAATTAACCATACAAGTTTATGTTATGATATGTTTATTAGAACTGCATGCTAGAATAGGACTAAGGATCTAGGAGGATGCCTTATGTTCCATTTATATGTCTATGAGCTTTATGAATTGCATGCTAGTACTGATTAGTCAGTGATATGATGGCCTAATTTGGATATGCTTGGTTTTGTTTACCCAATGCCCGAATGCTTCTTACTTTGTGCTTTTAGGAGTTCTAGTTCTCTTTAACTAACTATTAAACGAATATGTTAAGTTACATATTACGAGGACTAAATAATTTAAGAAGGTTAGGACCAGACTTTTTTCGCAACTCTCGTTTGAGTCTAACCGTTGTGGGGCAGGACCTCTCATTCGAAGAATTATCTAGTCTTAGTGATATGTAATGGTATTCGCGAGCTAGTTAGGGGGAGATAGTAGGGACTTCTTATGCAACTGATAGCAGAGAGTGAGTTGGAGGATACCCTAGGGCAAGCCTAACATGAGATTAGTGTTAGGAGAAATAGTAGTAGTGAAAGGGACTTGGTGGATTCGAGGCAATTCTTGAGGAAAGTACAGATAAATGTCGAAGGTAGTATGGGCCCATACTACTAAAAGCAGAGGATATGTACTCAATTCAAGGAGGGCTGAGATAAAAGGAAACTTGTAGTGCGTGTGTGATCCCTCGGTACTGATGAGTATTTTGAGTGTTATTATGATATGTTTCAGAATGGTGACGTTACGTACTAGACCAGTGGGCAGTTCTGGTGCAGGCGAGGGATCAGGCTCGGGCTTAGGAGTTGGGCAGCTCGGGGAGCAGATGAGAGAGTTTATTTCAGCCGATATTACGTGCAGTGTCATTGACCAGACTCCTGTGATCTTCAGTTCGGTCAAGGAGGGGATTTTGGAGCTTTTGGATAGTCGCCTCGAGGCCTTTCGGGCCAAGATCGCTATGGAGCAGTTAAGGGCTCACCTGGGGTCTAATGTTTATGTATCTCTGGGATCCTTTGGGAAGGAGGATCCCATTATTAGCTCTTGTCGTTAGGGATCAGAGGTGGGTCACATACCTTGTCTCCAAGAGAGTCCACTACATGATTGGATCATTGTGGAGGTTTCGCGAGCCGTATGCGAGGAGTTACTCGACATCATTGAGCGTGTCACTGATAGGTTGACCGCTTGGTTCCAGGTTCAAGAAGCGACTATTCAGACGGTTGATGGGGTAGTAGGGGTAACTCAGGAGTAAGAGATTGGTTTAGATCTGTAGTTAGGGAAGAGGAAGAGGACTTCTAGTCAGGATCAACAATTTGAGCATTCGGATGTTGCCATAGCTGACGCTAGATACCCGAGGGGTCGTGGTGGGCACACAAAGGAAGAAGGGGCGCGCAAGGATGTATGCAGCAAGTTTAAGTGCGGCAGGTGCGGGTGGAAGGGTCACAATCGTTGGGAATGCACATTAGAGGTAGAGTTGTGCCATCGTTGCCATCAGCTCGGTCATGTTAGGGAAAGTTGCCCCTGTGTAGTGGTTAAGGGAGCTTAGGTTTCATCACAGATAATTCGACAGGGAGAGGGAGTGCAGGTTCCAACGCCCATCGTTCCGCAGGAAGTCAAGATCGAGCCGCAATAGATCACTGGTATGTAATTTGAATTCTCCTTCCTGTAATAGATTTTATTGTTATGATACTACATCAATGTTAGTAAATGTATTCTAGAATTATATTTATGTTCATGTTCGGATTATATGCCATCTGCATACCATGGATTTTAGAGTAGTAGTTCGAAGTAGTTCCCTTTTTGCATGAATGCTCAGGATGCAATAAATGTATCAAGCGTGATTGGAACTTGGGAAGGAAGTGTTCATTATTATCTTGGTTTTTGGTCGAGATTAGTTCAAGGGTATTATGTGGAAGGCTTGCAGTCAGGGTTCCGCAGGACGATTATCTAGCATTGTCAGGATTCGGTGAGTTCAGTCCTTAAGCTTGGATTAGTTGGAAGCGCCAAGGAAGTGGCTCGTTGCTGAGGTATGGGTTGGAACATATGGATTTTAGTCTTCAAGGCTTGAGTGCGGTAACATTTCAAGAAAGCAGGGATGATCGGTTTCGCTGGAACTCGGGAAGTGTTCTGCTAGTCTTTAAGAGTTGTACGAACTTGGTTAGTTTCGGATCACTAGCAGTGGTAAGTGTTGGTTGTCAGTAGATTGATCATTGGATGGTAAAAAGGATTGGGGTATCCTTTCCAAAGCTGTGAGTTGTAAGGAGCTAGTTGAATCAGAGTGAGGGAGAACCATCCAAGTATTCAGGAGCAGAAGTAAGTGCGAAACTAGGATGAGTTCGCGTCCTTGTTGAGAAGGAAAGCAACCCAAGTGGCTGTTTGGATAGAGGAGTGTATGAATTGGGAGTTTGGGAAACTTTCCCGCATTGAGTTCGTGTATTCACAGTGGTTGATAGCTGGTGTTGGGGAAACTAGGTCGGAGAATTCCGACCAGGACGCAAGTTAGTCAGAATGTAAGATTGCGGGATAGCCGTAGCATTCACCAATAGTTAGACAGTGTGGGAAGTGTTGTAAGACTGCGGGATAGCCGTAGCATTCACCAGCAGTTATACAGTGTAGGAAGTGTTGTACGACTTCGGGATAGCCGTAGCATTCACTAGCAGTTAGATAGTGTGGGAAGTGTTGTAAGACTGCAGGATAGTCGTAACATTCACCAGCAGTTAGATAGTATGGGAAGTGTTGTAAGACTGCAGGATAGCCGTAACATTCACCAGCAGTTAGACAATGTGGGAAGTGTTGTAAGACAGTGTGGGAAGTGTTGTAAGACTGCGGGATAGTCGTATCATTCACCATCAGTTAGACAGTGTGGGAAGTGTTGTAAGACTACGGGATAGTCGTAGCATTCATTAGCAGCGTAGTTAGCAGAGTGTGGACGAGAGCCCATATCTCCTAGTTAGCGGAGTGTGGGCGAGGTCCCATATCTCCTAGTTAGCGAAGTGTGGGCGAGGCCCGTATCTCCTAGTTAGCATGATAGAAATCATAAAAGGATAGTTCGTTGTGATTCGAGCTGGAGTTGGACCTTCGTAGCCCTAGATAGGTGAGACATGTGGGAGAGGCCACTCCACATTATGGTTTGGGCGAGACCCGTGGGAGAGGCCCATACGATTATAGCAACACAGGTGGGACCTGGAAGAGACCATAGGGTCAAAGTAGGGGATCCCAAGATCAGGTAGCCAAGCAACAAAGTAGATAGAACAGTTTAGATAGCCGAAGTTTTCTTCAGAAGTCGCTGGGAGCGAATGAGGGATTGTGCTTGGATTCAATAACCGGTGGGAGTCTGGTATTCCAGATAATGACAAATTAGTTGGGACCAGGGTGGTCTTAGTTCATCCAGAAAACAGATAAGAGGCAGCAGGATCTTCAGACAGGTAGTGATGAGAAAATTCTTGTGTGGAGTTGTTAGTTGACCGGGAGATGCTAAGTCACTAACAGCATGATTAAATAATCTCAGAGTAAAGGGTTTAACTCTGTTGTGCAGCTCTCATTTGAGTCTAACCATTGCAGGGACGAATCTTTACTCGAAGGATTATCTGATTCACATGTTGATTTAGGTGTTCAACATCTATACATAGTAAGTGGAATCATTCAGTGGGTAATGGCGAAATCACCGGCACTGGGAGTAGTTGGGAATTCAGTTACGGTGGAGGAATTTATCTTTCATGGAGATAGGAGAGGGTTTTGTCGCTCATGAACAGTTGCCTTGGGAAGGCCATCGACAGCGCAAGGAAATGATTGAACCCCTTGGATGTCAAGTGTAAGTACTCGGGGAGTACTGGAAGGATTGTTAGTTGTGGTGAGAGCAACGCACACAAGCTTTATAGTGACTGAAGTGCTCTCAAGATTTTACCTCCAAGGATTAGCATCTCACTCAGGAGGACCGGACGGAAGGCCAATGGAAGTGGTCCTTTCGAGGATTGGACCAAGAAGACAAGTTTTAGCATCGTATAGGATTGTTGCGGGATGTTTGCGGGGGTAGGTGAATGTAGCGAACTTCGAGGACGAAGTCTAGTTTAAGTGGGGGGAGTTGTAAAACCCAAAATCTAGAAGGCTAATTAAAGGAAGAAAAACCCCAAATAAATAAGGTCTACTCGCCGAGTCCAAGGGGGATGACTCGACGAGTAGAAGCAAGATTAAGACGCAGGTGGAAGGAGCCACTGGACGAGTTGGTCTGGTTTTGAGAAACCCTAAATCCGGGTTTTGTAACCTATTTAAGCATCCTTAACCCACACCCCCTGGCCTCATTTACAGCCTCCATTGTCCAAACCCTAATCCACGAAACCCTATTGCCTTCCATGATCTTGTGAGCCATTTTTTAGTGTTCTTGGTGTGTTTTGAAGCTTGTAAAGAGAGGAGAAGCTTGAGGACTCGGAAGGAAGCTAGTAGATCCAGAAACAACATTCCATCCTCATTATTTTCTGGTAATCAAGTCTAAATCTTGTCCATTAGTTTATTAGATCTCCTTATGTCCATTTTATGAGGGTTTTGGTTCAAGAATCTTGATCCTTGGGACATGGACGTCCCAAGCAAGGATCTCTTCAGATCTGGAACCGTTAAGGGTTGTTATGGCATAAAGGTGCAAACTTTATGCCATTAGAGCCCCCATGCAATCTATGGAGTGTCTTTTTGGTCTTTTAAGCCCCAAAAGGCCATGCATGTAGAGAAAGGAAGGAACTTTTCATGTCCAAACGATGTCTAAGGCCTAGATCTATGTTAGTATGCTTTAGTTTGGAATATGGATTTTGGACAAGAATCTATGTCTTAAGGAGTTAGTGCGGTAGGTACGGGTGGAAGGGTCACAATCATCGGGAATGCACATTAGAGGTAGAGTTGTCACATCGTTGCCATCAGCCCAGTCATGTCAGGGAAAGCTTCCCCCATGTAGTGTTTAAGGCAGCTCAGGTTTCATCACAGATACTTTAGCAGGGAGAGGGAGTTAAGGTTCCAACGCCCATCGTTCCGCAGGAAGTCAAGATCGAGCCGTAAACTTCGTGAATAATTACTAAAAATTTAAGATATATATGTAGTAATAATCACAAGTTTGTGTTATATAATAAATCATTAAGTGTATTATACATATTAATCTTGAAATTCTTGATTTTTTTCTCATTTTATGACAATATTGACCATTTGACCGAGTTTGACCGAGTAGGCCCGAGTAAGACCGAGTAATACCGAGTAGGCCCGAGTTAGAGAGATGTTGACCGATTTTTGACCAAGTTTGACTTAATCCGAGTTTGTGACAACCCAAATTTACTGTCGTTACAAATTCCGTCTGCACTAACGGAATTCGTCATTATATATTATTTTCTGTAATAATTGGAGTCGTCAGTAAGCAAATATCTAGATAATTATATATGTCATGATATTATCATAAGTAATTATAACTCGTAAATGTTAACCCTGTTTAACTAAATAGAGTTGTATTACTTTTCAACCACTTCACCCGGGTAAAAAGTTTTAACCCCGTTAAACTTTAGCATCGGGTAGCCGTGTATCGGGTGCAATACCCAAGGCATATGAAATGAGTGTAAACAACATTTGAACACTCTTTTACCACACATTCACTCTCTCTCACTACTTTCTCTCTCTAGACCCGAACCCGACTCCAAAACCGCGAATTCTGGCTTCCAAACGTAAGGATTTATTCCCTATCTTATTCTACACATACTTCATTGTAATTAGAGGCCAAATATCATAGAAAATAAGGATCAAAAAGGAGTTTACGGCCTAAGAAGCCCCTTAGGCCGTAAACACCTAAAAACTTGCCAAAAGCCTCATTTTTCCTTCCTTTAAGTTTATGTACTAATTAAGGGATATACCTAGGGGAGTTTGGACATTAAAACACAAGAGTTTGAAGCCTAAAAAGGAGTTTACGGCCCAAGCTTATGCTTAGGCCGTAAACACCCAAAAACCCTTGTTAAAAGTCCCAAAAACTCATCTAGGGCGTGTAGTAATTTAGTCTTGACACTAGGAAATGTTTAAGTGCATTAAACAACACCATTTGAGGACAAAAAGAGGAGTTTACGGCCAAATCTAAGCTTGGGCCGTAAACACCCAAATTTTATGTCAAACAAGTCCCAAAAACTTATCTAAGGCATGTAAGGAAATTAGCTAAGACCCTAGGAAGTGTGTTGTACCATTAAACATCTCATTTTGAAGCCAAAAGAAGAGTTTATGGCCAAGGCTATGCTTGGGCCGTAAACTCCCCAATTTTTATGCCAAAATGTCCCAAAACTCCATATAAGGCCTTCTAGTATTTATCTAAGATGAAGGGAAGTGTGTTGTACCATTTAAACATCCATTTTGAGGGATTAAATGGAGTTTACGGCCCAAGCACAAGCCTTGGCCGTAAACTCCCCAAAATGTCACCAAATGAGGGCTTAAACCCTCCATATTAGTTCAAGACACTTGCTAGTAAATTAGGGAAGAGAAATAAGGCCTTAAACTTGCATTTTGGAGGACCACATGAGTTTACGGCCAAGCCTAGGGGGCTTACGGCCGTAAAATCCCAAGGAGTGGCCTTTGGGCCGTAAACTCCAAGGGAGTGAGCTCATGGACCCTCCCGTAAATCTTTCTTGGCCTTGTACCACTCCCGGGAACCCCTTCTAGGCCCTAAAACCCCGAATTGATGCTAGAATGCCTAAATACTTTAATGAAAAGCATAAGGTGATTAACTTCTTGTAAAATACATATTTCATATGACATTAGGGTCCTAAAAAGGTGCTCAAGTCATTATTTGGTACCAAACGCTCAACCGACACTTTTACCCGATTTACCCGATTCACCCGATTTATGCGATTTCAGGTGAGTTCATACCCCTTTAATGAACCTTTCAAATGTTTTATATGTTTCAGGGGGGATACAAGTCAATTATACATGTTTATGGAAATTCATACAAGTCATTTATTCATGTTACGGAAATTAATCACATGTGATTCATTATCCGTAGTTCAAATCACATGTGATTTACCACTATGCTTTATAAAAAGGATTTTCGTTTTCAAAATCATTTCGGATAAAAGATCAATTTTCTAAATATTCCCTTTTGACAAGATTTTTATTAAATAAATTCCTTATAAAATGTAACCACACCAATATATTTATATAAATAAGGCTTGAAGGACTTAGGACCGATAGCTCGCCTTAATTCATGTTCTTGTTTGATTGAGGGCTTAGGGTAGTTGGTATCCGTCCGACTGTCGTTGATTTCTTACTTATATATCATATATATTTGTGTTGGATACGAGTATTTTCATTTCATTAAATGTTTAAACCACTAGATTGACAAGAATCATACGCACTAAGTTAACTATAATAGGTATAGTTAAGGCCACTATTACTCGCTATAGCTACTACTCTACACACTATAATACACTCTATAATGATACTATATGCTAATACGAGAACATGCTAAGAGTGTGCAAAAGACTACTACGCTATAATACAAGAGAAAACACACTAACCCACTACGAGATACTTTATTCGCTACGCACTACGCCCAGAGTCTTCTGGCAGGAAGACGACGCTATATGTATAGATCTATACGGGGCAGACGCTATTACATCTTGACTGATAACTTCAGTCCGAGCCGTACAGGCCCAGGGATGCCGCTACTTCACTACACTGAGCATGACCGGGAAGGTCATGGGGTCCTCTATTACTCACACTATCGGTAACATACAAGAAATACACTATAACCACACTAAAATACTAGACAAAAGTTAAAGTTAATATCCCGAAGTAAACAAGTATCTAATACTAAAGAAAGTCTGCACCACTATTATGGACGTCAGGCATAACCTACCATATTGCATTACTTATGGGAAACCCACTATTATACTGCTACAATGAATGTTTTCTTCAATGATGAAAATTACATGTTTCTTAAAGGTTTTCACTACAAAGTATTTCTGGAAAATATAGGATTTTCTAGGTTTTTCTACTACTTATGAATGTAAATTACAGTTTTTCATACTATCGGTTCTAATGCTTTTTATACAATAACTCACACTAAACTCTTATGAACTCACCAGCTTTATGCTGATATTCGTTTTCAAAACAACTTGTATCCTCAGGTCAAAGATAGACAGGTACAGGCGTGGCATTTTGGAGAAGGTGGAGCATACAAGATCCATCTCTTATTTTTGTAATACTTTGGTGATTGTTAAACATTACAAAACACACTTGTAATTAAACTCACTATGTAATGCAATGGTTGTATGTTTCTTGTTTTTACTATTATGCAATTATGATGATACTGTACATGACGTCCTCCACCCCAAAACGTATTCCGCCGTTATCGGTTTTGTGGTGTGACAGATTGGTATCAGAGCATTGTTTATAGTGAATCAAGTATATCAACCTGTAAAAGATATACGAACTATAAACACTTCGGGACTAAAACACTCTGACCAAGAATATATACTGATAAGTATCTAAAAGATCTAACTAAGTATATATATATATATATATATATATATATATATATATATAGACACACACACACACATCACTATAAAACACAGAAGTCAGTATCACCCTAGAACAAAACAAAAGTATTAAGATTGTTGGATAGCACAATTTGACTTAGAGACATATAGTCACATTCGGGGGGATGTAGCCTGATCAACTACGTTTTCCTGGGAGTGACTAGCATGTGCCTAAGTTTGGTTGTAGTGTTGCAACAAGTCTAAAACTTACCAACACTACCACAATAACGTTACCATAAGAATACTATAGGAGTATTCTATGTCTCTAGAACATAGATATGTGATAACAAAAAGGGTCGTTACTAGTAGAACAATAGTTGCTAAGTGGATACACCACGATTACATGTGACTAGGGCGCTATAGACTCAGAATCTGAAGCCTTTGCTTCATTCCCTGTTCTTGTTTGATTGGGGGTCTGAAGTTAGGTTGTCTTATTCGAAGGACTATCTTGCTTCGGTTACATGTAATCGGTATGCACTATGCAAGTATTGGGTCGACTAATAACGATTCATCCTATAAGTATCTTAGAATAGTACGTCTATTAACCTTTCCTTTCCCCTTTCTCGCGTAGATAGCATGGTTGGCTTCCACCATCCCGGTGATCCGTACTTTCCGAACCAGGGCAATGGAGGATGGCTCGAAGAGGAGTCAGACGATGATCACCCGATCCCTTTGGATGATCATCATGCTGAAGGCTTCTCGGATAGCTCGAGTTCCGAACCAGAAGTTAACAACCAACCTCTTGAAGTCCCGAACCCTAACCCCCGTCCGACATTTCAGGGCCCCATACCTATGTGGGCCATATCCTTGCACCGATGGAGTGAGGAACAGGGTCAGCCCTTGCCTTACAATGGAGACCGAAGTTTCTACAACATAAGTGAAGGAGGATCAGCGGATCGGGTTCTGCCCATCATGATCCGAAGGATTGCCAGGAACGTTGAGCAAGGTCAAGCTGCTATTGGTCGAGTTGTAGAAGTAGATGCCAACTTGAATCTCAACACGGTTCGTATCCGTCAACTCGAAGAAGCCATGGACAGGACAAGGAGGACCAACGAGGCTCTGCATCATCAGCTGGCTGCATCCCAAGCCAAAGTTATTGAACTCCGAGCGCGCCAAAGGACTCATGATCGACACCTTCAAGAAGTTATGCGTCAGCTAGCGGATCTGAGGATTCACCCAACAAGTAACCACCGCCAGTAGAAGACGTCTTGTTACCTCACTCTTTTGTTTAAAGGACTAGCCTTTTTCTCTCTATGTTCCGTAGATCTCTTGTCTGTAAACATTCCTAGCTTAAAAGTACTCTAGTTAAACCTCTAAACTGCCAACATTTTCTCTATGGTATGATGTAAGACCTACAGTTAGGTCAATTTTCATGAACTTGTGTTGCATCATTAATACCAGTATATTGGCAGTTGATTACTCTATTGCTATGACTCTCATACTGATCTTGGATTATGTTGATTTAATCCATGAAACACTCTATTCATATTCGCAATAGACTCTTACTATTGCTATCATTTCTATGATCTTCCAGTGAAGGATGCCTCCACGAAAGCGTCTAAGCAGAGGAAGACCAGCAACTCAAACCCCTCCTCTACCACCTCCTCCTCCGCAGTTCGATCCGGTGTTGTTCCAAACGGCTGTGACCGCGGCTGTAACAGCAGCCATGGCCCAAATGAACTCGGGTGATGCGAGCGGTGGGAATTCTAGATTTGGTGAAGTCCACCAACGAGTGCAGGGATGCACTTATAAGGACTTCATGAATTGTAAACCTACTTTCTTTGACGGTACCGGAGGAATTCTGGCATTGTCCCAATGGTTCGAAAGAACCGAAGCTGTATTTGAGATGTGCTCTTGCCCCGAAGAGAGCAAAATCAAGTTCGCTACTGCTACCCTCACTAACAGGGCCTTGTCATGGTGGAACGGCCATGTCAACGCACTCTCCTTGCTCACAGCCAATGCCATGGGCTGGGACACTCTAAAGGATCTCATGAGAGGAGAGTAATGCCCTAGGGGCGAAGTTCAGAAGCTTGATGAAGAACTCTGGAACCTCAAGATGAAGGGGACTGACATAGCAGCTTACACTGCCAGGTTTTGCGACTTGGCGGCTATGTGTCCCAATATGATCCCGTCCGAAAGCAAGAAGATTGAACGGTACATCTGGGGTTTAGTGCCCCCGTATCGAGGAAACGTTCTGGCCTCACGCCCCACCACTTTTGACAGCGCCAAGGAATTGGCCCAGAGTCTGATCAACCACGAAATCTTCTCCACTCCAGCAACAACAACCACTGCACCACCCGATTCATCTGACAGAAAAAGGAAACGATGGGATAAGAAGAAAGGCAAGAAAACTCAAACCGTCTCCAAGGACCAGCAAACTGTGGCGGTCCATGCTGCCACCACCCCAGCCACCCCAGCCGCACCAGCCCCGCCAAAAGCTTATAGCGGGAATCTGCCCAAGTATCCCAAGTGCCCATTCCACCACAACGGCCCCTGCCGTGAATTGCAGTGTTCCAACTACGGGCGGAAGGGCCATACGGTGCGATTCTGCAAGGCCCCTCCCAAACCTATTTCTCAAGTTACGGGTTCGGGAGTGACCCCGACGTGTTATGGCTGCGGCGAAGCTGGCCATTTCAAAAGGAACTGTCCGAAGGCTACAAATGCTGGGGGGAACTGGAAGGTTACTCGCTATCGGTCACAATGAAGCGGTAGCTGATCCCACGGTAGTCACGGGTATGTTTCTTCTCAACAACTCTTATGCCTGTGTCTTATTCGATAGTGGTGCAGAAAGAAGCTTCATAAATCAAAACTTTAAACAATTACTCAAACAAACCCCTCAACCACTAAAAGAAACATTCGTCGTAGAAATGGTTAACGGGAAGACAGAAAGCTCTAACGAAATCTACATAGGTTGTACCCTCACGTTAGACGATCACCCATTTTCAATCGATCTCGTACCAGTCTCCATCAAAAATTTCGATGTCATTGTTGGTATGGACTGGTTGAGTCTTCATCGCGCTGATATCCTATGCTCCGACAAAGCCATTCGCCTGAATCTTCCAAATCACGAAACCCTATTGATCTATGGAGATAAACCGGGTACGAGCCTTCGTATCATCTCCAGTATTCAGGCTCAGAAATATTTGCGTAAAGAATATCGCGCCTTCCTTGCTCACGTCGTCGACACGAGTCAGAAAGTGAAAGATCCAAAGGACATTCCCGTTGTATGCGAATTCCCCGATGTCTTCCCAGAAGACCTTCCAGGTCTACCTCCCAAACGTCAGGTTGAGTTCAGAATCGACCTAGTCCTAGGAGCTACTCCCGTAGCTAAGTCGCCCTATCGTTTAGCGCCTGCTGAAATGCAAGAACTATCCGGCCAGCTCAACGAACTACTCAGCAAGGGTTTTATAAGACCGAGCTTCTCACCTTGGGGAGCTCTGGTCTTGTTCGTGAAGAAGAAGGACGGATCGTTTCGGATGTGCATCGATTATAGGGAACTCAATAAACTCACGGTCAAAAATCGCTACCCTCTCCCTCGTATCGACGATCTATTCGACCAACTACAAGGAGCAAGTTACTTCTCCAAGATTGATCTTAGATCCAGGTATCACCAGTTACGAGTACTGGAGGAAGATGTTCCGGAGACAGCCTTCCGAACCCGCTACGGGCATTTTGAGTTCGTAGTGATTCCCTTTGGACTGACTAACGCCCCCGCAGTATTCATGGACTTGATGAATAGGGTGTGTCGTCCATATCTAGATAAGTTCGTCATCGTCTTTATTGATGATATCCTCGTCTACTCTCGGAGCGAGGAAGAGCACGGAGATCATTTACGACGAGTCCTGGAAACGTTGCGATCCGAGAAGTTATATGCGAAGTTCTCTAAGTGCGAGTTTTGGATCCGAAGAGTTGAATTCTTAGGGCACGTGGTCAGTGAAGACGGAATCCACGTGGACCCCTCCAAAATTAAAGCTATTGAGAACTGGTCAGCACCGAAGACGCCTACATAAATTCGTCAATTTCTAGGCCTCGCTGGCTACTACCGCAGATTCATCCAAAATTTCTCTCGGATTGCGAAGCCTCTCACTATGCTAACACAGAAGGGTGTATCATTCGATTGGGAAGAGAGACAGGAGAAGACATTTCAGACCCTGAAGCGAGCCCTATGCACCGCACCAGTATTATCCCTTCCCGAAGGGACAGAAGATTTTGTTGTATACTGTGATGCATCCAATCAGGGGCTCGGTTGTGTCTTGATGCAACGAGGTAAGGTTATTGCCTATGCCTCGAGGCAGCTAAAGACCCATGAAGTAAACTACACTACTCACGACCTCGAGTTAGGAGCGGTCGTCTTCGCACTAAAAATCTGGAGACACTACTTGTATGGGACGAAGAGCGTAGAGTACACTGATCACAAAAGCCTCCAACACATACTGAACCAAAAAGAACTCAATATGAGGCAGCGTCGATGGGTCGAGCTACTTAACGATTACGACTGTGAAATTAGATATCACCCGGGGAAGGCCAACGTAGTAGCAGACGCCCTGAGTAGAAAGGAGTATTCTGGTCGAAGGATCAAGTCGTTGACGATGACTATCCATTCGCATCTATCCGCACAGATCAAAGAGGCTCAGGTGGAAGCCTTAAAGCCTGAGAACGTGACGGGAGAATCCCTGCGTGGAATGGATAAAAATTTGGAGGTTAAGAGTGACGGAGCCTACTACTTCATGGACCGAATCTGGACTCCACACCATGGAGGTTTCAGAGACTTGGTCATGAGGGAAGCACACAACACTCGCTACTCCATCCACCCGGGTTCAGATAAGATGTATCTGGATCTCAAAAAGCTATACTGGTGGCCGAACATGAAAGCAGAGATCGCTACCTTTGTGAGTAAGTGCCTTACTTGTGCAAAGGTCAAAGTTGAATATCAAAAGCCATCAGGACTCCTCCAACAACCTGAAATACCGGAATGGAAGTGGGAGCGGATCACAATGGACTTTATGAGTAAGTGCCTTACTTGCGCAAAGGTCAAAGTTGAATATCAAAAGCCATCAGGACTCCTCTAACAACATGAAATACCGGAATGGAAGTGGGAGCGGATCACAATGGACTTTATAACCAAACTGCCAAAGACTGCAGGTGGATTGGATACCATTTGGGTCATCGTTGACAGGTTGACCAAGTCCGCACACTTCCTGCCCATCAAGGAGACGGACAAGATGGAGAAGCTCACTAGAACATACATAAAAGAAATAGTGCGACTTCATGGCGTCCCTATATCTATTATCTCAGACAGAGATAGTAGATTCACCTCTAGATTTTGGCAATCATTGCAAAAGGCACTAGGGACGAGGCTGGACATGAGTACAGCCTATCATCCGCAGACTGACGGACAAAGTGAGAGGACGATACAAACCTTAGAAGATATGCTGCGAGCTTGCGTGATCGACTTTGGGAAATCGTGGGATACACACTTGCCTCTTGTGGAGTTTTCCTACAACAATAGTTATCATACGAGCATCAAGGAAGCTCCATTCGAAGCCCTCTACGGCCGGAAGTGCAAATCCCCTTTGTGCTGGGCTGAGGTGGGTGACACGCAGTTAGCTAAAGGACGAGTTCCTGACAGCGCCCTCACTGGTCCGGAGATCATCCGAGAGACGACCGAGAAGATAGTACAGATACGTAAACGACTAAAAGCCGCTAAGGATCGGCAGAAAAGCTACGCCGACAAACGAAGAAAACCCTTGGAATTCCAGGTGGGAGACCGAGTCCTTTTGAAGGTCTCGCCCTGGAAAGGCACGATACGCTTCAGAAAGCGTGAAAAGTTAAACCCAAGGTACATAGGGCCTTTTGAGATTCTCGCCAGAATCGGCCCTGTAGCTTACAAACTCAACTTACCCCACGAACTAAGCAACATACACCCTACCTTCCATGTCTCAAACTTGAAGAAATGCTTGTCCGACGAGACTCTCGTGATCCCTCTCGACGAAATCGAAGTCAATAAGAGCCTCAACTTCGTAGAAGAGCCTATGGAGATTATGGATCGGGAAGTAAAACGGACGAAACAAAGCCGCATCACAATTGTGAAAGTTCGGTGGAACGCCAAGCGGGGACCGGAATTCACTTGGGAGCGCGAGGATCAAATGAAACTCAAATATCCTCATCTCTTTGCTTAGTAGTATTGTAATAACTTATCTGTTTG
Organism: Lactuca serriola; assembly: GCF_051521515.1. Taxonomy (NCBI): domain Eukaryota; kingdom Viridiplantae; phylum Streptophyta; class Magnoliopsida; order Asterales; family Asteraceae; genus Lactuca; species Lactuca serriola. Next base: position 16,628,154 of record NC_136415.1, on the reverse strand, counting down.
AATTCTAAATTTCGGTACGAAATTCCCCTAACGGGGGGATGATGTGACAACCCAAATTTACTGTCGTTACAAATTCCGTCTGCACTAACGGAATTCGTCATTATATATTATTTTCTGTAATAATTGGAGTCGTCAGTAAGCAAATATCTAGATAATTATATATGTCATGATATTATCATAAGTAATTATAACTCGTAAATGTTAACCCTGTTTAACTAAATAGAGTTGTATTACTTTTCAACCACTTCACCCGGGTAAAAAGTTTTAACCCCGTTAAACTTTAGCATCGGGTAGCCGTGTATCGGGTGCAATACCCGAGGCATATGAAATGAGTGTAAACAACATTTGAACACTCTTTTACCACACATTCACTCTCTCTCACTACTTTCTCTCTCTAGACCCAAACCCGACTCCAAAACCGCGAATTCTGGCTTCCAAACGTAAGGATTTATTCCCTATCTTATTCTAAACATACTTCATTGTAATTAGAGGCCAAATATCATAGACAATAAGGATCAAAAGGGAGTTTACGGCCTAAGAAGCCCCTTAGGCCGTAAACACCTAAAAACTTGCCAAAAGCCTCATTTTTCCTTCCTTTAAGTTTATGTACTAATTAAGGGATATACCTAGGGGAGTTTGGACATTAAAACACAAGAGTTTGAAGCCTAAAAAGGAGTTTACGGCCCAATCTTATGCTTAGGCCGTAAACACCCAAAAAAACCCTTGTTAAAAGTCCCAAAAACTCATCTAGGGCGTGTAGTAATTTAGTCTTGACACTAGGAAATGTTTAAGTGCATTAAACAACACCATTTGAGGACAAAAAGAGGAGTTTACGGCCAAGTCTAAGCTTGGGCTGTAAACACCCAAATTTTATGTCAAACAAGTCCCAAAAACTTATCTAAGGCATGTAAGGAAATTAGCTAAGACCCTAGGAAGTGTGTTGTACCATTAAACATCTCATTTTGAAGCCAAAAGAAGAGTTTACGGCCAAGGCTATGCTTTATGGAAATTCATACAAGTCATTTATTCATGTTACGGAAATTAATCACATGTGATTCACTATCCGTAGTTCAAATCACATGTGATTTACCACTATGCTTTATAAAAAGGATTTTCGTTTTCAAAATCATTTCGGATAAAAGATCAATTTTCTAAATATTCCCTTTTGACAAGATTTTTATTAAATAAATTCCTTATAAAATGTAACCACACCAATATATTTATATAAATAAGGCTTGAAGGACTTAGGACCGATAGCTCGCCTTAATTCCTGTTCTTGTTTGATTGAGGGCTTAGGGTAGTTGGTATCCGTCCGACTGTCGTTGATTTCTTACTTATATATCATATATATTTGTGTTGGATACGAGTATTTTCATTTCATTAAATGTTTAAACCACTAGATTGACAAGAATCATACGCACTAAGTAAACTATAATAGGTATAGTTAAGGCCACTATTACTCGCTATAGCTACTACTCTACACACTATAATGCACTCTATAATGATACTATATGCTAATACGAGAACATGCTAAGAGTGTGCAAAAGACTACTACGCTATAATACAAGAGAAAACACTAACCAAGAGATAACACACTAACCCACTACGAGATACTTTATTCGCTACGCACTACGCCCAGAGTCTTCTGGCAGGAAGACGACGCTATATGTATAGATCTATACGGGGCAGACGCTATTACATCCCGACTGATAACTTCAGTCCGAGCCGTACACATGTGATTCACTATCCGTAGTTCAAATCACATGTGATTTACCACTATGCTTTATAAAAAGGATTTTCGTTTTCAAAATCATTTTGGATAAAAGATCAATTTTCTAAATATTCCCTTTTGACAAGATTTTTATTAAATAAATTCCTTATAAAATGTAACCACACCAATATATTTATATAAATAAGGCTTGAAGGACTTAGGACCGATAGCTCGCCTTAATTCCTGTTCTTGTTTGATTGAGGGCTTAGGGTAGTTGGTATCCGTCCGACTGTCATTGATTTCTTACTTATATATCATATATATTTGTGTTGGATACGAGTATTTTCATTTCATTAAATGTTTAAACCACTAGATTGACAAGAATCATACGCACTAAGTTAACTATAATAGGTATAGTTAAGGCTACTATTACTCGCTATAGCTACTACTCTACACACTATAATACACTCTATAATGATACTATATGCTAATACGAGAACATGCTAAGAGTGTGCAAAAGACTACTACGCTATAATACAAGAGAAAACACTAACCAAGAGATAACACACTAACCCACTACGAGATACTTTATTCGCTACGCACTACGCCCAGAGTCTTCTGGAAGGAAGACGACGCTATATGTATAGATCTATACCGGGCAGACGCTATTACATCCCGACTGATAACTTCAGTCCGAGCCGTACAGGCCCAGGGATGCCGCTACTTCACTACACTGAGCATGACCGGGAAGGTCATGGGGTCCTCTATTACTCACACTATCAGTAACATACAAGAAATACACTATAACCACACTAAAATACTAGACAAAAGTTAAAGTTAATATCCCGAAGTAAACAAGTATCTAATACTAAAGAAAGTCTGCACCACTATTATGGACGTCAGGCATAACCTACCATATTGCATTACTTATGGGAAACCCACTATTATACTGCTACAATGAATGTTTTCTTCAATGATGAAAATTACATGTTTCTTAAAGGTTTTCACTACAAAGTATTTCTGGAAAATATAGGATTTTCTAGGTTTTTCTACTACTTATGAATGTAAATTACAGCTTTTCATACTATCGGTTCTAATGCTTTTTATACAAAAACTCACACTAAACTCTTATGAACTCACCAGCTTTATGCTGATATTCATTTTCAAAACAACTTGTATCCTCAGGTCAAAGATAGACAGGTACAGGCGCGGCATTTTGGAGAAGGTGGAGCATACAAGATCCATCTCTTATTTTTGTAATACTTTTGGTGACTGTTAAACATTACAAAACACACTTGTAATTAAACTCACTATGTAATGCAATGGTTGTATGTTTCTTGTTTTTACTATTATGCAATTGTGATGATACTGTACATGACGTCCTCCACCCCGAAACGTATTCCGCCGTTATCGGTTTTGGGGTGTGACAGAGTTTTCTAGCCGAGTAAACATAACTCGCCTCGGTGGAGAGCTAATTCGGAGTACTCAGCCGAGTAGGCCGAGTTTTGCAACACTGATTTTAAGTGTAACTTTGTCCATGATGATCAGGTCAAGTACTAACAAATGGAAAAGGAATAAATAGAAGCATTACAGTAACAATAAGTACTTTATACCTTCTAATTTGGTTATGAGTCTGATGCTTTTGTTGATGTAATCATTTCATACAGTAATCCTGCACAATACTTGGAATTAATCAATGATTGAATTTACATAGTATTAGAAGCATAGAGACATATGTGGAAAAAACTAGGGCACAACAAATTGTAACTTGTAATTAAAATTGATTTGCACATCAAATTTGTAAACAACTAACTCAACTTATTAAGTTAGAATTTAACTAAAAATAAACACATGCATACATACATACATACGTACATACATACATACATACATACATACATACATACATACATACATACATACATACGTACATACATACATACGTACATACATACATACGTACATACGTATACATACATACATACATATATACATACATACATACATACTACATACATACATATATACAGACATACATACATACATACACACATACATACATACATACATACATACATACCTACATACATACATACATATATACATACATACATACTTACATACATACATACATACATACATACATACATACATACATATATACAAACATACATACATACATGATTGGTTTTGTATACTACAACATCATATGGTGTACATACAACCCTAAATACCTTGGATCTATGTTTTCGCTAATTACACATGCAATGGTGTTTCCAAGGTATTAAACCTATATCTAGCATGCATTTGACATAAACCATACAAGATACTTGTTAGAGTAACATACCTTTTATGTAGCTTGAAGTCTTGATGTATTTGGCCTTAAGAGCTTAGCCCCAACAGTGTGGAAGCCTCAAATGAAGTCACAACACATCATGAACAAAGGTGGAACTTGAGAGAGAATTCCTTCAAACCAAAAACACCTCCATGAACTCCAAGTACAAGTCTAGGCGTTTTTGGCTATGAATAAACATATTTATATGTAGGATTACAAGGGTCATGGGTATAACCCAAATCGATACCCATGGGTGTTATGATCCATGGTTCATGTAGCCCAACTCTTTATGTATCCATACATAAACTGGTCCAACATGGATCATAAGCCCAACACATATAAATATAACTAAGTACCATAATTAGTCCCCATAGATTTAATTAGACTATTTTGATCACTAACTTAATTCCAAATTAATTCTTGATCAATACTAACTAAAACATATGATTTCATATTAATATATTATAATATATTAATAAATCATATATATAACCTTCTCTCTAGAATCCATCCTAAAAAATTGTCCTGATGATATGCAACCCAAATGGACCATGTTACTCTCTGGTCGAGTACATACCAATAATAGTTATGGGCTTAGACATCTAATCCAACAATACATACATACATACATACATACATACATACATACATACATACATACATACATACATGCATACATACATACATAGATACATACATACATTATACATACATACATACATACATACATGCATATATGCATACATACACACATACATACATACATACATACATATATTCATACATACATACATACATACATACATACATGCATGCATGCATGCATCCATCCATCCATACATACATACATACATACATACATACATACATACATACATACATACATACATACATACATACATACATACATACACACACATACACACATACACACATACACATATACATACATACATTCATACATGAAAGGTGGAGAGGGGAGGTGGTGGCCGAATTTATAGAAGAATCTCGAAAATGTGAAGGAAAGCTTACCAAAAAGTCTTTCAAAACACTTTTCCAAAGCCTTCAATCAACTAGAGAGTTCTTGGAGAGTTTAGAGAGTATAGAAGTGAAAGTTGTAAAATGAAAGGTAGAGAGGGGATGTGGTGGCCAAATTTATAGAAAGAGAGGGAGGGAGATGGTTGGTTGCATGTGGAAGGGGCATGGAGAGTTCTTTTAATTTGTTTATTTATGGTTACGGTCATTTGAATATAAAATTCATGGCATGGACTTTGGAATATAATAATCAAAGTATGGATTTCCTTATATTATAATAACCTAAATAGGATTCTTTTGATTATAATAAAAAAATGATGATGTGATTATGTTGGGATAAGAGGGATATGTTGGGAGAGAGGGAACATAATTTTTCTTATGTAGTTTTTATATATAAAAAAACTATCCCCTTTTTATAAAAGTTTGTCATTCTTATAAAAGTGTGGTGGGATTTGAGAAATTGGTAAGGTCTAATAACTAATAAAATATTTTTATTTAATATTATTTACAATAATATTAACACCTTGTTATTAAATTGTTTTTCTCAAATCGGTGTATAAAATGTGAGCGTTAAACGTGATAACTTCCGTTTTCTTAATGTATGATCTTTTTATGGTATTTAACCGGAGTCTCAAGCTAAGTAATAGATCATATGATGTTTTAAATATGTTTATGGATTTGTGAACACATAAACCCCGTGTCATGAATATTACCCAGTACCCAACAATATTTGTGTGTTTTATCGATTTACTACATTACCGTAGTTTATTGATTGTAATAAAAGTGTTTATTGGATAATGGATTCAAAATAGCGTATGTAACATTATACTATTCAATAATACATTAGGGATGTTACAAAAATCACATTTCACCTTTTTGACCTACTATACGCACAATTGACTCTTGTTGACCCTTGTTGACTTTTGTTGACAAAAATTTGACGGATGTCACAATTTCGTTCATCACACAAGAAATCCTCTTAGGCTGCTAGACATCATACATCAGGCAATTCTATCATGCAATTCTTGAACATCCCTAGCCTACCACTAGCATGTAGCTCTATCATAATCATCACAAGCAAATAACAGTGTGGGTAACTTGGGGCATACTTTCTTTCTCCGACTGATCGTACACATCTCATCCTTCCTTGGTTACTTTTTAAAACAATTTTTTGAAAACTATTTTGGTTTTTTTTTATAGATCCTTAGTTTGAGTATGGATTCACACGACTGTTCATTTATTTCTCTCAAATCAAGGCTCTGATACCAACTTGTAACATCCCAAAAATCAAGGTAAAATTTTCAATTTCAAACCGTACCAAAACCACAACTGTTTACAAAACATAGTTCCCAAAATTCAAATCATAAGTCAGTGTGTTCCAAAATCATATCTCAAAAAATCTGAAGGAACCGTACAATCAAGCCTTTTCCTTGCCCATGTTCTCTGAAGTACCTGAAACCATAACAATCAAAATGTAAGCCAAAGCTTAGTGAGTTTCCCCTAGAGTACCACACACGACCATACATATAACTACATGCATATATGAGCCTTCATCCTAATTGAAATGCCTTATAGGGCCTACAACCTATTTGGACAACTCTCTGAGCCTTCGTTCTGACTGGACCGTCGGGCCTTCATCCTATCCAAATTGCCTCGGGTTTCTTGGCCTTTAGCACAAAGCATACCCGCCTCAACCCAACAAACCATAACATATCGACATATACAATAACAATCAATAACCAACAAGTATGGGTAATCATACTTACCAATCTAATACATACTCAATGAACACAGATAATCATACATATCTACCAGCCTAACACATAACCATCATAACATCAATCCAATATACCAGGATACATGATGTAGTGGGCCGGTATTGGTGTATTCGACCCACAAGTACAGTAGGGAGGACTCACCTCACAGTCTTAGATGTAGTTGAACAGATCATTGTTCCAAATGTTGACTCTACCGGTCACCTATACAATGATAGTGACCTAAACTCAATCCACTACTCAAAATACCCAAAATACCCCTAAGTTAAACTAGGTTAAATCCTAGGTCAAGGTCAAAATTCAAAAAGTCAAAAGGTCAATGGAAGTCAACATAGACTGAGTACGCTCAACATATTCAGTCACTATGCCCAACGTAGTGCACTATGGGCTAGGATATGGGGCATCAACCAGGTACACGCAACGTACTCAATTGATTTCTTTTTTCTCTATTCAATACTTATTCCATTAAGATACCATATCTAAAGCTCAAATCTAGTCTCAAATAACATTCAAAGTCCTAAAAGTTTCCAACTCTATGACTTTCCATGATTAAAGGAGTCCAAAAAACAAAACCCTCACTTAATACATAACCAAAGCATCATAAATTATGCATGAAGAAAGGAAAGGGACCAAGATCACATTTTTATGGTTCCTAACACCTAAAAACGTCTGAAATGACAACTCTTATGGTTAGACTAAGCCATACTCATTAACACCAAGCTTAAGGGACCAAATATGAACACAAACTCTAGGCTAGCAAGATCTAAGAAAATAACTCATCAACTTTCAAACTTTATACCTTCAAGGGATGCTTGAGCTTGAGATACTTCTGGATCTAGGTTGCCTTGAGCTTCCAAGATGATTCCACTATCTTCTCCTTCTTTCAAGAGCACCAAACACACACTCTCAAGCCAAAAATGCTCACTCAATGGATGAGGGTTAATAAGGGACGATTTGGAAGATGGAGGCTGATAAGGGAAAGGGTTTTGAAGAGATAAGGATTCTTAAATAGTGCTCAAACCATAAAAATTAGGGTTTGCATATTAGGCACATACACCCTGTGTACCAATGAGTACACCCAACGTACTTACTTAAGTTCGCGTCCCACTTTAAAGAGCTACGACATGCGTACGCCCTAAGTATGCATGGTGTAAGGACCAACATGTAATATTTTAAATCTTTTGGGTTGGAAATGAAATTACCTGATATCTGGGTGTTACAGTTGGGTTGGGCCCATTTGTTATTATTGGTTTATGAGCATAACATCATTCCTATGGTGTACATGCAACCCTAATTGCTTTGGATCTAGGGTTTTCTAATTTGAACATACAACTATGAATGCCAAAGCAATAACCCTATAACTAGCATATATATTTCGAAAATCACATATGATTAGGGTTAGAATCTTTACCTCTCTTGTTATGTAGCAGTAACAAGTTTAATACTTCTTGATCTTGACTTTTGAAAGCCTAGTGCCCCAATTGTTGCACCTCTAATGGAGTCACAAACACAATGCAACAAGATGACTTAGGAGAGAAGGATTTTCGGCTAGGGTTACTTTCTAGAAGCATTGGATGAAAATCCATTGATAAGGGGTCCTATATATAGTTGTGGTTGCTAGGGTTTTCAGGTGGAAACCCTAATACCTAACTAAGGCAACAAGCAACCCATGAACTCCTTCCTTAGAGCCCATGGACGAAATCTATAGGGATTCCCTATAGGATTTCGTCCACTCCACTCTATGGAGTCCATCAGCCCATTTATGCAACTATCAATGATTTGCATAACAGTCCCCAAATTAATAATCAGTCTCTTATGATCACCAAATTAATTCCAAATTAATTTCTGATCAATACTAATTAAATAATATGATTTCCAAATAATATATCAAACTGTAATATATTAATAAAACCATTTAGAGTGCTAATTTATTATTGATATAATAAATTATACTCTCTCTCCTCTTGTCATTCTATCAAGTTGCATGAGTGAAGGCAACCCAAAAGGACCATGCTCAAAATCAATTCAAGTACATACCAAAATTAGTTATGGGCTTAGACACCTAATCCAACAGTCTCCCACTTGGATAAGTCTAATAACTATTATTGTGTATGACTTTAGAATCTGATTAGCAATTGTAGCTTTCAAAAGCAGTCGTCGAACTCTGATTTTATCAGCAACGCGTCCTTTAGATAAGGGATCATATATTCCTCCATTCGAGATATCATATAGACATAAGACATGGATTATAATCATTCTCTCTGTCTATGTACTGTTTCTCGATTTCCGATTTATGACGAATGACAATAGACTTCAGTTGAACACATCAACTTAGTCCTGGCTTGGCCAAGCGCTTTAGGGTGTCATCACTAAATCATCGAGGGGCCAAAGATATCGCTTTTATCCCACTTTGGTTAAAAGGATCGGATAAACGTCGACTCATATGCTTGCACTATTTACTCATCAAATCACGCACAACAATACGTTTTATAACATCAAGTTATGACGTGTTCACGTATTATCAATACGCAACCGACTTGTAAACAACAACTCATATCTCTCTTTTTTAAGAATATAAGATATTATCGTCTCACAGTCACTCGTGATAAAATCCATGAAGTAATTCATGTGAGCGTGGGTTTAATCAAATACTCAAATCTTATTTCAGGAGCACTCATGAACACTGCAGCAGAATTTTGCTATGTCTAAACACTTTAGACAATCTACAATCGGATTCATGACAGTCTTACCTCATTACCTACTTCCAAAGTATGATTGAGCGTGGATGTTTGAATAATCTTATTATTCGGAAAGTCAAACCATGCGAAGCGAAACACAAGAACAATCGAATCTAATATGGCCTCAAACTCTTGAGTATAAATAAAACACTTATTATTTAGTCACCATATTTATTACACATTGTTCATTGTTTAATGTTTTGGATAATCAAATGAATACTTGAATTGAAAAAAATAGTTATCCCATGCTCCAAGCATGTACACTGTGTTTACCTATGGTCCTTACTTTGTGAAATAGATCAATTGAACACATTTCTAATGACACACATTTCACAATTCCCAATCCTTGTCACAAGTGTAAGAATATCAAATTCTTGCCACTATTAGAATGTGTTAGATTCTAACATTTTACGCAATGATCCTTTTGTAATGTCATAACACCAAAGTCACCAAGACTTTGACAATGAAATTACAAAGTGCTCTATTAGAGATTGTTACAAGACAACTCCATATATATGAAGTTTCACATTCCAAGTACATTCCTTTGAACATTCTTCTTGCATAAAAGTTTCTAATCTACGTAGATTCTTAATATCTAACTCCCATTATGGAAACATTTCCATATTTTCCATATGACAACTCATTCTTAATAGAATCCTATCTATTCATAATAATGTCAATATGGTCCATCCATTACTATACTTCCAATTGCCCACAAGTGACCAATCCTTGGCGAACCTTAGATTATACTTAATAGTTGTTTAACTTACTTTAGTCATATCCGATTCTTGTCATTTTCCCTCTTAACGCCCTGGGCATTTGGAATAGACAGAACGATCAAATATTTACAACATATGTAATCTATCCTATACCCGAAGCGTATGGGATACGATACATAATGTCTTACATAATAATATGATACTTTACCAGTCTCTTGCTATAATATTGTCATGTATAGAATTTCTTTATGTTGAACCTTTTCAACATAACGTTCATATATGTCCTTCGACTAAATTTTATTAAAATTTCTCGATCTAAGCTTTTAGATTTGAAATGAAGTATAAGTTCTTGTCCCTTAATTATAACAAAACAACTTTTCAACCTATGCAACTTTGCGAATTGAAACTTTTGTTTTCTATAATTAATATTGCTAACTCGCAACACATAATAATCATGCTCCCACTAACATGATAATTATATCCTTACCATCATTACACTTATGCATCCACTAGCTTTGACATGTATTCAGAAATCAGCCGGACTTTCTAGAAATCAATACTTATTGACTTTCTTACCAAAGTTCATATTTATGATACGTGATGTTCTGATAAGATTTGATCTAAGCTCATACACCTTTTATTATAAAGCTCATATGTGTGTCCAAACAATTTCAGAACTTATATCAATAAGTCCCAAATGTTAGACTAATTGTCAAATATCACAATTTGAACTATGAAGAGGGATGTCGTAATCATAATCGAATTTGAGAATGCAATTTACACAATCACTATCTCCTTAAAATCTTCTTAGTAAAAGCGTTTCCTCACAATCATTTTCATGAAATGGAGAGAAACCTTAGGTATGTGTTCCTATCCATGTGAATTTGTCATAACCATAATCATAAGACAAAGTTTGTGACAAATCCAAACTCATATGGATTGAACTTGTTCAATCTTAATTTCTTGCCTCCTGGTAGCACGAGTGCCCACCATTGCTTCCAAGTTATTCAACAACTTACCCATACAGATCAATGTACTTTCATTGATCAAGGTGCATTGCCTTTTTGCATTCAAATGAGAACTCATAGAACTCACATGCATAGTTAACTTAACTGGAATGGCACAGAAACAAGAATATGTCAACACGATAGGTTACAAACCTCAAGTTGTGTGCTAGTGATTATCAATAGGTTCATTCTTGATTAGTTCTTGAAACTTTTTCAAGACCATTAAGACTCCCACTGACCTCTTGACATATATGATTCTCTTGTCAAGAAAAAAATTGTGACAAACAAATATTCAAGATTTAGTGCGGATTCTTATCAAGACAAACACTTCACACCAGTGGTCTTATTTGGTCTTTGTCTTATCCAAGACATCACAATTTACCAATTTCAAAAGTTCAAAAGTTCAGGAGTAAGAAACTTTTCTACTCTACATTTGATGAGTGTTATAAACCTTCTTAAGATGATGTCACTCAAGTCACAATCTTGGAGTATGACTCTAAGACTTGATTTTGGAACGAAGTATGATTCACCTTTTGATTTAACCATTTCAACAATTGCCGATTTCTCTTCTTAGCGATACTAGTGCACTAAGGTGTCCTTGGAGGATCAATTGTGACACAGTTTCACAATCACTAAGGTAATCATAAAACATGATACTTAAGTACTCTCCCTTCTTTTCAGATTGGAGAAATTTTTTATCTTTCTGCCTTATTGATTCTTCTTATTCGTTCTGCTTTATATTGAAACCTTTTCAATGATTCATAATTACACTTAATCTTGTAAGCATAACCATATTTACTAAAATTTTAGCAAATCAAGACGAATATTCTTATCGTTCTTTGTAGTGGACTTGACCTAGTGCACAACAATGCGTACTAGATCCTTTAGTCCTTCACTTGACTCGCATACTTATGTGAACAAGGAACTAGTCTTAATTTCCCAAATAAGAAGGTTCTCATTCATCATACAAAACCAATTGCATGATTCCAAGTTTCTGTCCAATTGAAGCCTGGGTGATGACAGTCACTCCTTATTCGGTAAACTTTCGACACTACCACAAATAACATAACTAAGAATCACATCCATTTTCAATATTGCTAACAATAGAAACATACAAACATCAATTTTCACAAAAGTCATTGCAAAGATATATGTAAATAAGACAAAAATCAAAATTTATTTTATTTATAAAAACGCGGAAAAAAAACTTGTCCTTACAATGCAATTACAAATAAAAAAATATGTTACTAAATATTCCTAAGAAATCTATCATAACTTTTATACAGCAGCTCAAAAATCCGATCATCGAACCATGCGATCAAAATCCATCTCTTCGCGATCAGACTCAACATACTTTTCCCTTAAGCTTTCTTTCTTTTCTTCAATCCTACAAAACATCAAAATGCAATCTTATCACATCATGCGTTAAGAATCTATAAATAGAAAATTAATAGAGTTAGATAGTGAATTTTACCCGAAGTAGAGTCATACATCTTGACTCTCCCATCCATTCGATCATTCATGTAGAAATCGCAGCTTCGTAACCAATGACCTTTCTCTTGGCAGTAGAAACAAACGGACTCTTTTGGAACAACACATGGGACAATCTCAGATTCAACCTTTCTCTTTACCATCTGGTCAAGCGGTTTGACCATGGCCAATCCATTTCCATTGGGAAGAGAAGACTTTTCTGGACTTCCATTGTTGCCATCGCCAAATCATTGTTGATTCAGCAGCAATAATCAACTAGGTAAGATCAATGAGGGTCACGTCGTGGTCCATCATATAGTAATCATTAATGAAATCACAATATGAGTCAGGAAGTGATTGAAGAACCAAGTCAACAGCCAACTTCCTTGAGACATCGACACCCAACATTCCTAACTTGTCAATGTGTGACTTCAACTCCAAGACATGTGCACACACATACCTTCCATCTTCATGTTTGCTTGCCAATAAGGCTTGAGTGACCTTGAAATTTCCAAGTCGATGAACACGTGGGACAGGGAGAACTATTGGAGGATGTATAGGAAGTGAAGCATGATTTCCATTTCCACGATCCAATCGTGGAACATCATCTTCATGTGGAAAGCTTTTTCCAAAGGATTCAGGAAGACCATAGTTGTTAGAATTTGACATCTACAAAACAGGAGAAATTCAAGTTAGTTGATTCAATCCTTATTATAACACCCAAATGAAATATTAAGGCTAGGACCCAACACAATATTCTACAACTCGGAAGAGGGATGCCGTAATCCAGTTGCAGAATATTTGAAGGTAAGTAAATGACAATTTACCAATTTCCACCATGAAAAACGAAACTGAAAATTAGGTTTTAAATGAATTGAAATTCCTAGATCTTTTGAGATTCATTGAAATTCTCAATGGCATGTTTAATCTTGATTATGCCCTTCAAGTTTGTGACTGGGATGCCGAAGATCACAAACAAAGTGTGAATAACCATGCAAAATAGCTTGGTACTCTCGAAGACGTATATCACCTAATCAATGTGTCGGTTAACCACACACACTGCATTGATATATGATAATCTACGAGCTACCCATTGCCTTCCTTCATTGGTCCCATATTAGTGTGTCGGTTAACCACACACGCTCCACTAACGACCAACAAGGTGTAATGTGCAATTTCATGGATTAGCATCAAATTCACAATTTTCCTAAAGTAACTAAGATTTGGGAATTTATAAAAGTGTTTAGTTACTTCGTATTTCATTATACTTATAATGGAAGGTTGTGTCTTATCCTACGCGTTCGGCTAACGACCCTCAACTAGTCAAGGGTGTGGTGGGTAAGAGTGGATACCCAATGGCGGTCATTTTACAAGACGCTTCCTTAAACACCCCTTGTAGACCAGCTTCATAAATGAGACTTACTAACGGTAAGACTGACCTTTTACTTATACATATATAATATATTAGACTTTTAATTTTATATAGTATAATGGTGTATTTTACAATTTTAAAATACTAGGTGGTTAAAACTATAAATTAGACTTTTAATTTAATTAAATTTAAACCATATTATTATGGATTTATTAATTCTCACTTTTAATTAAACACTTAATTAATTTAATAAAATCCATAAGGGTGTAATTTGAACTTTTCAAAATACTAAGGTTTTAGAATTTAATATTTCAAAATTAAAACATTTTAATCAAATTTTAAATTCCAAAACTTGAGAACAAATTTTGAAACCTTTCAAAGTATTAGGGTCTAACTATATAAATTTCAAAAACTAAAACTTTTAAGTTCAAATTTAAACTATAAAACCTAAAGGGTGTAATTTGAAACTTTTCAAACTTACTAGGTTAAATATTTGAATCAAAATAATTTTATATTATCTATATTTAACCAAATCCACCAATTTTGATAATGATATACCAATCTTAAAAAATCGAATTTAGGCAAGAAAAACGAGTTTTAGTAGTAATCCAAATCAAAATCTGGCCAAAAAATTGAAAATCACGGCACCATTGAACTCAACTCGTCGAGTTCATGCAACTCGTCGAGTCCATACATGGACTCGGCGAGTCAGCCAGTCAGACAACAAGATTTTCGACCTTTTGATCCTTTGGCAGTTCACTTTTGCATCTATTCAATAGAAAAACGACCTAGGCTCTGATACCACTGTTGGGTTATGAGCATAACATCATTCCTATGGTGTACATGCAACCCTAATTGCTTTGGATCTAGGGTTTTCTAATTTGAACATACAACTATGAATGCCAAAGCAATAACCCTATAACTAGCATATATATTTCGAAAATCACATATGATTAGGGTTAGAATCTTTACCTCTTTTGTTATGTAGCAATAACAAGTTTCATCCTTCTTGATCTTAACTTCTGAAAGCTAAGTTCCCTAAGTGTTGCACCTCTAATGGAGTCACAAACACCCAATGCAACAAGATGACTTAGGAGATAAGGATTTCCAGCTAGGGTTACTTCCTAGAAGCATTGGACAAAAATCCCTTGATATAGGGTTTTATATATAATTGTGGCTACTAGGGTTTTTAGGTGGAAACCCTAATACCTAACTTAGGCAACAAGCAACCCATGAACTCATTCCTTAGAGCCCATGGACGAAATCTATAGGGCTTCCCTATAGGATTTCATCCACTCCACTCTATGGAGTCCATCAGCCCATTTATGTAACTATCAATGATTTGCATAACAGTCCCCCAATTATTTAATTAGTCTCCTATGATCACCAAATTAATTTATGATCAATACTAATTAAATAATATGATTTCCAAATAATATATCAATCCTGTAATATATTAATAAAACCATTTAGAGTACTAATTTATTATTCATATAATAAATTCTACTCACTCTCCTCTTGTCATCCTATCAAGTTGCATGAGTGAAGACAACCCAAAAAGATCATGCTCATAATCAAACCAAGTACATACCAAAAATAGTTATGAGCTTAGACACCTAATCCAATAGTTATATGTTGGGCTGGGCCTATTTGTTATATGCTAGGCTAGGCCCATTTATATGTTGGGTTGGACCTATCTATCATATGTTGGGCCCGACACATTTGTATGGTAAGTTGTATTTTGGGGAACTCATTAAGCTTTGTGCTAACAATTTGTGGTTTAAATTTTTTCCAAGTACTTTCAGTTCCAAGGGGAAGGGCCCGACCTGACTGCACAACATCCTTTTATTATTTCTGCATTGATGATCATTTTCATCTGATAATTTTGATACATTTGTACTATGATGGTTTTGAGACACATGATGCATTTGTAACACTTTGTTTTTCCAAGTATTCCTTTTATACCCTTGATATGAGAAATGTTGGCAAAATGGGTCCCTTGTGGCATTTTAGGAAAATACATGACCATGAGAACGATATGCATCCATTAGGAACACATGTCATTCTGGACGCTATGCGTCCATTAGGAACACATGTCGTTGTGGATGCTATCGTCCATTAGGAATACATGTCGTTGTGGACGCTATACGTCCATATATAATGCAATGTGTTCTCGGCGAGGACTCAAACCCTAATTTTTGGGGTTTAGACCCTATATATTCATCATTAACTCCTACAGATCTTCCCTTTCATCAGCCTCTAACCCCATTTTGACCCCTTTGCAAACCCCGATTCGTTTTGAGCATTCTTGGGTCTTTGGTGTGTATTTGGTGTTCTTAGAGGAAGGAGAAGGAGAAGAGAACCACTTAGAAGCTTGGAACAACATTGGATCTGGAAGTTTTTCACCCTTCTACAACTCTGGAAGGTATAAAGTTCATACCTTGAGGCTTACTTGATTATATCTAGTTTGTATGATGTTATTATGTGCTTTTGTCCCAAATAATGGTGTTCTTGAGTATGACATGCTCTAGACCCAAATGGATTGTCCTTCTAGACGTTTTGGAGTATCTAAGGTCATAAAAATGCAATCTTGATTGTTAGTTTCCCTCGGTGCATGAGTTTTAGTGTCTTAATGAGTTAAGGAGTAAGGGATTTTGTTGTTGGGCACTTATTAGCCAAGCAATACTATAAATTTGGAAACTTTATGGTTAAGGACGTTATGTTAGGGCTAGATTTGGAATTTGAGCAAAAGAGCTTAAGGATTAAGCTCTTAATGGAAGAAAAAGGAGACGATTGGAGAATGTTATGCGTTCTCCAGGACCGCAATGCGTCAGGAACGCTATACGTCCACTCTGGATGTTATATGTTCTCAAGCTGTGTTGACTTGGATGACTGTTTGACTTTTTGACTTTGACAAGGATTTAACCAAGTTTGACCTAAGGGTATTTTAGGTATTATGAGTTGTATTTTAGATTGGTCACTATTTGATGAATAGGCGACGAGTGGAGCTGAGATTCGAAGTAGTGACCTATTCAACTATTTGTTCGGACTCAGTGGTGAGTCTCCTCACTGTACATATGGGTCGAAGGCACCGATGCCGACCCACAAGGATCTGTTATATGCTAGCTGTCTTTGTGACCCTTGCATGGTATGTTGGGTTAGGCCCATTATATGACAGACTAGGCCCATTTGTATGTTGGGTTGGGCCTATGGAACAGGAAGGGCTAGGCCCAATATATGTTATATAGGATGCTAGTTGTCTCTGTGACTACTGCATTATATGTTGGGCTAAGCCCATTGGTTGTGAAGGGCTAGGACATTATTATGGGTTGGGCCCAAAGTGTGGGCTAGGCCCAATTATATGTATGATGTGTGGTATATTGGAGAACTAACAAGCCTTTGTGCTTATGATTTACATTTATGGTTTCAGGTACTTCCGGTTCGAAATGGAAGGGCCCAATATGACTGCATAACATCCCCAGAGTTTATTCCGCATTGATAATTTTTTTACTCTGATGTTTAAACGATATTTTTATCTTGAATGGTTTTGAGAACAATTTGTTATATAATATATTATTTTTAAAAATGAAAATTTTACCTTGGATTTTCGAGACGTTACAGTATGGTTTGATGATTTAAAAAAAATGAAAAATTTTATTACTATTTTTGGGATGTTATATACATAACTATCAAATAGACATGCAACAGTCTCGTTTCATTGCCGAAACAATCACCAAGAGGGTAGCGCCGATACCGCCAACCCTATTGCTTACAAACCAGGCTACTTAATTTTGTCTAAAATAATATTGATAGTAACGACACAACCAAATTTTTTGGACCGACGACTTGTAAGGGAAGACAGAGTCCTTCCCTACCAACTCATTGCCATATCAGTTTTTCTCCCCCCTCTCTTCCATCTTTTACAACCCACTCAATCTACTCTATTAATAAAAACAACTAAGATGCAAACCTTAAAACATACGACACAATTGAAAAAAAGAAAGAAAAAAAATGAAACGGGTTAGTAAAGCCATATAATGGACATTTTCGGGTATAGACATGCATTCCGCAGAGGTAGCTCCGCAAAATCTACTGTAGCTCTGCGGAATGACAAAATCGTAAATAAATTAGTGTATAAAAAAAAACTCAAGATCTATTCCACAGAGCTCCGCGGAGGTAACTCCGAGGAATGGATCTTCAGTTAAAAAAAAAAAAAAAAACTCTTTCAATGATTCTTTTTTGTAATAATCTCTAATTAAAAGACCAATTTTTTTCCACTTCACATTCATTCCAAACATTGTCAAGAAAAATTCATACTATCATAATCTTTTATTGAAAATAATTAGTTGGGGGAATGAATATAAACTCCGAAAAATCGATTTGAAAAAAAAATAAATAAATAAAATAACTGAAAATCAATTCGTTGGAGCTACCTCTGCGGAGCTCCGCGGAATCCACTGTAGCTCCGCGTAATGGATCTTGAGTTTTTTTTAATAAACTAACTTATTTATGATTTTGTCATTCTGCGGAACTACCTTCGCGGAATACATGTCTAGACCCGGAAATATCTATTTTCATGTTTAAATTTTAAAATACCCCATTTTTTTTTTACTATTACCGGTGTTTTACCCTATAAAAAGACTATCCTTATTAAGTTTAAAGCCATTCAAAAAAGTTGTGTTTTGAAGGTACCAATTTAGCATGAGATTAAATGCAATGTTTAAAAGACACGTGTCGACTTTCGATGCACATGGCTACATGAAATAATACGTGGCAATATTCAAAAGATGAAGTCGACACCATCTTTGTAGAATCTCATCATATCATATGATATGTCACTTCTTGTCTCGACCAACTTTTAACGACAAATGTTAGCATGAATGCCCATGCTCCGATAAAAAAAAAATACTACTATTTTTCCTATTCCAATAGTTATACAAAACGACAGTCGACTCCATCTTTGTGAAATCTCAGTTATAAATTTCTTTTTTGAAAGCAAAATAAAATATAAGAACTTTTAATGAAAAGGAAAAAGCAAAACTAAAGACGTCTTTGCTTCATCGATCTCATAATAATTTGAAGGGACTAGAGACAAAATTGCCATAAAAACGTGTTTAGTTGAAAAATCATTAAAATAGATTTTTGCTAAATTCTATAATGAAAAAATTTATATACAAACCCAAAGTATTACAATAACAATCCTTATCTTATATAAAAAAGACCTAATTAACCTCATAAAAATTATTTATAACAAACCAACGTCCATCCATGTATATTGATTTCTATAACTTGCTAACTCGCTAAGACCGATCAGTATGGACCTAAAATGGCGTCGAGGAGGCTGAAGTGTTCTCTCTCCACACCATGGAGAAGGTTGAAACACCACCCTAAGGCCACACCATGTTGTAGAATGTGAAGATGGCAACACCGGGCAAACACGAAGGGGAGAAGAATTGGACTTATATTAGATTTAAAAAAAAAAGTATTCTTTTTTTCTTGGCAAGTTCGCAAATATAATGTGATGGTGTCGTGAGTACTTCTTAACAAACATGACATATGATGTTGCAAACAAAATGATATCATCCATAGATTTCTTATGGGTAAATTGGTTTGCATTATAAGTTACATACATTAATAACAACAGATTGATATGCTAAGGTAAGCAATTAGTTAACTACATAAAGAACAACAAATTAATATACTAAAAAAGGCCAATATTATGTAAAGTATCTTAGTTTGTATGTATTTTACTTTGGTAATGTAGTTTTAAGAATCTTGATCAACTCGTAGCTGTGTTAATTACTTATGGGTTAATTACTCAAGTAATTTATTTTTATCAAAGGGGTTTTAAAAATAAAATGTCATAAATATATAAAAATTGATGTATTGTAATTCAGTCATTTCTATAAAAGGAGAATGAACAAAAAAAGAGTAGCCTCTTCCTTTTACAAACCAAGCAGAAAATAAAAAAGGTTATGCGAGTTAATTAAAAATACTCAACATTTCATCTTTGAAAACTTTTAGAAATATAAACAATATTTGTTTAAATAATCCTTAGGATATGTTCTTCTTAATCACCACCTTCTTCTCTGTTTACAAAACAACGCAATGGTGGTTCCAAAATTGCATCTTCCACAGCTGCCACCCGTCTGTTTGAGCTTTTTCCATTATCTTCAACAATTTCATACAGATTAGCCGTACGGACTTCCTGAGCAAGAGAACACCAACAGCAAAAAAGCCATGAAACACAATCACTAACATCATCACCTTTCCCACAACACCACAACTTACACTTACTCGCCGGTAAATTATATCTTTTCCTCATCTGAATCCTCCAAAAACCACCGTAAAGCAACCCAAACACACACAGAAACACTCCGGTACCCCCCAAAACCTCCCTTACAACCTCACTCTTCACATTAATCGCTGCCATGTTAAATATCAAAAATGGCGCCAAACAGAATAGAAGAAACGTCGCCGTATGAACATACATGTTTCCAAACCCTAGTCTCTCCATGTTCCACCCGAAAACGCAGAACCCACAGAACAACGAGAGATGAGAAACGGAAATGTCGTTCCAGATGTCGAGAACACCTCCGCTCCATTTTGGATTAGTTTCAGAAAATGAAAATCTGGTTTCGATTTGGGATTCTTCGTCGGGACACGTGTCGTAATCCTTACCTAACGGGCTAACAATGGTGTAAATGCCGGCAAAAGCAGGGGCGGCGATTGCGACGGTGATGGTGATTGCTACCCCGATTGCTGGTCTTTCTGATCTGGTGTACCCTACGTTTATGCCACATAATGCGTATTGTGCGAAGCAGTTGAGATTAAGGAGGAAGATGACTATCGCCATGTGTGCACGTTCGTGTGGTTTATAAGTTCCGTTTTTGGAATATAGTTTTCTCAATTTTGAAACGTCCTGTGTTTTCCATCTTAGAAGGAGGATGAAATGGTGGATCCTACGAGGGTGATGATATAGACATATGAGAGTGAAAAGAGCGTTGAGGATCTGGTTGTTGACTTCAAACCATGTTTCTCTTTGGTGTTTTTGTGGAAGGAGATGATTTAACATGCCTGTCATGACAAGGAACAAAATTGCTCCTGAGATTGTAACACATATGATCCAGATCAAGAGAACTATGTTAATTGGGGATTTTATCCATTCTTTAGCCATGTTCTGAAGGTATTCTCGATCAAGTTTTCTGGACAAGATTTGCTGAAAACCATGGCTGATTTTATTGGGACGACGTATGATGTGTGAGAGTCGATCCCTTTCGCTGACAATTTGTTGCAAATTTAAAGGTGATGAATTATCTCTTTTGTTGCTTGGAGAAGTGTGGATGTCATTAAGTTGAGGATCTTCATTTGTATGAGGTATGTTGAAGGTTTTAATATCTAGAGGAACATGAGTTTTGAGTTTAGATCCATTTGATTCTTCATCATCTTGAACTTCACTGTTTTCAGTCATCAACGTCATATTTTGACCTTCACACAGCCAATCTCTAAGTCGCTCTATGTTGAAGGAGAATCATTCTGTATGAAAGTAAGAAGGAAAAAGAGATCACTATTAATGGTTCACTTTTCTACTGAAAGTATAAGAACTGAGAAACATACGGATACAAATCGACCGAGCAAATTCTTTTGAATATCATCACCACATCGAAAATCAACATGATTCTCCCAAATTTCACCTTCCAGCCTTACCGGATAAACTGTGTATCACAAACTGGTGTTGAATTCAACGATAATGGTTACTC
The DNA here is from genome assembly GCF_051521515.1 of Lactuca serriola. Classification (NCBI taxonomy): domain Eukaryota; kingdom Viridiplantae; phylum Streptophyta; class Magnoliopsida; order Asterales; family Asteraceae; genus Lactuca; species Lactuca serriola. The sequence goes on along the minus strand of NC_136415.1, from coordinate 16,606,232 downwards.
AAGAAAATCGAGTGATCATCCACGTTGCCAGAAAAAAAATATATGTAGAGCTAAAACAAAATCAAGCTCGAAACTCGAGATATCAAATCAAGTCAAATTTGAGTTCCTCATCTTGCCCAAATAGTTCATGAACATACACAAAACGAGAATTGAGCGATAACATCCACTAAAACCTAGCGATTGATCGATATTATCGACTTCAAACCTCAATTGAGAATTCTAAAGCATTCAACACGTATATATCGCGCAAAAGCATAAAATCTACGAATCATAAGAATGAAGGAAAATACGTACCTGTAGGGGATGATTACGCAATTTAAATGGAGTTCATTGTTGTCTCCATTGGTGAAAATCTAGAGAGAAAATTGCAATTCGCAGATTCTTTGTTTGGTGCAGGAAAAAGAGTTTGGATTGGGCAGGTGGACGGCAGTAGGATGCTGTCTAAAGTTGTGCTGCATTGGTGTACTGCTTTTTCTCCATCCACCGGTTTATACCTTTAAAAAGGTGGCACATTCATCGGTTGACGGGAACATTTACAGAAACAGTCCTTGAAGATTTCTTTTTGACATAGTTTACCTTTATATGTTACCAATGACTTACAGGTGCCTTATCTTTTATATGGCTTATAATTAGGTGATTAAAATTACTAACAAATTTTGATGATAAAAGAAGTTTCAGTTATTATTATCTCTCTGTTTTTTTTTGTGTGTCTAAACTCTAAACAAAATGACTCCATATTTTCCTCATTCATAGTTTGAGCTCATGGAAAAAAAATGGGAACCAAAACGAGAATGAGTAATTGATACGTATTTCTTGTTCTGAATTTTAGTTTATTTTTTCGGAGAAATCTACTATAATAAATGAAGGTTTTTTTGCCACATGTCCTCTTCTCATTCATTTGGACACATGACATTTTCTAGAATTTTTATATTTTTTATTTTCCACTTGTCATTTTATTGTATTTTTCATTTTATTAAATTAAAATTTCACATTTAATGTGTAAGGTAATATATATGTAAAGTATTTATTAGAAAAAATTTATATATGTAATGTATTCAATACATTAAAGTCCCATTAATTTTAATAATTCAAATTTTTCTCATTTTTCTTATAAATTCAAACTTTTCAAATTGTTAAAATTTTATATTTATTTTTTTAATTAAACCCATGTAATACATGAGTTTCACACCTAGTAAAATAATATGTAAAATAATATGAAATTTTGGATGTGAAATCAAAAGAAGATGATGTGTAGAAAAGGTAGCCTTTACGACCAAAATGTCGATCTTTTGCCCCTTGCTAAGAAAGTCAATAACTGAATAATAAATTATAGTGCAACTCTTTAGGATTAATCAAGATTCAAGGGTGTGAAAATATACTTTTATCTATTTTTAAAATAATATTACATGTCACGAGCTTTTCTTTTTCAAAAGGTATTATTAAGGTGGTCTTATTTTTTGGCAAAGATTTTGTTTAATAGCTAAAGCAGAAAACTTATGGATAAAGTCTTATTTTGTAGGCCAAGATTTTTTTTAATAGATAAAGGCCTAAAGCAAGAAATATATAGATTAATGAGAGAAATAGTACTTGTAAAATAATATCTATCTCAAATCCAAATGATGAAAGACGCCTTTTTAATAAATCTTGAATCTTTTATACACCTTTTGCCCACCATGTTACTTAGAACACCATGTTGCTTAGAACCTATCAACCATGACTTAAATACTCTTTAACACTCCGGATTTCTTCTGATACTTTTAGGCCAAAAGGCTTATGGTTAATGAATGATATAAAAATGGCGATTTTATCTTTATTCTTTGTTTGGCACTACTAACAACTATAATAACTTTAGGAGTAGTTTTTGAATCAAATTCATAGATTTTATCACAAGAGAATCGTGATTTATTGAAATCAAGATAATATGAAACTTATGGATTACTACAGAACTCAAGTTTACATAGAACATAGACCAAAATCTCATCATACCCATATTCAATCGAGCATCATAATTGAAAACATTAGAAAGAAGTATATGGAAAACACACACACACACACACACACAAAGATCAAAAATTAGTTCTCAGATCATACCACAGATCTTGATGATGGGAAAATACACCATATGGAATTGATACAATCATATAAAGCTGCAGGAAATAACTTATGAAAGCTTGTAACCTTAAATGGCCTTACAGCTTTTGTCTAGTCTTACACTCTTTTTAGTTCTAATCAAACATTCAACAAAAGTAGCTTAATTTCAAGATGAACTTTCATCGTATCTCAGATCTCTAAATCTTTTCAGCAATTTCACCTTAAATTTCTCGATTTCAGCATCTTCACTAGATAGTGGAGTACCCATGATGACTGAGATTGCTCCAGCACTATGCAGAGCCCCAACAGCTTCATCTAACATATTAAAAAACAACACACTGAGATTTCATTATCATCAGACACATGTTTCAATTTTGCATATAATTAAGCAGCAGATAAAACATGAAAAAGGAAGATCAAGATTCAAGAAAAGAGTCAAACCAGAACGAGCAATGGCAACAATAGCATTCAAAGCTTCTTTACGTGTGCTATCATCTTTAGCACCACCCAACATATCCACAAGTTGTTGGGCCCCACCCAACTCCACAATCTTCATTCTTCTTTCATCTAAAATGTATAATTGTATGTCAACTAGTGTGACATGGTAATATTGAATTGTTTGTTAAAGAATATATAAATATATAGATCAACTATACCATCTGTTGCAAAACGAGCTAATCTTGATGCCCCCATTCTTTTAAATAGTGGGTCCTTGACATTTAGAAGTGACACAGACTGGTGTATCAGATTATCACCTAAAAATACCCATTGTTAAAATCTTGCCTAAAGTAATTGATGAATGATTTTAGAAAGAAAGTGGATACCTAAGTATGGAAAGATATGGTATCCACCGATTGTTGCAGTTCCAATAAAGAGAAGTTTGAAAAGCCATCCGAATTTCTTTTCTGCTTCCTCCTCCATGGCTCGTTCATCTGGAAACCCTAGAACAAGGATACACCACTAAATTGTTAGCAGCACTTAAAAGGGAGCTTGGCATATGAGTAATCTGAAGCATTTCTGTGGATTCTAGGTGTTTTGAGAAAATTTCTTGGGTAGATTCAACTTCAAAACAATTAAAACAACTAAGCTCATAGTTCAGAAGTGGATGACCTCTTTCGTGATATGATGACGAATACTGGCGTGATCGAACATTTACTGGTCTTCTTCTGCACAAATACTGCAATTAAGCAGAAAATAATGGAATTATTAGAGAATTCAAGGAATTCAGCATAAAAAAAGATAAACAAAGTAATAAACTGCTAATCATCACACAATGGATAAGCGATAATGGAGATTCAGTTCACGTAACTCCGAAATCACACAAATCAAAATTTCAAAACCATTTCTAGGAAGAATGAATGAAATACATTTGAGAACAGGGACTTACGGAGCTGATCCCAGCTACTAAACCACGCATCACGATTGGAACGGCAAACAGGAAAACCCCCTTTGTGCGACAGAGAGGGAGGCAACCCTGCAGGTAGATAGAATAGCCGAAGGAGATGGAAGAAAGACGCCGAAGAAGGCGGCACCGGCAGCTCTTGCAGTCGTGCGGAGGCGGAGCAGATCAGCAGAGACCAGAGGGGTAGAGGGGAGCAGCCTTGACCTCGCCTGCGTTGGCAAAACAGGGCAAGTCCGGGTAAATTTAGCCGAATCCGGATCTGGGTGCTTGGATCCTTAAAGTTGGCCCAAATTCCCAATCGACCACAAAAGGTATACCTATAGTCTATATAGCCCAAGCAAAAATACTAATAATGGGTTTATACCTGATCTAATCCAAGACAAGAGCACTAGGTTTTCAAATTACACCCAAAATCCCGCCATTGTCAGTTAAAGCTTCTCTTACAATCTCCTCTCTTCTAGCGTCTCTAACAAGCTGCATAGGATCTTCATATAAGAGACTTGTACCGAATGGAAAGTAATGGAGGAAGCTGAACTAGAGAAACAACGAAATATGGTGACAAGATCATCAATCAAGAGAAAACCCTTTGCTAATCTCACTAACATCGTCCGTAAACCCTACCCAATTTCTCCGTTCTCACAATCGAAGAGACCCGGATCTTCCACCGCCTCCGATTCAAGTATCGGATCCACCCAAAACCCGAATCATGAAAACCATCCACTTATCAGTTCGCCGGACCAACCTCTTCTTTCTACACCTCCGACACTCACGCCAGGTACGCTCTCTCCCTTCAAAGACGCATGTCCAGATGTATCTTTTCACTACATGCAATTGTTCATGTCGGATTTTTCTGTTAGCCGAATCATCTTAGTCAAGTCGATTTCCAATCGAAATCTGGATTTGGGTAACGTGTATGTGTACTAGGAAATTGAATATGACTAAGATTAAGATTTGCTACAGATTCAAATTGAAATCCAATTTGTATACGCCAGATGCTCTTCTACTGTTAGCAGGACTGATACAGATTCAATTTATATGCCACAATTCTGAATATCAAATTGTGTTTTTGTGTCTTCTGATACTGAATATGACTAAGTATAAGATTATGACCTAGTATTACATTTGCATTGCCTAGCTCGTTTGGTTGGTGATGAGATATCATATACTCAAAGAAGGAGCACCCGGAAAACCTTACTCAAGGTGAAGGCTGATGTGCCTTTTTATCAGACATCTTCCCAGGAAACAAGGAGCAAAACGAAGGAACTATCTGTGCCTCTTTGTTCTTCTACATTGGGGAACAGAAATCAGTCTTCTATACAGAAAACCACTTATGATGGGAATAAGACGTTCATGGCCCCTAATTGCTTTTCAGTGGAGAAGATTAAGGACAAACAGAAGGCAATTGATGTGTCATCTAGTGCCCATCATATGAAGAACACAAAGAATATCATGGACACTCCTCTTTTTCATTCTACCATGAAAATAAAAGATAAAGGGAAAGAAAATGCTGTTCAATCTAGCTATCCTCACTTGGAGAACACAAATATCAACTTGTCACATTCTTCAATGAAGAGAAAGGATAAAGGAAAGTCAATTGCAGTCCCTTTTAATTATCCTCCTATGAAGACTAAGATGATGGAAGTTCTTGCACCTTCTTCTGGTGTGAACATTAAGGAGAAAGGCGAAAGGGTTACAGGTTCTTCTACCCATTTTGATCATTCCCAAAAAGATGAAAGAAATGTTGTTGTTACACCTCTCTATCATCGCACTCTAAAGAAAAATAAAGAAAGTAGCTGTCCACCTCTTTTGAGAACTGCAATCAATAGGTCTCTTTCTCTCTTTTATGCCATATCTTAGTAACTTAAATCTAATTTATGCTTGCTAGTAGAAGTCATATTGATGATATTTCTATGCTTTTTGGTTGAATAGGAATCAAGGTGATGAATCAGAAGATACATTCCAATCTAAGCTACAAACAGAGCCTCCTCCTAATAAAAAGGTATCTTTGACTTTCTTTGACTAATAATGAAATCAATAAATTGCCCTTTAACAAGTAAGCAAAGTGTATAACCTATGTTTTTTTTTTACAGAAAAGATGCTCATCAAAGGAGAATGGTGAAGAATATGTGCTACCACAAGAATTTGTTGAGCAGCAAAGAGCTTACTTTAAAGAGATTGATGACTTTGAACTAGAAGTGGAGGAAGTATGAGTATAAAAGAGTAATAACTTCAACTTGACTATTATGATAGGAGTTGCATAAACATGTTTTTAAGTTTCTTGTATAGTCACACTTAACTATGTCAAAATCTACTGAAAGTATCATGTACTTGGTGTTGTGTGCTGACCATTTTGCCCTTGTCAGTAGTTTTTACTTTTTAGAACATGTTGATTACAGTTGTGTAAATTTGGTGGCTTGGTTGAATAAATTTTTGTTTTTAACCATGTTTTTGGTCTAGCTAGGTTTTTATAAATCTAGAAATCATTAAATCAAAATAATAATTTATAAATATCATTTATAAAAAATAATAATTTGAATTTGATTTTGTTTTAATCCAGATCTAACCTAATGCATATACCTATTGACTTCAGTGGTTTCGACACGTTATCACAACTTCTCTAGACAAAAATAAGTCAAAGGCTTCTAGCTGAAAAAAAGTCTCCAATTACCATTTTGCTAACCGTAAATTGACAACTTAGAAATATTTAAATACTTAAATTTTGATTGAACGTTTATTCAACTTTATATTATCATTTCGAATAATGAAAGCAACTGATACTTATATTTTTTTTGTGGACAAAAAGTTAATAATTTTGACTTGTCATTTATTATTACTATTTTTTTCTGCAATGGGTTGAAATAAATGGTTGAATGTTTCTACGTAGTTTACCAAACCCAAGAAAATTTCAAACACTCATCTACAACATGATTAGTCCGTTTTCAAAACACTTTATGATCGGTTTCAATTATTATTTTTTTTTACGATAAGATTCATATCACCATAAACCCATCATTTTAATCTTCTAAAATTCTAATTATTTGAGCCGATTTGAATCGGTTGAAAATATGTGTATGCATATCATACATTCATATTCATATGTTTGTTTTTTTGAATCGAAAACGTTTGAATTCTGTAGACCTCATCTACAACCCCCTGTAATAGAAGAACTGTAATAGAAGAAGTGGATTAAAGGATTGTAGTTTGTAATAAGATGTTTGTTTATTTTTTAACGTCTATAGGTTGCTTAAATAAACTGAAGTTAACCATACAATATATAAAAATAATTCTAAGACTATGTTTGACCTACTAGTTGAAAACCTAACCGTTAGTTGAAAAGCTAGCTGATAATTGAAAAGCTAGCCGTTAGTTGAAAAGCTAGCTGTTAAATAAAAAACTAGCCCATAGCTGAAAAACTAGCTGATAAAAAATAACGTTTTCTAAAACTAGCTGAAAAGCTAGCTGAAAAAAATGAAATGACATAAATGCACATTTAAAAGAATGTGTTTTTATAATTAATTAATGGGTATATTTGGATATTTAAAAAAAAAACCTCCTAAAAAGCTAGTCTAAGTAGCTTTTTAAAAAACTAGCTTATAAACTAGGTTTGTCAAACATGACAACTTAAAAAAATTCGAAAAATAAGCTAGTTGTGGCATGTCAAACACAACCTAAATCAATAATTTATCTAGTTTAATCATATGTAGGGCTGTAAATGAACCGAACGAACACGAACGGAGGCTTGTTCATGTTCGTTCGTTTAAGTTAGTCGAACAAATAAACGAACACGGACAGATAAATGAATGAATTTTCTTGTTCATATTCGTTCGTTTAACAAATTACATTGTTCATGTTCGTTCGTTTATGTTCATGAACGTGCTAAACAAACATAAACGAACGAACATAAATGAACAAAGATAAAACAAAAACATATAAACATATAATATAGTAAATGTAATCAAACACAATTAGGCATATATGAACATAAAATGAACTGATATAAACGAACATAAACAAATATTAACGAACATAATTGAACGAACGAGACCATTGTTCATTTTCGTTCGTTTAACTAAACGAACGAGAATTCGCGTTCATGTTCGTTCATTTATTAAATAAACGAATTTCCCACCGAACGGTTCACGAACAGTTCACTGAACGTATCCTAATTAGTGATGAGCAAAGGAACCGACCCGACTGGAATCGGTCCTAACCGGAAACCGAAGTCGGCCGAAATTAAGAACCGAACCGGACCGCAGTTTCTACCGGTTCCGGTTGCTACCGGTTTTTGTCATGTCTTCAATGTTGGAACCGATCCTTGATAAATAGCAACAAATGGTTCCGGTTTTTGCCGATTCTACCGGTTCCCGGTTCAAAAAATCTACAAGAATATGGTCCCAGTCCCGGCCCGACCGGTTTCATCAGGTTCCAGTTTCGGTACCGGTTTCGGTTCCGGCCGGTTTCCCGGTCCATATGCTCATCCCTAATCCTAATCATATGCAAATTAAATATAAAGATCAATATGATGATATGATTTTTAAAGACGTTTATATAAAATAATTAAATATAATATTTGCTAAATAACATTAAATAAAATTGTTACTTTAGCGAACATGTTCATTTTATTAAATTTTCGAAGACGATGATTATTTTTTGGGTTAGGTTCAATAAATTTGATTATTTTAGTGATTTATAATTTATTAATATTTTGTTATAGACAATGTAACACAAAAAAATATTTATATAAAATTTACCAAACAGTTTTGAAATTATGTAAAATATAGTCGAATTGTTAATAATATCATTCGTAATATTATTAAAATAATAAACATGTTGTTGAAAAAATATATGTTGAATAATACAACTTAAAGTAAGGTGGGAAAGGGTTTAAAGAAGAAGGTCAAATGCTACACCAAACAACACACGCGCAATAATTTTTATAAGTGAGTTATGTTTACCATATTTTAAGTATAACTTGTGTTTAAGTGCATTATCGTTATTATGAACCTATAAACAAGATTTATCAATGATTCCAAGTCGTTATACTGATTGATCTACTTACGGAGATGACGTTTAGGATGTGATTTAGTGAGGTGTTTAAATTTGGATTTCCAAACAGTATACTTTGTATACCAAACAGACCCTACCTCCGATAAGATCCTACCTGTTTTTTCCTTACTTGATAGATCTTGAAGTAGACTTTGAGTTAACGATTAATCTAGACTAATAATTAGTCGCAATAAATATTAGAATAAAACTTAGTGATAATAATACTAGGTTTCGTCAAAGGAAAAGACAGTTGCTAGAAGCAAAGCGCTGTCCGAAGTTCGAGTCGTCACTTTAACAAGTGAGTGCATAGTTACTTTTATTTTACACATAGATATGGAATAGTTGATATTAATACATGCTATATGTGCTTATTATCTGTGTTCCTGATATCTATGCTAGCTGAACGATTTATACATGTTTTACTTGATTTAAACTGTATATGTATTTTTATACCTATAAATATATTGGGTAAAGATGGATATATGAAAGATGATATGGATGATGAGAGAAGAAAGATGATATAGATGATGAGAGGTGAAAGATGATGTGAAGCCTTGACTTAAATGATGATCCAGTCATCTAGCATAGTATAGATGACGACCACAGACTATTCTAGACAGTCCAGTGGAACGCTAGCAGGCTAACAACCTGTAGGTGTTCGTGAATGACGTGTTCATTAGATATACTCTAAAAACCTTGACAACTATGGACTTAGTGCCTTATAAATGAAGGTTGGTAGTTATGAGTTTAGTGCCCTATAGATGAGCATTAGTAGCTATGGACTTAGTGCCTAATAGATAACATCGGCAGTTATGGACTTAGTGTATGTTAGATAAACCCTGACAGCGATGGATTTCGTGCCAATTCCTTAGGAATAAATAAATGAAAAAATAGATTATTCTTAGGGTAGATCCTTAAGAATAAAGAAAATAATGGGGATGGGAAATTGGATTAACTGTTTGGTGATTAAATATAATAATTATATTATTATGGGTTGAAAACCCTATATACTCATTAAATTTCCTAATCTGACCCACTCAGTTTATTTGTATAACAGGCATCGATATGAACAAACATTACACTAAGAGATTAAAGGAGATGTAAATCATGAGTGTAAATGAATGTAATGGCTATTTATGCTTATGTTTCTGTATTGACAATGACATGTCAATGTTTTAATATAAATAAAATATATTTGTTTAGAAATGCTTTGATATTATCCTTATCATGTTTTCTGGGAACAAATTCCGCAATATTATTCTTTAAAATGGATACTCTGATTTTTAAATAAGCATAAATAAAAATTTTAAAATGATCGTGAATTTATGGATGTCACAGATAAACTCCTGGATCTACATTGCTTTGGACTCCCAATATGATCTTCCACCACCTTCTTCTTTCACAAGCACTAAACACACACACTTTAAGGCTAAAAACTCACACAAGGGATCTGGGGTTTGCAAGCGACAATTTGGAGAGATGGAGGCTGATAGGAGGGATGCTATGAGAGGTTAAGGAGTTTAAATATTGGCTCAGACCTTAAACTTTAGGGTTTTGTTGAACAGCCGCCACCACGTCGTGGTGGATCATTAAACTCCCACGGCCCAAAAGCTTATCAACACGTCATGGTGAGGCTTCACCATGTCATGGCCTTCAAAACAAAATATCATACACAAACGAAAATAATTTCATACCTGGAATCGAGTTATAGATGAAATTTATTGTGAATTCATACTTAATATGCATCCCGAGACAAACCCCTAGAAACAATTTTGAGTTTTGCTGGATGAGTTGGTAGAAATCAGACATGCGACTCGAGCAGTTCATACGACTCGCCGAGTCTGTTCGTGGACTCGCCGAGTCGGTCCCTGAAGGTAGTCCTAATTTTGGTTTTTAATATTTTGTGTTTTCTGTGTTTGTATGGATTTTGTTATTTTGTAGAAAATGTTTTTCATAGGTGGACAGAGCTCTAGGGGTAACCAAGGGGATCATCCTTGGTTATTTCCAAGAATTGATTCGAAATCCACGATGAAATGAAGGAAGAAGAAGTTGGTTGAAGTTAAAAAGAAAGAAATTTATGTACCAAATGCAATAGATTGGGAATGCCTGGGGAGAGTTCGCTATGAGGAGGAGTTGGCCCCATTTCTTGTCAAAGCATTTATGCACAAAGGGGTATCCATCATTTGTGATGGATGGAGCCGGCTATTGCGTATGCAAGAACCGGTGTTCAAGGAGTTGTGTTGGGAGTTTTTCTCAACGATCAACTTTCGCGAAGGAAACGATTATTACAACCCGGGAATCATTACCTTTTGCCTTGGTGGTGAATTCCGCCAATGTAGTATGTGGAACTTGCTTGCAGATTGGGTATATATGACCAACATTTGGTCAACACTAAAGGTTTTGGCACCTTTCTGGAGCATTGTCACAAGGAATTCCCGGAGGGTGTTGTGGGTTCCACTTGGTGGAACACTATTGCCAATAAGGTTTATATCCCCAAGTCCGCTCAAGAGGGGAGTATTAGATCACCGACCCATCGATTGATTCACCGCCTCATTGCTAATACAATCAACATGTGGAAAGATGACGACAAGGTTCCTAACTGTCACACCCCAAAACCGATAACGGCGGAAACGTTCTGGGGTGGACAACGTCATGTCAAGTATCATAACATATGCAGTATAGTAATCGAAGTACAACAACCATTGCATTAATAGTAATAATTTTACATAGGTTACATTACATAGCAATATCAAAGTAAATACATAACATAACATAGATGCAACTTGGTTCTAGGTTGACTTCGCAAACGCTCCTGGGATGTACCTGTCTATCGATGACATGAGAATACAAGTTATTTTGAAAGCGACTATCAGCATTTTTAAAATGCTGGTGAGTTCATAAGTATTTAATGACATTAGTATAAATACACATTTTTATTCAAAATAACTTCATGAAAGATAGCAGTTTAGAACCTACGGTGTATTAGCGTTCTTTCCAAAAAATCCGATATTTTCTAAATAAAAACAATCTTCTACCAAGACTCGATCGTTTTATGTTTTAAGGAGTAATTTCCCCAAAATACTATCATTACCAAAATATAGTTTTTACTTGAAAGGGGTTGTGAGAAAATCACAAGTACAAATAATAGGGGAAAAATAATATATATACTTCAGCAGTAATACTGCTGGCTGAAGTAGATGAAACATAGACTCCAGGAGGGTATCAAATGAACAATACACCTGTTTCAGTCTAAAGGTGAATAAAACATAGACTCCAGGAGAGTATTAAATGAATGATACGCCTCGCTCATTCTAACACAAGGAAGCACAGACTCCAGACAATATCGAATGAACGATACAGCTAGCAAAGTCTAAAACAAAGAAACACAGACTCCAGACAGTATCGGATGAACGATACAGCTAGCAAAGTCTAAAACAAGAGGTGAATGTGAACTCGTATGTAACCATGCTGATCGACGATAGAGTATTCGATGACCCTCCAGGTCACGCGTAGAGTTAGTGACATTATGTCACCCATGGGCCTTACCGGCACGGACTGTAGCTAGCAGTCAGGTATGGGAGTGTCGGTCCCATATAGATCTATACACATGACGTTCGCTCTCCCTCCAGGAGACTCTGGTTACACGGCGATGGCGCTATGAAGCGTCGTAGCGGGAAATAGTGTGTCACATTCTCTTTAAAGTATTATAATAATAGTATAGACTCGCGAATGAACTGACTCCTGAGTAATTCTTCGTACCAGAGAGAGAGAGAGAGATAGAGAGAGAGAGAGAGAGATAAAATCTCCTAACTATTCCTATAATAGTTACTAGGGTTCTAGAAACATGAATAATGGAAGGATGCCTTTACTACTCAAGGCGATGAACTGGCTGAGAGAGCTTTTATGTCCATATTTGTATACATGATATACAACTAATATTTAAACGACCTTCGGACGAATAACCGATACCCCGAAACAGTGTTGCAAAACTCGGCCTACTCGGCCGAGTACTGGGCCGATTACTCGGAATCGGCCCTCCACCGAGGCGAGTAATGTCAACTCAGCCAAAAAACTTGGATTTAGTCAAAATCGGCCAAAAATCGGTCAAACTCGGTCAAAAATCGGACAAACTCGGTCAAATCGGGCCTACTCGGTCTTAGTCGGGCCTACTCAGTCAAACTCGGCCAACTCAGTCAAAATCGGTCAAACTCGGTCAAAGGGTCAAAATTGTCATAAAAAGAGAAAAAAATCAAGAATTTCAAGATTAATATGTATAATGCACTTAATGATTTATTATTTAACACAAACATGTGATTATTACTACATATATATCTTAAATTTTCAGTAATTATCCACGTAGTGAGACAATTATGTGTATTTCAGTTTTTATGTATTCACATGTATCTAATTTTGGTTATATATTTCAATCAAATTATGATTTTAACTTATGATTTTGACATATATAATTTTCTAAAAAACATTTCTACATGAATTACCGAATCCGAGTACTCCCCGAGTACTCCCGAGTACTCCTGAGTACTCGCTACTCCCCAGTCGGCCGAGCAGGTACCGAGTAGCGAGTTCTACAACCTTGCCCCGAAGCCACATCCAAACAAGGAAAAGGAATCAAAGCAAGTTAGCCTTCCTAAGTCCTTTAAACATTACTTATATAACTATACATATACGGGCATGCATTTAACAAAATAAAAGCATAACAAAAACTTTGGTAAAATTTTTGGAAAACTTTATAAATAAGAATTTACGACTTGATGTCAGTTTATAAAACAAGCTTTGAAAAACTTTGGTAAACCTTTAATAAGAAATTACAACTTGACGTCCCTTTAATAAACAAGCTTTGAAAAATGATTTGATAAAACAATTCAAGTGAAGAAAACCTTTGTTTAAAACACTGCTGTAACAGGTTTTGAAGGAAAACATACAGCACGAAAGACAGTTTGAGAAAAGATCTAAACAAGTAAAGACGTTTTGGAAAACCATCTGTAGTATTATACTTGGTAAAACAGATGAAAGTGTAATAAATCCTTTTGCATGCGGGTTATTAATCACATATGATTGATATGATAACTAGCATGTTTAAACTTGTATCCCCCCATAAAAACATTTAAAAACATTAAAAAGGTTAATTCAGGGGTATGAACTCACCTGTCGTGGGTGAATCGGATGGTCGGACGATATAGGATGTTATGTGTCAATTGAGGTCTTGAACATACACTTGGATCCTATTTAGCAAGTAATGATACATTTAAGTATCCAATTAGTCATAAATAACTAATTAAGCAAGTAAAGACCCTCTAATGCATGAAAACACCTTGTTTCAAGTGCTAGGAGTGTTAAGGGTTGCATCTAAGGAGAGTATAGTCCCACTTTGGAGTTTACTCCTCAATTGGTAATACCTAGGGGTGTTTATGCTTTTGGAACCATATCCCCCATGATTTTACGGATGTAAACTCATGGGTGGGGTGTATTTGTGTGCTTTAAGGCTTCATGCTTCACAAGGAAAGGTTATAGGGTTGATTCAAGGGCTATGGAAGTGATTAGGGCTCAAAATGGACACTTTTAGGGAGTTTACGGTTTCTGAACCACTCCTTGGGGAGTTTACGGTCGTAAACACATGAGTTTACGACCATAAACTCATGTTTGTCCATTTTTCATGTGCTTTGGTGGTTGTAGGTTAAGCATGCGAAGTTCTAGACCCAAATATAAGCCATACAAGGTGTTAAGGGCACTTAAACACCCTTTAGAGGTGTTTACGGTTTTGGGAGATCCCCAAACCGTAAACTCATGTTTACCCCCTTCAATTCATGTTTTGGGGTTCTTAGATCATTCATGCAAGTTCCTAGGCCATTAGCTAAGCATTTGAAGGGTTTTAGAAGGGTTTTGGGGCATCAAAACCCCATTCTAAGGTGTTTACGGTTTTGGGATGTTCCCAAACCGTAAACTCTTGTTCTTGAGGTTTTTGGATGATTAAACCACAGATTTGCAAGTATGATAAGCTAAACAACAAGCTAGGAAGGTTTACTTACCGTTGTGAAGCTCGAAAGGGGCGATTCTTGATCAAAACCCGATTTGTAGAGGGAGAAAGTAGAGAGAGGAGGTTCCTAAAGTGTGAAAAGGTTGGGATGAAACCCACTCAACCCTTATATAGGGTTGAGTTTACGACCTGGGTGGGGGTCCACCCAACACCAACCGCAAACGGGGTTTTTCGCGACTTCCGTTAAACACAACAAATTTTAAATTATACCTCCTTGTTTTTGGTTTGCTTGACGAATATTATTTAAAATATTCCAACGGGCTTAAATCCGGCCAAAAATATTTTGAAATAAATTTGGCTAATTTTTGGATTGCTTAATCGCGGAGACAAAACAATTGGAAATTTTCGGTTGTCACACTAACCTTGATGTTTTCTATTTATGGAGTATTATTACTCAAACACTTTCTGCAATCTTCCGTACTACATAGCATCTTATTTAGATAAGGGGGCGGTCAAGGATCGAAAAACTTCAAAGATCAATGGCGGGATGTTTGTGACCCGCCTAGCAAAATCATATGGGTTAATGGAGGGAGGAGCATGGAATTTGATGACAATGGTCCCGGCCCCTCCTTTTAATGTCATTCTTTTTATAAGACTAAGAATTATTGAAGATTATTGAGGGGGCCACTATTCCATTCTTCATGATGATGCAGTGATAGGACCCGAGGAACCGGGAAGGAGGGTAAGGCCGAGACATGAACGAGTACGTGAAGACCCACCAGTGATTCCGGTTGAAGATGAGATACCCAATGAATGGTTTAATGTGGAAGGAAGGAGATACCAAGATGATTTGGGAAGGGGCTTAAATTTCACCAACCGGTCATTTATCCAAATGTTTAATCACTTCAACATCCAACATGTAGATGGGAGACAATTTCCTTATGTGCCTACTTGGGAAGAATAAATAATTGCACGAAGGAGTGAAGCCGGTGGGAGTGGAGAAAGAGAAGATGATGAAGAGGAAGAAGATGAGGATTGAAGTTCTATCCTTTTTATTTGTTTGGTTGTGTTAAAACAATTTTTATTTGTTTGCTTGTTTTTATTTGTTTTGTTTTAACTTCTAAGTAGGATTTCGTTTGTTTTTTTTCATGTTTGCTGTTGGTTCTTCTCAGAATTTGAATAAGGGTATGCATGCAAAGGGTCTAGAGAGTGAAAGAAAAATGGAAAGAGTCAAGTCTAGGCGAGAGCGAGTGAAGTTTTGAGTCCAAGTATCGAGTCCGGTTCTAGAGAGGGTTAAAGAGTGCGTGAATACTGAAGAGGAGAAGAGCATGAGTGTCTTTTTGATGCTACTTCAGCATACCAAACTGGATTTGAAGCATAATTCACATTTTTTTATCACACAACGTGGAACTCGCAGAGTACACATCCTGAACTCGACGAGTCATAGGGCAATTTCATGAATTCTGCCGTTTTCGCGACACAACTCGATGAGTCACCTTACTAACTCGACAAGTTGCTTTTCATTCCACCTTTAAAACTGCTGACTTGATGATATTTTACACGACATTTGACTGCATTTTTGAAGATTAATTCCTGAAGTTTTCCGAGAGTTTGTCCTGCAATTTTGGAGCTGCACCAAACGAGACACCCAAGACATGGATGAGCTGTTCCAATGTCTAAAGCCAGCTGCAGATGGAGCTCAAAAGAAGAAAATCAACCTCGCGACTACTATCCAGAGGAGTTTGTTCCAAATCCCTCTTTAGTTTATTGTTATACATACATATATATATATATATATATATATACATATAGGGTTAAGTTCAAATGAGAACACTATTTAATGTGAGAACGTGAGAACACTGCTTTATGTTACTATTCTACTAGGAATTTTGTATATACAACGATATGACATTATTCATCAACAAATATACGAACAATCACACATTAATATTCACATTAAAATTTTGTATTTACAACTTTATGACATTATTCATCACCGAATATATGAACAATCACATATTTAACATTCACATTAGAATTTACTAAATTACTACATATATATATATATATATATATATATATATATATATAAATTTTATAGTAGAATAGCAATATAAAATTGAATATATTCATATTATAACTACTACAATACTATACATATTAAATTCATAGTAGAATAGTAACATAAAGTAGTGTTCTCACGTTCTCACATTAAATAGTGTTCTCATTTGAACTTAACCATATATATATATATATATATATATATATATATATATATATATATATATATATATATATATATATATATATATGCATGACATGCAATGGGGACATTGCATAAATTAAGTGTGGGGTAGGGGTTGGTTACACTAGTTAAATTTTAAAATTTTTGCTAGGATTAATTCAGAAAATTTGGTAAATCAATTAGGATTTCATGATAGTATTATGTTTGATGATTCTTTGAAGACCCAAATGTTGAGTTGATCTTATACACGTTATAATGCATTTGTGGCCTCCCTTATTCTAGTTAAATCATGGGACAAAAACATAACCTCGCTTAGTTTGAGGGATGCAATATGTTTAGCATCGTGTACCAAAAATGTATCAAGGAAAACTAATACTTTAACCAATAAAGGTTGAAGTTGAGCGCCTTTGCTTAAGCATGTAGGTTTTGAGTGGAAAAAAGTAAGATACATGTAAAAAAAGATAGAATTACAAGAAAAGTTGTAAGAATTTTGGAGCAATTAAAGTGAAGATCAAAAGATCAGAATTCCGAATAGTCAAATAATTGAAGATACCAAAAACCAAAAGGTGGTGAATTCAAAGAAGTAAAGATCAAGTTATCAAAGAAGTGAAGAATTCCAAAAATAGCTCCATAGTGGTATCGAAAAGTTGTAATTTTCTAGATTATGTATGCTTTGGTGGCTCAACCAAAAATACATTGAGGTAGGAAGTTTTCTGCGGATGGATTCGGAGGGATGCATAAAATGAGCATTGTTCAAAAGAAGTGGGCGAGTGTTTAGGATGATTGTTAGTATTTAGAATTAGGGGGGTCCTTTGGAAAAAATTTAGACATAAATGCATGCATTGCGGTCATGGCATAATGGTTGGGTTTGATTGGAATTGTCTTATGTAATATTAGTGTGCTAAAATTTAGTTTTGCTTGGGGGCAAGCAAAAGTCAAGTGTGGGGTATTTTGATATGTGCATATTTAGCTATGTATTTAATATAGATTTTTATTATTTATTAGCTAATTATTCGCAATTTATGGACAAAAGGTACTTAATAGTGTTTAAAATGTAGTTTCATGTCCAAAAGATACACTCGGAAACGAAAGGAAGTAGGAGATGCAATCGGAAGTTCGGGAGTTAAAATAAAGAAGAAAAGTGTCAAAAACAAGAAGAAATCGGAGAGTCGACGCCTAACTCGGCGAGTCGGATCGAAGGTTCGCGAAGCTATAGAAGTCCTTGCCGTACACGAACTTTTAATGAGGGACTCGGCGAGTTGGTACCTTGACTCGACGAGTCAACTGTGTTTCCAGAAAATTATAAATACGGACTTTAAGACCGAGACCAGAGGCTGTTGGAGAACCCTAGGAGGCTAAGCTGCGATTGAGAACACGGTGGAAGCGCTGGGAAGTGAAGAATCAACCCGTTCGATTTTGAGGGGGATTAAGCAATTCTTAGTTCATTCTTAGTTAATCCTTTGACTGAATCATGTTTAGACTAATTAAATTCGCTTTTGAGTTTATAGTTACTACAATTATGAACTAAAACGTTTGTCTTCTGTTTAGGGTAGATGATTTTGTGAATATGGATTGATTTTATGGTTAGGATTAATTTAATTTGGTGATTTTGTTTTGTTAAGTTTGTTAAAGAACCTTACGTGTTAATTACAACTATTTTCAGTTAATTGTCCAGCATATTAAGTTGCATGAACATCTCTTAATTGCTAAATTATATGATTTATGTGAAAACATAATTATATGCCTAGGAATAGCGAACGTGAAACTAGGGTTAACTAGAAATTTGATAAATTAATGTGTGAGCTTGTGTGATGAACCATCAACAAGAGGTTAATTGAACGGCCAACTTAATTAACCATTACAAGTCTTACTTAACCCGAATTAATAAACTAGGGAACTTATTAATTTAGACAACTGGCCATTGCTTGAATTAATCTGTTTTCTAAGGACTAGTAGTAGTGAATGTGAACCTAATCACCTTAATCGGTAGCTAAAGAAAATTAATCCGATATATTTACCATAAAATCAACCATAGGATCAAATGATTCGAACCTAAACAGAAGTCCTCTTTATTATTGAATTTAGTTGCATTTTAATTGTTTAGCTGTTAGTTGCTTAGTTAAGTGTTAGTTAAGTTTTGTTAAGTTTCTAGTCTAGCGAAACTAGAGAAACCCCTTCTATTTTATTATTTGTTTTAGATAATTTTAGTAGCTAAGTTAATTTCCGTTCTTTAAGTTCGATACTCTGCTTGCTAATTTATACCACCAATTGACAGGTCCACTGCCTTTTGTGTGTCAAATTCATAATTAAAAAGTAGGATAAAACTAGTTAGTTTCACACACATCAAAACGCATAGCCCAACTCCAAAAGGACGGAGTGTTGGAGTCATTCGACCTTAGGGACGATGACGTGTGCGAGTCTCGTTTACTTGGAAAGATGACCAAATCACCCTTCACTGGCACTTGTGAGAGAAGGGTGAGGGTTTATTGCATCTCATACACACCGATGTGTGTGGGCCCTTTAGATCCACCACAAGGGATGTGAACCGCTTCTATGTGACTTTTACCAATGATTATAGCAGATATGAGTATATCTACTTAATCAAGCACAAGTCAGAAACCTTTGCAAAGTTCAAAGAGATTAAACAAGAAGCGGAGAATCAGTTGGGCAGGAAAATCAAGATGCTTGGATCCGATCGAGGTGGAGAGTACGTAAGTCGTGTATTCCACGACTACCTCAAGGAATGCGGAATAGTTTCGCAAATTGACACCGCCTAGGACACCGCAGTTGAATGGTGTAGCTGAGAGGCGTAATCGAACTTTGCTAGACATGGTTCATTCCATGATGAGTCGTGCTTCACTACCTATCTCATTCTGGGGGTATGCCTTAGAGACTGCCGCCCATATTCTTAACTTAGTCCCTACGAAGAAGGTTGCCAAAACACCTCACGAGATGTGGACAGGGAAGGCTCCCTCGTTAGCACATATCAAGGTTTGGGGTTGCGAGGCTTTCGTAAGACGAGAGACTCACGACAAGCTCGAGCCTCGTAGTGAGCGGTGTATTTTCATCGGCTACCTGCAGAAGTCCTTTGGATATCTCTTCTATAGACCGAGTGACAATGTTGTCTTTGTTGCGAGGAGAGGGGTTTTCCGAGAGAGAGAGAGAGAGAGAGAGAGAGAACTCATAAGCCAAGGGGACAGCGGGAGGCAAATCGATCTTAAAGAGCTTCAAGAGTCGAGCGATGAAGGAACCTCTAACGCTAGCGCTCAACCCGAAGAGGAAACTCCGGTTGAACCGATTGACGAATCATTACCTCTTAGACGTTCCAGTAGAGTTAGTGTTCCACCTGTGTTGTATGATTTTCATATAACGAGCGAGGGTGATATGTATATTAGTGATAGTACACTAATAAATTTGGATGAACCTAACAGCTATAAGGAAGCCATGGCAGGCCCGGAGTCTGCAAAGTGGAAAGAGGAGATGGACAGCGAGATTCAGTCCATGTACGATAACCAAGTTTGGAGCTTGGTTGATCATGCACCAGGTCGTAAGACGGTCGGGTGCAAATGGATCTTCAAGAAGAAGACCGGCATGGATGGGAATGTGCACACTTATAAGGTGTGATTGGTTGCGAAGGGCTTTACTCAAACTCCTAGAGTTGACTATGATGAGACCTTCTCACCAGTTGCGAAGATAAAGTCTATTAGGGTGATGCTGGCCATTGTTGCATTTCATGATTATGAAATATGGCAAATGGATGTCAAAACCGCTTTCCTTAATGAGAAGTTGGTTGAGGATGTTTACATGGCTCAGGCAGAGGATTTTGTCAATGCGGACAATCCCAATAGAGTGTGTAATCTTGAGAAGTCCATTTATGGACTTAAGCAAGCGTCTCGCAGATGGAATCTTTGTTTTCGATGAGAAAGTCAAAGAGTTTGGTTTTCTGCAAAGCGAGGATGAATCATGCGTATATGTCAAAGCCAGTTGGAGTATAGTAAGCTTCCTTGTATTATATGTCGATGACATACTGCTCATAGGAAACGACATCCCGACGCTGCAGGAAGTAAAGTCCTGACTTGGGAAGTGCTTCGCTATGAAGGACCTCGGAGAGGCTGCCTATATCTTGGGAATAAGGATAGTGAGAAATAGGAGTAAAAGACTAATAGGACTTAGTCAGAATACTTACTTGCACACGGTACTAAAACGTTTTAGTATGGAGAATTCCAAGAAAGGGGAGTTACCAATCCAAAGTAATGCCAAATTGAGTAAGACTCAAAGTCCGAGTACCGAAGTCGAGATAGCAAAGATGAGCCGAGTACCCTATGATTCCACAGTTGGCTCGATCATGTATGCTATGACTTGTACTCGCCTTGATGTGGCCTTCGCTTTGAGCATGGTCAGCTGATATCAAGGGAACCCTGGCAAAGCACATTGGACCGCAGTCAACAATATTCTTAAGTACCTTCGGAGGACCAAGGAATGGTTTCTAGTCCTCAGTGGGAGTGATGAATTAAAGGTGCGAGGGTACAGTGACGCCAGTTTTCATACCAATAGGGGAAACTACCGTTTGCAGTTGGGTTGGGTCTTTACCCTTAACGGAGGAGCAGTGACTTGGAAAAGTTCCAAGCAAGAGACCGTAGCTGATTCAACGTGTGAATCAGAGTACATTGCAACGAGCAAAGCGTCAAAAGAGGCAATATGGCTGAAGAATTTTATTGGAGACCTTGGAGTTGTGCCAACCATATAGGAGCCCATAGAAATTTTCTGTGATAACGAAGGAGCGATTGCCTTGACCAAGGAACCGAGGGATCATGGTAGATCTCGACATATCGACAAAAAATATCACTTTATCGAGTAGAAGAAGGACTCATCGTAGTGAAGAGGGTATCGTCGGAGGATAACCCAGCATATCCGCTTACGAAGGGACTGAGTAGGGTTAAGCACTTGCAGCACACTAGGAGCATTGGGCTGAAGGAAGATATTAGTTTAGATTAGATTGTTTAGAAACGTGTAATAGATAAATGTAATTGACATTCGATGATTAAATAAATGAGTATTATTTATTAGTAAAGTTACTGTCGTATGTTAATTGTTTACCTATTGTTTCATTTTGCATGTTTTGAATTCCTGAATAATAAATTATTCGAACAGTCCACAGTCATTCATATATTGGAAGTAGGTATGAATGAAGACTGTCATGAATTGGTGTGTAGATTGTTTAAAGTGTATTAGACATAGCAATAGTTTGCTACAACGTTCATGAGTGCTTACGAATAAGATTTGAGCATTGGAATAAACCCATGCTTGCTAGAATCACTTAATGGAATTTATCACGAGTGACCGCTTCATGGAATTTATCACGAGTGATCGTAAGACGATAATATCTTATGGTCTTAAAACCTAGATATATGGTTTATTGTTTGCTAATTGGTTGTGCATTGATAATGCGTAAACGCATCAGTAACTTGATGTCATAAAACGCATTGTTGTGTATGATTTGATTAGTGAATAGTAAATGCATATAAGTCGAAGTTTATCTGTTCCTTTTATCCTAAAAGGATAAAAGCGATATCAGGGCTCCTCGATGATTGGATTTGACTTATGTGTCGGACCCGTTCATGACTCAATTGATGTGTTCAAACGAATAAGATTTGAGCATTGGAATAAACTCATGCTTGCTAGAATTACTTCATGGAATTTATCACGAGTGATCGCTTCATGGAATTTATCACGAGTGATCGCAAGACGATAATATTGATGGGTTTTGGTCATAAGAACATCCTATGTGCTCATACAAACCCTAATGCTTGGATCTAGGTTTCTCTATTGTACATGCAAGTTATCCAAGACTATAAACCCTAGATCTAGTATATGATAACCAATATAACATATAATAAGGGTTTAGATCATACCTTGATTGTTATGTAGCAATAACAATCCCAAATCCTTCTTGTATTGACTTTAGAAAGCTTAGAGTCACAAATGTCACTCCTCTAATGGTTCACAAACACCAAGAGCAAGAGGATGAAGAGGAGAGAGGATGGAGGTTGCCCAAAAACGTGTGAAACCCTAGAAGGATGCTTAGCCACGTTTTTGGGTCATAAGGGATGTATATATAGTTAGGCTATTAGGGTTATCTAACAAGGAAACCCTAATTTGGATGCTTAAGCCCTAAGCAACCCATAGATTCCTTTCCTTAAGGCCTTGGAAGATTTCTTATGGGCTTCCCCATAGAATTCGTCCACTCCTTAATATAAGGCAATCCATGGCCCAAATTGCAATTATCTTATAATTACAATTCTAGTCCCTTAAGTTTAATTAATCTCTTTTAGTCACAAAACTAATTACCAATTAATTCTTAACTAATATTAATTAAACAATATGATTTCTCCTTTAATATAGTATTCCCATAATATATTAATAAATCATATTTAATCCTTTCTCTCCATAATTCATCCTATCAAGTTGCTTTGGTGAAGGCAACCCAAAAGGACCATGCACCACCGGGTCAAGTACATACCAAAATAGTTATGGACTTAGACACTAATCCAACAGTCTCCCACTTGGATAAGTCTAATAACTATTATGCGTAGGACTTCTGATCCCGATCTGCAATCGTAGCTTTCCAAAGCCGCTGTCAACTCTGATCCTATCAGATACGCGTGTCCTTTAGATAAGGGATCATATATTCCTCCATTCTAGATATCGTAAGACATGATTTCTAATCATTCTTCTTTGAACTATTTCTCGAATTCCGATTTATGACGACTGTCTAATTGAACAAATCAAATTAACCCTAGCCAGGCCGAGCATTTACGTTTGTCATCACCGAATCATCGAGGGGCCCAAAGATATCGCTTTTATCCTACTTTGGATAAAAGGAACGGATAAACTTTGATTCAATGCTCGCTTGCACTCACTCACCGAATCACACACAACAATATGTTTTGTGACACCAAGTTACTAGTGCATTTACATATTATCAATGTGCAACTGATTTGCAAGATACAACTCACACATCTCGGTTTCAAGAATATAAGATGTTATCGTCTCACCAATCACTCGTGATACAATCCATGGAGTGATCCAAGTGAGCGTGGGTTTAATCCAATGCTCAAATTCATATTCATAAGCACTCATGAACGTTGCAGCAAACATTTGTTTATGTCTAATATTCTTTTAGACATTCCACACACCAATTCATGATAGTCTTCATTCATACCTACTTCCAACATATGAACGACTGTGGCCCATTCGAATAATTTGACTGTTCTTAACCAATTAAATTATTCAGGAAGTCAAAACATGCAAAGTGAAACACAAGAATAATACTAATCCCATATGGCCTCAACCCTTTGAGCATAAATAAAACACCTTTTATTTATCACCATATCGATTACTCATTATTTTTCGTTTCGATTAATCAACTTCTTACTTGAATTACAACACTTGTCCCATGCTCCTAACATGCACACAATGTTTACCTATGGTTCTTACTTTGTGAAATAGATCACATTGAACACATTTCCAATCATACTCATTTTACAACTCCAAATCCTTTTTCATAAGTGAAAGAATATCAAATTCTTGCCACTTATAGAATATGTTAGATTCTAACATTTTATGCAATGATCCTTTAGTAATATCACTGCACCAAAGTCACAAAGACTATTGCCAATTATATTACAAAGTCCTCTATCAGAAATTGTTACAATACAATTCCTTAGATATGATGTCTCTCACTCAAATTACATTCCTTTGAACATCCTTTTGCATAAAAGTTTCTAATCTAGTCATAGGTTTTCAATATTCAATTCCCAATATGGACACGTTTCCATATTTTCCATATGACAACTCATTCTTGATAGAATCTTATCTATTCATAATGATGTCGATATGGTCCATCCAATATGGAAACATTTCCATATTTTCCAATACTATACTTCCAACTACTCATAAGCGACCAATCCTCGGCGAACTTTGGATTGTCCTTTGAAAGTTGTTTATTTTAGCCAAAACCGATTCTTGTCCCTTTTCCCTCTAAATGCGCTAGACATTTGGAAAAATTTAGAATGGTAAAATATTATAGCATTTGCAATTGATCCTATACCCGAAGCGTATGGGACACGATGCATAATGTCTTACATAAAGATTTGATACTTTATCAATCTTCTGCCATAATATTTTATTTTATTTGCTATGTTCTCAAAATTCGAATTGTGAAGAGGAATGTCGTAATCATAATCGAAATTTTAAGAACATACTATGTACCTTTGACTAAATTTATTAACATTCCACAACCTAAGCCATTAGATTTGAAATGAAGCATAATATTCTCTCCCTTAATTATAACAAAACAACTTTACAACCCTTACGACTTTGCAAGGTATAACTCTTGTTTTCTATAATTAATATTGCCAACTTGCAATACGTGCCTTAATAATCATACAATCATAACATTTATGCTCCCACTATCATGATGATTATTATAAACATAACACTTATGCTCCCACTAGCTTTGACATGTATTCAGAAACCAGCTTAACTTCTAGAAAATCGATACTTATTGAATTTCTTAAGTTCATGTTTCCAATACTTAGTGCTTTGATCATCTTTTATCAAGGCTTCTTGAACTTATACACCTTATCCTTATATAGTTTATGTGTGTGTCTAAACAATTAAGACTAATTGCCAGACCTCACAATTCAAATCATGGAAATGGATACCGTAACCATAATTGAATTTGAGAATGCAATTTTACAATCACTATCTTCTTAAAATCTTTCTTAGTGAAAGCATTTCCTCACAATCAATTTCATGAAGGAGGAAATCTTATGACACTTAGATTTAAATGGTGTATTTGTTCCTATCCATGTGAATTTCTCAAAACCAAAGTTTACGACAAATTCAAACTCATATGGATCGAACTTTCTTAATCTCGATTTATTGCCTTATGGTAGCACAGCTGCCCACCATGTCTTCCAAGTAGTTAAGCAGCTCACCCTTTCCTATCAATTTACCTTTCAGTGATTAAGGTGCCTTGCCTTTTATGCGTTCAAAATGAGAACTCATAGAACTCTCATGCATAATTAACTCAATTGGAACAGCACATAAACAAAATAATGTCAACACGATAGGTTGTAAACCTCAACTCGTGTGCTAATGATGATCGATAAGGTTTATTTTGATTTGTTCTTGAAACTTTTCAAGACCATTAAGACTCCCACTGACTCCTTGACATATACGATTCTCTTGTTAATAACCATTTCTTAACAAACAAATATTCAAGAGTTAGTGTAGCTTTTATCAAAAACACTTCATAAATTGGTTCTAGTTGGTCTTTGTCTTATTCAAGACATCACAACTTTCCACATTTGATGAATGTTATAAACCTTCTTAATACTTTTCACTCATTGTCACAATCTTAACTCTAAGACTTGTTTTGGAATGAAGTATGATTGACTTCTTGATTTAACCATTTCTTCAATCCTTGATTCCTCTTCTTAAATATACAATTGTGCTAAGACTCACTTAGAGGATCAATTGAGATATGGTTCTTAATTATTAAGACCTATCATAAAGCATAAAAGCTACTCTCCCTTCTTCTTAGAATGAAGAAACTTTTATCTTTCTGCCTACTTGATTCTTCTTATTCGTTTTGCTATTGATTTAAACCTTTTTAATCAATTCACAAGTACACTTAATCTTATAAGTATAATCATATTCACTAAACCTTTAGTAAATCATGACGAATATCTTTGTTATTCTTATGGTGGACTTGATCAACACGCAACTTTGTGTATTCAATCTCCTAGTCCTTTACTTGACACTTTGTCAATGAATTAGTCTAATTTCCAAATATGAAATTTCTTATTCATCGTGCAACCAAGTTGCATGATTCCAAGTTTCTGTCCAATTGAAACTTGGGCGATGAGAAACTCTCCCTATTTGGTAAATTCTCGACTTTCCATAAACATCATAAACAAGAATCATATCCACTTGTTGTAGAAATATGCAAACATCAATTTTCATAGCGATTTCATTGCAAGGAAATAAACAAATAAATAAATAAGTCAAACCAAAATTTATTTTATTTATATGAGCAGCGGAAAAAAAATTGTCCTTACAATGCAATTCATTGAAAAACTATGCTAATACATATTTCTTAGCAATCTAATTCTAACTCTAAGTAGTAGCTCAAGAATCTAATCTTCGAGAAATGCGATCGAAATCCATTCCTTCACGGTTAGATTCTGCTCACTTCTTCCCTTAATCTTCCTTTCTTTTCTTCGATCCTACAAAACATCAATTGTAATCTTATCACATTATGTATTAAGAATCTAGAATAGAAGCTTAAAAGAGTTAGTTAATGGATTTTACCTATATTAGAGCCATACGTTTCGACTCTCCCATCTCTTAGATCTCTTAGGTAAATGGGGCAACTTCGTCTCTAATGCCTTTTCTCTTGGCAATAAAAGCAAATTGACTCTTTTGGTACATGACATGGAACTACTTCAGACATTGCCTTTCTCTTATGATCAAACTTTTCGATCATAGCATGTCTTTCGTTGCCATTGTCTATATTCATAGAGGTATTGAAGGCAGATTCACCAATCAACTTTGCTTTTCTATTGCGCCAAACCATTGCTGATTCAGCAACAATAAGCATATAGGTGAGATCTATAAGGGTCACGTCGTGGTTCATCATATATTACTCTCTTACGAACTCCCTATACGAGTTAGGAAGTGACTGAAGAACCCAATCAACAGCCATCTCCCCATAGACAACGGATCCCAACATTCTTAACCTATCAATGTGTGACTTCATCCCTAGGACGTGTGTACACACCGACTTTCCTTGTTTATGTTTACTTGCCAAAAGGGCTTGAGTGATCTTGAACTTTTCAAGCCTTTGAACTTGTGGGTTAGGGAGAATAATTGGAGGAGGTGGAGGAAGTGAAGCATGATTTCTTGTTCCTCGATCGAATCGTGGAATATCATCTTCATGTGGAATGCTTGTTCCACGGGATTTGGGAAGACCATAGTTATCGAACTTTGACATCTACAAAACGGGATAAAACAAATTCAAGTTAGTTGATTGATTGAGTCCTTAATAAATCACCCAAATGAGATATTAAGGCTAGGACCCAACACAATATTCTACAACTCGAGAGATGGATGCCGTAACCCAAATTGCAGAACATTTGAAGGTAAGTGAATGACGATTCACTAATTTCCACCATGAAAAACGAAAAAAGAAATTTAAGTTTTAAATCTATGAAAACTCCTAGATCCTTTGAGATTCATTGAACATTTCAATGGCATGTTTAAATCTCGATATGCCCCTTTAGTTTGTGACTGGGATGCTGAGGATCACAAAGCGGGTGTGAATAACCATGCAAACTACATGGTGCCCCCACATGTTACAGTCACCTATTCGATGTGCCGGTAAACCACGTACGCTCCAACGAACTATGACAAACATTGAGTCACCCTTTGCTACCTTTTCTTAGAACCATTTAGTGTGCCGGTAAACCACACACGCTCCACTAACATCTTCGCAAGGGCACAAAGTGTAATTTTATGGAATTGCATCAATTCACTTTGCCTAAGTAACTAAGACTGGGAATTTGAAAACATTTAGCTACTTTTGTACTTCAATATACTTATAATGGAAGGTTTCGTCCTATCCTACCCGTTCGGATAACGACCCTCCACTAGTCAAGAGTGCGGTGGGTAAGAGTGGATACCCATTCAATCGCCATTTTATAGGCAATTTCCTTAAACACCCCTTATAGACCAGCTTCGTGAATGAGGCCTACTAACGGTAAGATTGACTTTTACTCATACATATATATAATGTTAGACTTTTAATGTTATATATAGTATAGGGTGTATTTTACACTTTTAAAATATTAGGTGGTCAAATTTAACAATTATACTTTTAATTCAATTAAGTTGTAAACCAAAACTTTATGGATTTATTAAGCCTCTTTTAATTATACACCTTAATTAATTAATAAAATCATAAGGGTGTGATTTGAACTTTTTCAAAACAATACTAGGGTTTTAGAATTTAACATTCCTAATTAAACTTTTAATCAACTTTTAAATTCCAAAACATGAGGGCAAGTTTTGAAACATTTCAAAACATTAGGTTTTAGAATTTAAATATACATCAAAATTTAAATTCCAAAACTTGAGGGCAAGTTTTGAAACCTTTTTCAAAACATTAGGGTTTCAACTATTTAAATTTCAAAACAACAAAACTTTTGAGGTCAAATTTAAACTATAAAACCTAAAGGGGAAAATGTGAAACTTTTCATAACACAAGGATCAAATAACAAATAATCTAAATTAACAATTAACCACATAATTATCCATATTTGATTTATTTAATGATTTCTTGCAAAACAATTTATCAATTTAATCAAAATAATTAATCAATTATCACATAAGGAAACAAATATTTTATTAATTGATAAATATCTTCAATTAGATCAAGAATATACTCATATATATCAAAAAATCGGATTTATATTGATCTAATATGATAAGGCAAGTATCCTCAAGCAAAAACAGCAAGAAATCCCGGTTTTCCCTCTTACTGACCAGCCGACTCGTCGAGTCAGGCATGGACTCGTCGAGTTATCATGAACTCAACGAGTTCATCTATAGACTCGGCGAGTTCAGCAAGCAGAATCACAAAAAATGAATTTTTTCAACATACAATGCATCAATACAATAGAAACCAATCTAGGCTCTGATATCACTGATGAGTTTTGGTCATAAGAACATCCTATGTGCTCACACAAACCCTAATGCTTGGATCTAGGTTTCTCTATTGTACATGCAAGTTATCCAAGACTATAAACCCTAGATCTAGCATATGATAATCAATATAACATATAATAAGGGTTTAGATCGTACCTTGATTGTTATGTAGCAATAACA
The DNA here is from genome assembly GCF_051521515.1 of Lactuca serriola. Taxonomy (NCBI): domain Eukaryota; kingdom Viridiplantae; phylum Streptophyta; class Magnoliopsida; order Asterales; family Asteraceae; genus Lactuca; species Lactuca serriola. The sequence continues at coordinate 16,576,502 of NC_136415.1, read as the reverse complement.
ATCCCAAATCCTTCTTATATTGACTTTAGAAAGCTTAGAGTCACAAAAGTCACTCCTCTAATGGTTCACAAACACCAAGAGCAAGAGGATGACGAGGAGAGAGGATGGAGGCTGCCCAAAAACGTGTGAAACCCTAGAAGGATGCTTAGCCACGTTTTTGGGTCATAAGGGATGTATATATAGTTAGGCTATTAGGGTTATCTAACAAGGAAACCCTAATTTGGATGCTTAAGCCCTAAGCAACCCATAGATTCCTTTCCTTAAGGCCTTGGACGATTTCTTATGGGCTTCCCCATAGAATTCGTCCACTCCTTAATATAAGGCAATCCATGGCCCAAATTGCAATTATCTTATAATTACAATTCTAGTCCCTTAAGTTTAATTAATCTCTTTTAGTCACAAAACTAATTACCAATTAATTCTTGACTAATATTAATTAAACAATATGATTTCTCCTTTAATATATTATTCCTATAATATATTAATAAATCATAATTAATCCTTTCTCTCCATAATTCATCCTATCAAGTTGCTTTGGTGAAGGCAACCCAAAAGGACCATGCACCATCGGGTCAAGTACATACCAAAATAGTTATGGACTTAGACACTAATCCAACAAATATCATATGGTCTTAAAACTTAGATATATGGTTTATTGTTTGCTAATTGGTTGTGCATTGATAATGCGTAAACGCATCAGTAACTTGATGTCATAAAACGCATTGTTGTGTATGATTTGATTAGTGAATAGTAAATGCATATAAGTCGAAGTTTATCTGTTCCTTTTATCCTAAGAGGATAAAAGCGATATTAGGGCTCCTCGATGATTTGATTTGACTTATGTGTCGGGCCCGTTTAGGACTCAATTGATGTGTTCAATTAAGTTCTATGTCAAACGAATCTGAGATCGACAAAAACAAATTGTTGGGCAATGAGTATGACTATGTTCCATGTGATTGTCCACACGATATCTAGAACAGAGGATCATGCGATCCCTTATCTAAAGGACAGGTTACTAATAAGATCAGAGTTCGACAACGTCTTTGAGAGCTACGATTGCTAATCGGATTGCACTTGCATTTATAGTTACTAGACTTATCCAAATAGGAGACTGTTGGGTTAGTGTCTAAGCCCGTAACCATATTTGGTAAGTACTTGACCCGGTTGTGCATGGTCCTTTTGGGTTGCCTTCACCAAAGCAACTTGACTAGAGGAATAATAGAGAAAGAGGTTATTATGGTTTGTTAATATATTATAAGAATAATATATTAAAAGAGAATCATATTTGTTTAATTAACATTGGTCAAGAATTAATTAAGAATTAATTTTGTGATCAAAAGAAGTTAATTGAACTAGGGGGATTGGACTGTAGTTATGTGATAGTTACAAAGTTGGGCAAGGAAGCCCTAGATGAGAGGGTGGATGAATTCTAAAGATAAGGCCTTAGAATTCGTCCATATATGGATTCTAGAATTATCTTATGGGCTGCTTGGTGGCTAAGTAACCAGATAAAGATAATGACTGAAACCCTAATTCCTACACCTATATAAAGGACCCTTTGGCTTGGGAAATTCGGCCACTTGATCCCTAGAGTTCCTAGAGCTGAATTTCTCCTCTCCCCTCTCTATATCTTGCTTCTTCCATTTGCTTTTGGTGTTTGTGAGCCATTAGAGGTACTACACTTGTGGTACTTGCTTTCAAAGATAAATAGATTCAAGAAACAAGTTGTTATTACTACATAACAACAAGAGGTATGTATTTTATTCTTCTATGTGATTTTCAAAAATACTAGAAGCATGCTAGGTTTCTTTTTGTGTTCATAATGTTGTATGACTAATAGTGAAAACATAGATTCGAATCTAGGGTTGCATGCACACATAGGATTGTTTGTATAAAACCCATCACTTCCATCTACACAAAAGCAACAAGGAGTCATTATAAACAAGTGAAACACATAACAACAACATAAATAAAGGAAAATACATAGGCTATGCTCAAGTAAAGTGGAACAACGCCAAGACGCAACCAATACAGACTCATAACAATTTGACCCAAAATGACTTTAGGGAATTTCTTCATCATAACATTGAAACGAGAAATCCTATCTATATTATGGACCAAATCCCTAGTCCTTTTAGGCTTTTGATAATCAATCGTTCCAGGATGATGAAATTCGTTTCGATAAGAGAAGCGAGAAGAATTCAACCAAATAAATATGGTTTTCCAATTTTTGATGGAATCGGGAAGACCCTTAATGAAACTTCATCCCCTTGAACGAAAATAATACCAGGACCCATTGTTACAAATATGGAAAAAATACTAGAACAAAGTGACGGTAGGAACAACAAGTGAGGCATGATAGAGCAGTTCAAAGCATATAACTTTTGAAATCAAGTTAGGTTTCAAATGACAAGTATGGATCCTATATGCTTTGATGATGGAAATGAAAAGGGAAGAAGGAGTCATATGAAGGCCGGTTTCAAAGTAATAAAGGTAAAATCTAACCTTACCTGACGGTGGATGATTGATAATTGCATTAGGACCAAGAAGGGCAATGTCATCTTCATCAATAAGATAACAATTTGCAAAAATTTGGTCTAGTCATTCGCGAGTAACGAAAGAGTGAAAGACGGGCATAACCAAACGAGACATTCTCTTGCCAACACGAATGAGGATTCGAAAGGTAGAAAGAACAGAGAGAATAGAAAGAAAGGAAAGAAGAATAAAAAACTGTTAAATATGTGATAAGCATTTATGAAAGGAGAAGCGGGAAAGCCAACTGCTACAAAAACGCTCAGGTGCCTATAGGCCTTCACAAGGATTTAGGCACATGGGAAAAACAACGTATATTGACTATTCTGGATAAGTTGGAAGGGCAATGAACATTTAAGCCCAATTATTATAAACCGACAACACTTTATAACAATTAGGCTGGGGGAGGGGGTTAATGGGGTATAGACGGCAACCCCCATAATACCAGGTCAGCTACCGGACCCGGCCTGTTAACACCGCCACAAATACGATATCGAGGACGTATAGCAAGAATCACCCTACTACCATACACAACCTATAAAGCACCCCCATGAAATACGGGAAATGAAAACCTATTATTAAAAAAGAGTCTTACCATTACGACCTAAGGACCAACGTAAGACCCAGAATAAGAAACCACGAACTGGTCCGAGCACTAACAATAAAGTAAGGTTTCACCCAATCCAAGTAACGGAAGCATACTCTTTGCAATTCTATCTAACCCATATCCATGCCCTAAATATGACATCTAACTTAAGCACCGGAGAGCAGTATCGGGGTTCTACCCTCGGTATGACTTTCTAACCTACCTTTGTCAACTTTGTATAGCGTGCTGCCTGGACTGTTCATTGGAAGAAGCTCACGATGAGATAGCCAGACAAACATCTGAGACACCACGTAGCAACATACATCTTAACCATCATGTCATAAAAAATATCAACTCATCATGTTACATAAATATCATATAATCAGATAATATCATACCATATCATATCATTATATAGTAAACTCAAAACATGACTTGATTAACTATTAAATTGCCAAATTTTATAAAAATAAAAATCAATGTTTTATTTTCTACCAAAGACCGGACAGCAAAAAGAAAAGTAAAATATATTAGGTTGTGGAAAAAATTTCAGTTTTACATGTAAATTTTCAAATGAAAATAAAAGTTTTAAAAATATGTTTGATTGATTATATTTAAATTAGAAAAGTTATTTTTTACATTTTTCCAAAAGTTTTCTAAAATTATAAAATGTAAAATGAAAACTCAACTCGTTTCAACTAAACATATTTTTAAAAATTTTCGTTAAAAACGGAAAATGAAAACCTAATGCTATTTTCTAAAAACGTTTTCTAAAAAAATCCACGATCTTTGTTAATAAAACGATAAATAACTAGTCAACTCATTGTGATTTAAAAGTAGTATGTAATACTTTCTCTTCCACGTAAAAAAACATCAAACCATTACCTTTATTCTCTTCACATGCACCTAATGAAACTTTTTTAAAGATAAACGAAGAAAACAGCATCGCCAAACATAACCTACTTTCTAACAAAGTTGTAGTTTGACTTACAACAACTAAGTTTTGACTTCCATACGATAGATACATATGTATGTATGCATAAATACATATATCAATACATACATATATAAAATTTCACCGTATAAACGACGCTACAAAGACCGATGGGATGGAATAAGAACAATTTACGTGGCATTTATCTATTTTACGACACTAGGATCAAAAAAGACAGATTTCACCATAGTTCCAGTGACTTCGAAAAAAAAAAACATTCAATCAGGGAACGGACGCAAAAATTCATATTAGGTATTGCCGGTGCATGAAAAATATGTTAAAAAAATCTAAAAATTAAATTTTTTTCAATGCGTATAGAAAAAATAGATGTTGATGGTGCAACACCGAACACCACTATAAATCCGCGGGTGGATTCGATATGATCTTTGAGAAAGGAGCTTGTTTTTGATCCGCCTAGACCAAAGGAGAATACTCAGCATTTACGACATGGACTACTATCTTGTTCGTGACCCATGCTTTCGCACCCAACGTCGGTAGGGAAGGAGAGAGCCACCTTCGCTTTGTCGTTCCTTCGTATATTTATGAATTTCACCCGCAACAAATGAAATTCCACTCTCCTCTATTGGTTTCGAGAGCATTCCGCCACTTTTTTGGCAGCTTTCCTGTTTCAATTTCCGAGAGTGAAAAGCATACATAAGTGAGCTCAAAACAACAAACAAGCCGATTTAACGAGTTGAGCTTGAATTGATTTTAGGCTTTTTTTAAGTTTTATTTAATTGTCGTTAAACAATAATATGTTATAATTAACTATTATGTTTATACTTACTTTTCGATGATGTGTTTATCAATAATGTTTGTGACCAATCATTACATACAAAATCATCTCTATATGGACGGGTAAAATTTTTATTTAGCTTGAGATTGTTAATTTGTAAAGATTGAATTGTATCTAGGTTGATTGGTATTGTTCATGTTAATTAAGTTTTATATTTATTAGCTTACTTTGTTGTTAAGTAATTCTCTTGATCATTAGTAATTTCTTTTGTTTCGGTGTTTTTTATTCTTTCAAGTTGAAACTACCTCTATTTATTCTTTATAGTTTTGCTTACACATATGTATGTTATCATTGCTCGAATATGTGAGACGATGAAGAAAGAACTCAAGGCGGAAGGTGAAGAAATGTAGGGAGACCGGTTACAGAACGCGAAGAAATTGAAGCAAAAAAGCAAAAAATTGCAAATATGTAAAGTTTAATATGTGGGATTCAAGAATGGCTAGGCTAAGCTAATGCAACATCATTTGCAAAGCGTGACAAGAAGTTTTTGTGTCTTCACCATAAGGTGGACCATTTTCTAGGAGTCCCTTTTAAAAGAAAAATACTTCGTTTAAAACATTATTTGTTTTTTTTCTTTGTATCGGTTATTTATTTTGATTTTTTAAAAAACTTCATAACCGACAAGCAGCAAAATTGATCATCGCATTGATTTTTTTAGCCAACCCCATTAATCTATGCAAGGACGTAGCTACCCATTGCTAAGGTAGGTCCTAGGACCTACATTTTTTCTTTTTTAATACAACAATTATATATAAAAAAACATAATGAACTATCTTATTTTTGCCAAAAGACTTATATTTTCATACTTTTTTGTTGGTGATTTGTTATCATCAATGTTATTTAAGTGTAATGAGATTACTTTGTTGACCAAAAGTGATCTTGATAAATATTAAACAAGTAAGGAAGGTGTGAAGCACACATTTGTTTAAGTTTGATCAAGTATCAAAGTACACTGTCATTTAGGAGCGAAGCCCCTGAACGAATAGGGGTCCGAGGGCAGCGCCCCTGAGAGCGGGGTCCAAGGGGCGGCAGCCCCTGGCGGGGTCCAAGGGGCAAAGCCATTTGTGACTTTTATTCAGTTGACCTGTTTTATGACCGTTTTGGTGGTTTTGTGACAGCTTTAAACTGTCATATGACAGTTTTCAGACAAAGATCTAAATTCACGTTTTGGTCTCTTTTCTGGTAGTACTCACGAAATCATATCCTCCCATTCTCTTTCTTTCTCTCTGATTTAATTTGAGTCTTATCCAATTGAGGATTTGGGAGTACCACCCAAATACTTCGATTAGAAAGTGATTATCATGATTCTCAGATTTCCAAGTGCCACTAAACTATATTTCTAACATTTTTCCGTTTTATTAATATAAGGAATCACTTTAATTTTGGTTCTAGATTTGTCACTGAATCTATGTTTTACTTGAGCATACGAAACTATGAAAGCTTAAAATTCGGGTAACTGAATAGCAACGATATAGTTTAGGGTCTAGCTTTATTTTCATTATTATAGCTTGTGGGGTAGTTTCACTTTCTTAGAGGCCAATAGATGGGGTAACTTGGGTGGTGATTTTATCGCCTCCAAATTTTTTAGGGTCATATATTATTATGTTAATATAGAAAAAAAAAAGTTACTATTAAGCGAATAAAGAAATAAAAATGAACCAAAACAAAATCAATATCAATAGAGAAGATTAATGGACTTTTGATTGTTCTAGAGTAATTATCATGTTGGGTCTCTCACCACCATCGATTAAATGATTCTTTGGGTCTCTCTCCACCATCGATCAAAGGACTCTATGAATCTATTATGATTTATCAACAATTACAAAAAATTGGTTTATAATAAATCGATTATGATTTTTTTATGCAATCTTCTGATTTCTAATTTCAAATTCGGTTTTTTGATTTTCATTTTCAATATTTCTTAATACATCGTTTATGATATATAATTTCATGCATCCTTCAAAAAATCGATCTTGTATTCATGTTATAGCCTCACCGATTCTAATTTATGATTTTTTATTCATGTTAATTTGGTTTGTGATTCATGTAAATTGTAATATTTTTGTTATTGTTCTTCACTTATTTCATGTTAGTTTTCTAATAAAAAATTTATTTTATGAGTTTTCTTTTTTCATCCTATAAATAACTTGAAACTTTAATATCACAAGTTCTGAAATCCTTATTGCTAGAGCCTAGAAAATGATTCAAGAAACATTATCTTTGTTGCTGGGAAACAATTTAAGGTCACAAGTTCATAATTAGATGTTTTCGTTTCCTTTATTTGTTTTTTTCTCATTGTTTTATAAATTTAAAATAATAATATTTTGCCTAGAAAATATTTATATGATAGTAAGAAAAGAGAAAAATAAAACGAACAACTAATTATTTATTTTTGAACGACAAACTCAATCTAATCTTAAACTACTCTTAATTTCACATATGTCTCAAACGAGACTTAAACCATCGACCCTAAGGAAGGAGGACAACATGTGCTATCACCACTGGGTAGAAGCCTTAATTCCACATACGTCTCAGACGAGACTTAAACCCACGACCCCAAGGAGGGAGGGCAACATGCGCTATCGTTGCTAAGCATAAGCCTTTTGGTAAAACCAAAAAAACTAATACTATTACAAAAAAGATCTAAGAATAAATTTATAATAATAGCCAATTAAAAAAAAAACTCCTTTACTAATTTTTTTTTAATAATGTCTTTTTTTTTGTACGAGTTTCAAATCAGATTGGATCAACATTGCTTTCTTACCCTAGTTTCCCTACTTACTTTCTGACATATGTACTTGTTGGGTGACTACAAAACAAGTTAAGCACTTCAGACAATAACAAAACAAACATCGGTGACCTTGCGGAGATAAAACTTTTGAAAAAGTAAATCAAGTGAACACAATATTTAAAATGGTTCGGTCAAGGTGACTTACATCCATAGACAAACGAAAGAGAGATAATTTTATTAACTTCCAATAACAATTACAATCACACAAATGTTATACCTTATTCGAGCTCTCAAAACAAAAAAAAATCTCTTTTACTTACTAACTGCTCCAAAGAAGTGCTCTCAACCTCACAATGATTACTCTCTTGAAATTTCTGCATACATATAATGATGGAGATATGTGTTTATTTATACTTGACGGATCATACTTAAAACCCTAATGGGCCAAGCCCATTGGTCTATAGGCCCATAAAATGTGACAACCAATCATATCCTGCCATGCAGCATCCTCTGGAACATTCTTCCATGTCATACAACTCATGAGCATCAGCAGCACACATGATGGACCACCTTGACCATAGTGGAGCATCATGATGCACATGTGGAGCATCGTGATCACTAATGGTCCAACATACATCAATGTGGCACAACATGGTGTAATCCTTGAGCGATATCAACTTCTAAGCATCCTTGAACAATCTTGAGCATCATAGAGGACTTTATAGTGTACTTGGCTCATCAGGGATACCATTGCTCATCAAGGAACCAAAATGGCCTATCTTGCACCATGATGGTGCAACATGTGGAAGGATGGCGCAACAGACATCAAGTATGGCACAAGAACTTCTAGGTAGGAGCAACATCACCATCTTGGCAGCACAACAACAACATGCATGGCACAGCAAGGACATGCCTGGCGCAACAACATACTCCATGGCGCAACAGGAGTACTTCATAGCGCAATAGAGGTACCCCCATAGCGCAAGAGGTAGTAGTTTGGCACAAGAAGGAGTGTCCTTGATGCAACCGCATCCTTCTTGTCCCAACCCGTCAACAGATGGCGCAACAAGGTTCCCTTGTTGCTCCATATCACTCCCAAGTGCTCCAAACCTCTTCTAGATGCTCCAAACCCCCTTTTATATGATTCGTTCCCTTCTCAAATGATCCATTCTTTTGTCACATGCTCCATGAACCTCAAGTGCTCCATTGAGTTCCAAATGCTCTGAATGTTCCATGGCATGATGACAAGACTTCATACCTCAACAGTACTAGTATTTGCTTTTAACTTATTTCTTATGTATGTTTCTACTACTTGCACAATTATCCATATTTTACATGCAGACATATGTGATCTTTCTATGTGTAAATTTTCCTTTTTGTTTATCGGTATCCTCATTCAATCATATACCACTTAATATTTTTATCAGAAACTAATGTTTTTTATGCATAGAGCTTATGCAAAGATAACTCTAATTTATGGAAAGATTACAAAATTTGTACTCATATCTATTTATTTTAATTTATATTTTTAATTTTTCTTTATCAGATGTCTCTTACGAAAGCAGTCTCCCAACCTAACATTGGTTGCAGCCGACCAATCTAAGCCTTCCACGTTTGGAACTAAGGTAATATTGTATTGAAAAAATAGGTATTATTGTGATTACCCCTAAAAACCTAATTGATCAATTTTTAAAAGAAAAATCAAATAAAAATTCACCTGGACGTTGATGTTGCATTTTTTGCCATATAAAAATAGTTTGTATATAATACCAATTCAACAACATGACCCGTTAAAACGAAAAAGAAAAAGAAAAAGAAAAAAAAAATACATTGTATGACTATCAGGTAAATATAAATTAATTAAGGATCTACTGATTAGTCAAAATATAACACCCTTTGCTAAAGCGTAACATTAGATTAACAAATTTAGTTTTATATTTTCGTGTGGGGCCCTATCTTTGACAAAACCGCAAATATCGCCCTCCCCGCAAAACATATCTTAATCGAAGTTAGAACCAAAGACGGACACGAATAGAAAATACATAGAATATTGCGGCCATGCGCGGTTTCTACTTATGATTTGTGGAACAAATAAAAGTATCAAACCCTTCCACTTTTTAATATTATAAATCACATCCCTTAACTTTTTCTTTTTTACATTCACTATTTAACAACGTTGAAATCCCATGCAATCTAGTCATAGGGTTAGACGATTAGGTTACCTGCCCCAATTATGCCATGCATCCATCACTCTATATAAACTCACATCATTCATTCATAATCTTCATAACATTTAACAAACTTCTCATTTCTCAATATCAAATACTTTGCACTTGAAAATGGGGTTTTCTTCATTTGATATTCTTATGAAATCTGTATTAGTTATGTTACTTATTGGAGTCGTTTCTGCTCAACTTTCACCAACTTTTTACTCGCGATCTTGCCCGAAGCTTCTTCCAACGGTGAAATCCGCTGTGCAATCTGCTATTTCAAAGGAAACCCGAATGGGTGCTTCTCTCCTACGACTACACTTCCATGATTGCTTTGTGAACGTAAATTTTCATTCTTTATATCCATGAATTTTACATGTTTCAAAATCTCATCAAATTATGCAAAGTGCTAATCATCGACATTATTGCAATGTTGCCTCGTTGAGTTGGTCGGTACTTGATTAGAATGATCTAATGGTGTTAGTATATCAATTGTTTATTATTATATATTAAAATACGTGGATAAACATATAATAAAATTCAACATCTCGAATCTTTATTCTTCTAGAAAACTATCATTCAATATGTTCATGGTGGCTTTCACTTTTTATTTGTTAGTTAAATTGACCAAGTGAAGTCCAACCTAGTGGGACACATAATCATGTAGCAATCAATATTGTTGTCTTATAATTTTTTGTAAATGTACGTTTACTTTTACTTTGATGTTTAAATATCATTATTAAAAAATATATAGTATATTTTATTGTGAACTTGGGTTTCAGGGATGTGACGGTTCAATCCTTCTTGACGATACATCCTCATTTACTGGCGAAAAGAGGGCGGCTCCTAACTTTCGATCAGCTAGAGGTTTCGAAGTCGTGGACAATATAAAATCAGCTGTCGAAAAAGCATGCCCTGGTGTGGTCTCCTGTGCCGATATACTAGCTATTACCGCTAGAGATTCTGTTGCAATCGTAAGCGCTCTTTTACACCCAACATGATTCTTAGGCCATGTTTGACGCTAGTTGAAAAGTTAATTTTTAGCTTATAAGCAATCACAAAGCAACTTATAAAAAAACTAACTTATAAGCTATGAAATCACTATAGGTTAATTTATAAATTAACTTATTTCTACCACACAAGACATATGAAGACCTTACATGGTGGTAGCATAAGTTCCCATCTACTTCTTTTCTTCTACTCACCTTAACATAACATCTTAAAACATCATGTCTATAATAGAATTACTAATTTAGTGTTTAATTTGAAATTGAAGCTTGGAGGACCTAGTTGGAATGTGAAATTGGGAAGACGCGATTCAAGAACCGCAAGCCAAGCTGCAGCCAACAACAGCATTCCTCCACCCACATCAAGCCTGAGTCAGCTAATCTCTTCCTTTAACGCCGCCGGTCTTTCGTCTAAGGACATGGTGGCTCTTTCAGGTCAACCTTGTTGTCTCTCTCTTTTGACTTATATACTTAACTAGCCTATTAGAATGCTATTTTAAATTAATCAAGTCATATCTATTAGTAAAACAGACTAAATATTATCTGTAAACTACATTCTATTAATTTTTTAAAAACTTATATCATTTTTATTTGTATCTTAAATTTCTATTTATTTATAAAATAAAGAAAAACATAAATATTTTTTGTTAGATGGATCAACCCAACACATTTTAAGCTGACCCAAAACTACCCATGTAGTCAACCCAACAGAAATTCTTACCTACTTTAACGACGTCGCTTTGAAACTGAAAACAGGTTCCCACACAATTGGGCAGGCAAGGTGCACCAATTTCCGAGCGCGGATTTACAACGAAACCAACAATTTGGATGCGTCATTTGCCACATCAAGGCGGAGCAACTGCCCAAGAGCCACCGGCTCCGGCGACAACAATTTGGCACCACTTGATATCCAGTCTCCGACGTCCTTCAACAACGACTACTTCAAGAACTTAATTAACCAAAAGGGTCTGCTCCACTCTGATCAACAGCTCTTCAACGGTGGCTCCGCGGATTCTACCGTCAGACAATACAGCAGCAACCCCAGTCTATTCAGCTCCGATTTTGCTGCCGCCATGATCAAGATGGGTGATAATAAACCGCTTACTGGATCCAGTGGAGAGATCAGGAAGAACTGCAGGAGGACCAATTAACGATTTCAATCAAGTTCGGTGTGTTTTTTTTTTATGATTAATTTCGAGATTTGAAAAGAAATGGTGTGAGTTATATGTAAAAGTGTTTCAAGTGTTGTTCCTGTCTTCTTCATCATTCTACTTTTGATTGTCTAAAAATATGTATTTTCCGGTTTTTTAAGTAATATTTACATGCTTTTTTTTTAGTGTGTTTGAATGAGCTTCAAGTCTGTGATAAAATTGTTTTCATAAAATGGATTATGACTCATATAATTTTACCTTTTTAGGGTAATAATTAGTTTTGCAAACGAAATGAAAACTTATAAGAAATTTTTTTTTTTTTTAACAAGAATAAATGTAGAATTACCAAATCGATTATAAACATAAAACATTATAAATCAGCATTTGGGCGTGCATCAAATGATTATTGCATTTTTAGTCGATTTTCAGTTGACTACAACTTATTCATATTCTGATTTCCTGATTATTGGAAATCATAATAATCAAAACGGGTATAAGTTGTTTTAAGAAAACTAACGGTTAAAACACATATAAAATCAACTTACCATAAATTTAATCAACTTAAATCTTATAATTTGTTTCTAATGATTCAAAACTGGGAATGTTGAATACAAATATCTTATTATGCTTTGATAGATGTGTATAAAGTAAAAATCTATATGATATTGATGCTCTGTATAAACTTGGTTTTAAGTGAAAAATAAAATTGATTACGAACATCCTAGATGATAAAAGAATTACTAATTTAACTTTTTTGTGGTGTCTAAGGTACAACTAACTGAAAAATGCTATTTTGGACCAAATATACTTAAATCGAACAACCATAAAGTCTTTTAGTGAGAACATATAATAGTTGAGTTGTAATAGGTAAACGACGACATTAAAAAAATGAAATGCAAATCAGTTTATATGTGTTATGCTTTGATGGAATACGTAATTAATTTAGCTGTTGGTAACGAGGCCTAAATATCGTTACACCAAAAAGTTGTTGAACTAAAGCAAGCCAACATTAATAATCTATAGAATAAATAAATCGTGTTGTCATCAAGAAATACATAAATCCGCTTATTGGCCTTCTAACTTCTAACCATATAAGCAATCTTTTATCTTTAGACTTTAGTTTGGAAAGAACCATATAAAATGAAGTTCTAAATATGCGGCAAGATAATAACTACCACCTAGGGCCTAGGCCACGAGCCCACGACTAGGAGTGGAGATGGGTTTGCACTTCTTTAGGCCCATATGTTTTAGTATATATCCAAAAGATACATCCATCTATTTGTTAAAATAGCCCATTGTTGGTAAAAGTACCCTCCACAGTCTAAACTAGCCCAAATTTTCCGACTAGAAGATACATGTGCAAACTCTTGTATGTCGAGAATCTATAACTACATATACAGATGCTAACCCAAATTTACCGTATAAAACATTCTCCAGTAACGTGTACACAATTCGGGTGTCACCATAAAACACCAAAAACATAATTAGTCTAGTAACCTTCTTAGAAAATATATTACAAAATATAACGAAAATATGATTTACAATCCATATTGTAAGAGCATTTGAGGGAACTGTCAAGTGTGTATGGCAGCTAAAAGGAAACTAAAATCATCTCATCCCGCAAACAATGGTTTATTAAAAATCAAGGTTGTAAAAATCGTTTGACGGTAGCTCGACGGTCAACTGGTGTTAAGGGATTAATCGGTCTTGGCGGGGATTAATCGAGGATTAATCGGGGACCATATATTATTAATAAAATATTAAAACTAATTAAATATTAATATATTTTAAGAAAAAAAATTACTTCAAAATTAGAAAATAAGAAAAATTGTAATTTGGAAATACTAAAATATGAACATTTCGGTATAATATTTGCAATTTTTTAAAATTTGAAAATTTTGAAATAAAAAAAAAGTTGGTTTTTTGAATTTTTTAAATATATTTTTTTAATTTTTTGACTTTTTTACTTTTGTTGACCGATTAATCCCGCCAAGGCCGATTAATCCCGCTAAACCCGATTAATCCTAAATTTCCGATTAATGTCCTAATCCTCGATGGTTGGAGAACGCCAAACGATTAATCCACGATTAATCGCCGATTAATCCACGATTAATCGCCGATTAATCCCGATTTCTGCAACCATGTTAAAAATAAAGTTCAAGGAGTTTTTCATTTGTATAAAAATAGGTACTAATACATAATTCCAACACATTTACAAAAACAACCAAAGTGAAAAAAAAACGGATAGAGAAAAACGAACATAAGAGTTATAACGGTTTCATTAGTCGTACTTTTTATTCGTAGATTTAATGATAACAAGTAGTAGAGAAACTAGCTCTTATAACAAGGTGGATCTTATTAGTCATGTCGAGTTGATTTAATAACTAGCTTGAGCTTATTTAAGTATTAGTCATGTTAAGATGTTTTTCAGCTTGAGCCAACCATGGACCTAGTAAGTTGTAGCCAACTTATCAGTTCATTAGGCTATCCGACATATGTCTCCCAGAGGGGTTTGGTGGTTGAGGTAGAGTTTGCATACACCACGTCAAGAATAACACGGGCCCCTAGCCGGAGTGAAGGGTATCAAGCTCTTTTTCCTTTCTCTCTCTATTTATGATAAAGCTCCGGAGGTGCTTGGTCACACAATGTCCCTCAAGTGTTTGATGGTGTAAGGTGGTATTCATGGGGGTGTGGGGCTTATATGCCAGATAGTCAAGTCATGGTTTTGTAATATTATCGAGATATATATATATACTAAGCTGACTATATTGTCACACCCTGAAACCGAAGGCGGAAATGTCCCGGGCGGAGGACATCATGAAGTATCGCAACCAATGTACATAGTAAGCATAGTAAACACAAAACATTACATTACATAGATTCATTACATTTGTTTGAAAGTAAAGTAATACAAGTTTTGTAGTTACATAAGTTAATCAAAATAAGACGAGACTTCCATACGCTCCGTCTTCTGCAAAAGAACGCGGGATACCTGTCTAAGGAGAACCTGAGAATACAAGCAGTTTAAAAATCAGCATAAAGCTGGTGAGTTCATAAGCTGTTTGTTTATATAAAAGATCATGTTTTCTTTTGGTTTTCTGAAAAGTTGTTATTCAAGAAAATCCCATATTTTCTTATATAGACAGTTTAGTTAAAAACTTCTGAATTCCGTTCGGTACGACAGTAAATAGTTTAATACGTAAAACTATAGATTGAAAACCACTGGGAATACCATCCAGTACAACAGTAGATATTTTTAATACATAAAAATATAGATTGAAAACCATGGAAATACCATCTCGTACTATAGTAGGTAGTTTTAATACACAAAACTATAGATTGAAAACCATGAGCATACCATCCCGTACTACAGTAGGTAGTTTTAATACACAAAACTATAGATTGAAAACCATGGGAATACCATCCCGTACTAGATATAAAATCCGTGAATAAACTATATTTTAATACGTATTGTGAGTCGTATAACCATGCTAATGAGACCCGAGACCTCCTTGACGTTCTTCAGGCGTCGGACGATATCCAGAATTTGTCACCCTAGGCGTGCCCGCCTAACTGTAGCTAGCAGTTAAGGTGTGGGATTGTCGGTCCCGAATAGATCTATTCACAAATTCCACGCTCTCCCTCCAGGAGACTCTGGTTATACTTCCAGGGAGGATTTACTGATGACCCAAAGGGTATATTGAAGACTAATCTCACAAGCTAGTATTAAATTATTCACGGTGTACTCAGTCGCTATCGAATATCATAATCATTTTGAAACATAATAAAGTATAAACAATTGAATACAAAGAAACTATCTGGCATAATACTCTACTTTAAACAGAGGTAAACTGAATCAGACATAGTTTATCTATTAACATTGCAATCCGAATTCATAAAACGAGAACTGAATATCCTAAATTATTCCCATAATAATTTGATTGGTTTGATTGTTTCCTTTACTGTAATTGAAATCCATGTATTTATATTCAATAAAACATCCCTTATGCTCCGCATAATACATAAGGGGTAAAGATATCTAAAAGTTAGCCAAATATTTATAGAATTACATCAGTTTTAAGTTTTGAAAACATTTATAATTTTCTTGTATTCCCACTGAAAACATTGAAAAACACGGAAAAAGGCGTAGGGGTATGAACTCACCAGTTGAGAAATGTGTCGGTTTGGATGCTAGGCGTCAGTTCGGGGCTTGGTTACACGCGAGGTTCCTATGTAATATGAAGAGATACACATTTGTATCTAATTAGACCTTGATCTATTAATTAAATACGAATAAACACTTCTAGACACGAAAACACTTCAATTCAAGTGTTTGGAGTGACCCGAGTGGCATCTAAGGGTGTGTAAAGCTTGGATATGGAGTTTGCTCTTCAAGAGTAAACTCCATAAGGAGATTATGGCCCATAGACCATATCCCCATGAGTTTACTGAAACGACCCAAAAATACGACCCAAAAATTTCATTTTTCAACATAACCAAAAACCATAATCTGAGTGTCATATCATAAAACCATACGTGATGTATCTCAAACATAATAAAAACACTGTGAGGGAAAAACTGTATCATATCAAAATCAATAAACTGAATCAACTCCCAGGATAAAATCTGAAGTTGTGGTGTGTGCGATGCCATCATCCCGAGCTCTTCCCTTTGCTTGCGGAAGTACCTGAAACCAAAACTGAATCTGTAAGCACGAAGCTTAGTGAGCTCCCCCAAACTACCACATACCATACAGTAACATATCAAGCACATACTGGGGCCTTGCCCCCTCCATCGAACCGAAGTCCGAAGCTGACTGACGGGGACCTTGTCGCCTACATCGGACCGAAGTCCGAAGCTAACTGACTGGGGCCTTGCCCCCTCCATCGGACCGAAGTCCGAAGCTGACTGACTGGGACCTTGTCCCCTCCATCGGACCGAAGTCCGGAGCTAACTGTCTGGGACCTTGTCCCCTCCATCGGACCGAAGTCCGAAGCTAACTGACTGGGGCCTTGCCCCTCCATCGGACCAAAGTCCGAAGCTAACTGACTGGGGCCTTGCCCCTCCATCGGACCGAAGTCCGAAGCTAACTGAACACAACATATCGTAACATATCAACTGGCATAAACTCACATATACTGCATACTACCTCGGGCCGTAGCCCGGAACACATAACACATAAATCCTGTCTGAGCCACGAAGGCATCAAACATACTAACTACTGTATCATATTAACATCCGAAAACTACTACTAGCTAAACGGGCCGGCATTGTGGCCTTAGACCCGTTCCTACTGGAAGGAAACTCACCTCGTGAACTGGCTGCTGAGTGAATGGCTCTGAGGGCTAACTGTTGTTGCTCCGGTATCTCCCCGGCTACAAGTCCATAAACACACTCAATCAAATACTAAACACTGCACTGGGTAAAATGACTCTTTTACCCTTGGTCAAAGTCAACTCTCGGTCAAAGTCAACCCACAGTTGACCTGACTCGCTGAGTTGGGCCGCCAACTCGCCAAGTCTCTAATCTCACTTCTCAATCCTACTCGTGGCTACTCGTCGAGTATGACATCGACTCGACGAGTACCCTCTCGATCCAAGAACTCAGACAATCTTCATCCGACTCGCCGAGTCATATGAACAACTCGACGAGTTGTTCTTGAGCTTAAGGAGATTGCCTTGGACTTTCCGAGTTATAAGAACAACTCGCCGAGTCCCTCCATTACTGAGTCTACCCTCGAACTCGCTGAGTCCACTCCACTACTCATTGGTCCCACTCGACACCGCTCAAAAGAAAGAAATCGGGGGACTCGCGACTCGACTCGCCGAGTCGTTCTTCCGACTCGCCGAGTCACAATCATGCAACTATTCTACACTCGATTCTGCTTGAATCCATTACATACAAATGATAGATCTGAGTCCAATAAGCTGATTTACCACGTAAAGTTTCCAACTTTACGTGTACAAACACATGAAAAAGGGGATAAAGGCTAAAAAGGCACTTAAAAGGGTAGATCTAGGGGTATTATGCAAAATAGCTCCATAAAGGCAATAGATCTGGGCTCTACAACTCCTAAATGAACAGATCTAAGGATATCTCGACATAAAAGGGCTTCCATAACAACATAAGGCTTGAGAAAAGCATCAACTAGATCTAGAGGGGGTTTTAAAGCATAAAAGGGAAGGAAATCCGAAGAATACCTCAAAGAACTCTGGTTTCCCCTTGAATCTTTGCTCTACAACTCTTCTCCTTGCTCCTTTCTTCTTCTCCTTCTTCAAGCCTTCACAAATGCACACAAGATCACTTAAAATCACTCAAGAACGAATTAGGGTTTTCTCACAGCTCACTGAGGGTGAAGGAGGCGAGATTGGGGGCTATAAGGTGGCTTAAATAGTGAGCAACCCGGGGATTTAGGGTTTCTCACAGACAGACAGACTCGCCGAGTCCAGAATATGGACTCGCCGAGTCGCCAGCTAACACGTGCTCGAAATCCCGACCCTACTCGGCGAGTCAGGCTATGAACTCGCGGAGTCCCTCTTGCAAACTTCAAAATAAATACCATGGAATCATCATACCGGAGACGGGTCGTTACAATTCTCCCCCACTTATCTCAGACTTCGTCCTCGTAGTCTGCTGCGGCTGAATCTGCAAATATCTATGGGTAGTGCTCTCTCATCTCCTCCTCGGCTTCCCACGTCCACTCAGACCCCTTCCAGTGCTGCCACTGCACCTTCACTAACTGAATTTCCTTGTTCCTCAAGGTCTTGGTCTTCCGGTCCAGAATCGCGACCGGCCTCTCAATATAATTCAGGCTGCTATCAACCTGAATATCCTCTAGGGGAACGACTGCTGACTCATCCACCAAACACTTCCTCAACTGAGACACATGGAAAGTATTGTGGATCTGACTAAGCTCCTCAGGAAGATCTAACCGATAAGCAACCCGACCCACCCGGGCCAAAACCCTGAAAGGACCAATAAACCTGGGGCCCAACTTGCCCCTCTTCCGGAATCTGATGACACCCTTCCAAGGTGAGACCTTCAGAAGGACCATATCCCCCACCTGGAACTCCAAGTCCGAACGCCTCCTGTCGGCGTAGCTCTTCTGCCGACTCTGCGCAGTCTGCAGTCTACTACGGACCTGCTGGATCAACTCGGTCGTCTTGAGCACCACTTCTGTGCTCCCGATGACTCGCTGACCGACCTCGCCCCAACAAATCGGGGTCATACACTTCCTCCCATAAAGCATCTCAAAGGGAGGTCGATCAATGCTCGCATGATAACTGTTGTTATACGAAAATTCCGCTAACGGAAGATACGTATCCCAACTGCCACCGAAATCTAGAACACATGCCCTAAGCATGTCCTCGAGAGTCTGAATCGTCCTCTCGCTTTGCCCGTCCATCTGAGGGTGGAAAGCGGTGCTAAAATGGAGACGAGTACCCATCTCGTCGTGGAACAGCTTCCAGAATCTGGATGTAAAACGGACATCTCGGTCTGACACCACCGATACCGGCACTCCATGACGTGCCACAATCTCTCGCACATAGATATCGGCTAACTTCTCCGCCGATATACTCTCCTGGATCGGGATAAAATGGGCACTCTTCGTCAACCGATCCACTACTACCCATATCGAATCCACTCCTCGTGCGGTCCTGGGAAGCTTGGTGACAAAATCCATGGTGATGTCCTCCCATTTCCACACGGGAATGTCTAACGGCTGCATCTTGTCGTGAGGTCTCTGGTGCTCCGCCTTGACCTTCCGGCAGGTCAGACATCTCTCAACATACCAGGCGACGTCCCGCTTCATGCAGGGCCACCAATAATCAGGTCGAAGATCTCGATACATCTTCGTCGCCCCTGGGTGGATAGAAAACCGAGACTTATGAGCCTCATCCATCAACACTTGCCGTACTCCACCCCAGTACGGTACCCACACCCTCCCGTGAAGCGTCAGCAATCCCTGACTGTCATAATCAAACGAGGCTACTCGGCCCACTATCCTCTCACACTTCTGCCTCTCCTCCTTGAGGCCCTCCACCTGAGCCTCCTTGATCCGCTCCAACAACGGAGTGATCACTGTCATCCTCAAACACAGATCTCTGATAGGGGCCGCCGACACTTTGCGGCTTAGGGCGTCGGCCACCACGTTGGCCTTCCCTGGATGGTAAAGGATCTCACAATCATAATCCTTTAGCACATCCAACCACCTCCTCTGCCTCATGTTTAGACTCGGCTGATCCATAAGGTACCTCAAACTCTTGTGATCCGTGTAAATGGTAGAACGGACCCCATAGAGGTAGTGCCTCCAAATCTTGAGGGCAAACACAACCGCCCCCAGCTCTAAATCATGGGTAGGATAATTAGCCTTGTGAGGCTTCAACTGTCTCGAGGCATAAGCTATCACATGGCCTCGCTGCATCAATACTGCTCCCATACCTGTGATCGAGGCATCACAGTAGACTACGAAGTCCTCTACTCCCTCTGGCAAGGTAAGGATCGGAGCCTCGCACAATCTCTGTCTGAGGGTCTCGAACGCTGCCTGCTGCTCAGGCCCCCAACGAAATACCACCGACTTCTTGGTCAGTCGGGTGAGCGGCACTGCTATCTTGGAGAAATCCTGAATAAATCTCCGATAATACCCTGCCAACCCTAGGAAGCTCCGAATCTCAGATGGAGACTTCGGGACCTCCCACTGCATCACGGCCTCTATCTTGGCCGGATCTACCAAAATACCCTTCTGGTTGACGAGGTGGCCAAGGAACTGCACCTCGCGCAACCAGAACTCGCATTTGGAGAACTTTGCGAAAAGTCTCTCCCTCCTCAAAGCCTCCAGCACCTCCCGCAGGTGCTCCTCATGCTGCTCATGCGTCTTGGAATACACCAAGATATCATCTATGAATACTATCACTGACCGATCCAGCATCGGCCTGCACACGCGATTCATGAGATCCATGAACGCGGCTGGAGCATTGGTGAGCCCAAATGGCATCACCACAAACTCATAATGACCATACCTGGTCCTGAAAGCAGTCTTCTGCACATCCTCATCTCTAACCCGCATCTGATGATAACCAGAGCGTAGGTCGATCTTGGAGAACCAAGACGCTCCCTGAAGCTGATCAAACAAATCATCTATCCTCGGAAGTGGGTAACGGTTCTTCACCGTTACCTTATTCAACTCCCGATAATCTATACACATACGATGCGACCCATCCTTCTTCCTCACAAACAGAATCGGCGCTCCCCAAGGCGAACTGCTCGGCCGAATGAAACCCTTGTCTAAAAGCTCCTGCAGCTGCGTAGACAACTCCTGCATCTCAGGGGGAGCTAGTCGATACGGTGCCTTGGCTATCGGAGCCGCACCAGGAATTAGGTCGATCCTGAACTCAACCTGCCTCTCAGGAGGTATCCCCGGCAAGTCCTCGGGGAACACATCCGGGTAGTCTCGCACTATAGGAACATCATCAACTGTCGTCTTGCCCTTCTCCCGGGCATCCAAGACGTAAGCTACAAAATCGGCGCAACCCTGCTGAACATAGCGCCTCGCCCTTGCGGCGGAACAAAAGGTCGGTCCACGTTGTGGCCTCTCGCCCTGAATCACTAACTCTCCCCCACTGGGAGTGCGAATCCTCACTAGCTGAAGCTCACAATCAATCACCGCCCCATTGGGGCTTAGCCAATCCATGCCCACAATAACCTTATTCCCTCGCAGGGGAATAGGTACCAGGTCCACTGAAAACTGCTCATCAAACAACTGAAGAGAACACCCTCTATGCACTCTGCCGACCCTCACGGTCCTATCATCTGCTATCTCAACTTCTAAGGGACAATCCAGCTCCCCTGGAGCTCTACTAAATCTCTTGCTAAGCGCAAGCGATACGAATGATCGGGTAGCCCCCGAATCGAATAATACCATAGCAGAAATGTCGTTCACAGAGAACGACCCTAAATAAAACATACAATCATAAGCAATATTCAAACGATAATAATAATAAAGAGATGAAGGGAAGGTACATACCCGTCACCACATCAGGAGTCGCTCGCGCCTCCTCTGCTGTCATCTGAAACGCCCTATTCTTCGCCACTGGCGCATCAGCTCGGCCCTGCCGGCCATCTGTAATCCTCAAAGTAGCAGGGGCAGGTGCAGCCACCTTCCCTGCTGCGGCTAAGCTCGGACACTGGGACTTTTTATGTCCCCTCTGATTGCACTGAAAGCAAATCAGATCTGATGCTGCAACGGCAGTAGCAGGGGCCGTACAATCCCTACTCAAATGTCCAATCCGACCGCACTTGTAGCAGCCGGAACTCCCTGCCTTGCACGCTCCATCGTGCATCTTCCCACACCTACCACATCGACCGTGTCTCGGCTGTCCCCTGGACCTGTGATCTGAAACCCTGGGCTTTTTGCCCGAACCGCCTGAACCCGAAACCGCCTCCGGTTTCCTCTTCTTCTCCATCTCGAGATCAATCTCCCTCTCCCGAGCCCTAGCAATCATATCTTCCAGCGTTTTACAGCTGGACCGGCTCACAAACTGGTGGATATCGCTCCGCAACATCTCATGATAACGGGCCTTCTTCATTTCCTCACCGGCTACGTACTGAGGAACGAGAAGAGCCCTCTCCCTGAACTTGGCGGTGATCTCCGCCACTGTCTCTGTAGTCTGGGTGAGGTCCTGAAACTCCCTAGCTAACTGCTGCACCTCAATAACCGGTGCAAACTCCGCCCTGAACCTGGTAGAGAAATCAGCCCAGGTCATGGCGTCCAATGCTGCATCATCTCCAATGGCATGTCCGACCTCCTCCCACCAATACCGTGCCCTGTCCTTCAGAAGACAAGATGCCAATCTGACCTTGTGCCCCTCGGGACACCTGCTAGTGCGGAAAGCGTTGGCCACATCCGCCAACCATCTAGTACTCGCTATGGGGTCCCGCGCCCCATGATAGTCCGGAGCTCCACATGCCCTGAACTCCCTGAAAGTAAGGGTGCGCGACCCCATCATGGCCGCCACCTCGGCACGGAAGGTGCCCAATCTCTCATCCATCAGCTCTAGAATTCCCTCCTTGATCGAACCGAAGATCACAAGAGTCTGCTCTATAATGATGCGCGTAATCTCCGAAGAAAGAAACTCTCGGGTCTGCTCATCCATGCGCTCATCCCCCGAGCCTGAACCTGATCCCTCCCCGACACCTCTACTGCCGGCTGCTGGTCTCGAACGCAAAACCAGCATTCTGAAACACATCACAACTACATTAGAAAACTGAAATATCTCAAGGGATCATTGATATTACAACTAGCTTCCTGGTCTTGTCTCAGCCTTTCTTGATTCGAGTACAGATCCTCTGCTTTCAGTAGTACGGGCCCATACTACCTTCCACATCTATCTGTACTTTCTTCAAGAACTGCCTTGACTCCACCAAGTCACTTCTACTACTACTGATCCCTGCTACTCTCATCCTAGGCTTGCCCTAGGGAAACCTCAGACTCAACACAACTAGTCCTCAGCTACTGAAGGCCTCCTTATAATGCTAATTAGCCACCACTTGAACACCATCACATTTGACGAGGCTCAGATAATCCTTCAAGTAAAAGACTCGTCCCTATAACGGTTGGACTCAAACAAGAGCTGCGCAATAGGTCCAATTCCGGCACTCTGGGATTATTCAACCCTGATCACATGTGGTGTGACGTGTTCACCTAATGGCTAACTCCCATTACTCAGAACCCCACAAAGCACGAAGCAAGCAACATTCGGATAAAGGAAACATACTCAGGCAAAACTATTCTCATAACGAGAAACTGTACTAGCATACAATGCTAAGCACATACTATCAGGCATAACCTAAACAGGCTATCCTACTGTTGTCTACTCAATACTAGCATGCAATACTCATAAAGCTGTAACACATAAAGCAGGCACATAAGGCATCCTCCTAGATCCTTAGTCCTATACTAGCATGCTGTTCTACTGGAACTGAAACTGAACAAATAACTTGTATGGGTAATTTGGGAGTACTTACTTGAGCTCAGCTGATCGCATGCACCACACCCTTATCTCGTTTAAAAATTTCTTTCTTTCTAAGTGCTTTCAAAATTCTTTAGAAAACATTTTCCTTTTAAAAAAAATCTTTTTATTTCCCCTTAGTTTGAGTTCAGATACACCCGGAAGTGTATCCGAATCCCTCAAACCAGGGCTCTGATACCAACTTGAAACGACCCAAAAATACGACCCAAAATTTTCATTTTTCAACATAACCAAAAACCATAATCTGAGTGTCATATCATAAAACCATACGTGATGTATCTCAAACATAATAAAAACACTGTGAGGGAAAAACTGTATCATATCAAAATCAATAAACTGAATCAACTCCCAGGATAAAAGCTGAAGCTGTGGTGTGTGCGATGCCATCATCCCGAGCTCTTCCCTTTGCTTGCGGAAGTACCTGAAACCAAAACTGAAACTGTAAGCACGAAGCTTAGTGAGCTCCCCCAAACTACCACATACCATACAGTAACATATCAAGCACATACTGGGGCCTTGCCCCCTCCATCGAACCGAAGTCCGAAGCTGACTGACGGGGACCATGTCCCCTACATCGGACCGAAGTCCAAAGCTAACTGACTGGGGCCTTGCCCCCTCCATCAGACCGAAGTCCGAAGCTGACTGACTGGGACCTTGTCCCCTCCATCGGACCGAAGTCCGAAGCTAACTGTCTGGGACCTTGTCCCCTCCATCGGACCGAAGTCCGAAGCTAACTGACTGGGGCCTTGCCCCTCCATCGGACCAAAGTCCGAAGCTAACTGACTGGGGCCTTGCCCCTCCATCGGACCGAAGTCCAAAGCTAACTGAACACAGCATATCGTAACATATCAACTGGCATAAACTCACATATATTGCATACTACCTCGGGCCGTAGCCTGGAACACATAACACATAAATCCTGTCTGAGCCACAAAGGCATCAAACATACTAACTACTGTATCAGATCAACATCCGAAAACTACTACTAGCTAAACGGGCCGGCATTGTGGCCTTAGACCCGTTCCTACTGGAAGGAAACTCACCTCGTGAACTGGCTGCTGAGTGAATGGCTCTGAGGGCTAAATGCCGCTGCTCCGGTATCTCCCCGGCTACAAGTCCATAAACACACTCAATCAAATACTAAACACTGCACTGGGTAAAATGACTCTTTTACCCTTGGTCAAAGTCAACTCTCGGTCAAAGTCAACCCACAGTTGACCTGACTCGCTGAGTTGGGCCGCCAACTCGCCGAGTCTCTAATCTCACTTCTCAATCCTACTCGTGGCTACTCGTCGAGTATGACATCGACTCGACGAGTACCCTCTCGATCCAAGAACTCAGATAATCTTCATCCGACTCGCCGAGTCATATGAACAACTCGACGAGTTGTTCTTGAGCTTAAGGAGATTGCCTTGGACTTTCCGAGTTATAAGAACAAATCGCCGAGTCCCTCCATTACTGAGTCTACCCTCGAACTCGCTGAGTCCACTCCACTACTCACTGGTCCCACTCGACACCGCTCAAAAGAAAGAAATCGGGGGACTCGTGACTCGACTCGCCGAGTCGTTCTTCCGACTTGCCGAGTCACAATCATGCAACTATTCTACACTCGATTCTGCTTGAATCCATTACATACAAATGATAGATCTGAGTCCAATAAGCTGATTTACCACGTAAAGTTTCCAACTTTACGTGTACAAACACATGAAAAAGGGGATAAAGGCTAAAAAGGCACTTAAAAGGGTAGATCTAGGGGTATTATGCAAAATAGCTCCATAAAGGCAATAGATCTGGGCTCTACAACTCCTAAATGAACAGATCTAAGGATATCTCGACATAAAAGGGCTTCTATAACAACATAAGGCTTGAGAAAAGCATCAACTAGATCTAGAGGGGGTTTTAAAGCATAAAAGGGAAGGAAATCCGAAGAATACCTCAAAGAACTCTGGTTTCCCCTTGAATCTTTGCTCTACAACTCTTCTCCTTGCTCCTTTCTTCTTCTCCTTCTTCAAGCCTTCACAAATGCACACAAGATCACTTAAAATCACTCAAGAACGAATTAGGGTTTTCTCACAGCTCACTGAGGGTGAAGGAGGCGAGATCGGGGGCTATAAGGTGGCTTAAATAGTGAGCAACCCGGGGATTTAGGGTTTCTCACAGACAGACAGACTCGCCGAGTCTAGAATATGGACTCGCCGAGTAGCCAGCTAACACGTGCTCAAAATCCCGACCCTACTCGGCGAGTCAGGATATGAACTCGCGGAGTCCCTCTTGCAAACTTCAAAATAAATACCATGGAATCATCATACCAGAGACGGGTCGTTACATTTACGGCCGTAAACTCATGGGTGGTGGGTTCTTGGTTGCTAAATGGCCTTAAAACACTTGAGGAAATTGGCTAGGATCAAATCTAGGGTATAGGGAAGGATTAAACCACCAAAGGGACTATCAAATGGAGTTTACGGCCGTGAACTAGGAGTTTACGAATGTAAGCTCCTATATACTCTTTCCTTTCATGATTTGGTGGCCCTAGATTAATCATATGTGATTCTAAGTCATTTTACAAGCCTCAGATGGAATTTACGGCATCATTTGACCATGTTTTAGGAGTTTACGGCCCAGGAACCTATCCATGGGGGGTTTAAGGCCGTAAGCTCCTATGGGGGTGGTTTTTATCAAGTTTAAGGCCTCTAACTCGTTTGTGGTTGCTTCTAGACTTTATTCCAAGGCTTATGAGGTGTTTAAGTGGCATCTTAACACCTTAAAATGAGTTTACTGCCCATGAAAGGGTGTTTATGGTCCAAGCATGATCTTGGGCTGTAAACTCTTATTTACCCCCTAAATGATGAGTTCAAGGTGTTCCAAGTCCATTCCAATAAGTCCTTAAGTCGATTCCAAGCTCCAAAAGTGTTTTGAGAGGATTTTGGGGCTCAAAAACCCCTTATATGTGTGTTTACGGCCTATGGGTCTTCTAGGGCCGTAAACACATGTTTATGGTCCTATTTCATAGATTGAACACGGATTTGAAAGCTAAGGATGCTAATTTATGAGTTAGGGTAGTTACCTTATCGATTTGAAGCTTGAATTGAGTGATTTGGGATCTAGGACTTGGATTGAGAGGAGAGAGAGTAGAGAGAGGTTGAAAAGCTTCAAAACGAAGTGATTTCAACTTTATATATGGTTTAAGTTTAGGACACGGTGGAATTCTACCCGATACTGACTTTAAACGAGGCTTTTGGTCGCACCCGATTAAGTTGTTGTAACCCAACGTGGTCAAAACTATAAATTTTCTAAATAATAATTTGGGATGTTTTCATGTGTTTCTAACGCGTTTGGATACTTATGAGGTCATTCTAAAAAGTCTTAAATTAAATGACCTAATCCAAAATGTTAACGGGAAAATTGAAAGACAAACGAGTTTTACCGACGGGAATGGGTTACA
Source organism: Lactuca serriola (assembly GCF_051521515.1). NCBI lineage: Eukaryota > Viridiplantae > Streptophyta > Magnoliopsida > Asterales > Asteraceae > Lactuca > Lactuca serriola. The sequence goes on along the minus strand of NC_136415.1, from coordinate 16,549,024 downwards.
ACGACGGAACAATTTACGGGTTGTCACATATATCCTCACAATAAATTTGAGAGTAGCTTCAAATTGATGTCGACAACTTATCATCCAATAAGTCGAAATAAGTGCTTATAATGTTTAATATCCTCCAAGTTTGTTAGACCTTTTGTAGAGAGCATCTTTGTTTGAGTTTTGAAATTGTGTGTGAAATCATATTAGATTTGAGATTTACATTTTATTATGCACTTCAACCAACTTTATTAGTATGAGAGAAAACATGGGTCTACATAATGCCACACAAACCTGTCGCACGTGCTAAACATCCCCTTGGAGAAGGGGGTAACGACTAACCACCTAAGAATTGAAGATCATCAACTTCTTTAGGGTGTTTTAGTGAATCTTGAGAATTGAGATGGTTAATCTCTTACCAATAATATATAGATACATAAATTAGTAAAATTTTAATGACAACTTTTAAACACAATTTATTACATACCATAAATTATTTTAGTATATCTACCCTAATAAATAAGAATGATTTTGCCACATGTCATTCTCTCGTTCAATTGGTCACATGTTATCTTGTCATAATTTAAAGAGAAAAAATTGCAAAAATGGTCCCTGTGTTTGGCAAAATTATGCGACTTTGGTCCAAAACGATACTTTGATGCACCACTGGTCCAAAATTGGATTTTTTCCATTGTGTTTGGTCCCTCCCACTAACTTCCGTCCATATGCTTCGTTACCTGTAATATAGACGGGGGTATTTTCGTCTTTCCACCTCCATATCATCGATTACCGCCATATTGAATGATATACACAGTTAATGACCCTTCACTCTACCTACTAAACCCACTTTGTTGATCGAAAATCCTAATCGTTCATTGAAATCTTGCATTTGATCATCAACCGCAATCGTAAGTTTGAATCCACGAGTATGCTCTAGATGTGGGAAATCAGGCCAAGAAATCAGTGTTTTGATGCAATCCGAATTTACGGTAACGTACTCTGTTTCTTACATATTTCTTTGAAACAAAAAAAAAATCTTTTACAATCCATATAAAGTAATGTTTTTTGGTTTGGTTCATGATTTTTACAGAAGGATATCCCACGATGTTCACTATTGAGCTCCATCATGGAGGGAGGTTCACAAAATTCCCAGGGATAAGCTACATTGAAGGAAAATTAGACCACATTGACTTGGTAGACATAGATGAGTTCTCTGTGCATGAGTTGGATGAGGTGATGTTGAAGCTTGGTTATGAGGTACCACCAGTCATTTACTACCACTATCAATTGCCAAATGGAGATTTGGAGTTTGGTCTTAGAGCTCTAGGGAATGATATTGATGTACTTAGTCTTGCACAGTACATTGAACATCATAAGATCATCAAGGTATACACTGAGCATAATTAAACTAAGTTACTTACATACTTTATGTCTCCAAGAGTTAAACCTAGGGTCATAATTGAGGAAATGGCAGATGATGTGCCCACTGCAACTGTTGGTGATCAAGATGTCTCAAATCTTGAATTATGTTTAGTAAGATATAAGACACCCGAATACAATTCAAATAGGAGATTGAGGTTAGTTGAAGGGAGTCAATCATGTAGTAAGAAATTGTGTTTCAACTTGTAACACACTGCAACGGTTGGTGATCAAGATACACATGTTGAAATTGGTAATGAAGGTGCAAATATTCGTGAGCAAGGTGCAACTGTTGGTGATCAAGATGCACATGTTGAAATTGGTAATGAAGGTGCAAATATTAGTGAGCAAGGTGAAAGTGTTGGTGGTCAAGATGCACATGTTGAAATTGGTAATGAAGGTGCAAATATTAGTGATCAAGGTGCATCTGTTGGTGATCAAGATACAGAAGTTCATGATCAAGGTGCAAATCTTGGTGACCAAGAAGTAAATACAAGAGAGTTTGATATCTTTGATGACCAACCATTTCAATTTGAAGAATTTGATCCTTTCTTTGATCAATATACTTTTAATGATGGTAATGATCAGAGTATGGGAGTTGGTGCAGAACTTGGCACAGGACTAGGTGAAGTTCAATTTGAAAGTGAGGGAGTTTGTGAAGGACTTGGTAAAGGAGGTAGTGAAGGGAGTGAGGAAGACAGTGACTTTCATGAAGATGAAGAAAACCATGTAAGTGATATTGAGGTGGACATGAGTGATTTCTATATGAATGTTGATCTAGATGTTGAATATGTTGACAGAGGAAAAGGTGTTGAGACTGAAAATGAAGTTATTGATACAGAAGATGTTGAAGATGTTGAAGTAATTGATAATGATGAATGCGACTCATTAGGTGAAGATAGTGATGATGAAAGAAGGAAAGCAATATTAAAACAGATGGTGAAGGAGAATAAGTGCTCTCTTGGTGAAGTCCATACAGTTACTTTTCAAGTGGGTCAAAAGTATAAAAATAAAAAGGAAATTAAGGACAAAGTCAACAAACTTGCCATTGAGACTAGAAGGAATCTTGGCTTCAAGAAAAACGACAAAACAAGGCTTAGGGTTGTGTGTAAAGGTAATGTACCTAATATAAATGCAAGTGGGGTGGTAAGGGCAATAAATTAAATTGTTCTTGGTCAATGCAGACTTCACAGTCAAAAGATAGTGATTATTGGTATGTGAAAACTTTACTGGACAAACATACTTATGTTCAAACTAGAAAACTTAGGGCTTGCACTGCGAAGTATATATCTGCAGAAATCTTAGACATGGTTGAGTCTAACCCTACAGTACCCCTTCGAAGCATTCAAGACCAAGTTTAGAAGGGGCTTCAAGTTGGTGTGTCCATACACAAAGTACAGAGGGCAAAAGCAACATCTATAAAGCAAGTGAATGGTAACTACACAAAGCAATACGAGGTGTTAAGAGATTATCTTATGGAACTACAAGCAACTAATGTGGGTACAACTGTGAAGCTTGAGGTTGTTAATGAGCCTAACAGTGCTAGAGAAACAAGACAGATTAAAAGGGTGTATATTTGCTTAGGGGCATTAAAGAAAGGGTTTAAAGCAGGATTAAGAGATATTCTGGGACTAGATGGTGCTTTTATGAAAGGACCATTTCCAGGCCAAGTACTCACAGCAGTTGGATTGGATTCAAACAACGACATATACCCACTTGCATATGCCATTGTTGAGATTGAAAATATGAGTAGTTGGAAATGGTTTCTAGAATGCTTGGGAGATGACTTAGAGTTGTACTCAAATTCTAACTTTACTTTCATGAGTGATAGACAAAACGTACTATTTTCTTCTTTTTGTATTACTAATAGTTTATTTGTATATGACTGTTGCAATGATTATGTGGGATAATCCTTTACAGGGACTCTTACCTGCTATTGCACAACTATACCCACAGGCTGAGCATCGATTCTGTCTAAGACATATTTATGAGAGCATGAGGACAAAATGGAAAACAAAAGAGTATAAAGATCACTTATGGCAGTGTGCAATAGCAACCACAGTACCAGAATTTGAACACTACATGAATGAACTTAACAAGTTTGATAAGGATGCTTTTGAGTGGTTGAAGAAAACCCCCCTCACCATTGGGCTAGAAGCCACTTTTCAGGTTATATTCCCTAACTTAGGTGAAGCTTTACTAGTGCTCATTGTATATGATTTAGTTCATATAATTTTCTTGTTTAATACAGGCAGAGCAGGATCTGATATATTGCTCAACAATTTGTGTGAGGTTTTCAACAGTAAGCTTATTCATGGTAGGAATAAGCCCATCATAAGTTGTCTTGAGTACATCAGGCAGTACCTTATGAAGAGGATCTGCAATGTGAAGAAAGTGATGTCTAAAGCTCCAGGTCCACTCACTCCAACAACATCAAAGTTACTTGAGAGAAATAGGGAAGCTTCAGTCCAATATAGAGCTAGATGGAATGGGACTGCAAAGTATGAAGTTTATGGTCCTTGGCATGACCAGCATGTGGTTGACATGGAAAATATGTCATGTACATGTAGAAGGTGGGAATTGAATGGGATTCCTTTCAGACATGCCATAACTACAATACATAAAATGGCTGATAGTGGAGACAAAGTTGGGGAGCTTTACACTTATGTCAACAAAGTGTATTGGCTTCAAACACGGAATGAAGCCAAAAAGTACCATGTGGCCAAAAAGTACCTGTCCATTTCAATTAACACCACCACCACATCATAATCAACCTGGGAGACCTAAGACCAAGAGAAAGAGAAGTGCAGATGAAAAATATGATAAACATATGGAAAATCCTGGTGCAGGTGAACCTGGAAAACTTACCAGAAAGTTTGTTAGTGTCAGGTTTGGGAAATGCAACAATAAGGGTCATAACTCAAGGACATGCAAGGGTCAAGGTGGGAATGCAAGAAGCAATGAAGGAGGGAATGCAGGAAGCAGTCAAGGAGGGAATGCATGATGCAGTCAAGGAGGGAATGGAGGTAGCAGTCAATGCAGGAATTAGTGTATTTTGTTTAAAAACTTATTTTTTGGTTTAGCACAACTTTTGTGTATTTGGATGTAATGGTTTAAAACTAGTTTGTTGTAATGGTTTTATTTTGGTCGTTTAGCCCTTTTGGTCATGAAACTAATTTAAACCTTTTGTCATTGTTGAAGAATGTTGTTTATGGTTTATACCAACTTTGTTGTCATGTTTATTGAACACATTTATGGTTATAACAACTTTTTTCTGAAACAACAAATAAACATTAACATTAGGTGATAACTGCAATACATTGTCATTACATCCTTGAAAAGGGTACAAATTTCTGAAGTTGTCCAAAATAACCCTAAACTGATATTACATTATCAAATACCAAAAACTACCACATTCCCTTGTTACAATTTCATAAGACAAAAAACACCCAAAATTTCATGTAACTACAGGGGTTCCTAATTCCTTATTACAAAATGAAAAGCACCCAAACCACCACAAATAGTAACCAACTTGCAAACAAACACATCTTCAATCTTGCCACTTGATAGTTTGCATTGTCAATATTCCTCAATAATCCGGGTATTATCAACATAGATCTTGCACACATTGGAGGATCAATCCATCCTAAGAATCTGCATCGGAACCCTTCACGTAAAAAAATAAACCCTAAACATGAGGGTGATTTTCCAAAATAAGGGTAAAATAGCAAAATCGAACACTTACCTTTTGAGGGTAGGAAAGAAACCTCCGACCAGGGTTTGCTGATGTCTAGGAGGTGCGAACCACCACGTCCCTACCACAGAAACACATCACCATTTTAATTTTTGATCTCTAAGAAATTGTGAACACAGAGTAGGAAAAGTATGAAGCTCGTGAAGTTGAAGATGGAAGAGTGATGTAGCTCTGCTTTTATTTTGAATAAGGTTGCAAAAAAGGTCCCTATAAGTGGAAAGACGAAAATACCCCCGTCTTTATTGCAGGTAACGGAGCATATGGACGAAAGTTAGTGGGAGGGACCAAAAACAATGGAAAAATCCAATTTTGGACCAGTGGTGCATCAAAGTATCGTTTTGGACCAAAGTCGCATAATTTTGCCAAACACAGGGACCATTTTTGCAATTTTGTCATTTAAAGATATATTTATTTTCAACTTGTCATTTATTTCATTTTCCATTTCCAATATATTATTAATTTAGTTTCCAAAAATTAAACATACCATAATGATATTAATTTCAAATTTTAAATTTTAAATTTTAAATTTCAATTTCAATTTTAAATAAATTTATAGTTTAAACCTTTGTGTTTAACCTTTTGTTATAATTAATCTGTTTAGTATACGGGTCTAATCACTAAACACATAATTTTAATTTATTTATTTTTTGCTTGTTTTTTTTCTCATAATTTTTATTTATTTCAAATTTCAAATTCAAATAAACTTCTCATTTAATCGTTCCTATTTAACATTTTATTAGACAAAATTGCAAAAATGGTCCCTGTGGTATGCAAAATTTTGGGGTTTTAGTCCAAACAGTGACTTTTTTGGTTTCGTAGTCCTTTTGGAATGGTTTGTATGTGAAAATGGTCCCTCCGAAAATTGAAATGACTATAATACCCTTGGGGTATTTATTTTTCATTTTTCTTTCATTATTCTTAAAATTTAATATTTATTTATTTATTTTAGCAATTAAAAAAATAAAAAAGGGTCTCTCTCTCTCTCTCTCTCTAGAAAACCTGTTGAATTCTTTTCCTCCTGCTCCACTGTGGTTTACTCAAAAAGCATTTGTCTTCGTCTCTTTCTTTTGAACCCATCCACCACAACTCCACCTTATATCCCTGCCATTAAAATCCGTCAAGCAAGCTTCAAAACACCACCATCTACTGCCTTCCTCCGGTTTTGGGAGCTTGCCACCAAAACCCATCAAGAACCGTCGCTGCCTCCATCAATAACCACCACCGGTGACTTTGATCACCGTGAATCACCACCAAACAACATCAAACCTTATCCCATCTCCTACTACCTCCCTCTCGACGACCTGCTGCCCAGAAAACGAAAAAGATAGCGAGGCAACCAAGGCCTGCCACCCACGACCATCCACCGCTACTTCTTCCCTCCGTCGTACCCATCTCAGTTTGCCTCCATCCTCATCGATCTCGTAAGAACAGGAAGTGGAAGCAGCGAAGCTGCCATCACCGGCCACTGTCGCTGCTACTGTAGATCTCCGACACCACCATATCCTTATACGATCTAGGTGGGTAAACTGGGAACTCACCGAATCTGCAACATGAACAAGTCTTGAATTCTGATCGTGGTGTTGGTAGTTGATTTTGGTGACTGGAAGGAGAGATGGTGGTGAGGAGTTAGGGTTTGAAAAAGATGATGGTGGTGAGGAGTTGTGCCAGTCGACATACACATCAGGTTCAAGAAGGGTTCGAATTTGTTTACATAAACATGCCCCTGTTCTTAATTTAACTTTCTTACATCTTAACCTGATGCAAATTGTATACTCCTGCCTCGTATGTCCTTGAACACAAATTTGATGTTGTGAGTTGTTATTGGAAACTGATTTCATCCGGGTTTATTTATATGATCGAGTTCTCGATCTGGGCAATTGTTCTTGGAAATTGAATTCATCTGGGTTTTTTTCTGGGTTTGATATTTCGGTCCAGAGTTTAGCAATTTAGATTATATTAGTTTTTTGTGATGGATTTGATGTACCAGGTTGCAGTTAAAGCTTAAATTCATCTTGGTTTGTTATCTGGTCGATTTCTAGATGGTTTGGGTTCATCCAGGTTTTTAGTTTCTTTTCGGTTTATAATCATGAATTCAGAGGTCTGTGATAGCATTTGAAATAAAGTGAAAACAAATTCATCTGGTTTTTTCATCAGATTAATCATTTATTATGTGTGTTTATTGAAGTTGTGAATCATTTAAGTTTTTATGATCAAGAAAAAATTGAACTCATTCGAGGGTTTTTAGTTCCTGTAGTTAGCCACTTGAAGAAGAAGAAGAAGAAGAAGAAGAAGAAGAGAGAGAGAGAGAGAGAGAGAGAGAGAGAGAGAGAAGTGGGCCCTCTTATTTTTTTAATAATTAAAATGAATAAATAATTATTAAATTAGAAAAAAATGAATTTAAAAATGGAAAATAAATACCCCAAGGGTATTACAGTCATTTCACTATTCACAGGGACAAAAAACGCAATGAAACTAGCTAAAAAGGACCACCAATCCAAAAAAGTCGTGGTTTCGACTAAAACCCCAAAAAAATGCATACCACAGGGACCATTTTTGCAGTTTTGTCATTTTATTATTAACTAGTTAGTTAATAATAAAACATGGGGAAAATGACTTAGGATGATAACTACCTCTTATCCGTGTTCACATATTGACAACTTTTTTTTATTTTGTACATAAGAAAACAACTAACTTGTTTTAACTATTTAAATTACATAAATATTACCGGTTAATACCTGTTTTAACCGGTAACTCAAAGAGAAAATGACTTAGGAGGGTAACTACCTCTTATCTATGTTTACATATTGGCAACTTCTTCTTTTTGTACATAAGAAAGCAACTAAATTGTTTTAACCGTGTAACATCCCAAAAATCATGACCAAAAATTTCGTTTTTAATTTAATACTAAAACCATAATTTTCAAACCATTAATTTAATACTCCGACATCGGGCCCCGCCCGACATTAGGCCCCGCCTGGCATCGAGCCCCACTCGATATACAAATCTGTCTCTCTTAGGCCCCGCCCGATAAACACATACAATCATAAAACATGCTAACACATAAAGAAACATACTCTACTGTATCCATGTCCTAAGAAACATACTCTGCTAATAATGAGATACGGAACCTCGTCCGTACTCAGCTAGTGATGAGATACGGGACCTCGCCTACACTCACCTCCCTGTCAGGCACATACGAGTATCACACAGATAACAAGTATAATCTAACATGCAAACATTTCTTAGGCACCCGCCCGACATCGGACCTTGGTCCGGAATAACATACTAGCATACAATGCCTAGGGCTAACCCTCGGGTCTTCCTACTCATAGACTACATGGGCTGACATTGTGGCCTTAGACCCATTCACACAGTGATGAGACTCATATTGCACTGCTGAAGCCCTGGCTGGAACTAGCTGAGTACGGACGAAGTTCCATATTTCATTATTAGCAGAGTATGTTTCTTAAGACAGAGATACAATAGAGTATGTTTCTTTATGTGTTAGCATGATATATGATTGTATGTGTTTAGTGGGCGGGGCCCAGAGACAGGCAGGGCCTAAGAGAGACAAATTTGTATACCGAGCGGGGCTCGATGCCAGGCGGGGCCTGATGCCGGAGAATTAAATTAATGGTTTGACAATTATGGTTTTAGTATTAAATTAAAAACGAAATTTTTGGTCATGATTTTTGGGATGTTACACAGTTAAAACAAGTTAGTTGCTTTCTTATGTACAAAAAAGAAGAAATTGTCAATATGTGAGCACGTATAAGAGATAGTTACCCTTCTAAGTTATTTTCCCTTTGAGTTACCGGTTAAAACAAATATTAGCCGGTAATATTGATGTAATTTAAACAGTTAAAACAAGTTAGTTGTTTTATTATGTACAAAAAAATTATTAATATATGAACACGTATAAGAGATAGCTATCCTCTAAATCATTTTCCCTGAAACATGATTACATATATATTCACTAAGCAAAAGCATTGTGAGGCCAGCATATACGAATAAAACCAAGATTCCGACTCATCATTTGATCCAAATGTGATATTTTTGACCAACCCAAATCCAAACCTAATAAATGGTATTTTTAAAAGGCCGGGTTCAATCCAGCCCCCAAATGGCACCATAAAAACAGAGGGCAAATAGAGTATTACTTCATCGTCTTCTTACACACGAACTCTCACAAAATCGATACCATGGAATCGGCTTTTGGTTTCCGGCTGATTCCAACCACCCACTCTTCGTTTCTTCCACACCACCTCCCCATTAAGCTCAGATTACCGGTGATTCTTCTAATCTTTTCGATTATTATGTTTGTTCGTATATACATATATGCTTATAGCTTATGTGTTTTACAGAGCTTACAACGTTCGAGCTTCGTTGAGCAACAACGTAATCGAAAGAACGTGATTACAAGTTCTTATGGCTCCGAAGAAAACGGGCCGCCTGATGGATTCCAGTTCACACCAACCAAGATTTTTATGGAAGAGGTAACTTTTTTGTATCCAATATGCAACCCTATCGGTATTTTTTGATTTTCACCGCTTCTTTTTGGTATAATCTTGTCGAATTGGGGGCTACTCGTAAAATTATCCAATTGGGGTTTCTGGGTTTTGATTTTTGGAAATTCTTGAGTTGTAATCATGGGGTTTATACGATTACAGGCAATCGGAGCTGAATATGGAGAAGGTTTTGAGACATTCAGACCAGATGGACCATTAAAAGTTGATGTTGTAAGCACTACACTGTCTCTTAGCCTTCACTAGTAATTCAAAATGAAACCTATTTCTTGTGAAATGAAAATTTGATGCTCATTAGACTTTGATTCAGATAGCTAGTGTTTAAGAAGATGATGGGTTTTTTGGTTGCAGGATTTTTTAAATGATCGACTACAAGAAGGTTTTCTGAAACGAATTCGATATGCTATGAAGCCTGATGAAGCTTATGGACTTATTTTCTCATGGGACAATGTGGTGGTAAGTTTGCGAATCTATGATTTATGTTTGCAAGGTTTTCTGGAGTCTGTTAACGATGACATGGTACATGTTTCATTGAACGACACTTACTAAACATATATGCAACTATTTGTTGTGTTTTTGAACTTGATTCCCAGTTTCAAGTCTCAACTTCCGATCAAAAAATAAAAACCGAGTTGAATGCTTTATATCTATACAAATGACAACTTATTGTTTATTGCTTTAGTCAAGTGGTTTTAGCCAACTTCTGAAATGCATTTGTTTATGGTGACCAGGCTGGTACTCAAGCATTGAAATTGAGCGCTTGGAAACAACTTGCACACGAAGAAGGTATGTAGAAATGATTTTTTAATTGCGTGTGGTGATAATTGTGTTATTTAGAGACCTTAATCCTGCACCTTTTTGGTTTGTTTTTTTAGGGTAACATATGCTCACTTTTATGTTATTAATGTAGGAAAAGAGATCCCTGATGATGTACATAGGCTTTTGCTTCATGGTGCTCCTGATCATGTTTTACATAAGGTTTAATCCCTTCTTGTATATAAAACATAAATCGATTTCGATTTTGTTATATTTCCTGGATTTTATTTTGCCATTTGCTGTACTTGCTCCTAAAACTGTCTTAACTCTTAATCGTAGGTGTTGCTGTGGGGGGATGAAGCATGTGAGTTAGAAAGATTAAAGTTGAAGCTTTCACAGTTGTATAGCAACAATCTCCTCAAGGTCGGCTCTTTTCTTTAGTCATTAAGTGTCTTTCATATGAATGAATGAATGGCTCAAAATCATGTTTTGTGGTTCTTGATCAGCTTTCAGAACCATTGGAAGGCCTGAAAGAGTGGTTGGATGCAGTATCAACCGCCCGGATCCCTTGTGCTGTTGTTTCTAGTCTTGATAGGCGAGTCATGGTTGAAATATTGGAAAATATGGGGCTCATGACATATTTCCAGGTACATATATATATTTTACACTTTTGTGAGCATGTCTTTTTAAATCTTGGCTGACTCACCAAATATTTCGGTGTTTATACTTTATACTATAGGCAATAGTAACGGAAGAAGATGGCATGGATTCCATGGCTCACAGATTACTTTCTGCTGCAGTTAAAGTAATTAGTTTTCTTTGATAAAAGTAATAAATATAAAAACATTTTTGATTATTTCAAAATGGTGATTTTTTTTAACTGATTTTGTAGTTGGATCGAAAGCCATCGAAATGTGTGGTATTTGAAGATGATCCACGGGGTATAACTGCAGCTCACAACTGCACGATGATGGCGGTTGGGCTTATTGGTGCACATCCAGCGTACGATCTGGTGCAAGCTGACCTGGCGGTTGGTAGTTTTAATGAATTGTCGGTGATTAACCTGAGGAGACTTTTTGCGCATACAGGGTCAACTTTCATGGAACTACAAAAGCAAGTCGTAGAGAAAACACCTCCAAGAAGGAGACTTACAATCGACACCATCTACTGATCGAGATTATTCCCATAAATTCTTGTTGTAAATTTTTGTAAATTAACAAAAAACAAATCTTTATTAAATAGACATATATATGCCAAAGTCCCAAAGTCCAAACCACAGTTTATTTAGAAAACATAAAGGAGATATTTTAAATTAGTAATTAGTAATTACTCTCTACCTCTAACCACCATATTGGAGGCTTTTTCGTTCTTCATAATGGCATGAAACAGTGAAGCTCGATCTTCTTCCACTATTTCTCTAAGCAACTCGTCCTCAATCTTGGGTGCTGACCAATGAGAAGGATCTTCCACCAGTTCCTCACTAAATATCATACTCGACACCCATTCTTTCCATGTAGTCCTGCTGTGTTTCTCCTCTTCTAAAGTCCCCGTTGCAAGCAACTGGTAGACATAAACCACTTTGTCTTGTCCAGGGCGGAAAGCACGAGCAATGGCTTGTTTGCTTTTAGAAGGATTCCATTCTGAATCCAATAAGATGACTCGTGAAGCTGCTGTTAGACTAATTCCTTCAGCACATGCATTGATGGAAGCCAACATGACTTTTGAAGGACCTCCAGGCTCTTCGAATTTATCCATCACTCTTCCTCTTTCAAATAGCTCCAGCTCTCCTTTAAGGACTAGAACCTCAACGCCTTGTTTCCACCCATAAAATCGTTCGAATGTTTCTATAAATAGATTCATTGGAGCAATATTGTGGCAAAATATCAGGACCTTTTCTTTTCTGAGTAGACAACGAGGGACTAAATTCATCACAAATCTGACTTTGGACCCGAGTTTGAGGTCAAATTTGAGTCCGTTGAGGGCTTCTAATTCTGCTGGTTCAAAATACTGACTTGCACATGCTGTGGTTTGTATCAACCACGGATGTATGGACCCGAGTGTGATTAAAAGTTCAAGCTCTAAAGGAAAGCCTTTGTACACTGGTCTCCTGTCTTGAAGCTTTTGCAAGATTTCTTGTTGAATGGTGGTGGACTTCATCATTAAAGTGTAACATTGCAGACCAGGAAGATTTTCAGCACTTCCACCTTCGTAATTGTCGATGAACTTGCTCGTCAAGCTTCTTAGAATGTTCAACCCTTGTTGTCTGTCCTTTTGAACGTTTGAGTTGATTTGTTCTGCTATTTTAATAACAAACAATTTTCTTGCTCTGTTTTCGAGTGAAAATTTCGAAAGAACACCTTTCTTTCTACTCTTGAATTTGGGGTCTAGTTTTTTCAAGACCTCGTTGACGAAACGCGGTCTGGCTAATGTCAACGTGTTGAAGTATTCACCAAAGTTGTTCTGGAAAAGAGTACCGGATAGAAGGACACGTAACGGGGTGTCGACTTTCATCAAGGCTTTCCTTAGTCTTGACTTTGTGCTTCTTGGGTTATGGCCTTCATCGAGAATTAAAATCCCAGGACATTGGCGAAGGACTTTGGCCATGTATTGGCGATGAGCATAGTTTGAATCTTCACGTGTAAGTGTTAGAAAGGAAGTGTAGCCCATTAAGAGGACGCTTGGAGTTGTGAGCCATTTTTGTATTTTCTCTAAACAGTCTAACACATGCATCACGTCTTGGTTTCGGGGAAGGCCGGGAGCCAGTTTCAGTTTGTTTTTTAAAACTTGTTCTCTGTATGTCTGACCACCGTGGATTTGGTACACCGGAATCGGAATCTCCCATTTAATGATTTCTTTGTACCACGTGTATAAAGTTGTTTTTGGAGCCAGAACCAAAGGGCGGGACCCGGGAAACAGCTTCAAGTAGCTAACAAGAAACGATATTATAAGCAATGTCTTCCCGGCTCCTGGAGTGTGGGAAATGACACAGCCGCCTCTTCTCTTGCTGGCTGCTTCCATTTCTGAAGGTATGATATCGCCAGCTAGATTTCTCCACAGAAACTCGAACGCTCTTTTTTGATGAAACCGTAGTTTGTCTCTAAGGTTGGGAATCAGGGCCCACACATTTTCGTTCTGATCTGATACAGACATGTTGGATGAAGCAGGACGACATGCAATTTCAAGGCGTGTGTCTGCATCTTGTGTGTTTTGCTCTGAATCATCTTCTTCTGTTCGGGTTTCTTTGCTAGGTGTCCAGACTACACCTGGTAACTGTAAATTCATACAAGAAACACAATTAATATTGAAAATGTTTATATGTTAACAACTTACAACCAGGGATTCACAAGTTTAACTTACAAAGGAGGGTGAGACGTCTTTTATTTCAGATCTAACATGACCACATAATCTACAGATAATCCCAAACTGTTCATTGAGTCTGTAATCATGTCGACATTTAGGCTCCTGGCTCTTAGATTTTTGCATTTCATTTAAACCCTGAAAGTTTAACTGGAATATTAGTATATCACATAGAAAAAAGGTATATACACATAACACACCTCTGTTTCTTCCATAAGATATGTTGTGGCGAGTGCTAATTCCATCTCCTTCCACAACATTTCAAGTTCCTTTTCTTCTGTCATCTCTTCTTCTTCCTCTTCTTCTTCTTCTTCTTTCAAAGGTACTTGATTATTCTCCCTTAGTTCCAAGGATTTGCCCAACTGAAACTGTTTCCACTGGTCAATCACAGCTGGTTGTTCTATGTTGATGGATTTATCTATATTCCTCATGCATCTGCTCATTAGTTCTCTATAAACACTAGCACAAACAGATTTCCTAAAAGAAGTCCTTGAATCATAGATACTCTCCTTTCCAGAAGAGCCTCGCTTTTTACGACCTCGTTTATTAACTATATTCCCCTTCCACAATCCACCTCCTAAACTATCATAGTCCATTTGGGGAGCTTTGTATTTCTTTCTATGAATTTTGGAAGAACCTTGCATGCTAAAGTATTTAGCCCATATGTCACTAATATTAATATCACCTCCTTCATCATCAGAAGCTCCAGGCTTATAAGAATCAGCATATACGTAAGGCCTTGATGAGTGAGATTGAGAAGCCATAGAATTAGAGTGTTTGTGGTTTTGTTTGTGTTCTCCTGGATCTTGTTTGTAAGGAACTTCTGTTCTCACCTCCTTTGACTTGCTAGTATCATTCTGCCTTCCAAGATAACCCTCTTGTTTATATACTTTCCTGAAATATTCCAATTTATTTTCATCTGTGAACGAATGATCATCTTGGATGGAGAATGCCACTGGGACTTGCTCGTATTTTGAACTGTTTGGTCTGTATAATCCAACACGAGACAAATCAACTTCTGCTTCTGACACGTCATCATCACCTAAATAGCGATCAGGCTGGACATTTCTACGCTTTGACCTGCGTAAGCCCATGAGGTCAAAGTAGGATGATGAAGCAAATTCATCCACACCACAAATAGCTTTCTTTTCCTCTTGGGGTTTTATAAAGGGGACAAGGAAAGGAATTGAATTTCCATTTTCTAGTTTGAAGTTAACAGCAGTTGAATGATTTTCAGAATTTGGGAAACTTTTCTCACTATCACCATCCCAAATTTGATACACTATCTGGTTGTCGACTGATCTCACATCAAAAACAAGCTGCTTGAAGACAGACGCAACAATTAACCATGAGATATCTGACGAGAATTTTCCTGTAAATAGTTTAAATATTCGACGTGAATTGCAGTCTTCAGAAAGATGCCAACGATAATGGTTACTTTCACAAGGCTTCCCTTCAAGCTTTTGAAGAATGGACATCTGATCAATATTTAGCATTTTAGTCTCTTTATGAACCGCTTTCTTGATCAACCCAACAGGACCTTGCTTCATGTAGATGCTCACATGGAATTCACAGACGCATTTATCTTCCTCATGAGGCTTCCTTTCTACTGAGCTTACTCTAGCATCAATCCAGACCTGTAAAAGTATAAGTAAAAATTCATAGATGTGTGTGTGTGTGTTCTTAAAGAGAATAGTATGGTTTTGATTTGACTAGAAAGCAAGTTACAGGTTTTGGGTTCTCATTGCTTGACTCCTCCTCTGTTGATGGAATAGTAGAGAGCACACAAACATCTATTCCAGGTCTTAAAAAGCAAGTGCAATCAGCCAAATTTGCTTTTCTTGACCTTATTCGAAGGTCTGACATGGGAAGGGTTTCTTCAGTTGTCTCTCCTTCGTTTATGATTAACATGCTAACAACTCCATTTCTGATTCTTAAGCACTCCACAGACTTCCATGAACCACACCAGTAAGCTTCAAAAGCTGGTTGCATATAAGAAGAGACATTACCAACTTTTAAATAGAAAACACAGTTCAGTTCAAGACAAACGTAAATATGTAGATATTTATAAAAACATCCGTATCTTACGTAGTGAATCAAATTTATGTGTGTTTTGGTGTAAATTAGCATACTTCCTCTTCATGATTCCTTTTCACAAGCCCAAGCGAAACTTTGAGAATTTGTCTACCTGCAATTTATAATTGAATTAGCATCAGCTGATGAGATCTAGATTTTTAGGCATTATCCCATACAAAGACATTGTCATGTGTATAGCAGTTGGCTATACGTATAACAATTATAATTTACGTAAATATAACATAAAGGTAATAATTTTTTTTATTAATCACTCTGTCTGTAGTTGTAGCTCATAATTCGACCATTGAGCATCATTGTTTCCAGCAAAATAATGGTCAATTAGCAGTTTTGTTGCAGAAAAGGAGACATCATTCCGTGATTGAGATATAACTCTAGCAAAAAATCAAAATTTAATGAAAGGCAAACTTATATCACTATCTGAAGATCCATTTCACCATGAATACCATGACAGGTAATCATGTCTTTCTTTAGATAAATTTGCAATTGGCAGCATAACTTTGTACATCTATAAACTTATGCCTACCCTTGTGAACAAGGGGAGTAGGATTTACACGTCATAATTTATGCGATGCATACGTGGCAAGAATAAACAGAAGAAACAATTTGCATCATAGTCCCAGAGTTTGTAGTACTTTCCTAATGTAAAAGATTAAAAGACAAATGAAACAAGCCTTATATCCATCTTCTTTTTCTAATATTAATTATATAAGGGGAAGAGATTATTTCTTCTTTCCTACTCCAGTGCTCCTTTAAAAAGTGCGTTATCATTTTTTTGTCCTTGGTCAATTTGGGAAAAAAAGGAAAATTTTTACATTGCATGTTAGACTGATTCTAAGATGCAAAAAAGATATTCTTGTCTTTTAGAGTAAGAAGAAAAAGTGAAGTAGTTGTTGCTGTATTCACTTAAAAAAGAAAAAAGAATAAAACAAGTAAAACTTTTGCACAAGTATGTAACTTCCAACAAAAAGATATTATGTTTCATCAAACACAGAATGTATTTTTCTTTCCCTTTTCTCCTCTGGCATATGAAATCTGGATCTTTCTTCTTTTACTCGAAAGTAACACTTAACAACTACACACACAAAACTATTATCCATATTTTCCTTTAGGGAATATACTTACAAGGAAATGCATTAGTCAATAAAAACAAAACCACCAAAAACAAACTTCACCTAATCAATAAGAACAGAGAAACAAATCAGAAAATCAGATCATGCTAAGTTGGACAGTTATCAAACCGCTGATACGCATAATCAGAAAACTTACAGACTACACAATTGGTGCAAAAAGAAAGACAAGTCAATTGCTACGAAGTCTCTTCTATAAGTCCAACTATTTCCAAGAAAACACAAAGTTTGGGTTTAATTAAACATGAAAATCGGCAGTTTAAGATAGGTAGGTGTAACAATGCTGCTGGACAAACATCACAGTCCGGTGAAGCATCGAATGAACGAAGATGGATAAGAACGGATGTTAATTCCTTTTGGAAAACGACGTATAACAAAACTAATTCCTGGAAGAAAGGAAGCGATTGCTACTAATTCACGTCCACAACTCCAACAATCTTCCAGGAACCAAAAGATGAATCAAATTGAACTTAACAAGAAGCGTTAACAAAAGCAGTGCATGTACGACAGCGAATAGAAATCAATAGCTATTGCAATTGAAAAACTAACAGATGGCACATGTAGTATTGACAAACTAGTTCCTGCAGGAAACAAAAGCAATTGCTACGCTATCATTCAACAACTACACAGTCTTCCACTAAAACACACACAGTCCAGTCAGATCAAACCTGAAAACCGGCGTTTAAGATACGCAGGTGCGACGATGATGACGAACGAACAAAACATATAAGAATCAGTGGTGATTCCTATTGAGAAGCTGTTAGATACCACAATTAGTATTGTAAAAACAAATTCCTACTTGAAAATAAAGCAATTGCTACTAAATCACCTTAATAATTAACCGGTCAAACTCAAATTGTAGTATAATTAGAACTGGAAACCTACGCTTATGAATGCTGAAGTAGCATCAGAATCGGGCGAATCAGTGCACGGATGACGGAGAACGGGAATCGATACTTAACAGAGAATCACTGGGTGAGAGGAAAGAGAAAATTACAAAGAAATTTGTGCAACATTTTTATCTTTATTCTGATCAGTGAATCTCGAGGTTTGGAGTGTCTTGTCTACTTTTTCGCTCTCATATCTTCTGTGCATGAAACACACACATACACGGAGAGAGAGAGGGGGCACGAAAATCCAAGGAGAACGAGAGCGGAAAATCTTTGGGAAAGGAGCAGCGTGGCTAGTGCAGAAAGAGTGCTGTAAAAAGTAAAAAGCGTACAAGTAGGTGGGGCCTACTTACGGAGTAGTTGTGAGCAAATTGAACGGTTCAGATTTGTTGTTTGTTACTCGTGAGGTCATTAGAGAGATCCTTGACATTTAATACAAAATTTACAATTGGGTCTCTTAATTTGAAAATACCACCATTTCGTCATTGAAGTTTGTATCTCTTTAGGTTAAGAAATGTGGGTGCCTACTTCATGAAAAAAAAAACAACAACGTTATTTGATAGTAAGTATAATTTTCTTACGAGAGAACTAAAACAGGCAAAATATAAGTATATATACTCATAAGATTGGTTTTTGAAAAAATAATAAGGTTTCAGGTGCCTCTAGTTGTATAGCAAAACTGATCAGGCAAGCTAGACAGTGTGGTTGCTACGTACAACTTGGGTTGCCAAATAGAATAAGTTGTCTTTGTCACACAGTTGGACAAGCATAAGGGTTTAGTCGTGTTCATGATCAAACTCGTATTATATACAAATGTCCATTTTGTGCTATCTAATTTGCATTATGTCATAGTTTGAGTCCCTTACTCCCTTTTGTATTATGTTAATTCCTATTGCACTAAATGAAAATGCGACACTAAAATCATTGGGTAGACATTGTGCTTAGGATGCCCTGATAGTGGTTGTTGTGTGTGACTATTATGACTATTAGACTCTTTGGTTGTAGTAATTGTTATTTTAACTACAGCAATAAGCAAAAAAAATTGATAAGTTTGAGTTATTATTCTCTAACAAACTTGATTTTATCATATCTTCTGGGGCATTTGGATATGAGGTTTTAAATTAATTATTGTGTTTCTCGAAATCTTGATCAAAAACAAAAAAATATATTAAAGCCTAGATGTAAAGTTAATTTAACTTTTTATTAGTAAAAAAACATTTTTTTTGGTAAATGGCACAAAAAACATTTTTTTTATACAGAAATTCGATTTTGACACCGTGTTTTTTTTTATGTCAATTTTGACACTGTATTTTCCAATTTGTTACAATTCTGACCACTTGACCGGTTAACCAGGTTACATGCTGACGTGGCATGATGACGTGTCAGTTTTGATGACGTGACATGTTGACATGATATGCTGACGTGTCAAAATTGAATTTTTTTCTCACAAAAAACACTAAATTTTCATTTTTTTTTTGATTTTGACACTAAGTTTAATTTTTTCTTTCAACTTTGACGCTATGTTTTTTTTTTCCAAATTGAACATCATTTTTTTCCAATTTTGTTCAATGTTGACAATTTTCTATTTGAAACCGTATAAATGTTTTTTTTAATACATTTAAACCGTATAAATATGTTTTTTTTTTTCATTTAAAAACCATAGTTTTGTATAAATATATATTTTTTTACACTCAAACCATATTTTTATGTATAAATATGTATTAGTTATAGAAAAATTGTATTTTATATTAAATATGCAACTTTAAAATGTGTTTGGAGGTTTGGAGGCGTGTAGTCGATCAAAACTCGGATATCAAGTTTGCAACTCATCAAATTTTTACATCTTATTAGAAGCTTATGGTTAGTTTGATTCACATGATATAACTAATGCTTTGAATGTAAGAAAAAAAACACCTTGTATTTAAATCAAAATGTGGTTTTTAAACGAAAAAAATATGTTTATACGGTTTAAAATGTAATAAAAAAAATATATTTATACGGTTTCAAATGAAAAATAGACAAAATTGAACAAAATTTGATAAATGATGTTCGATTGGAACAAAAAAAAAACATAGTATCAAAATTGAAATAAAAAATTAAACTTAGTGTCAAAATCGAAAAAAAAAGTGAAAACTTAGTGTTTTTTGTGGAAAAAAAATCAATTTTGACACGTCAGCATATCATGTCAGCATGCCACGTCATCAAAACTGACACGTCATCATGTCACGTCAGCATGTAACCTGGTTAACCGGTCAAGTGGTCAGAATTATAACAAATTGGGAAACACAGTGTCAAAATTGACACAAAAAAACACGGTGTCAAAATCGAATTTCTGTGAAAAAATAGTGTTTTTGTGTCATTTACCTTTTTTTTTTTTTCCAATAATTCGTTACATGATTCTTAAACTCTAATTACTTTTCTTTTAAAATTGATTATTATTGCTTTAGATAACATTTAAACACATTTTGCTGACCTTGTCTTGTTTTAATTAACCAACATGTATACCTTATAAGTATGGTAGCAAGATAGTAAAAATGCTTATAAAATTGGGTGAGATTTCTCTAATAATGTTCATTTAAATCAATTTTTTAGGAAATCAATGACCGGTAATCTACAAGAAGCATAAGTACTAGACAAAAATGCACAAAAAAGTCTTATGGTATGTATTTTTTTAGAAAAAATGTCTAAACCATTCAATTTTTGGATTGGTTGTCATTTTCAGCAAGTTTGCATGTCTTTTTTGTCCATTTCCAAATTAAAAAGACTATTATAAGTATGGTAGCAAGATAGTAAAAATGCTTATGAAATCGGGTGAGATTTCTCTAATAATGTGCATTTAAATCAATTTTTTAAGAAATCAATAACCGATAATCTACAAGAAACATAAATACTAGATAAAAATGCATAAAAAAGTCTTATGGTATGTATTTTTAAAAAAAAATGTCTAAACCATTCAACTTTTGGATTGGTTGTCATTTTCAACAAGTTTGCATGCCTTTTTTTTATCTATTTCCAAATGAAAAAGACTATTATAAGTATGGTAGCAAGATAGAAAAAATGCTTATGAAATCGGGTAAGATTTCTCTAATAATGTGCATTTAAATCAAATTTTAAAGAAATCAATAACTGATAATCTACAAGAAACATAAATAGTAGATAAAAATGCACAAAAAAGTCTTATGGTATGTATTTTTTTAGAAAAAATGTCTAAACCATTCAACTTTTGGATTGGTTGTCATTTTCAACAAGTTTGCATGCCTTTTTTTATCCATTTCCAAATGAAAAAGACTATTATAAATATGGTAGCAAGATAGTAAAAATGCTTATAAAATCGGGTAAGATTTCTCTAATAATGTGCATTTAAATCAAATTTTTAGGAAATCAATAACCGATAATCTACAAGAAACATAAGTACTAGACAAAAATGCACAAAAAGTCTTATGGTATGTATTTTTTTAGAAAAAATGTCTAAACCATTCAACTTTTGGATTGGTTGTCATTTTCAGCAAGTTTGCATGCCTTTTTTTGTCCATTTCCAAATTAAAAAGACTATTATACATTTAATATATTATTTTTTTTTTATTTTTCTTTCTTTTTTAACTATTTTATCATAATAAATAAATAAATGGTCCACATATTCTCTCTCTCTCTCACACACACACACACACACTCTCTATCTCTCTCACACACACATACACACACAAGAAAACACACATGTACATACACACTTGAACTTCTTTTGAAGAACACCCACGTCATACTTTTTCTCTTTAAAGCAGGGCCAACTTTATTTGTAATCGAACAAATATAAAGCTTAGGGCCCCCACTTCTAAGGGCCCCATTTAACCCAAATAGATAATGTAAAATTTTAATTTTGTTATCCATATTGATGCACGCACGTAAGCCTCAAAAATATGTTCTTCTACAAGAATACAACCGACGATTCTTCTTCTTCTCCATTCCCGGAATCTAATTAACGATTTAGGTTTCTTCTACCCGATTCTTTCTCGATTCTTGAACACTTTGAACCACTGAAATACTGAAATACATTACGTTCTGTTCTTCTTCCTTCTTTATTCTTGGTTTCTCCACATTCCATAAGGACTATAATTGATAACTCCATTATTCAAACAATATGTGCAATTTTTTATCTATCCATTATCTGTCATCTGATTAGGGTTAATACTTAAAGCCGATTTAGGGTTAATACTTTTTAGTTTTTATTTTTTAGTTATCTAATTTTTGAGTCCATTGTTCACTGATTACAAATACAACAGATTACAGAATAATTCTGTTCTCAAATCCGTTTTCTCTATTTTCAGATTTATTTATTTACCGAAACAATATTTTTTCAGGTTTCCAGAATCCAAATTGGAGCTCTCAGTTATCTATTTATCTTCTATAGTTCTATTCTCAAATCTCAAAGCAGCAAGCTGCAAGTATAATCCTAATTCATATCTTATATAATAGTTGTCTTGGTGATTGTTCATTGTTATTATTAATCAAATACTTAATAATCATGTCAAAGAGAAAATATGAATCAGGGGCTTTAAAAAAGGAAAAAGGAAAATACAACAAGAAGGTTTTATAGAATCACAAATGCATATGTTGCCTATAGGATTATGTTAATTATTTATGTAACTGTTGTCTCTGCCGAAAGAAGTTTTTCTAAATTAAAATTGTTAAAAAATTATTTATGGTCTACTATGTCAGAAGAAAGATTAAATGGATTACCTATTTTATCAATTAATTATGAAATTGACTTATCATTTGAACATCCAAGCGACCACATAGGCTCAACTCCAAAACCTCATGCGAACGACTGAAGCGGGAATGAAGGGAAAAAACATTGCCTTTACTCCTGCTGCTACTCCAGTCTTGTCCATTGGTTAGGGAAATGGAAAAAAAGAGGAAATGTCCTCCAAAATAGAATTGAAAGGGAAATTCCTAAGATAGGTCATCAAGCAATGGACCCAAAGGAAAGGCAAGTTCTGACGCTTCCCTACTTCCGATCCCAAAGAGGCCACTTGCTTCTATTGCCATGACAAATAACATTTGTAACGGCCCAATTTTTCAGAAAATTTTTAAACTTTCAATTTCATAAACATTAACCAAAGGAGGTAAAAAAATCCCAATACATATCCATATTATGTTTTGAATTCAGAGTACAAAAGTTAAATGTGAAAACACTTGAGAATGCACGCCACGTCATCAAGCCGAGCCCTTGCCCTTATCAACAGAAGTACCTGAAACATTCAATAAAACTGTAAGCACAAGCTTAGCGAGCTTCCTAGTCATGCAACCATATAATCACGTAATGTCATGCTCATACATATACATACAAAGTTTTCCATGAACTCCCTTCATGGTCTTCAATGGAATGTCATGGGCTACCCCTATGGTCTTACATCCTCATGTCATGGGCTCTCCACATGGTCTTGCCAAGTGCCATGTGCGACATCCCCATTTTTACGACCAGAAAAGACCGATTTCGTTTATGCTTTTAAAATAAAATCAGAGTAATCTTTCAAAAAGTATTGCGGAATTTGTCCCCAAAACAAAATATGATAAAAATATTTATCAAAACTTTTCTTAAAGAAATGTATTTTAATTTCATTACAAAACTCGAGATGTCCACATCGATACATACCAAAAACATAAATTGTACAATATAGGTCTTACAACAGCTATTTACAACTACTGGCCTATAATCCAAAATCTCTCGTCATCGTCCAACTATGCTCTTGTTGCACTACTTGTATTACAGAAAGATGAGTGGGTCAGGCTTGGGAGCCTGGTGAGCATATAGGGTTTTCAACCCACAAATAATAAATTTATTAATTTCATCAACCAACAATAAATTTATTAATTTCATCAACCAACAATAACCCTGATTATCCATTCCCGTTATCCCCACTTTACATCCCTAAACACCTATACAAGGGACCTAGCCTAAGGATCATCATCTGGATGGACTTTACTGCTAAGGGGATTCCTCAACCATATGTAACAACCCGAAATATCAAGAGTAGAGTTGAAGGGCTAAAAGAGTAAATTGGGAAAGAGCGACTCGGCGAGTCCATGTGCGGACTCGGCGAGTAGAGTCGCGACTTGGTCGCGTGTTAAGTGGCCGACTCGGCGAGTCAGTGTAATGGACTCGACGAGTAGGCGTTGAGTGGAGAAAACCCTAATTCTCGGGGTTGAGCCCTATATAAAGAACATAACATCCATTCCCCCAGCCTCCTTACTCATCCTCAAGTCTAGAAACCCTAACCCTCGTGTGTGAGTGGATCAAGTGCATTTGGAAGCTTGGAGAAGCAATTGTTGAGGAAATCTTGAAGGGTAAGAGGCTTGGAGCAAGGGGCTTTGCTTGGATTCGAGTTTCATTGCAGTTGGGGCGTTCCTTTGAGGTAATATCTCGTTTTTGAGCTGCTATTTCTTATATGCATCATTTTGGGGGTGTTAGAGATCATATCCTTGGATGTATTGGAGTTTAGAGGTTAGATCTGAGGTTGCTACCTCAGATCTGGAATGGAGAAGGGTTGGAATGCATGAAAGTCCCTGTTTGTGAGTGGTTGATGGAGCTATTTTGTCCCAAACCCAAACCCTAGAGTGAAAATGCATAGATCTCTTTGGATCCACGTAAAGTTTGCCACTTTACGTGATGGATGAGTTGTAAGAGGCTAGATCTATGTTTTGGATCAATTGCATGGCCTGGAATGCTTCTGTATGGGTTCAGACCGGTGGTACTCGGTGAGTCACATGGGTGGACTCGACGAGTTGCTTGAAGATAAGCTGGAACTCGACGAGTTGGAAGAACAACTCGGCGAGTTGGATGAAGATGGCCTGGAACTCGGCGAGTTGTATGAACAACTCGGCGAGTAGGTTGAAGATAGCCTTAGACTCGGCGAGTCTGTTGTTGGACTCGGCGAGTCTTGTCGAAGAGTTCCAATATTTTCTGGTTGAGTCGAGAATCGGCGAGTCAAGGGATGACTCGGTGAGTTGTGTGCGAGTGGACTTAGAGTTGTGGGACTCGGCGAGTCTCGGGGTGACTCGGCGAGTTGAATCGCGAACTGGGGAAGTTCTGAGCATGGGGACTCGACGAGTCGACGGGTTGACTCGGCGAGCAGGGTCAACCAGGAGGGTTGACTTTAACTGAGGACTTTGACTTTGACCAAGAGTTGACTGTTGACTTTTAGGGCTTGGTCAGCGATGTGGCCTTTGGGCCAAGAGAGGGGTAAAATAGTCTTTTACCCTTAAGAGGGTGCCATGAGAGGGTTTATTCTAGTCTTGAGAGTTATATTCATGAGAGTATATGTCTTACGTGTTAGGCGGTGGCGAGTTCGAGATTCAAGTGTGGGGATATCTGCTTTCTGCTTGCCAGGTGAGTCTTCTCACTATACTTTACCTTGAGTAGGTAATCAGAGTTATGAGTCAGAGTATGTGTATGTTATGTGTATGCTATGTGTTGTACTGCATGATGTCTATGTGATTTATGTTGTGCATGTTTATAGAGATGGAACCGTAAGGTTCCCAGAGTTAGAACCTGAGGGTTCACAGAGTTTGGGTGTACGGACCCACAGAGTTATAGCCTCGAGTGGCTAGTATATGTATGTGTGGTATTTTGGGGAACTCACTAAGCTTCGTGCTTACAGTGTTTTGTGTTATGTGTTTCAGGTTTCTCTCAGGATCACGGGGCGGCACCGGCTCGATTGTACACACCAGAGAAAGAGTCATGTTTTGAGGATCCTGGTTTATTATGCAAGTGAAAATGGAATTATGTTTTGTAATACGATTATGAATGAGATTTTAAGTAAAGTGTTTTTAAGAATTAAACGATTATTTTTAAATGAAAAAAAAATTGTTTGAAATTTTCGATCTTACACCATATATGTTCATAAGGAAACCATGAGGGGGATGGAGTACACCGGTGAACACATCCTTCAAAAACACCTACATGTTGCAAGATTTATATGCGAGATGTAATGGCACGTCATCGTGGATCGGTTGACCAAGAGTGCTCATTTTATCCCGATCCAAGAGAGCATATCGGCCGAGATTTATGTGCGAGAGGTAATGGCACTTCATGGAGTGTCTGTCTCGGTGGTGTCAGATCGAGATGTCCGTTTCACTTCCCGATTCTGGAAGTGGTTCCACGACGAGATGGGTACTCGTCTCCAATTCAGCACCGCTTTCCACCCTCAGACAGACAGACAGAGTGAGAGGACGATTCAGACTCTCAAGGACATGCTTCGTGCATGTGTTTTGAATTTTGGTGGCAGTTGGGATACGTATCTTCCGTTAGCGGAATTTTTGTATAACAACAGCTATCACGCCAGTATAGACCGACCTCCCTTCGAGATGCTCTACGGGAGGAAGTGTAGGACCCCAATCTGTTAGGGTGAGGTCGATCAGAGGGTCATGGGGAGTACTGAGGTAGTACTCAAGACTTCAGAGCAGATCCAACAAGTCCGGAGTAAGCTCCAGACTGCACAGAGTCGACAGAAAAGCTATGTCAACAAGCGGCGATCAGACTTGGAGTTTTAGGTGAGCGACATGGTCGTCCTAAAGGTGTCACCTTGGAAAGGTGTTATCCGGTTTCAGAAGCAGAGTAAGTTGGGCCCCAGGTGTATCGTCCCTTTCAGGGTCATAGCCCGGGTGGGCAAGGTGGCATACCGATTGGATCTTCCAGAAGAGCTCAGCCAGATCCACAACACTTTCTATGTTTCCCAGTTACATAAGTGTTTAGTGGACGACTCAGTGGTTGTGCCTCTAGAGGACATTCAGGTTGATGACAACCTGAATTACATCGAGAGACCAGTAGCTATTCTCGATAAGAAGGAGAAGGAGCTGAGGAACAAGAGTGTTGAGCTAGTAAGGTGTAGTGGCAGAACCACAAGGGTTCAGAATGGACTTGGGAGCCCAAGGAGGAGACGAGGGAGCATTACCTAGAGTTGTTTCTGTTAGGTTTTGAGCACTATAACACTTCCTAAGTGCACATGCAACCCTAAATGTGTTGGATCTATGTCTTCTCTAATTATACATGCATTTTCCTTTTCCAAAGCATTCACCCTCGCTAGCATACAATTGAATCTATATATAATCAAAACATAGTTAGGATGCTTACCTCTTGAGTAGGGTAAAGTTCTTGACTTTTGGAAACTTAAGCACCTCAAGTGTGGTACCTCTAATGGTTCACAAACACCAATATGCAAGAGGAGGTTCTAAGAGATTAAGTTACTTGTCTCTATAGTTGGTGCAACCGATTTTGGTACATAGATGGGGCTATTTATAGTTGTGGCTGTTGGATTAGGTGTCTAAGCCCATAACTATTTTAGGTATGTACTTGATCCGATTATGAGCATGGTCCTTTTGGGTTGCCTTCACCATAACAACTGATAGGATGAATTAAGGAGAAAGAGGTTTAATTATGATTTATTAATATATTATAAGAATAATATAATAAAGGAGAAATCATATTGTTTAATTAATATTAATCAAGAATTAGTTTTGTGATTAAAAGAGATTAATTAAATAAAGGGGACTGATATTACAATTATATGATAGTTGCAAATTGGGCTATGGATTCCTAATGGAAAGGGCATTGGACGAAATATATGGGAAGCCCATATGAGTTTCGTCCAAAGGCTTTCTAGAAGGACTCCATGGGTTGCTTAAGGCCTAAACAGCTGGATTAGGGTTTCCAAGTTGAAAACCCTAATAACCCCAACTATATAAAGATCCCTAAGGCTCCCAAAAACGTGGCTAACACTTCCAAGAGAACCCTAGACGATTTTAGTGCCTCCTCCTCCCTCTCCTAAGTCGTCTTGTTGCTAGTGGTGTTTCTGACTCCATTAGAGGTGCAACATTTGAGGCACTAAGCTTTCAGTAGTCAAGATCAAGGAGGTTTGTGATTGTTATTGCTACATAACAATCAAGGTAATGATTCTAACCCTAATCATATGTCAATTTCAGTTTTGTATGCTAGTCAATTAGGGTTTATTGATTGTGTATTCAATGTTGTATGTTTACTTAAAAAAACCTAGATCAAAGCAATTAGGGTTGCATGAACACCATAGGAATGATGTTATGCTCTAAACCCATCAGTGGTATCAGAGCCTAGGTCGTTTTTATTGGTTTAGCCCACTTATATAATCATGGATCTCTTAGCCCATACTATAAATATCATTGATTTACATAATCAATTCCTTCATATTTAATTAGTCTCTTTTGACCACAAAATTAATTTCAAATTAATTCTTGGACAATACTAATTAAATAACCATATTAATATATTATACTTATAATATATTAATAAGTCGTAAATAACCTTATTCTCATAAAACCATCCTATCAAATTGCACTGGTAAAGGCAACCCAAAAGGACCATGCTACTATCGGGTTAAGTACATACAAGTTATAGTTATGGGCTGAGACACCAAATCCAGCAGTTACCAGGTGAAGCAGACTTCGAGGACGAAGACTAAGACAAGTGGGGGAGAATTGTAACGTCTGATTCTTGGTATGCATTTGATTATAACTTATTCACTTTTGTAGAGCTACTCGATGAGTTGGAAACCCCAAACTCGTCGAGTGGAAACCAGAATGGACGCATGATTAAAGTCATCTACTCGATGAGTTGGGAGCCCCGACTCGATGAGTAGGGCTTCCAGGATCAAACCCTAATTTCAGGGTTTTGCACCCTATTTAAACCTCTTAACCCCACCTTATGGCCTCATTTCCAGCCTCCAAGTCCCAAACCCTAATCCACGAAACCCTAGAGATTTGAGTGAGTGTGTGAGCCATTTTTGAGTGATTTTGTGTGATTTGAAGCTTATAGAAGAAGAAGAAGTTAGAGGACTCCAAGAGAAGATTGTAGATCTAGAAGCAACATTTCATTCCCTTCCTTTTCTGGTAATCAAGTCTATAACTTGATCATTTATTCATTAGATCTATTTATTTTCCACTTTTGAGAGTTTTGATTCAAGGAACTTGATCCTTGGGGATTTAGACGCCCCAAGCAAGGATACATTCAGATATGGGATCATTAAGGGTTGCTAAGGCATAAAGGTGCAAAATTTATGCCATTAGAGTCCCCATGCAAGCTATAGCGTGTTATTTTGGCCTTTTTAGCCCAAAAAGGCCATGGATGAACAGAAAAGGTGGGAGATTTACGTGTCCAGGTAATGTTAGGGGTTAGATCTGTGGTTGTAAGCTTTAGTTTTGTGCATGGATGGCTTAAGGACCAAGTTTTAGGTCCCAAGGAGTTAGGTTTTGAGCTAAACCCATTAAGAAGAGGTGATAACGGGTAAAGTTGGAAACTTTACCCTCAAAAGGACATTTTTGGGGTTTATGTGAAATATAAAACTTGGATCTGAAGTGTAGGGGCTGAATCCATCAAGATATCCAAACAGACAAGGGGACTCGGTGAGTCCAGAAGGGGGAATCAACGAGTTGAGTCGATTTGTCCCGATTCCGTACCAGGTGGAACTCGACGAGTCTGTGAAGGGACTCGGCAAGTTGACTCGGTTTATCACGAGTCTGAATAGCCTAGGAACTCGATGAGTTAGGCCAACTTGAAGTTGACCTTGACTTTGACTTTGACCAGATCGTTGACTTTGAACAGGGGTAAAATGGTTATTTTTCCCTTAGAAGGATTTTTAGTTTTTGATTAAGTGTTCCTTGTGAATTTATAGTCGGGGAGTTGTTGGGGGAAGCCATCATAGATTCCTCACTTGAGATTTCAGCAGCCAACTTGAGAGGTGAGTTTTCCTTCGATAGGAACGGGTCGAAGGCACCAATGCCGGCCCGTTTATGTATGTTAGTATACGCCGGACTTAGGCCCGATGTCGGGGATAGCCCGATGTAGCTAATATGTTTCAGACTTCGATCCGATGTTGGGGTAAGCCCGAGGAATGTTTGTATACTTGATGTGTTCATGATTCTTTCATGTGTTTGTTTATGTGTTCCGGACTCCCCAAGGAATGTTTAGCTTATATGTTATGTGTTATGTGTTCCGAACTTCGGTCCGATGTCGGGGCCAGCCCAAGGAAGGTTTATATGTTTATATGTTATATGTTTATGTGTTATATGCATGTTGCTATGCTATATGTATACCGGAATTCGGTCCAATGCCAGGCGGGGCCCGATGTTGGACTTCGACCTGATGTCGGGCGGGGCCCGATGCCGGATTCGTCCGATGTCGGGCGGGGCCCGATGTAGTGGGCAAGGCCTAATGTATGTTATTGTGTGTTTATATGAATGGTATGTGGTAGTTTGGGGAGACTCACTAAGCTTCGTGCTTACAATTTTCAGTTTTGGTTTCAAGTACTTCCGGTAGCAAGGGGAAAAGCTTGGGATAACTGCATGACACACACCACAGTTTTCAACCTGGGATATTTTAGACTCTGATATTTTGATACATTGTTTTGATACAATATTTTGATATGATGTTTGAGATACACGACATGTGATTTTTGTATGTTGTTTTATGAATTATGGGTTTTTCTTTAATGATTTAAAACAAAAATTTTGGACTATGTTTTTGGGATGTTTTAGATCACGATGGATTTTATCACCAAGCTGCCGAGAACGGCGAAGGGCTATGACGCTATTTGCGTGATCGTGGACCGATTGACCAAGAGCGCCCACGTTTTAGCTATACGAGAGATTTAGTCGGCCGAGAAGCTGGCTGACTTATATATCTGCAAGATCGTAGCGCGTCATGGGGTGCCAGTCTCTATTGTCTCAGATCGTGATGTTCGGTTCACCTCATGTTTCCGACAGAAGTTACACGAGGAAGTAGGCACGCAGCTACACTTTACTACAACCTATCATCCGCAGACAGACGGCCAGAGTGAGCAGACCATACAGACTCTTGAAGATATGCTGAAAGCTTGCATTATTGATTTCGGTGGGAGATGGGACTCCTAACTACCCCTTCCAGAGTTCTCCTATAACAACAGCTTTCATTCCAGTATTGGTGCCCCACCATATCAGTTGTTGTATGGACGGAAATGTCGCACCCCAGTCTGTTGGGGTGAGATCGGTAACAGGATGATGGGACGGATAGAGGTAGTTCTGCAGACTATCGAGAGGATTTAGTAGATCAGACAACGACTGCAGACCGCTCAGAGTCGGTAGAAGAGCTACGCCGACATGCGCCGATATGAGCTGGAGTTCCAGGTGGGAGACATGGTATTACTGTAGGTATCACCCTGGAAGGGTGTGATGCGCTTCAGGAAGAGGGGGAAATTGGGTCCCCGATATATTAGGCCATTCCGGATCATTGCTAGGGTTGGCAAGGTGACATACAAACTAGATCTCCCGGAGGAGCTTAGTCAGGTCCACAACACTTTCCATGTGCCACAGTTGCAAAAGTGCATACTAGATGAGGAGGCAATAGTGTCGCTAGATGATATTCAGGTTGATGAGCGCTTGAATTACGTGGAGAGGCTAGTGGTCGTTCTTGAGAGGAAGGTAAAGGTTCTATCGAACAAGGAAGTACCTTTGGTGAAGGTACAATGTCCACACCGGAGGGGATCTGAGTGGACGTGGGAGCCGGAGGCTGAGATGTGGGAGCATTACCCTGAGTTATTTACCGCAACAGACTTCGAGGACGAAGTCTGATTCAAGTGGGGGAGAATTGTAACATCCCGACTCCCAAGTATAAAGTTTAAAATCTTTAGTCATGTTCTTGGACTTACTCGACGAGTTGGATGCCCAACCCGTCGTGTAGAAACGATTTAGACTGCGTGCATTTAAGGGGTCTACTCGACGAGTTGGAGGACCCCAACTCGATGATTAGGAGATGGAAAAGAAAACCCTAATTTCCAGGGTTTGGCACCCTATTTAAAGGGTCATTAGCCTCCCTTATCGTCCCTCTCGAGCTCAGAAAACCCTAATTGTAACAGCGTAAATTTTTAAACAAAATTTTCAATTTTTAAATTACCAACATCACATATAATAATTCACAAAATCGCAAGTGTCGATGTCATAACATATTTCAAAATAGTTTTCAAAAGTAATTATCAAAATCTAGGATCCTCATTCATAACTCTTTTCTCTTGTGTGTATAATCGAGCCGTCGCCTTCCCGCGATCCTAAAAGAGCCTGAAACACATAACACATAACACGGTAAGCATGAAGCTTAGTGAGTTCCCCAAAATACAACATATAGCAAATTCGCCACTCGAGGCTATACTCTGGAGGACCCTCCTGCCCGTGTGTCTCGGCAGGACCCTCCAGTCCCGTAGCTCGTTGGACCCTCTGGTCCGGTCTAGCTCGTTGGACCCTCCGGTCCGGTCTGGTTGAGGACCCTCTGGCCTCATAAATCATTGGACCCTCAAGGTAAAGTATATTGAGAAGACTTACCTCGTATGATGAACAACCTCTAGTAAGGCTGCTGCTATACACTGGCCTCTAACTCTGTGCTAAAGCCCATAATTATCCCAATTAGGAACTAAGTCCAACTCTCACTCTTTAGGTCTAGAGGTAGCCTACTGACCAACCTATTAATGATCTAAAACCCATTGGGCCCATCAAGGTCCGATTCTCAATCTAAATGGCAGGTCCAACATTAGATAAACTCCCCAAGCTCACTAAAGGCCAACTTTGCTAAACTGGGCCCACTCTCTCCAATGAGCCTCACCCCAAGCCCAAATATATCCTTGGCCCATAAATTCAGAATATCGATGGCCCAACAGCCCAAAGCATGGCCTAAAACACAAAGTCTAACACAGACAAGTTACGTGGGGCATACACCTATGTACGCTAAGCGTACCGACTCGATGGCAAGTACGTTGGGCGTACCTGCACATACGCTCAGCGTAACCTTCCTGATAAGCCCTTTTTCCATTTAGTGCTTATTACTTCATTCCAAAGACTACAAATTCAGATCCAGGTCCTTATCATCCTCTTAATCCTTAAAGTCATAATCTTGGTGACTTGCAATCCACCAAATAAGCTCAAACTCAAAAGGCAACAACATACTTCCATAACAAGGGCTAGATATCATGCATGAACTCATTAGGACCATCAAGATTGAAACTTTACTGCTTATGGGACCCTTTTAGCTCTGAGGGTGGCAACCCTAAGCTAAAAAATGAGATTCCAACATAAAGGTCCAAACTTGGGACCAAAACAACTCCAAAACTTCACTACAAAAGAGCTCCAAATGATGATGTTATTCCAGATCCATGAGCTCCAAACTCCCAAGTTCTTCCTGGCCAACTTCCTCTTTTGCAAATCCCAAGCTTACACCACCAAATGAACCTCTTGAAGACCAATTCTCCCTAAGGAAGAATATATGAGGCGTTCAAGGGCTTCTCTGAGGTTGGGGAACAAACATGGAGGCTAGGGTTCGAACCATAATGTTATATATATATATATATATATATATATATATATATATATATAGTGTCACACCCTAAATTTAGGGTTCCTGGACTCTGGACGTATGTCGGGCGTACATCCTGTACGTTGGGCGTACTCCAAATAGCATTTGTGATCATTTCCCATCATATGTTGGGCATAACCCAAGCTACGCTGGGCGTACCCAGTTGCTCACATGCATGCATTCCATGCATGCATAGGACCCACTTGCCAACCATTTACATTAGGGACCAATATTGCCAAAACTTTAAAGTGCTATCACTTTTCGTTCTAATTCCGTTTCCGATGAACTTTACATCTGAGAAACTCTACACTCCTATCAACCTTATTCTTCCTGACGCCTACTCGAACTCAGATCCTAAAATTCATAAAAAAAACCCGCACCAACGCCTTTAACAATACATTTGGGCTCTAAAGCACACACCGAACTCTTTTGTCACACAACCTACCTTACCCATATCCCAACAAGGCTTAAACCTTCATCCTTCAGAGCCTCAAAGCCTTCTCATACTCGGATTAAGGCCCACGGGACTTAAATCACAACACAATCTGGAACAAGATGTTACAATAATCTAGCATACTCTCCATTTTTGGTGTGAAAAGAAGCTTGGAGGGTGGTTTTGTGAAGAAGGCTTGAAGTCTAAGGAGCTTGGAGCAAAGAGAAGCTTGTGGATCTGACTCTACTTCATCTTGGCATTATTTTGAATGTAACAACTCGTTACCTTGACTTATCTTTGGCTAGATCTCTTCATACAAATGCATAGGGCCATTTTCTAGTGGGTTGAGGGTTATTGCGGGTATTGGGCATGATCTGAAGTTGCAACTTCAGATCTGGACTCCCCCAAGTCCCTATAGCCATAAAGTTACCAGATTTAGCAAGCTTGGGCCCTTCTCTTTGGGATAAACCTTTCCCTTAACTTCGTTTTGGCATCTAGGACAATGCATGTACGTAAAGTTTGCAACTTTACGTGGAGATCATGCCCTAGGAGGTTAGATCTGTATTTTGGAGCTTTAGGGTAGCTTAAAAATGTCTAAATGAGAAATGGACTGAAGGGACTCGACGAGTTACATGGTCAACTCGACGAGTCGGATGAAGATTGTCCATGGTGGGTTTCTGCATGGACTCGACGAGTCAGTTGGGGTTTTCCTAACATTTGGACACGCATGGACTCGACGAGTTGTCTGGAAACTCGGCGAGTCAACTAGTGTTTTCACGATTTCTCGAGTTCTGGAAAGACTCCACGAGTTGGGTCAACATGGACTCTTGACCTTGACCGTTGACTTTGAGTTTGACCAAGGGTTGACCAGTTTGACTTCTGGGGGTATTTTAGTAATTTGGGAATTTATGGGAGTGGATCATTGGTGGATGTAGGTGTTAGATTTGGGGCTGTATTTGGAGGAGTTTGACATTATCATTTTGAGCTACTTCTGAGGTGAGTTGTCCTCACTATACTAACAGGGTCAAAGGCACCAATAACGACCCTTTTCAGATTTGTATCCGGGTTATTTGCATGATATGCTTATTGATTTACATCATGGTAGTTAGGATAGTGATATGCTTAGTGACCGGTTAGGTCGGTATCCTGGTATATAGGATAATGTTATGTTAGTGACCAGTTAGGTCGGTATCCTAGTTATAGGATGTCGCTATGATTAGTGATATGTTATATCGGTTTGACTGTTATATACATGCTAGTGTATGATATTTATGTGCACATGATTGTTTGATTGGGGTTGGGTTGAGGCGGACCTGCTTTGTGGTGAATTCCAACATACCCTGGGCGGACCGGATAGACTACAGACCCAGGAGGGTACATTAGTCACGCCGAAGGCCCGACGAGCGGGCCAGATAAGCTGAAGGCCCTGAGAGGCGGTCCAAACGTGTTGAAGGCTCGGAGAGTGGTCCAGATAAACTGAAGGCCTGTGAGGCGGTCCAGTCAGGCTGATGGCTCATTATGCATTCTATTTGTTTATATGATATGATTTTGATTGTATGGCGTTGGTATTTTAGGGAAACTCACTAAGCTTTCAGGCTTATAATTGTTGATTTTGTTTCAAGTACTTCTGCTGATCACGGGAAGGTGAATGCGTGATCGTGCACCTCCTTATGTTTTTATGATTTGATTATGGGATACTCTAACATTAAACTATTTTGAAAACATGTTTGTAATAACTATCGGTTTTGGAATGATTTAAAAAGTTTTAAATTGGATTGAATTTTATGGACATTACAGTCTTGGCCCATTGATGGTATATGGTCCATTAGCATGACCTAGACCACTCTAGAGCGCTAGCCTGGCCTGGCGCGCTCCTGCCATCCCTGTCTGGCGTCCCCTTGCCAGCCTTGCCTGGTGATCCCTTGTCAATCATGCTGGGACTCTCCTACCGGCCCGACCCGACGCTCCCTTGCCTGGCGCTCCCCCGCTAGCCTTGCCTGGGGCGCGCCCGCCAGCCCCGCATGGCGCCTCCGGGCGACCTTACCCAATTCCTTGCTAGTTGGGCCTGAATCGGGCTGGCCCAAGGCCTAACCTAATTCCCCTTCACCTAATTGTCACCTATATAATGAACATTATCTCCTCCATGGAGAAGGATATTCCCTTTGGCTCAGCCGCCACCCTAGACTCCGGCCGGATAGCTCGGCTGCCACCCTCCGCCGTCAACCACCACACACCACCAGCACCAAGATGGTTCTCTCCAGCTATGGAGGACCATCTCAGATCTATCACTTGATCTAACTTGATCGTCGGAGTCCGCTCCCGGGGCACAATCCCTAGGACAACTCTAACGTGTCTCTCTGATTGTGACTAGCAGATCTCTGCCGCAACAGAAGACCAAAAGACTTGCAGGAGGTCGATGTCGCATCATTTGGCGCCATCCCGAATTCAATCAAGTAGCAAAATCCCCAGTTGGTTTCAAGCTCGTTTTTCTGTCAGATCTGTTCAGATCTATTGTGCTTCAGCTCAGGTTTTCTTCAGATCTGTTCATTTTTAGCACCATTTAGTTTATATTCGTTTGGCTTTTGCCATGATCTGTTCAAATCGATTTGGTTTTTGACAAGATCTTTTCAGATCTGTTTAACCATCGTTCAGATCTTTTGATTTGCTTGTTTATTCATTTAGATCTTTTGATCTGTTTGAGTTTTCTCTCTTAGATCTTCAGATCTGCCTTGTTTTTTGCTCAGATGTCTAGATATGTTTTTGTTTTAGTTCATCTGAGCAACTCTCAAGTCTTAAAGGACTTTATCAGATCTCATTTTCATGGATTATTTAGAAAGCTAGGGAAAAAAGAGATTTCTATGATTTTTCCCCATTTTGTTCATATTTTCGAGTTTTACCCAGCAAATGGAAGAACAAACAATATTTTGCAAGTTTTTACTTTTTTTGCTTGCTCATTTTCGAGAAAATCGGTCTTTGTTTCCTGATTTCTCATGTACAACTTCATTCAAGTTGTTTATTTGATGCTTCCTCTAGAAGCTTAGAGATGGAAAACAAAAGATTTTCAGAACTGTTAAGCAAGCTGAAGAGTAAAGAAGGTTTAGTGGGGATAAAACTTTGTTAGATCCATTTTCGTTTTTAGTTCAGATCCATAGATCTACATGATTTTCTTCACTCAAATATTCCCAAAGTTTGTCAAAACCTTCTGAGATCCGTTTTTGCATGTTCACATTTTGGAGGGTTTGTTGAGCAAGTTCAGAAAAAAAAAGAAAATTTTATAAGTTTTTATTTCATTTTCAGCTCATATATTGTCAGAAAATCGTTTTTAGTTAAAGATTTTATCTGAACAACCTCACTACTTGCATCAGTTGTTTGTAAGCACATCTGAGATATTTGTGTATTTCACAACAAAAAATCGAATTCTTTTCCTATTTTGTTCATATTTTGGTGTTTCCTTTAAGAGCTTAAAGAAGGAAAACAAAATTTTTCAGATCTGTTTTCTTGTTCATATTTTGATATCTTGATTTTGATATCTTGTTGAGTAAGTTTAAGAGAAAAGAATGTTTCATATCCGTTTTTGTGTTTATGTTGGGATTTTGTCAAAAAGTTTGAGAAGAAAATAATTTTTCGTTGTTAATTTGATGTTTCTCTTTAGAAACTTTGAAAAGAAAAGGAAGGAAGTTTTATGGGTTTTTACCCAAGTTTTTAGAAAATCTTATTTAATTTATGATTTTCTA
The DNA here is from genome assembly GCF_051521515.1 of Lactuca serriola. Classification (NCBI taxonomy): domain Eukaryota; kingdom Viridiplantae; phylum Streptophyta; class Magnoliopsida; order Asterales; family Asteraceae; genus Lactuca; species Lactuca serriola. The sequence continues at coordinate 16,511,549 of NC_136415.1, read as the reverse complement.
TGTACAATTTGATTCAAGTAGTTTATAAATTTGGAGAAAGAAATAAGTTTTTATGAATTTTTACCATTTTCAGTTTATATAATTCATTTAAGAAAATGATTTTGGATGTACAACTTGTTTAAGTTCGCTTGTACATACAATTATAATGTTTGTACATCTTATAAAACTTTTCAAGAACCGTTTGATGTTAACCATCATTTCACCAAAATTATCTATCCTCAAAATACATTTACCATAAACCTAGTTAATGTGACAACCCGAAATTTCCATTCTAATCAAACCATTTCAATCCAATAGAAGTAGAGCAGTTACAGTGAAAATTCAGACTTATGGAATAAGTTTGGCAGTTTTCAGGGTTTTTACACCTAAGGAGTTATTAAGAGAGTGGATGCACTAGGATTTTGTGCAACACTGTAATTCCATTACTCTAGGTCATTAGAATCCATTCCGAGAATAGAAATATTTTCTGCCAAAAATCTCAGGACTATAAATAGGATTCTGAACCAAATTGGTTCATTAATTGAATTCCAATTAAAGAAAAGCCAATTTCTCTCTCACGGATCTTCGGGTTTTCATCCCAGATTGTGAGTCTACTTTCATAGATGTGTTTTAATACTTGTTATATGCTAAATAACATTGTTTACATGTCTAAAATGCAAGATCCGGGAGTTTACCGCCCAAGAACGTTCTTGGGGAGTAAACTCCAAAATCAAGCCTAAAGGCCATCTAGTCCCATTTCCGTGTTAGGCAACTAGTTAAGGACTTTATGTATAAGCATTAGAGGCTAGAAATCAATCCAAACCATTTAGTTTTAGGAGTTTACGGCCAAGGAACATCTCTTGGGCCGTAAACTCCAAGTGAAGGCACAAATGAGTGCCTAATGTTCCCTTAGCCTTAAAGCAAAAACCTAGAAGCCTTAAACTCATGAATTATGCCACCAAAACAATTAGAAATCAATTCTAGAAGGGAGTTTACGGCCAAGAAGCTCCTTAGGCCGTAAACTCCAATTTTAAGTGCCAAAACCCCTTCAAACACTTCCTAAGGCTTGGACACTATTTTAGTCAAATACCTTAATGTGTTTAGGACCTAGAAAACTCATGAAAAGCACAAGTGTTGAAGAGTTTACGGCCAAGAGTATTTCTTGGGCCGTAAACTCCTTTAAAGGGGTCAAAGGACACCCTAAATCTTTCCTTAGGCCAAGAGGCTATTAGGGCAAGTACCTAGATGATTTTTGGACTAGTTAAAATTCTAAGAACCCCGTTTGTGAGGGAGTTTACGACCCAAAGAATTCTATGGCCGTAAACTCCATAAAATGGTACCATTTAGTGCTATAAACCTTCCTTAAGGCAAGTGCTAAAGCCTATACTTGTTCCTAGAAATGTTGGAGACTTGAAAGAACAATAAGAACCCTCCCAAGGGAGTTTACGGCCGTAAACTCCAAGGGAAAAGGGTCTTTGGGCCGTAAACTCCCCAAAGGAGTCAATATGGTGCCCAAACACTTGTTAAGCCTAGAAACAATTCCCCTCTAGAGTTGTAGAAATTCTATGCTCCATTTCATGACTTGGTTGAGAGTTTACGGCCAGGAGCTTACTCCCCTGGGCCGTAAACTCCAATGAATATGGTCTTTTGACCTTAAACTTCCATTAGGGGCATTGCACTCCTTTGTTGCAACCCATTAGCCTCCTGGCACTTGACCAAAAGTGTTGTCCTCGCACTTAAATGTTTATACTTGTATAGTTAGTGATTAAATCTCTAATTATTTATATACATATGTCTTCATATGTAATTAGGATCATTGTGTGTGTCTAAGTCTTCACTTGACACCAAGCACTTGTCTGATCCTTCCGTACGATAACAGTCCGTTCAATTCCAGTCACTTACTGCAGGTGAGTTCATACCCCTTAACTAATGTTTTAAACTATTTTAAATGTTTTATGGGGGGATACAAGTAGAATCATGCTACTTATTATGTCAATCACATGTGATTAGTAAGTAGGATTGTATTACTTATTACATCAATCACATGTGATTAATATACAGCATTCAAAAGATTTGGCTACTCATTAGCCGTTTTACCAAACAGTTTCCTTCAAATGATTTTTATAAACATTTTATATGTTTCAAACTACTTATTACACTGTACCTCTTACTCTGTTTATCATATTTCAAACTTATTTACAACTGTGTTTTCAAACAAATGTTCCTTGTACTTATATTGTTTTATCAAACTTATGCCTTCAAATTGTTTTATAGATTGACATCAAGTCGATCTTTCCTTAAACTAATATTTATGTTTCAAATGTTTTACCAAACTTATTTATGCTTTTATATTATAAATTGCATGCCTCTATATGTATAGTTATATAAGAAATGTTTAAAAGACTTAGGAAGGCTATCCACCCTATTTCCTTTTCACGCCTTGAGATGTGGTCTGGTGGGATATCGGATACTCGTCCGAAGTTCGTTTAAATATTAGTTATATATCATGTGTACATATAAAGTCATAAAAGGTCCTTCCAGTTCATCCTATGCCCTTGAGTAGCAAGGGTATACATCCGCGTCCATACGTACCACTTAGATTACTAGTAAGCTACCATATGGGTAGTTCAGGAAGATACTAGAACCATTACTAGAACGCGATATCATACAATGAGTCAGTTCATTCATGAGTCAATACTTTCTAGAACATTACTGTACATTACATATGCAACTATACTAGGACGAGAACATATACATCTATACTAGGACGAGAACATATACAACTATACTAGAACGTTTACATTACTATACTTGCTAGATAGAGAGAACACACATTACAGCTTGCACACATAGAACATTACAGTTCATTACATTACTATACTTACTAGAACAGTTCATTACATTATTATACTTGCTAGAACAGTTCATTACATTACAGCTAGAACAGTACATTACATTACATATAGGAGAATACGTTAATTACTGTGATTTAAATCGGAGCATGACTTAAAACCTCATGACTTGAGTTGCGGCCAGAGTCTCTTGAAGGGGGAGCGTTGAGTTTGCGTATAGATCTATGCTGGATTGACAATCCTACACCTTGCTGCTAGCTACAGCCGGACCTGCAGGTCTGCGGGTGCCAAACGTTATTTCTTTATTTCGACCATTCATTATGTCGTTGTTACTAGTCGATAGTATGGCGCAATTTATCACATAGTGCCTTTGCCTAAAATCCAGCTTAAGGTAGTTAGTATGGTAGTAGCCCTTTTAGAGCTACGTTTTAGTACTACGTTAATTTTTCCATTACATATTTTTAGTGATAACCTCACTTAAACATAAATGTACAAACTATATTTTTGGATAATGATAGTTATACTTTGGAAAATACATACTCTTACAAGAGACACACACGCAGAACAGTTAGGTCTTGGTAGAAGACACCTTCATATACTAGAAGGAATCATAGGGATTCTAGGGTTTTTCAAACACTCACAATTCATATACACTTACAAATTCTTACAATACATAGACTTACAAATACTTACAATTCTTATACACTTACAAATTCTTGCAATACATAGACTTACAAATTCTTACATACAAATTAAGACACTAAATACTTATGATCTCACCAGATTCAAAGCTGATACTCGCTTTCAAAATTACTTGTATCCTCAGGTCATCATAGACAGGTACCGATGCAAGGAGAAAGGAAGATGGAGCTTGTTCAAGACTTATCTTTCATTTTGATTTATGCTTTAGTGTTTATCAAAATTTGACAGAATACAATTGTATAATAATTATTTTATTAATGCAATGGATGATGTTGTTGCTTGTTTACTACTTTACATTGTTGATGATATTATACATGACGTCCTCCGCCCCAGAACGTTTCCGCCGTTCTTGGTTTTGGGGTGTGACAGTTAGAGTGAGAATTACAGAAATGGTAAACTTCAAAAGTTTACCGTTTCAAAGAAAAAAAGAAGGGGAGAGATAGTATACAGTGTATGCTATAAACCAAAGACAAAAACCCACGAGGGACCCACCTGGTCCACTTCTCCATACACAGAAAAAACAAAAGAAGCGGACCCACCACGTGATCTTTGTCGATGAACCATCATCATCTCCCGTACCTCTCGACGACGCACCAGCAATAGCAACCCCGTCCCGTTGCCGACAGCAACCAAGTTGACCGCCTGTTGGCCACAACAATTCCGGCTCACAACCATCGCCGATCAATCGTCATCTCTGACCTCCATTAGTACTCATTGACTTGATGGACTCCGATAACGATCTTCATCCCCTGACTGTGATCACCGACCCAGCAACCCCTGATCGTCGGTCACTCATTGGCGCCAGCGACAGCAGCTCCAGTTGTCTACCACCGCCTATTATCGCCAGCTGCCACAATAAATCTCCTTCAACAACAGTACCATCTCCGCCAACTAAACTCAGATCCAAAGCGCCTCCGACCCTTCGTTTTCTCGATTCGCCGCCACTAGTTACGCCCTCGCCACCTGACGACAACAGTAGCCTCAATGTTGGTCGTTACTGCCTCCAGACCACCTGTCATTGCAGATTAATCTCTGAATCATCAACAATCGCGATCACGGATGTTATTTTCTTGAATCGTCGATGACAGCTGAAGCCAATCCATCTCTGGTCACCGAAACCAAAACCAAATCGCCACCAGTTTTCGATTTCTCTTTGTGCACCCTTGGGAAATATCGTGAGAGCATGAGGAGGAGGCGGCAAGACGAAACCTGAACAAGAATCCCTGCGTGATACCCTTGGAGCGTTCGGACGCACAAAAGAGAGAACTTGGGCTTAAAGCTCCATAAACCCTAACGGGTTGCATTCGCACGTGGGCTATAACATATGATTTGGGCTTCCAACATATCTTGGCACCTGGACCGCCTAAAAAACGATTAAATGGCCCAGTTTTGGCAAGAATAAGTTGGCCTGTTAGTCAACACTAAAGTGATTTGATTACACTCAACAAACCTGTTTCTAAAAAAATTCATAATTCGCTGTGACCCAGGCGTGAACCATTCAACATTTTCAGAAAAAAAAAAAAAAGGGAAAAAGGAGGTGTGGGCCTAATAGACTACACTTTTGTTTTGGACTCCTCACAATTTGGACTATCTCAACAAATTAAATGGGCTAGCTTCGCAAAATAAAAATCGGCCACTCAACGTCCTAGCGATATGATAATGCTTATATATATATATATATATATATATATATATATATATATATATATATATATATATATATATATATATATATATATATATATATATAATAAAGTGGTTGAATTATGTGTGATCCACACAACGACAAGAAAGAAAGAATTAGATCTGGGGTCATTAATTAGTAAAAGTGGTTAAATCAAACCCCTGCAGATTATCTTGGTTTTCTTTCAAGTTGACATCTTATTCCCCTGGGTTACTTCAACAATATTAAGCGAGCCAATTGTACAAGTCAAATTTCAACAAGTTGGCCCATGTATATTAACACGGTTTTAAAGGGAAAAGAAAGGAATTGGGGCTCATTATTTAAAGATGAGCTTTGTCTAATTTATTTTGGGCTCCTCCAAAATGAAATGGATCCTCATGCTATTGGGCTACAATAATATTATGGGTCATTTTCAAGACAAATCCATCATTCTTGTGCTGCGATTTCGTTTAACACAATTTGATTTTATAGGATGCGTTAACGGTCAAGACCACTCAGCATTTTTCAAAAAAAAAAAGAGAGAGACGTGGGACTAATAGACTACAATTTTGTTTTGGGCTCCTCTCAATTTGGGCTATCTCGCATTCTTGGGCCATTTCAACAATAAAAATGGGTCGTCTTTGCAAGATGAAATCAACAGTGAAATATTCGTGTGCTCCAATTCAATTTAGCTAAATCCGAATCAAGAAGATTCGGTCTAACTAGCTCAACACTTTCAAAGAAAAAAAGAAGGTGAGAAGAGTAGTATGCTTTCGCTAGTCCATGAAGCATTTCAGAATATGCCCGCTAGAAGAGCTCAAGGTCCATTTTCTTCCTCTCCTCAAGTAAATCAATCTCATTCATATATTACCTCCACTTAATACAACTAAAAATTTCACTAAAGCCTTATTATGACAATCGCGGCTTTTACCTTCCAGTGAGTTTTGGTATTTATATAAAAAAAATACTAACCTACTACATAGTAGAGAACCTTTTTACTATATCATCGTATTTTCATAGGCAAAGATGCCACGTTTTTATAATTGAATTGGCAAACAGTGTTCAGTGTAATCATACCATTTTGGCATCGTTAGTTTGTAACTACTAATTGCATGCCACTCAAGCATTTTATACAACACACAAGTAGTTCCTCTATACAAATTTAAACATAGGCACATGTTGTGAACAACCTCTAAAACCACATGCTTACATGTTTTAACTACCACTATCATGCACTTACCTTACTCTTCCTTACAAAGTATGGAATAAGATAACTTACTATTATTGTTTACAATGGCATGTACAAACTGTGACATCCCCAATTTCACGGCCAGAAAAAACCGATTTGTTTATGCTTTGTTTTATAAAATCAGAGTAATCATTTGATTAAAAGAGTTCGAAATTTGTTCCCAAAACAAAATATGATAAAATTTATCAAAACGTTTCTCAAAGAGAATGTATTTTCGTTCAATAATAAAACCTCGGGATGTCATGTTCCGATACAGACCAAAAGCATAAACAGTACAATACAGACCTTACAACAGTTATTTGTAACTACTGATCTATAATCCAAAATCTCTCGTCAAGTCTACCAATTTATACTCTTGTGTCATTACCTGTAATGCAAAGAAAACTGAGTGGGTCAGGCTTGGGAACCTCGTGAGCATATAAGGTTTTCAACCCACAATAATATAATTATTATATTTAATCATCAAACAATCAACCCAATTACTCATCCCCATTATCTTCGTTTAATCTTCCCTAAAGATATTATCCTAAGGGTCACCTCCTATATGATATTTACCTCTCATCTCCTTACATCTTATTTCCTTATATGTTTGTTCCTAAGAACTTTTCCTAAGGATCATCGCCTACATCGCATAGACAATACTAATTCGGGGATCACTCCCTCAATATTTGTCTAGTAGGGGTTAGGGTATCATCGCATGATTACGCAGTCACAACATCGCCTGGACTCGTAAATCATAATAAGGGTTAGACTATCATCGCATGAATACGTAGCCACAACATCGTCGGGACTCGTAAATCATAATAAGGGTTAGACAATCATCGCATGAATACGTAGCCACAACATCGCCTGGACTCGTAAATCATTACCTATCTATCATCACCTAATTATCATCACCATTATATCCTCACCTATCTCTTATCACATTATTTCATCACACACCAACTATTTCATCTACCCATGTTCTACCCAACATATTTGTAGATATAAATTACATATACAGTTTAACTCATTTAAAAACTATATAAAACATCCATTCCACACTCATCTCAAATAAACAACAATATATATACACATAACATTATTTCAAAGCAAATACTTCATATTTATGTGTTAGAAGAAAGAAACCACACACTCACTTGATCAGAAGATGATCAGACAGCGCTACGGCTTGTAGAAGTAGTATTCTTCGGTAAAACCGGGAGATCTTCACAAAAACCGGGCTTCTCGCGGGCAGAGATTTGGCTCGGGAATTTCAGTTCTCGGGATCTTCAGGGCTTCGGGACTTGCTTCAGGTCTCTGCAATGATACCAGGGCTTCAGGGTATTTCTTGCACGCAAAACGAGGTAAAAACGCGAGTGAAAGGGAAGAATGGAGCACCAAGACTCGGCAACCCTCAACATCTATTTATAGGGTGCTGGAAGAAGGATTACGCTGGGCGTAATCTTTAGTTATGCTGGGCGTAACCTGGATAAGGTCGCTAACTCCCCCCCCCCCTCTGGATAATATCGAAATTTATAATTAAATTTAATATTTTAATTATTTAATAAACTTCAAAAATTCATATCTTCCTCATACGAACTCCGTTTTCGACGTTCTATATATCCACGCGTAGGTGAGACTACGGTCTACAACTTTCGTTTAGACTCCGTTGGCTAGTTTTGAGTTTATTTTTATTATTTATTTTTAGTAGGCCGGGACAAGAAAACTCCGTTATAAGTTCATAACGTCTTCATCCGACGTCCGTTTTCGTCTGTCTTTTTACCGTTGCACTAATATCAACAAGATCTTAGATTCTCGTTTAGATTGTTTTGGCTAAAAACCGCTCGGTCTCAAATCGAGTATTCGGGCTGCATACCGCTAAGTCGAAACTTAGAAAAATCATAACTTCCTCATACAAAGTCAGATTTGGACGTTCTTTTTATTCACGCTCACGGTTTAACGAACTCTACGACTTTTGTTTAGATTAATAAGGCTAAATATCACTCTAACATAAATTCACTTTTTACGTCATTCAGTGTCGTGCCGGTTCTGTCGCGAAACTTCGACAGGTCATAACTTTTTCGTTATAACGCGGATTTCGGCGTTCTTTATATGTACGGAACCCTTGTAACATATACTATAACTTAGTTAAGATTATTCATTCTAAATAATTTTTCATCAAAAATTCATTTTTTGACACTTATCGTCTCTAAATTAACTAGCCTTAATCTACGGGCGTTACACAAATGAATGAGGCTCGAACATGCAAGCACAAGCCAACACCATTCTCCGCACTCCCTGAAAATTGGAAGTAGAAGGAGTGACACAACATTATGCAGAGGTGTTATTTCTATTTTGAATAAAGAGTTAAACTACATAACAAGTTGACGTTATATACGATTGTGCATCCTTTGGAAGAGATTGGTGTCGTTAATGCGGAAGAAACCCTATGGCCCAACACCAAGCACCTACCAAGTTGCCTGGCTATCAACAGTCATGGTGGACAGCCCGAAGTAGTCTTACTGCCCAGCTCTCACTAGTTGTGTCGACCGGCTTCTGCTAGTCTTGATGTGCAGTTTTCAGTAGTCGCGCTGGTCGGACCTCAGCGGCCACGATGCCAGAATCTCAGCAATTGTGCAACCTATCCCTCAGCGGCCACGTGATCCAGCCCAGCGGCCGCAAAACCGAGTCATCAGTAACCACAATGTCGGACCAGCAGTCATGTTGCCTAGCCCTCGGCAGCCGTGCTACCCAACTCTTGCCAATGTTTGCATCACCTAGCTCTTTCTAGTAGGTATATTGCTCAGTTCTCAGCAGTTGTGCATCCAACATTCTCTCTCTCTCTGCCTCCCTTAAGAAAAAAAAGGGGGGGGGAAGGATTAGCACGACACTATGCAGGAGTGGGGGCAGAGTTAAAGTACATGAAGAATTGATGATATGCATGATAGTGCATTGCCGAAGTGACATAAATACTCCAGATTGAAAAAGCAGCCTCGTAGTTCAACCCTCGGGAGTCTCGTTGCACATCCCTTAGTAATCGTGCTGCTCATCTATCGGTAGTATCTCGTTGCCCAATCCTTAGCGGCATGTTGCTTAACTCCTGGCAGCAGGCCCACAGTCCTGCTCTCGATAGCCTCGTTGCACAGCTCTTGACAAAGTCATTAGAAGACGAGGCATAAATCATCACTACATTTAATGATACGGTAGAGCACTAGGTGTCGTTACACTTCAGCTGCTCCTGATAACCTGGGCCGAACGCATAGATTGCCAGCCGTTGCACCCAATCATGCAAGGTTCAACATCATTGCCTTGAGCTGTCTGGCTCCTAGGCCTTATGCAAAAGTGATTTTTATTCCGAAGATGTAGAGTTGAAGTTCATGAAGAGATGATGTTATGCATGATAGTGCGCTCCCGAGGCGACAATAATATTCTGGATCGAAAGAGCAACCTCGTGTTCCAACTCTCAATAGTCGTGTTGCTCATCTATCGCTAGCAGCTCGCTATTTGGCCCTCAACAACCTTGTTGATCAGCTCTCGACAACAGTCTCGCTACTTTCCACATAACAACAGCTACATTATCCAGCTCTAAGTAGCATCACTGCGTAACCCTCGGCAAACAGCCAAGACAGCGAGGCACCAATCGTAGCTATAGTTAGTGATGCAGCAAAGCATCAAGTGTCGTCGTACTTCAGCCCGGATTGATCCCCGAGCCAGACGCATAGATTGTCGGCCGCTACGCCCAACTCTGCGAGGTTCAGCACCCTCGCCATGAGTCGTCTTGCTTCTCAGCCCGACTCTATTATAGCCGCAAGCTCTGCATGCGAGGTTCAATACCCTCATCTTGGGTCGCCTGGCTTCTCATCCCGACTCTATTATAGTGACAAGCTCTGCATACGAGGTTCAGTACCCTCGCCTTGAGTCACTTGGCTTCTCAGCCCGACTCCAGCGGCATGCTCCGCCAACAAGGCTCAAAGGCTCGCAACCTTTGCCTATATGATTCCACACGATGCTCCCCCGCATGATATATCTACGATCGTTGGCAGCTAAGTCCGATCCATCCCACGCGATGCTCTCCCGCGTGATATATCAAAGATCGTTGGCAGCTAAGTCCGATCCATCCCACGCGATGCTCTCCCACATGATATATCTACGATCGTTGGCAGCTAAGTCCGATCCATCCCACGCGATGCTCTCCCGCGTGATTTATCTACGATCGTTGGCAGCTAAGCCCGATCCATCCCACGCAATGCTCTCCCGCGTGATGTATCTACGATCGTTGGCAGCTAAGCCCGATCTGTTCCATGCGATACTCTCCCACGTGACATCTCCATGATCACTAACTGCCAAGCCCAAAACATTCTCCTAAGCCACGCAACATAATTCGCGCATCGTCGCGCCCCATAAGTCATGCATCACAAGCCTATTCTATGCCTAACACTACATTCTCGGTGTTTCCTCTCTCACCGTCATCATGGTTCTCTTGTGCTCATACGATCGATGAAGCGTTCTCCACATAGTTACCTTTCAGTAAGAAGATTATCACGACAACATCCCTACTACCTATAACCCCTCAGCATCTCTGTTGCATGGCCCTCAACGTTTCTTTGTTACGCATGCCCTACCTATAGCCTCACTCCTTATACCTCAACATCTCGGTTACCTAGATCTTAGAAACGGTCTCGCTTCGCAGCCCCTACCTGTAGCCTTGTCGCGCATCCATCAACATCTCTGTTGTTTGGCTCTCGACAACGGTCTTGCTATGCAACCTCAACCTATAGCCTCACTACCTATCCCACAACAATTCTATTGTCTGGCTATCAACAATAGCCTCACTATGTGATCCCTGCTACCAGCCTAATCGCCCATTGCTCGGAACCTCTACACGGTCAACAAACTTACGACTCATCGGTTTGACAACATCCATCTCGGACAAGGGTCTTGCTACCTTTTATTATGCCAACCACTTCGTCGTGTTGATACAGCAACCTTGCATTATTCATCATAGTCTGATCCGGCTACCAATGCTACCCACATCAGATTGGGGGGAATCCAGTTAGGTATAGCGAAATTTGGAGACACCTTCATGACGGTTATTAATGCAGATTGTGTAGGTGGTCATCGGTGACATTCCATACACACTTATAACGACAACTGCATCGAATAATAGTCTTAGAGACTGCATGGTGATGTTACGCTTCTTAGCTACCCCGGTCCGACGTTTTATCGACATCAGTGTCACGCAACACTCTTTAGTAGCCCCGCTGCGCATAACATTGCCAGCAACAGTTATGCCGCATCTCACCGATGGATCACACTCCTCTCAGTGAAGGAGTACCAAGCCAGCTCAAGTTGTATAAGCAATGTTTAGCTCATCACACAACCCCATGGCTCTCGTGGGCGAGGTTCGATCATTATCTCTATTATTTAATGTATTGGTGCTTTTCTAGTCCGATCCGATTGTCAACAACCCAATCGCATCAGACTAGGGGGACTTGACGACGCACAGTTCATATAACTAAGCCCAGTCCGATGTCATTGGCCGCGTACCAATAACACCAGGCGGGGGGGGGGGGGGGGGACTTGATGATATATGGTCCATTAGCATGGCCTAGACCACTCTAGAGCGCCAGCCTGGCCTGGCACGCTCCTGCCAGCCCTGCTTAGCGTCCCCTTGCCAGCCTTGCCTGGTGCTCCCTTGTCAGTCATGCTGAGGACTCTCCTGCCGGCCCAGCCCGGTGCTCCCTTTCCTGGTTCTCCCTTGTCAGTCATGTTGGGGACTTTCCTGCCGGCCCGACCCGGCGCTCCCTTGCCTGACCTAATTCCCCTTGACCTAATTGTCCCCTATATAATGAACAATATCTCCTCTATGGAGAAGGATCTTCCCTTTGGCTCAGCCACCACCCTAGACTCCGGTCGGATGGCTCAGCCGCCACCCTCCGCCATCAACCACCACACACCACCAACACCAAGATGGTTCTCTCCAGTTATGGAGGACCATCTCAGATCTATCAGTTGATCTAACTTTATCGTCGGAGTCCGCTCCGAGGGCACAGTCCCTGGTACGGCTCTAACACATCTTTCTTATTGTGACTAGCAGATCTTCGCCGCAGCAGAAGACCAAAAGACTGGCAGGAGGTCGATGTCGCATCACCCATTAAGCCCAAAACTCTCACAACCACATCCCAAAACATAAATCTAATGTCCCAAGGTTGGCAAGTCACGTAAAGTTTCCAACTTTACGTCCATGCATGCTAGAAACATACTCTAAAACTCATTAATGACCTAATAAGGGACTTATTGCATGAATGGGACATAGGAACTAATAAGGTTTGCAACTTTAAGTCAAGAGAGGTCATAAAGGGATCGAATCTAACTTATCAAACCCTGGAATCCTCATCTTCTTGGATACCTCAATCAAAATCCCAAAACTATGCTTAAACTTCAAACAAGGAGATCTAGATGGATACATAACAAGGTGTCGACTTTATACCTCAAAAATGTTGCCTTTGAAGAAGTGTCTCTGGATCTAAGGTCCTTCCCCCAAGATAGATGTTTCCCACTTCCAATATCCTTTCAAGAATCACCAAAAACAAATCTATAAGCTAACCACACACAGGCTTGCAAGATGAAACACGAATCTAGGGTTTTCTAGATAAGGAGGTTGGTACTCCTTTATATAGGCTGCAACACCCTAAAATTAGGGTTTTCTCCCTTGCCACCAACTCGTCGAGTTGGGTCTCCCTAACACGTCAAGTTGGATCATTAAAACCCGCGACCAAAAATATTTCTACACAACGAGTTGGAGCTCCCCAACTCGTCGAGTTCCAACCCAAAACCCTAAACTATTGAGAAATGAATTATACCTGAACCAAGCGTTACATCATTAGAAACAGAGCTGCCCGAATTACTTGCAAGATATCAGGGATGACAAGGTGAAGCCAACCTTAGCAGGTATTTACACTATCTTATCTAATAACTCATCACATTCTCATTCTTGGGTGTAACGCCCACAGATTCAGACTAGTAAATTTAGAGACAATAAGTGTCAAAAATGAATTTTTGATGGAAGATTATTTAGAATGAATAACCTTAACCAAGTTATAGTATATGTCATAAGGTTTCTGTACATATAAAAAACGCTGAAATCTAAGTTATAACGAAGAAGTTATGACTCGTCGAAGTTTTATGGCTAAACCGACACGTCACCGCCTAACGTAAAAAGTTAATTTTTGATAAATTAGTTTTTAGCCTTAGCAATCTAAATGAAAGTCGTAGTAGACGTTAAATCGAGAATGTTCATAAAAAGAACGTCCAAATCTGACTTCGTATGAGGAAGTTATGATTTTTCTAAGATTTAGCATAGCAGTTCACAACCCGGAATTCGAATTTTAGATTGATCGATTTTTTAGCCGAGAAAACCTAAACAAGAATTGAATATCTCATTAATAGGATCTCAACGATAAAAACACAGTCGAAAACTGATCTCGTATGTAGAAGGTATGAATTTTACACGGCCGTTAAATATTGTAATCTTCTCATACTATTAAATTTAAAATCGGTCGAGAGTTAGCCAAAGGAGTCAAAAGGAGAGTTTTAGATCTTGTCAAAAGCTACGCGTGGATATAAAGAATGTAAAAAATGGAGCTCGTATGCGAAAGTTACATATTTTAGATGATAATTAGTTTTTGGAGTAATCTGCGAGTGACACGTGGTACAATCTTGACTATTGCTTCCACCCCACACCTTGCCACCAAATGGTGACATGTGGCACACAAACACGACGAGTTGGAGGCCTAGAACTCACCGAGTTGGGCCAATTTCCAGTCTATAAATAGCATGCGAGGTTCTCCTATTTCCTTCACACCTCAACCCTTTTCTCACACACACACACACACTCTCTCACTTTCTCTCTCTTTAACTTCTCTCTAAAACCCTCCTAACCCTTGGTACTTCCTGATGGGTTTTGAGCATAACAACATATACTATGTGTGCATGCAACCCTGAATTTATTGGATCTAATTTTCTCTAATTGAACATGCAAACAATGAACACAAAAGAAGAAACCCTGGTATGCTGCTATAATTTTCGAAATCCACAGAAAATTAGGGTTTAGTTACATACCTTTAATATTGTTATTGTAAACAATCTTGAATCCTTGCTTGAAAGATCTTTGGTAGCAAGCGCCACAAGTGTCACACCTCTAATGGCTCACAAACAAACTCAAGCAACCAAGGAATACTTTAGAGAGATAGAAGGGAAGAATAATTTTGGTTCTAAGCCTTTAAGAGGATTGCATGGACGGAATCTAACCCTAATGAGGGTTTATATAGGTGTTAAGAAGGTATTGGATAAGACAGGTGTATCCAAGATAACCCTAATCCCTTAACGTCCTCCCTAAGGCATCCAAGGCACCCTTAGAGCCCAAGGAAACCCTAGGAGCATCTAGATTTCGTTCCCCCCCCCCCCCCCCACTATAGAGGGGCATCCTCGACGCTACCACAGTGATTTTTGGGAGGGTCAAGGAAGGGATGATAGATATTATGGAGGAGAGGCTCAGGGAATTCAGAGCCGAGATTACTGCGAGCCAGGTCGTGGCCTGAACTCCCTCGTTACGGGAGTTCAAGGCGTGCGGGGCACCGAAGTTCTTCGAGGTCAGGGACCCCATAGTTAGCCGACACTAGGTGGCGGACATAGAGAACACCCAGCGCACGAATTCTTGTCGTGTTGCAGCAAAGGTGGGTTTTGCTTCGTATATGTTAAGGGATCGAACCAGGGATTGGTGACAGGAGGTGATCCATCAGGTGGGGTCTGCCGAAGTCGCTGAGATGTCTTGGGAGGAGTTTGTTAGGCGTTTTGAGTTGGATTTTGCACCATCCATCGAGGTGCAACGTATTGTGAGGGAGTTCCAGGAGTTACAGCAGACCACCGAGACTGTACCAGAGATCACCACCAAGTTTCGGGAACGAGCAATATTCTTCCCGCAGTACGTTGTGGATGAGGACATGAGGAGGACTAGGTATCACTCCATACTGAGGGATGATATTCGCGAGTTTGTGAGCTTCTCGGGGTGAAAAACCTTGAATGAGATGGTGGAGAAGGCCCGGGGAACCGGAGATGGAGTTGGAGTTCCGCACCAAGTGGAAACCAGAGCAGGCACATACAGTTGTAGGTCATGATAAAAAGCATAAGACCTCTGATTCTTCCAGTAGGGTTGTGGCCGGTGTGCCAAGTGCGGTAAGCCGCATAATGGGGCTTGTCGAGCAGCGGGCTCCGGATGTTACACATATGGACAGCAGGGCCACATGAGTAGGGATTGCCCCAAGAAGGGCTTGATTTGTTTCCACTGCAACCAGATCGGACATAAAAGGGATGACTGTCTGAGGTTGCAAGGAGGAGGAGGAGCAGTGGCGGTGCCTACACCCGCCATAATGAGGATCATTGATGGCCACCCTGCCAAGGCGGAAGCTCCAACAGTAAAGAGACACGCATTTCAGCTGACCACGGAGGAGGCTCGAGCTGCACCAGACGTCGTGGCTGGTACGTAATCTATTTTCTTGTTTGATATTATTTGATTATGCTTATATGTACATATATGTGTGCAATTATATAGGGACCTTTTTGGTCAACGGTATGTCAGCTCATGTTCTTTTCGATTTGGGAGCTACCCGATCATTCGTATCTCTTGCGCTTAGCAAGAAGTTTTGGGATGCTCCGGGGACTCTGGATTCCCAGCTAGAGGATGAGATTATGCATGACTGTACCGTGAGTGCTACTAGGGAATATCAGGACTGTGTCCTGAATGTGTTTGGGGAGAGGTTATGTGTTGATTTGGTTCTGATACCACTGCGAGGGCTAAAAGTGATTATCGGGATAGACTGGTTGGGGACCAATGGGGTCATGATAGATTGTGAGCGCCAGCTGGTAAAAGTTCGAACCCCAGGTGGGGGGAACTGGTTATTCAAGGAGAGAGGGCCTCGCATGGGCTAACCCTCTATTCAGCAGCAAGAGCTAGGAGACTTCTCCATCAGGGTTGTTCTGGATTTTTTATGTACATCTCAGATACGAGGGTTAAGCCTACGACAGATTTGGGTAGTATGTCGGTCGTACGAGATTATCGGAATGTCTTTCCCGAGGAGTTTCCTGGAGTGCCTTCGGAAAGGCAAGTGGAGTTTCGCATTGATTTGGTGTCGGGTGCCGCTCCGATAGCCAAGGCATTGTACCGGCTAGATCCACCCTAGATGCAAGTGCTATCTACGCAGCTTCAGGAGTTGCCAGACTGGGGGTTTATCCATCCAAGAAGTTCCCCGTGGGGAGCACCGATCCTATTCGTGAAAAAGAATGATGGGTCACACATTGATTATCAGGAGCTGAACAAGTTAACGGTGAAAAACCGTTATCTGCTCCCGAGGATCGATGATTTGTTCGATCAGCTATAGGGTGCATCTTGGTTTTCCAAGATTGATCTCCAGTTGGTGTACCATATGATGAGGATTCGGGATGAGGATATACCGAAGACAGTTTTCAGAACTCGGTATGGGCACTATGAGTTTGTGGTTATGCCATTCGGGCTCACCAACGCCCCAGCAGCGTTCATGGATATCTTGAACATGGTGGGTAGACCGATGTTAGATCAGTCAGTGATCGTGTTTATCAATGATATTTTGGTCCATTCTAAGAGGTCGTTTGATAGTTGCTGACCGGGTTAGACCTGATTGGGTTAGAAGTTGATTGGGTTAGAAATTCTGACTGAGTCCACATCTGACTGAGTTTATCTGTTTGATTATTTCTTCGACTGACTGTGCTGAATGAAGAAAAATGACCATACTACCCTTATGTTGTCTATTATGCTAAATAAAACAATAAAAAAATTACAATTGCTCCATTGTTCTTAACAGAAACTCGTAAGTCAACCAATGATGTCTAAATTTGAGAGAACTTGTTAAAAAAAAGGAAAATAAAAATTTTTAATTGAAATATTTTCTAATGAATTGCTGACATTTGAGTTAAAGAAAAGGGTATTGATTATTAAACTTGCATTTTCATCCTGCAAGAATACATTGAACACTCTCATCCCTTTAGGACCAAATGTGTTTATCATTTCAACAAAATGAAGGTCAACATAGTAATATCCCTCAGGTGGACTGTTAAATCGATAATGGAAGTTCCCTAATCTTGCTATGTTATAAATGAATAGAAAATCACCACCATCATTCAAACACTCGTTAGTTTGAAATGTATCTCCTCCTTCAAATAATTTATCAGCGTCAAACTTCATATATAAATCGGATTCAATCATGGTTTTGGCTCCAACATTTATAAACTGAAACTCGAAATGATCATAAAACTTGTTCTGACCTCATAAACCAGTTTGGAATTAGCTTGGTGCTTGAATCACAAACCAACATGATAGAAGGATGGGTCATCATCTCCGATTGAAGAAACTGCACTCATTTTTTTCTACCAATCAAAAGGGACTTTTTTCCAGAATTTTGTTTCAACAATTTCATTCATACAAAACTCCAACTTGCAACTCCCGACTTCAAATTCTGATTTCATTCTAGTAAACTCCAACTTCCAAATTCTGATTTCAACAATTTCTAATTTCATAACATTAGAACAAGCAAGAATAATGATTAAAGATTTTCATAACTCATTTAAGAAACAAATTCTGATTTCATACATTATACACAAAAAGGGAAGAACGGACAATCGATCAAGTGGTTTAAAAAAAGATGAAACAGATGTTGCTTACCTCTGTTGAAGCAGCTCTGGCCGGAGAACGCAGATGTCGGATTGAAGCGTCGATCTTGTAGGAGGCAAATGTTGAACACGCTGCGTCGATGGGGATGACGAGCTGGAGTGAAGGAATCGTGTTTTCTTGTATGTTTTTCTTTTAGCTCCCAAGGGCAGAAGAGGGAAACATGGGCTTTTTTTTCCAGTCAGCCATATATTGAAAGCGGACCGAGTAAGTACCTTGGGCCAGCCATGCTGACCGAATCAGTAAAATTTGGGATTTATCAAACGTGCTGACTAGACCGGGTCAGCCAAAATAGCTGACCCAGACCTAGTCAACTCACTATCAAACGGGCCCTAAGACCAAGGAGAAGCACGAGCAGCATCTGAGGGAGGTATTGGAGACACTAAGAACGGAAATGCTTTATGTCAAGTTCTCAAAGTGTGATTTCTGGTTGCGAGAGGTGCAGTTTTTGGGGCACATCATCAACCAGGAAGGTATTTTGGTGGATCCAGCCAAGGTTGAGGCAGTGATGCGGTGGGAAGTACCAAAGAACGCATCTGAGATTCGTAGCGTCTTGGGTCTAGTGGGGTACTATCGGAGATTCATCCAGGATTTCTCCAAGATCGGGGTACCTTTGACCTGCCTGACCAAGAAGAATGTGACATTTCGATGGGTCCCGGATCAGCAACTGGCTTTTGAGACCCTGAGACAGAGGTTATGTGACGCTCTGATTATGGTACTACCTGAGGAGGATGGATGATTTGGTAGTGTACTTTGATGCGTCGATCACGGGGTTAGGCGCCATACCGATGCAAAGAGGGCATATGATCGTGTACACCTCGAGGAAGTTGAAGCCTCACGAGGCGAACTACCCCACTCACGACTTGGAATTGGGGGCAGTGGTGTTTTCCCTCAATATTTGGAGGCACTATTTGTATGGAGTTCGGTGCACCATTTTCACTGACCAAAAAAGTTTAAAGTATTTGATGGATCAGCAGAACCTAAACATGCGACAGAGGAGGTGGTTGGATGTGCTGAAAGATTATGACTGTGAGATCGAATACCATCCAGGGAAGGCCAACTTGGTGGTCGATGCTTTGAGCCGCAAGACAATGGGTTCTCCAATTGGGAACATTTGTTTGAGGATGACAGTGATCTCTCCTTTGTTGGATATGATCAAGGAGGCTCAAGTGGAGGGTTTAACGAAAGAAAATTGGAAGTTAGATCAGATACGGGGACATATTCCTTTGTTCGTCTGGGATGGTCGGGGTCTCTTGACCCAATGTGGCCGAGTGTGGGTTCTGGCATCTGGAGGAGTGAGGCAGAAGATATTGGAGGAGGCACACAAGTCCAAGTTCTTTATACATCCAGGGGCTACAAAAATGTATAGAGACTTAAGATTGAGTTACTGGTGGCCCTGCATGAAGCAGGAGATCGTCTGGTTTGTAGAGCGGTGCTTGACTTGCCGGAAGGTCAAGACCGAGCATCAACGGTCCCATGGCAAGGTTCAGCCGCTACCCATTCCCATGTGGAAATGGAAATAGATCACCATGGACTTCATCACGAAGTTACCGAGGAGAGCGAGGGGTGTGGATGTCATATGGGTTAGTGTAGATAGATTGACGAAGAGTGCTCACTTTATTCTGATCTTCGAGAGCATGTCCACGGAGAAATTAGCGGATATTTACGTACGAGAGGTGGTGGTTAGGCATGGGGTGCCAGTGTCAGTAGTCTCCGACCGGGATGTTCGATTCACATCTTGATTCTGGAAGAAGTTCCACGAGGAACTAGGCACTCAGTTGCATTTCAGCACGGCATACCACCCTTAGACTGATGGCCAGAGCGAGAAGACGATCCAGACACTCGAGGATATGCTTCGGGCATGCGTGTTGGATTTTGGAGGAAGTTGGGATACATACCTCCCACTAGCAGAGTTTTCATATAACAATAGTTATCATAATAATATCGACCGACCTCCATTCGAGATGTTGTATGGTCGAAGATGTAGGACCCCGGTTTGCTGGGGAGAGGTTGGACACCGAGTCATGGGGAGCATCGAGGTAGTGCTCAAGAGTACCGGGTTGATTCAGCAGGTGTACAAACGGCTGCGAGTCGCACAGAGCCGTCAGAAAAGTTATGTTGACCGGTGTCGATCGGATCTTGAGTTCCATGTGGGGGACGTTATGTTACTGAAAATGTCGCCATGGAAGGGAGTCATCAGGTTCCGGAAGAAGGGCAAGTTAGGGTCACGATGTATTGGTCCGTTCAGGATTTCGGCCCAGGTGGGCAAGGTGGCTTACCGTTTGGATATGTCGGACGAGCTTAGCCAAATTCACAACACCTTCCATGTGTCTCAGCTTCGGAAGTGTGTCACTGACAAGGTCGCGATTATTTCGTTGGACGACATTCAAGTTGATGAGAGCCTGAACTACATTGAGAGACCCATTGTGGTTTTGGATAGGAAAACTAAGGTTCTTCGTAATAAGGAGGTGAAGGTGCAATGGCAGCACCGAAGAGGCTCTGAATGGACATAGGAGCCAGAGGATGAGATGTGGGAGCATTACCCCGGTCTGTTGGCGTCTACATACTTCGAGGATGAAGTATAGCTTAAGTGGGGGAGAGTTGTAACACTCCAAATCAGGTATTACCTTTGAATCCCTTGAAATTATAAATATTGCATAATAGTCCCTTAAGTACGATGGGCATACTTCATGAGTACTCTTAGCGTACCATGAATGGATGATCACGGAGGGTCAAAACATACGTTGGGCATACGTGACGAATGTTTAAACTCTAATTTCCAGACTTAAGACCTATATAAGCATCCTTATCTCATTAGAGCTTCACCCTAATCAGCCTCCTTCACCCTTAAACGTCCCTGAAAATCCTAAAATCATTAGAGAGTGTGTTCTTGAGCTTGTGGGTGTTTAAACACCATCCTTTTGGTGTGTTAGCTACAAGGAAGAGGAGAAATCAAGCTTGAACGAGGAAGAGATTTTGGGTCTCACATTTTGAGCAGTTTAGGGAGCTTGAAATGGTAAAAAGCTTTCACCCTGGTCATCATTTTCATTCCTAGATCTAGGGTTTTCTCTTTAGTCCCTTTTTGTGTTCTTGAACTACCTCTTGAGAGTTTGAGCAACTCCAAAGCTTAAGGAGGATAGATCTGAAGTCCTTTGGTCCATTCATAGCATAAAAATGGAGTCGTGATGGGTGTTTTGACCACATGCATGGATTAAGGCTCTTGGAAAGGTCTTAATGTGTTGTTGGGAGCATATGGGACATGCAAAGGCATAAAGTTGCCAACTTTATGCCTTAGGACATCTTAATGGACTAAGATCTAAAGATTGGACGTGGGAACATCAAGTATTAAGCACTTAATGGAAAAGGTGCTTAATTTGTTTATATGTTGGGAGTAGTGTAGCGCGTACAGCTCGGGGACTCGGTACGCTAAGCGTACAAGAGTGGTACGCAGGGCGTAAGCACTCAGATGGGCTTGGACTTGTTTTGGGCTTTTAAGCCCTTTAGGCCCTAATCAATCATTGGGCATGGTCATGTTTTGAGTTAGTGGGCCAATTTATCTATTTTAGGCCATGATTGTTATGGTTGGACTTTATTGGGCCATGAGGCCCATTAATGATATTTGGACATGGACTTTAGGCCATTAGCAATGGGGGACTTTTGGGCCATTAGGAAAGGACTTGGGGCTTGGGTCCTTTAATTGGATTATGTTCAACCCTAACCTTGGGTTAATGGTATTATTGTTCAGCACAGGTGGTCACGCACAATTAGGAGAGTGGCTTTCGGATTCAGCAGACAGAGGTGAGTCTCCTCACCATACCAATGGGTCGAAGGCACCAAGGCCGATCCATTATGTGTTATGTGGAATGCTAGTTGATATAGTAATATGTGGTAAATTAGTTGGTTATATGTTATGTGGTATGTTAGTTATTTCTGTGTATTGTATGAAAGACCATGGGGATGCCCATGACATTCCAGGTAAAGACCATGGGGGTGCCCATGAAACTTGGCTATAAGACCATGAAGGGGTGCCCATGACATTCCAAGTAATACCAAGGGGTTCCCATGGCACATAGGTGTAAGATCGTATGGGGGTGCCTATGGTATCCTGGAGTAAGACCCTGGAGGGTGTTCAGGGCATCCTTATTTGTTTATATGCATGGCTTGTGATTGATATGGATTATATGGTTATGTGGATTATGTGGGGTATGCTTTGGGGAACTCACTAAGCATTAGTTTATAGTTTGTTGATTGTTTCAGGTACTTCAGATCCTAAGGGCAAGGACAATGTATGATAACGCGACGTGCACTCTCCGACATTTGATTTGTCGGACATTCTGATATTTGAAATAAAATGTTGATGTTATGAATTTTGAGAACAACTGTCATGATTTTTTTATTTTCTATGGGAATTTTTGGTTAATTAAAAATGAAAAAAAAATACTTGAGAATTTGGGTCGTTATATTCTATATGGATAATCTAGGGTTTCTAGATTATCCCATGTGGATAAATAAGGAGCCGGATAATTACCAATTTGAAATATTATTATTATATTCAAATTAGGGTTATCCAGGACATCCTTGTTAGACTATAAATAGACCCTTACCCCTAAGGATTTTCGGCCACTCATAACCCTAGAGAGATAGCCGAAATTCTTAGCTCCCTTCTCCTCTATCCTCTCTCATCCTTTTGCTAGCATTGGGTGTGAACCACTAGAGGCATGACATTTGTGGTGCTTGTTCTCAAGGTTTCAACAACACAAGGATTGTTTCTTATTTGTTAATAACAATCAAGGTATGTTTTCTTAACCCTAGATAGTAATTTCGAAAATATACTAGTAGTCCTAGGGTTTTTTATTTGATGTTCAAAGTTGTATGTTCAATTAGAGAAAACATAGATCAACAACTAGGGTTGCATGCACACATAAGATTTTGTTTGTTATGCTCAAAACCCATCAAAGACAACACGAGGGTTTACAAAGAAAGTCATTGATCCTTGTTAAGATCTCCGACACAAAACCTTGAGAAGTGCTAATGATCACTTGCATTGATGATTTTATTGATTAAAAATGTTGATTACAGAGATGAATGTGTAAATGTAAGTACAAATATCGTAGATGGGCTAATCGTGTGTTGTTAAAAATGTTGATTACAGAGATGAATGTGTAAATGTAAGTACAAATACCGTAGATGAGCTAATTATGTGTTGTGTGTGTAATACAAGTGTTATTTATAGTCTAATGCTAATAAAAAAAAGTCCGATAATTCTAGGATTCTCCGAGAATCAGCATATAAGCGTTGTTTGACTTGGTATTCCTGGTCTTTTGTCTGGTTGAGACGATTCTTCCTTGAGAATAAGTCCTTAGTTGACTAATTTTGCACATGTGAGAAAAAGAAAGTGGAATATAGTCATTATAAATGTTTGGAAAATAAAGATCCTGCCCATAACAATATTTAAAAAGAATATTCATTCTACTTAAATGCTAGTTTAAAAAATAGCTTTCTATAATTAAAATATATATAAAAACAAGTTTTAATATTATTCGTCTATAGGGATGTCAAAAAGTCCCGTGGGACCCTGTTCCCGTGGGGGCCCCGTCCCGTTTGGGGGATTTTTTTTTAAAAATCGGAGGCGGGGGCAAGGTTAACCCCCGTTTTAATTTCGAGAGCGGGGGCGGGGGTAGGCAATCCCGTCCCGAAATTCCCATGGGGACCCCATTAATAAATTACACATATATTTATTATATAAATATAATAAACAATAACATGATTTTGAGCTTCCAAAATTCATCAAAAAACATGTTTTTAAGTTGTTAGTATAATTTTTTAAAATGCCATAACTTTTTATTTTTAACATATAAAATTCTGCTATATATGATTATTTTTTACCTAAAAATAGCTTATTTTAGCCTAAATAACAACTTCTTTTAGCCCAAAATCAATCGGGGGCGGGGGAACAGGGGCGGGGGCGGGGGTAATAAAGGGGATTCGGGGGCGGGGGCAGGGGAACAGGGAAATTTCGGGGGCGGGGGTGGGAGATGCACTCCCCGCCCCGTTTGCCCCCGTTGACATCTCTATTCGTCTACATGACTTCCTATTTACAACCAAATGAATTATACATGTTGTAATCTCTAAATATTATTAAAAGAGAACCTTTAATTCTAAACTGAAGAAATCATGATCATTGATTGCATTTCAATCATATATTTTCCACCTTTGGATTATTTGATGACATCGTCTTTGTCAATCCATTTATTTTTGTCAATAGATTTTATAAAATGTATATTACGTTTTAAATTAGAATTCCATTAATGACACTTAAATCTTACCAAAAATAAAATGAATTAAATTAGGAATTCTATTAATGATAATTAAATATCACCACAAATAAAATGAATTAAATAAGGAATTCTATTAATAATAATTAAATCTCACAAAAAATAAAATACAAAAATACCCCGCCTCCCTCAATTCTTTACATAGTATATCTAACCTAAGTTTTGTAGTGGAGAAGAAAATGGGGGAAAACATGTTGTTTTGATTTTTACTTAACGATTTAGATTTGTAGTTGAACGACTGGAATTATAAATACATCAGATAAAGGTAAGAAAACAAGTAACTCAAATTCCACTTGACAACTTTTGAGTCATCTCATATACGTTTATTTCTTGATAACTAATATTTGTACTATTTATCGATATTTATGCTAAAGTGGTGACAACATGAAAATGATTGTTACTCAAGTTGTTTGATTTTTTTTTTTAGATTTTATGTAGGTCGAAATTTGAGTTGACAAACAACAGAAATTGTCGAATTCATCTGGGTTCTTGTGAACGTAAGTAAAATATATTTTGATTTTTATGTTATGAGGGTGTCAAATTTTGTGGTTTGAAAATTAATTGTCACAGTTGTGTTATTTAGAATTTTGAATCGGATCTTTCTATGAGATTCCCCATTTTTGCGTACTTTTGACGAATTGTTCAATAAGTTGAGCAATCAAATTATAAACGATAGACGCATACACAGTGTATGTCATATCCTTTGCTTTTGGTTGTTAAAATCACAAATTTGTTTTTTTTTCGTTTTTTTATGTGTTACGATTTGAGATCTTGATTTGGATAGTTGGAAATTTTGTTCGGTCTACCTGTCTACTACCTATTCGATGAAATGCTTAAGGGAACAATATTGGGATAAACTTGCGGTCCGGTTTAAATTACTTTAAAAATATATTAGTTTAAATTACTTAAAAAATATACTTGTCGATTTTTGTTATCCTTCACGGTTTAAATTTGTATGTTTCTCCTTAAAGTTTCATGTTTCATCTCTAATAGTTCTTTGTTTATGTTTTAGTTATAATGCCTTCTTTTGACCCTTGATCACATTGGTTAGTTTCTCATGCTAAGTTTTATTTGAAAATTATATTTAATTGCAAGTTATTACACTATCTAATGCCCCAATAATCTCTAATATTTGTATAAGATGGTGACAATTATTATTTTTTTATTGCGGCTTCTCTTCATATTGATTATCGGATGTGGTTTGAATTATGGAATGTTGCGACTGAGGGGATTCCACATTGTGGGGCGTTGGAATTCATTACAGAAGGAGGCATGATTTATATACCTTATTGGGTATTGATGGAATGCTCATGTAGATCGATAAATATTTTACAATATGTTCTTTTAACCTTATATTATGACCTATTTTGGAAAAAAAATTGCATTTAATATTAAACTTTGAAAAAAAAGTTCATATATAGCATCATACTCTTAAAAAATGACTTTTTTGGATTATTTTTAGTTGATATGGAAAGTTATATTTTTTGTATATTAAACCTCATTTAAACGATTGTTCTCTGTATTCTTTTTGGCTACTCTAGAAAAAAAAAATTCTACATTAGAGTTAATTAATAGGATTTTTTTCAAAATATTTTATTAATGGAAAGTACATTTTTTTCGCGTAATAGACCATTTATGTAAGAAAAACATTTCAAATACGGACCATTTGTGTACTTTTGTTCACATGTGAACCATTTATGTACTATATAAATTTAATTGTTAATTAGTAGGTCATTAATATGACAATTTTCTAGGGAAAAGTTGTTTTTAGTATTGAAATTTGCAAAAAAAAATGTAGAATGATAACAATTTATTAATTTATTTTGTATTTATCATATATATATAAGTTATATTATAATATAAGTTTTTAAATAAGACATAACGAGATTATCACCTTATAAAAATAAAAATAAGATAGCAACCAAATAATTGATTCTTTATTTCAATATTTCATTATTATCTTTAAACGATTAATTATGTTCTAAAGTTTTGTTATACAAAATTTTGTTAGATATATAAAAGAAATCATGTTTTAATTTTTCAAATTATAAAAGTAATCATGGTTTATGTTTTTCATATATGAAAATCATATTACGAAAAAGAGTGTTAGCATCTACCTGTTTTAAAATAAATTTCATATATTATTTTAGTTTTTAAACAGATATTTTGACAAAATAACTATTTTTTAGGATTAATGTATACTTATATATGAATAAGAGATGATACAAGAAAAATATATTACGTGTTCTTTAAAGTATAGCATGTTCGTGCTAATAACATATGAAAATTTGCATTCATAAATAAGTCTCATTTTTAACCAATTTGCTAATATTTATTGCAACACACCCTCCCTGTAAACCTTAAGCCCCTAAATAGTCGTCTGAAACTTATCATCAAAAGAAACTATTTGGTATCGTTGCATCACTAATAGTCAAAATAAACTATCTAGAGATTTGGTCCAAGGTTTCCTCTATGTCCGCATGAAGATGACATGTTACCATTCAAGCTGATAAGAAAACAATTTCTAATCAAATTATATTTCGTGATTGCAATCAATAAAGCTTACGGAGAAACAATTCCAAATGTAGGTATTTATCTCCCAGAATCGGTTTCACGCATGGCCAACTTTATGTGGCATTGTCCAGAGGGATATCACATGCCAATACAAAAGTATTACTGAACTCTGACGAACAATTCAACGACAATGAAGTTTATACATCAAATATGGTCAACAAAGAGGATATCATTGCTCTGTAGGTATTTATCTTTAAGAATCGTTTGGAGGCAAGACCATTTTATATGGAGATGGCTTTAGACAAATTCTTCTAGCAATACAAAGAGGCGATTGTTCGGATACTGTGCATGCATCATATTCGTCCAAATTACGGCTTGATGTACAGTTTTACATTTAACCATAAACATGAGATTTATTTTGGTTGTATAACTAAGATTTGGATGAGACAAAAGCATTTGATGAGTGGATTGTTAAAATTGGTGATGGTAATATTGGCGGCCCTAATGATGGTGAAGCTGAAATTGAATTTCCAGAAGACGTTGTTGTTCGCTCTATAGGTGACCATATTCATTCAATTGTATCCATCATTTATCTATGCTTTGAAAATCATCTTGATGATCAATCATATTTCAAGATAAAGCTATTTTGGTCTCTACAAATGAAGAATTTGATGCTACCAATGACTACATTTTAGGATCGATGAAAGATGAAGGGAAAACATATGAGTTCAAATTCTTTACGTGATACAGAGTTACCAGGTTTTTTTGAGGAATCAATTTACTCTTCGGTTGTGTTGAATGATTTTAAGGCATCTAGAATTTCCAACCATAAAGTTACACTAAAAATAGGTGTTCCAGTCATATTACTTTGTAATATCGACCAAACCAAAGGACTATGCAATTGTACTAGATTATAGATTGTTAGGCTTGGAAGAAACGTCATTAAAGCTTGAATCATATATGATAGATTCTTTATGGAGACTACTTATATACATTGCATGAATTTAACTCCGTCTAATGAAAGAATCTCATTCTGTTTTCAGCGGAGGCAATTCCCTATAGTAGTTTATTTTGTTATGGCCACTAACAAAAGTCAATGACAATAATTATCAAATGTTGGATTATACTTGCATAAGCTTGTCTTCACTCATTTTCAGTTATATATTTTTTGTTTCTCACATCACAATTGAAAATGGATTGAAGGTACTCATATATTACGAGGAAGGTTGTCCAACTAATAAAACAAAAAGTTATGTTTATAAAGAGGTCCTTCAACTATTATAGATATTCAAGTGTTTCTTTGTTTTTTTTCAAACATTTAAATGTTAGCAATAATGCTAAGTCTGTTTATGTTACTTTATTTTTTTATAGTGCCAACTTTTTTATACATTTACATGTATATTTTTTATATGTTCCCCGGGGGTTATACTTTAGTTACTTCACTGAAAGTCTAATCACATTTTGTAATTGTATATATACACATATCTATAGATTGGTTATCCATTTTTTTCAATTTTAGGTTGTCTTTTCAATTTTAGGTTGTCGGGTGGTGGGGTTATTATCAAGGTTTTAAAGAATAAAAGACAAGGGGTTAGATAATCAATTAATAGAACCTTGAGACTTATTTTGCAATTTGAGATTATAGTTGATTGATGGCGAGTAGATTTGGAGATTACGCAGCAGGGTGCACACTAAATTCATGTAGGGCCAGGAGCAGGTGATAATTGTGTCTGATTTAGTAATGATACATTCAAGTGTCCCATTAACCTTTTGAAGGGTTCGCCTTCATAGACGTCTAGCTTCGTTCAAACCCGGTCATGTAAGATGTAGTAAACCAGTTCTTTCACAGGACTCAGGATATATAATTTTCACCTAATTCTGTTTTTTTCATTATTATTATTATTATTTATAAGGCTGTCAAAATTGTACCATAAAAAACAAACCCACATACTACCAACCGAACCAAAAAAACTGGTAGCCAACATGTTTGGTTGGTAGTACCGTACCAATTAAACAATCTTGGTATGGTAATGGTACAAAAGTTTGAATACCATGGTAATACCTTACCAACCAATTTTATATATATATATATATATATATATATATATATATATATATATATATATATATATATATATATAAACAAAATCTTAAATTTCAATTGTTAATTGTGTTTAGTGTTACATATTTAAAAACGTATATAAATTATTTGGTCGCAATAGTCAATAGTCATTACCACGTTAAAAAAAAATTAAAACATTATTTTAGCTTTACTTTCAATAAAATTCTTTTATAAATTAAAAGAACTACAATACTATTTTCTTTACTAAATGTGGAAATTACCTGATGTATTTTTTTAGTTTAAGATCTTACAATAGTTAAAAGAAGTTGTATATATCATTATCAATTTGTACCAATCAAACTTTGTACAGCACCGGTAGCAAAATTTTTATACCAAATATAATTGATATGGTACACGGTTTAAGAAAAAACAAATTAATACCGTACCAATTCCACCCCTAACTATTTACGGTTGTAGTAATATATAACTTTCACCTAATTCTGTTTTTTAAATTGAACGAAATTTGACAAATCCAAATTGTGAAATCGGCATGTGGGCCTTCGGCCTTCCAACATTTTTTTTTCGTACAGTGCCAAAGTGTTCAAGAACCATTTTTACTGCAAAAGATTATTAAATAATATATAAAAAATAAGTGGATATTTTCAAAAAAAAATGTACAAACAAAATAGGACAAAGAACCTATTTTGAAAAGTGAATGTGAAATTTTAGGTTTTTTTTGTGAAATCGTGTCAAATGTGGCTAGGTTTTTCTGCTGAGCTAATGCGATCAACTTTTCTTCATTTAAATGAAAAGGCAGTTGCATAACACAAGCAACATGGCATACCCTAAGGATTCATGTTTAACATCTTCCATTCAAATACTCTCCACCCACACCAATGAAACATCACCTATTGATGCTTGAATGTCAAAAATAATTACATTAACCTCTAAAATAGGATGTGTACCTAAGCTTAATAAATACTTAAGCAATGAGAACATGAGTGTGACAATAGAAGCAGCAGCAATCAATAAAAAACCGTTTTTGCAACATCCATACAACTTCTAATCTATTCCCCAAATTGAATCACAAACACACTCATTGGAGCCTCTCTTTTCTTAACCTTTCCATTTCTTTCACCATTTGCCAGTGTTGATGTGATAAACATGTCTCCCCAAAGCTCAATGACATCAAACGCCCCATTGTAAGCCACCTGGCATTTCACAAACATACTTTAATTCATAATAATAATAATAAACAAGATATGATCTCTTGGTCAACCAGCAGTCAACTACGAACCTGCTAAAATCTTCACTTCCCAGGCTCCTATCAACTTGCCTAGCTGCAACCATATCATCTTCCACCACCTATCATCATCATATTCACATCCATCACATACTTAAAACCATAACATCTCAAAAATAATGAATAACCCTATTATTTATAAAATCATTAAAATGTACCTTTTGCATTTCTGTTTCAATAGAATGTGGTGATGATCTAAGAGTAGCCAAATACCATCTCCATTCATTCAATGTTTCTTCATCCACGTCACCCAAGGGACCCACAGAAGAAGGATGAAAAGGAACAATTAAATCAGCTGGTAGAATGTTTGATTTTGCTTCTGAAAGTACCAATATTTGAACATCTGCATCCATATTCATTTTGTAATATTTAAAATCATATTCCACCTTTTGAAATTCCATCAAATCCTTGAGCAATCTTGTGTTTTCAACACCATTACTATTCAATACCCCTGCTTGTAATGATGTCTCGTCTATCATAAAATGTGACCCCTCTGCACACTGTAAAGCCCCACTCACAAGTCTGCAAAATCAAAATTAAAACCCTATAAAAAAAATCCATAAAATTAACTAATTGATTGGTACCATATAAGGCTTAATGTTAAGTTACCTGTTTGTTTCGTAATCTTTTACTGGTGAAAGTGAAGCAGTGTTGAGATATTCAACTGTGAGAGGCATATGATGAGTGAAGGGTAAAAGGGTCTTTATTGCATTGCTGATTCGGTTACCAAAAACAGATATACTTGACTTGTCTAAACTTGTAAGGTTAAGTGATAGCTTCCCTACAGCAAATGAGTCTACCCTTGAATGAACCTACGTTAAAGTAAATAAAACACTTGTTAATTTTATGTTACTTTTACATTTAAGTAAAATAGATGTATTTTTTACCTTTGACAATAAATGCAATAACATAAAATGAGCTGCTAACTCATCATCACCAAGAACTACTTTAAGGTAGTGCAACAAGGATTCCCGTGTTCCTTTCACCAAATGGGGTTTTGGCTGTAGATTTAAAAAAACAATGAGAAATTAAAAATTATGATAATAATGAGTTTGTTTATTATAAATCTGGATTAATGTCGCATACCTCCATTGTTGGGGACTTAAAGACCATGTCAGTAACTGAAAGCTTTCTGTGTACAAGACAATGAAGACGCGGCACCTTGCTAGGAGGTAAGTTGACTAATTCATCTTCCAGTTCATTATTATCATTTTTAACTTCAGTGTCAAACGTAAGGACACCAATGAACTCAAACACATCATTTAGCTTTAAATCAGACTCTGGAGAGTCGTATATCTGCAGAATGTACACTTTGTAAGGATGTTATAACTTTGAAAATATGAGAATAATTGCAATGTGACTTGGATTTATATAAAAAAACATAAAATATTACCTTGACTAAACATGAAAACTTATTTCTGAAATCGACATCAGACACTGTAGGTCTACCACAGTCTGTTTCCCCAGTCATGAGAGATTCACCTTCCCGCTGTAATGCAATAAAATCATTTTTGGAATAAATATACTACAATATGAATTATAAATTTGACAAAAAAAAAACGTATGAATGCAAGATTAGTGGCTTACCATCTTCTTTGCACGTGGAGAATTTGGCAGCTCATTGCTTGCATCCTGTCATTTGAAGAAACATGTAAAGATTTGAACGTTTTCAATATAAATCAAACTAGACAGATATCAAAGCACTCAAGAACTTGTAAAGTTGAACATACATGCATTTCCACCTCTGTGGAAACAGGACAGGTATCCCTTTGTCTCTTTTCTCTGTTTGCTGATGGGGAATTTGTGGATGTAATTACAGCACCATCAGAAGTAGAATCTGCCCATGAATTCAGGCCAGGGACCTAGAGATAAGGTTGATCAAAAGGTAAGGAGATTAAATCGGGTTAACAATGGTTAACAGATGTTAAAGACTCACAGGAACACAGTAAAGAAGACGACGTTCCCAGACACGCATATCAGCAGAAGGATCCATGGCAAATTGAGAGACATCTGTAAACTTGTTGGTGTTCCATGTCTCTTCGTTCTTCAAAAGATAATGCAAAATCAATGATAATAAACAAAATATAATCTTGGTCTTGCATTCTTGTTCGAAGGTTCAGTGGGAAATAGAATTTGGGGATTAACATACCTTATAAGCACCAACATAGAATTCGTTACCCAGCATGTCTTGAATCATTCCACGGAAGCGAACTAAAGTGTTTGGTTGAACCCGATGAACAGTTGATGGAGTTAGTATCGGGACCTGGACATGGTGATAAAAAAAAAAACTTAATCAAAACTATGAGTAAATTAACCTAATCACTGCAGATTACCTAAAAAACCATAAACCCTAGAAGTTTCTCTAGATTAAATTGGGGAAGTTGCATAGAAACTGAAACATACATGGAATGAATCAAGAGCAAGAGTTTAAATCATTCATAAGCACTAGAAATCTATAAACATGTAAAGTACCTGACTGATGCCATCGTTGTCAAAAAGAAACTCCCGGAAGAGATCGGCGACGCCCCAATCATTGCGGTCCAAAGAAGCCGGATCTGTACCAGATGTCACCGCCTTCTCAAAAGTGAATCGGACAGCCCCAAGAGGGTTCACCAAGCAATCGTACTGACGTCCCACCATTTCTAGACTCTTTTTCTCTCTGTAAACACACTCAATCACTTGTGGAAGAGTCGGCTGGTTTCTTCGCTGCCTTCCCGCGTTAACAGTTAAGTAGGCTAAATTCCCGCCAAAGTGTTGGGTAGAGTGGATTCCCGCCAATTTTAGCCGTTGCGGGCCTGGTGGCCCATGACCCATGTTTTATGATTCGGCCTTGTTAGAATAAATTATCTGAACTATTCAAATGCAACTTTATAATTAATAATTTATCAAAAAAAAAAAAAACATATATTCTATATTCCTAAACATCGTTTTTTTTTTTTTTTTTTTTAAATTTGTTTTGTGATTAGAAATTAACTTAAAGTACATTATATGTAGACTTACTTCGCTCTTCGCAACTCTATTCAATTTTAAATATTGTTAAGAAAACATAACATCACTTATTATTTATGAAAATAAATATTAATATACATGAAAACATAATAATAAAATGATGAACATAATTTTGATTCAAGATCGTCGTTGAATACAATTTAAAATAATGTTTCACATATAGAAAACAAATTTTTTTGCATAGAATCATTGGTAATATAAAATAATAGTTGTTGGATATTAAGTTGTTTAGATGAAATGTTCTCGAAAATATATTCATCCTATCTCGATGAAATGTTCTTGAAAGAGACCAAGTGTCTCCTGCTTCTTCACCATTCTATTGTTCTTTTGGAAAATGCATTTTTCTTTCTCTCCCCCTTCATTTTAATCATTCCGCGGGAGCTCAGACCACCCTAATATTACACATATAAGACTTTTGTTGATTAATTTTTAAATTTCGTCATTTATCACCAATTTTATTTTTCAGTTATGTTTGTCATATTCTCTAACATTTGTAACGGATGTAGTCGTAACTCATAACAACAAAAAACTGTAATAAATATACAGAAATGAGAAAACCCCAACCAAAACATCCCCTTTTGGCCATCCACAAATTAAATTGCAACACTAAACACACATGTTATAAACTGTAAACGATAAGGTATGAAATCTGTTTGAAGGTAACAATCATTTAAAAGATATTTCAAGACATATACTTTTAACATTTCCAACCAAAAATGTATATTATAACTGACTATTATGTAGTTTTCCTTTAACCAGAAAAAAGCCTAGTAAAAAAATTTCCAGATTTAGGCTTGTCCAAGCATGCGACATGAACATATCTTCCAAGCTTGTCCACTTGCCTTGGCTCATTCCTCGTGTCTTTCTTGCACACTTTACATGTTTTATCAACCCACCCTTCTTCTACATATTCACCATCAACTAAACAAAAACCAAACCAAAAACAAAATCATTACAGGGGTAAAATAGGTAATTCCAACTTCATAAGTATAATCTAATTGGTATGTTATATCATTTGAGAGGTCCATATTGTTACCTTCAACATAAGATTTGAAGAAATCTTTATACGTCCCTCCAATCTTTCTCCGAAGAGCGCCATACTGCAAAAAAAATAAAACAAATTTTTATAACAGATCCGACCATTTACATTCTATAATTGGGATATCAAGTATGATTCATGAAATCACAAAATTGAACCGAAAGATAATTTTTGGCCCTATATTGAGAAAACTAGAAAACCATTAGGTGTAGTGGTTTTGCTCTTTCCTGAAAACCACCAAAATCGGACCAAAAACCAGTAGAATCTAGTAGCTAGGAAGGATTAGGAGAGGAAATTACCTGTTCCCTGTTCATTTTCTCTCCTGATTTGGTTGCTAACCGAGCATCCTCAATAAGCTGTGCATCTTCAGCTGATCTAACCTGAGAAAAATCCAGAGCTTCTGTAACACTTTCAAACAAATTCTGCTTCCTTATTTTGGGCTTTTCATCTTCTTCTTCTTTGCTACCCTTCTCTGTTTTCCCTGAATAAACTCTGAATTTGTAGTAAGAATTGGTGGGAGTGAGGGTGGCTTGTTTTGAAGCAGTGAAGTTAGAAGCAGGAAAAGCAGGTGATAAGGGAAGAGCCCTTAACCCCATCCCCATGCTCTTTAGGAAAATATAAACCGACTCTCAACAAACTACACCTTATATACTTTACTTTCTATGCTTTGGGTTTGGGTTAATGTAAAAATATAAAAATCGATTTCCTATCAAACATCAAACATGTTTATATATCTGTATAATTATATATTTACTTGGATAAAAAATTTATTATAGCTTGTCCTAAACCATTGTTTGTAAATTGTTTTGGGTGGATGAGACGATTTGGTTGTGTAATATGCAATCTCAACTGGTGGTTATTTTTTCTATGCTGAGCTGGATCACTGGATGTTTGCCACGTGTCAGTTACAAATGTATGGTTTGTGGGTTGTTACGTGGCTCTTTGGCTGACTATTGAAATTGAGAGGATCAATTTTACTTGTCCCTTGGTAGTTAGCGTAGTGGTCAATGAAGACGCCAAATGCATACGTGATATATCAATTTAAGCACAGCTTCAATATTTATAAAGAATTCACGAATAGTCCCCACTATTACTATATAGTATATTCATTTGTTGTTTTTACGTACCAATTGTGAAGTATTATAAAATAAAATCTCCCAAAATTATCATGCGTACTTTCTTTTGGCCAACAATAGAAATCTGCAGCTTTAAATTTGTAGAAATTAATGTAAAAAGTTGAGTCATAGGATTCATTTAAATATCATTCATCTAAAACGAATCGTATGACCTAAGAATTCATGCAAACCGATAAGATTGTCAACATTATACAAACTTGTCAAATTCAATAGCCACTTTCGCTATTTAATAAATTTGTTCAAAACTTTTAAAAGGACATCAAAAAATGGTTTACCACTTTACCAAATTAAGATGATTTCTATTGATATGAACACAACTTATACATAACTTCTCTCTATACAACATAAACCATCCCAACTTCCAACAAAGACGCCGGAGGCACCTTCAACACCACATCTGGTCCCCTACAATTCCGCCTCAGAAAATTATACCCAAAATTAATCGCTAACCTCTTCAAAATCGACGACCCTTGTTTTGTTTTCACATGTGAGTGTCCAAGTATGAACGCAGTCCCACTTTGCTGTGCATCCAACAGATCTTGAAGCTCTTCTCTCATCTGTACATCTCTCAAATCACCACCCTCATCGTCACCATCATCATCAGCAAACCTCACTCGCCTAGGGTTCATGTTCATCTCTATTATGTCTCCCATACTCTCCACTGTTGGAAACCCTAACGAGACGCTAACTTGTGTTATGCTTTCATGTTCTTCAAAACCCTCCAAGCTCCCGATTACAGCAAGCATCTGCTCCCCTGACGACCTACTTGACCGGAATCCGCCATCTTCGTGACCATCACTGGCGGCTTCAGGGCGGGACCAGTCATACCGGATGAAATCGGTTAAACGGTTCACAAGTTCAGACTCGAAGGAATTCACATCTTGATGGACATCACGATACCCGTAACGAACAATACACCTATAGGATCGAAAAGAAGCAGGACCCACACGACCCATGAGGTACCTTTCCGGTGGTGGGACAAAGGGTACAGGAACAGATTTCACACACACAAACACCAAGATCCGGTGAAACGCAGGGAGGTTGGTGACAAAGCGGGAGAAGTTAGCCGGGATACCGGAGGTGAGATCAGTGAAGACGAGCCCGATTCCGGGGACTCTTGAAATACCTAAACTTGAACCTAAGGCTAGTAGCCATTCTAAAGAGACCTTATTTTGAAGGTCGTATTGGTATTTTTTGGTGGTGGCATAGTGCCAAACGAACATGATGGTGACTAGAAAGAGTGCTAGGAGAATCGGGAGCCATGCACCTTCACGGAATTTAACCAGGGAAGCTGAGAAGTAGAGGAGTTCTATGGAACCGAAGAAGAATAGGAAGCAAAGAGCTACGATTGGAGGTTTATGCCAACAAAGAATGATGACTAATGACGTAAGGCAAGTTGTAACCATCATCACCGCCATCACTGCCAATCCTGCAGATAAATTAAGCATAAAGATTTGAGTAAAGAAGTAAAGGATCATGCACACCGGGTGTTTGATGAAAATCCACAAAGAAAATTCACATACAATCATACAAACCTGATGCGTTTCCCAAGTGTTTTGTATCCCGGAATCCAATGGTGACAGCGATACATAGAACCATGAGTATCCAGTTGATCTCCGGGATGTAAATCTGACCATGTTTCTTGTCCGATGTATGAACAACCTTAACCCTTGGAAAACAACCGAGTGATTGGCTCTGGTTAATGATCGAAAATGTTCCACTGATGATTGCTTGACTACCCACAACAGAAGCAAGTATGGCTATAACAAGAACCGGCCACCTCACACTTTCTGCATACGTGTCAACATTATATTTTGTTACTTTTTAATAAACCATTTATTATTGTGAAATTTTTTATTTTAAAGTCCTTCTAGAAGAATATATATATACCTGGCACTGACACGAAATAACTAATATCGTAAGCCATCTGATGATGTTTCGACAGATAAGCCGCTTGTCCCATGTAACCTAGGATTAGTGCGGGATAAACGAGAAAAGAGAAAGCAATCTGCAGAATAATTTTTCCACACAATACAATATAAAAAATATATAAATCCCGAAAAAAACTAAATATGAAAATCTTCAAATTTGACTTTCGTTTATACCTGAATTGCAGCATATGAGAAATGGCCAAGATCCGCAAACATTGCTTCAGATCCTGCAAGAAACATAATTAACTAATTATCAAGATTTTTATGAACATGTTAAAGAAGTAGTTGTTAGTTGTTACTAGATTCGAATATGAAGTTTTATTTTACCTGTAATGCAGAGTAAAATGCCTCCCAATGACATCCAGCCACGTGTCTTTGTCTTCTTTAAAAACTTATACATGTAATAAGGTGAAAGAGCTTTGTAGACTTTTGGGTTCCAGACGAATATATTATATAAACCGAGTCCACTTATGCATATCAGCCATAACAACACAATTGGAGCAAAAAAGAAACCAACTCGATGGGTCCCATAATGTTGCAGCGCAAATAAACACACTAATATGAAGCAAGTAATCGGAATCACAGCATCTGCATATAAAATATTTTCTTAAAATATGTACTCAAAACAATTCAAATTAAAGAAAAGTAGAAAACTCACATTCATGATGCTGTTTGGACATGGATAACTCAAGCCCAGAAACCGCAGAGAAAACTGTGAATTTGATGAATAAATGATGTTAATAGTGAAAAAAAAAAGTTAAAAAGGAGTTGCAAAAAGTTTAAAAAAAGATTGCAATTTTTATACCGGATATAGCTGGAGTAAGCAGTCCATCTCCAATAACCATACACGTGCCAAGAAGAACCAAGATTAGTAAAGCTGTATGCAAAGATTTGTGTTTTTCAAGCAACATTTTCACTTTTGACCTGTTTGACTTTTCACTTTCTGGAGGTTGCTTGAGTTTATAAGTAGAGAGTGATTCATCGGCAGTTTGTTGATTTGGTAAAAGGCTTACTTTAGCATGTCGGCATATTGAAGAATAAAGTGCAAAAGTTCCACCTATATATAGATAAAAAAAAAAAAAACACAGTTATTTATAAAGTTTATTTGTAAAAAAAAATATGACAATTCAAATTAATATCTTTTTGTTTACCTTCACCATTATCGTCAGCTCGAAGAACAATGAACACGTATTTGAACAAAGGGACAAGAGTTAAAGTCCAGAAAACGAATGAAAGAACCCCAAAAATCTCTTCATTTGTTTCTGAATGATGAATGTCTGATGCAAATGTGGATTTGTAGACATAAAGTGGGGAAATACTGAGGTCACCATACACAACACCAAGACTTTGATAAGCTAACACCAACGTTGTCCTCCAAGAATCCTTGTAAATGCAATTTTTTTTTCAAAAAAAAAAAAGCATAAGGTTTTGTAACAAAGCTAAAATATAAAAAGGGCTAATGAGCTACATCGGCAACAAAATTCTAATTGTATTCAACAGAGCACTAAACACAAAATTTTGTTTCAGTTTGGAAAGCCAACATGTTATGGCTGGTTCAACAAATTTTCATGCCAACATGGCATACAACCTGGCTCCTACGTGGCATTTTAATTTTTTCAAATTAGGTTCAATAGAGCCCTAAACATCAAGTTCATACATCATTAACCCTAAATAAAATAAGCAGCATGAAATGGCAATTTTGGACAAATTAAAGAGATTTGAAAATGCAAAATCGTCCATCATTTCATCCAGATTTGTTCAACTTTGTAAAACGTAGCATTTTTTACAAAAAGGGTAGGTAATTAGTTAATAGCAACTAAAATCAGTAGTTAGAAGAAACAATCACTCCATAATTAAGATTAAGAGGGCAAACCTTGGAATTTCCCCAACATTTTTCCCTGCCAAGATCCATGCTTCTTGTAGATCAAGATTTCCGTACGACTGCTGACGATGAAACGAGCTAAATGCAGATCCCACCTGCAACAAAACTCAAATTATCAAATCACTCAAATAATAAGAAAGAGGGTTACAAGATTATTGAAAGAAAGCGATAGCAACCAAGAAACGGCGACCCATTCGTTTTTTACCGATATACCCTATTTTGGTATCAAGAAAGACGAAAAGAGCTTGATGAACAAAAGATTTGAAACACCCATTAACTAAAAAGCTAAAAAAAAACGAAAAGGGATTGGATTGAAGCAGAAAGAGTAAAAGATGCAGAAAAGAACCAAAAAGATTGTGTTGTTTTCCGTTATAATATAAATAAAAGATTTACTGAAACTATATGAAAACGAAGCACATACCTCACTCAATCGTCACCAAGAATCAAGAATTGAAGAATCAAGTCAAGTGGTTTGTTTAAAGAAATTCAAGATTATTTTCTTTTTTAAGAAAAAAACTTCACTTCACCCGAAGTAGCAAGAAAACAAGAGAATGTTGGGAGACGGCAAGAAAGGGAAGCGAAAACCACAATCACATGACTCCAACAGCAAAATTCAATTATCATCCTCTACAATTTGAGCCCACAAATCGATGCAACTTTCAAGGACATGTTTTAGTATTTGTCTCTCTCACGCATCGAAACACCGATGCTATGTGTACACGTGGATTTTATGAGAATTAAATTTCCACCATTGTTACTGACCAATCATATCATATATAATAGTAAACCAAAGTGTCTAAAATTAGACAAGAAATATATCCAAAACCTAAACCAGATCTTGTGACGTTAAATCTCCACCTTCCATTGTTGAAGTTTCAACAGATATCATCCCATAAATAAACCAACATATAATATGATCATTACTTGAAATTTGTGAATGATGATAGTTTTTTTTATAAATTTATTATATGAAACCCAATAAATTATGTTATCATATAATATTTTCTAGGATCTTTAAGATTCTGGACTTGTAGGGACCGAATGTCTCCTTTTACTTGTTGGTTTTTGATGCATAATAAAAAGAAATAGTCATATTTTTTTCCTCATCCAGAAAAAACACAATAGTTTATTGAAACAGCACAAATTCTATAATGAAAATAAGGAAAAGAAAGCCATTGTTGTTACGTATTTTGGGGTCCAAAATTGACAACTTTGTCACTTTCAACATTTCACAACAATGATAATTGAAAGCTCATTAACCAGTTTGAGTGGAATTAAAACAAACCCAAAAAAAAAAAAGGTGTTTGGTAAGAAATATCTTTCTTTTGACCAATTGTGTAGGTTCATGACATTTCTTGTCAAGTTTTCTTCCATAAATAGCTTTCTTTTTTATAGAAAAATAATGTATTATATAAAAGCAAAATTAAAATATAATGGTTTAATAATGAAGTCGGTAAACAGCATCGGTTATTACTAGATCGATCTGATGAAAGAGTTGGATAAGAACAAGGGGACATTAGAACTTACTATCGAATCCCGAATCTAAATTCAATATAATAGAGAAGATGGGCATTTTTCCGCCATTAATGCACTGTTGAAGCTCTGAACAACCCTTTAAATTCGGTCTTCCCGAATCTATCTGTCTGGATTTCTTATATTGTCTATTGGAAACGAAGAATTAGGATAGAAAATTGGAAGATGATCCAGTATTGAAGATCTTGAGGAGAGAAGTGTGTGTGTGTGTGTGTGTGTGTGTGTAATAAAGTGGGGTGAGTGGCGAACACAAAACGGGAATCTCTGCCATTATATTTGCAGAGCTAAAACATGGGTCGGGATATTTCACGGGATTACGAAAAGCCTTTTGTTTAGTGGGAGACGTGGTAAAGATGAAGATGACAATTAAAATATTTTTGTGTTAAAATGGATATCTTTTTTGAAAGGTCAAAAGACGTTGAATTCTTTCTAAATGTTTATTTTAAAGTTAGTTTTATTTTATATATAGATATAGATATAAATATAGATTGGTTGGGTAAGTTTATTTAAAATGATAAGTATTTTTTAACTTATAGTTTATTAGTTTACAGTGATGTCGAAACGGAATTAAAAAAATGTTTAGATTAGCTTATCCGATGTTAAAACATTATAAATTAATAAACCATTTTTAGTGTTTGACAAAATGATCAAAAAAATGTTTTCTAAAGATGTTAGACCGCTAGAAGTTATAAGAAATTTTTGATAAGTTAGGGGTTACTAACTTATAAAAAATTACTTATTTTCGGTTCCATACCGATATAAGTTATTTTTTTTTAAAATCTATGCAAACACTTATTTTATCTTATACTACTATGGAATCAGTAATAAGTTAAAAAAACTACTTTTTAAGTTTAGTTAAACACCCTTATAATATCATCCCTATCCCTATTCTAATAAAAGAATAGTTTTATTCTCCTTTTGACATGTGTCATCATATTAGGCCTCATAATTAATGAATATTTTATTTTTCTTTTGCTATGTGTCACTCTATTATGTCTCCTAATTAATGCATGCCACTTGCTAACCTATTGAATCTCCATTTCAAATTTCAAATTTTAAAATTTTCACTCTAATTACATTAAATTAATAACATTATAATGGAAATTAAATAAAATTAACACAAATTATAAAGTGATATAATTATACATATTTATTTAAAGCAATGATTATAATTTTATATAACTAAAAAATCTCTTAATGAATAATTTATTTAAAATAAGTGATTAATAATTTTGAGTTTTTAATATTAAAGTTTAATTAAGTTTATACCGCGGTTCCCTCGGGTTATAAACTAGTTTAATAATATATGATTGTAAAATGTATATTATTATAATACAAAACTACAAAAATAGTCTATGTAGTTAGCATTTTTTCGGATTTTAATCTAAATCTTGACATATTTGGATAACTTGTCTTTTTTAGTATCTTCCGTTAGGGATTTGGTCTTTTTCAAAATTGAAATGACTATTATATCCTTAACTAGATGAATTTTCGTATGTTGTAGAAAAATTTGATACCTGGATAAAATATTAAAGTTATATGACATTTAAAATACGTTAGGAGCATTTGGTTCATAGGTTATTACAATATTTGATAAATATTTAATAGGGGCAACATTAGTATATCTTAAGATGATGTTGTTCATGTGTAAGTTTGGTGTCCACGTTTCTTCTCTGCATCGAGAGTAAATAATATTTAGCAAAAGAGTTTACCTTTTTATTGCATTGAGAGTAAATCACATTTACCATAAGAGGTTGTTTTTATTTGTGTTAATCTTCACTATGACTACACCTTTATATATTTTACCTAATTGGTATGTGTTTGGTGTTGTATTTGGGGTTCTGATTTATTTCTAGGAGTAGGGTACTTCACAACTTTATTATATTTAGGTGTAACATCAATAAAATCATGAAAAAATTAAACTTTTAAAAAACCAACCCAAAATTACAAATTTTTTACAACAAAGTTTTCAAAACATGTTATATATCAGAGTTTCCCAAAATCATAAGCATAAAACATGAGGATGTGTACGGTCATTCCTTCTCCATTCCGTGATCCTCTGAAGTACCCGAAACATAACCTAAAACTGTAAGTCAACGCTTAGTGAGTTTCCCCAAAAGTATCAACACAACACAAAATCATAATAATAATAGTAAACAACATGCATATAGAACCTTCAGTCTGACTGGAACGTAGGGGTGAGCATAAGCGGGTACCCGCCTATTTTTGCTGGAACCGGAACCGCTCCCCGAACCGGCGGTTCTTAAGTTATTGGAACCGGAACCGGAACCGCCTACATCGGTTCCTAGAAAATTGGAACCGCTCCCGGAACCGCCGGAACCGGTTTCGGTTCCGGGTACCCGACTTCTTAAATATAAAAGTTTTTATTTATAAATTGTAGAGCATATGGCAGGGATATTAACCTTTACAAGCATCAGAAGTAGAAGATATGATAATAAAACAATTATAAAAAACT
Organism: Lactuca serriola; assembly: GCF_051521515.1. NCBI lineage: Eukaryota > Viridiplantae > Streptophyta > Magnoliopsida > Asterales > Asteraceae > Lactuca > Lactuca serriola. Next base: position 16,468,144 of record NC_136415.1, on the reverse strand, counting down.
TACATAACCACCTATTAAAATTTAAAAACACTTCCCACAATTAAAAAACATCATAAAAAACATTTCCAATCAAGTGAAATTTAACAAGTAGAGATGATAAAAATGAAAAATTACAAACAATAATCATAAAACAACAACAGTAAAAAGCAACACAACAAAAAAAACATAGCCTTGAATTGGATCCATTGATCTTGTCAGCTCATCTGTCGAGAACAGTATACTGCATGCATATTCCATCACAGTCTTTAAGTTAGACCATTTGAGTAGCAAAAACCTGAAATTTAGGGGCAATGTTTTGGAAGAATGGAGGAGTTATGGGTATTAGTAAAAGAAGTAAAAAAAGAATATAAGATACTGAGACTGACTTCAAGAGAAAGTTTGCACATGCATGTGAGGTGAAAGTTTAAATATGATAAAATATAATCTCAAAGTTTGCACAAACTTACAAGACAGAGGTCATAACTTATTTCATGCGGTGTCCTCTTTCGCTTTTGTTGGGTAACCTAAAAAAAAACCAACATCACGACTTATATACATGATTATTAAATGATTTTTATTAGGCAATAATATCTATATGCATACTAGGAATGCAATAGCATGTCGTATGTGCTTGAGCGCATCCCAAAAACAGCACAACAACTGCAACAACAACAAAAATCAGCCAGGTCATATTTGTATTAAGAAAAAGAAAATAGAATCATAAATTCATCAATCATAATGTAAAATTTTGTATTAAGAAAAAATCAGGGTAAAGGAAGAATTAGAATTTACCACACTGTCTACTAAAACACCCAATATTGTGTTTTTCTTGTTAAATTCTACCTGTCTATCACTGAATGCAGTGATTTCTACATGATAAACACATAATTAAGAAAAAAATTGGATCAAATTATGTTTAAAAGTAATGTGAAAGTGAAAGTGAAACTCACCTATTGGACAAACGAAAGTGAAATGAAGAGGGTAGAAAAAGAAAATGACATATTTCTTACCAATGTAGTCAGAGAGCTTAACCTATAATTCATAAATTTCTTACAAAGTTATGAAATCTGGGATTTTATATATAATCAATGATATGATTCGATTTAGTTACCTTGATGAATTCTTGATCAAAAACTGTTAGCTTCTCAAGTCTGTTATATGATCGTTAATAGTTAGTTTAGCCTAAAGGGTAGTTTCATCTTTTTTCTGTACATTTAGTTGTGTTAGTTAGTCGATTAGTATGTGTATATATTCTTTCATCTCTCATTATTGAAGATTAATTAATGAAGAATACTTAAAAAGCATCTTTGATTCTCTCTATTACAACATGGTATCAGATTAGGTCATCTCGATCCTTCATTTTTCCCCAATTGATTTTTTTAATCAACTTCATTCAAATTACTTTCTGAGTCATTTCAATCATGTCTCAATCAGATCCTAATTCTTCAAATTAATATGATTCATCTTTTCTGAATTCTTCAAATCCATATTACATCACTTCGTCTGATAGCCCCAATTATGTTCTTGTTTCAACTCCATTCACTGGTGTTGGGTTTAATTCATGGAAACAGTCTATGATTCTCTCTTTGGCAGCGAAGAACAAAATCGGATTTGTAGATGGATCAATCGTACAACCTCCTGCATCCAATTCCACTTATTCCAATTGGTTCCGAGCAAATTCTATGGTCATAAGTTGGATTTTGAATTCAGTCGATAAAAACATCGCTGATAGCCTTCTTTTTCTTCCAACAACAAATGAAATTTGGACTGAATTGAAACATAGATATGAACAATATGATGGTTCTATGTTATATCAAATTCAACAACAACTCTATTCTCTTGCTCAAGGATCTGATGATTTTCCATCTTACTTCACCAAATTGAGTAAGATTTGGGATGAATTAAGAGCGATTCAAAATATTCCTACATGTTCTTGTGCTTCTTCTGTTGCCATTAATAAATTTCTAGAAGATCAAAAACCGATTTAGATTATGATGGGACTCAACGATTCTTACAAAGTTCTACGTGGGCAAATACTCATGATGAAGCCATTACCTACAATTTCTACCACCTATTCCATGATTCTTCAGGAAGAAAGGCAAAGAGGTATCACTGTTTCTCCTACACTCAATGTTGATGCTATTGTTATGCATGTCTCTAGTGATAATACATCAAATACTTCAAAGAAGTTCTTAGTCTGTACTCACTGCAAGAAGAATGGTCACACCAAGTCACAATGTTATCAATTGAATGGTTTTCCTACTCACTTCAAATTCACAAAGTCTAAACGAGATGATAGCAAATCTACTGTTCAGAATGTTACAACTATGACTGCACCTACCATTTCCTCTAAACAATATGAACAATTGCTGTAACTTCTTAATGCTAACAATATCTCTCATTCTCAAGTTCCAAATCAAGTGAATTCTTCTATTACAGAAGGAGCCATGGCTGATGAAGGTAACTATTTTTCCTTCTCAAAGTTTGCATCTAATGTCTATAAATCCAAAGCTCTTCTGCATTCTCATTATTCTTGGATTATAGACACAGGTGTCACTGACCATATTTGTTCTAATAGCTCACTTTTTCTCTTCATGAACAAAATTCCACAACCAATTTTGATTGGTCTTCCTAATGGACACACTACTTCCGTTTCATACATTGGTGATGTTCAAATACACAACAACATAATTCTTCATGGAGTTTTCTATATGCCATCTTTAAAGTATAACTTAGTTTCTATCACTAAGTTTACCACTCAACTTCAAACTTTTGTTATCTTCACTGATACAAAATGTTTTGTGCATGACCCTTTGTCAAAGAATAGCATTTCTCTTGGCATTTTGGGGGACAGAGTTAATGATCTTTATGTCTTTGATCATCGCACCGTTAAATCTTCTCTTTCTTTTAGTTTTTCAGTTTGTACACTATTTCCTATGTTGAATAATTCTGTAAAACATTCAGATTCAAATGTTTTACTTTGGCATAAACATTTTGGCCATATTCCTGTACACAAACTTCATAAACTGTCAGTGATTTCCAATAATGCCCCTCATGATCTTGATTCTTGTTTTGTTTGCGCTAAAGCCAAAAAACATTGATTATCTTTTCCCAAAAGTATTTCTACTGCATATAGTCCTTTTGATTTAGTGTATATTGATATATGGGGCCCTTACAAGCATTGTACTTATGATGGTTATCGCTATTTTCTTACAATAGTTGATGATCATAGCCGTTTTACATGGGTACATCTTTTAAAACAAAAGAGTTATGTGTTCACCCTCATTAAGGCTTTTATTGCTCTTGTTCAAACTCAAATTTCAAAGAGAATAAAAGTAATCAAAACAGATAATACATATGAGCTTGGTACAAGTTCTGAAGCTCAAACTTATTTTCAATAAAATGGAATCATGCATCAAACATCTACAGCCTATACACCACAACATAATGGGTTAGTTGAACGAAAGCACAAACACATACTTGAAATTTCTTGTTCCTTATTTTTCCAATCTGGTATTGGTGTCACATATTGGGGAGAATGTGTTAAAGCAAGTGTTCATCTCATGAATGGAATGCCAACCAAGGTTCTCAATCATAAATCTCCTTCTGAGGTTTTACACAAACATACTCCAGATCTGACATATCTCAAAACATGTGGTTGTTTATGTTTTGTTGCCACACCATCTATTAGAAGAGACAAGTTCATGTCTAGATCCACATCATGCATATTCATCGGATATCCCTATGGCAAGAAGGCTTACAAAGTTTTGGACTTGACAACCAAAACTATTCAAATTTCCAGAGATGTTATTTTTTTAAAGATATTTTCCATCTACATCAAACAAAAGATCAATTTTCAGATTACTCTTCTTCTTTTATTCCCATTAGTTTCCAAGATACAGAGACATTCATTTCACAACCCTCAAATACCTCCCCCAATGATCAACCCAATTTTGACCCACCAATACCCCTATCAAGTCCTTTACGAAGAACCACAAGACAACATCAACCACCATCCTATTTACATGATTATATATGTAATCATGTTAAATCTGTTCATTCTCATCAGCTTTGTCAGCATACCATTACAAACTTTTGTATCAGTGATTCTTTTTCCCCAACCATTTTTTCTAGTCCTTCTCATCATGTTTTCAATGCTATTACTCAAGTTGTTGAACCTGCTTTTTACACTCAAGCCAAAGGAATACCTGAATGGGAAACAACTATGGCTAATGAACTACAAGCATTGCAAGATAATCATACCTGGGAAATAGTTAAGTTACCAAAAGGCAAGAAACCAATTTCGTGTAGATGGGTTTATAAGGTCAAATACAAAGCAGATGGGAGTATTGAACGATATAAAGCGCGTTTAGTTGCCAAAGGTTTCACACAAAAATAAGGTGTTGATTTTCATGAGACCTTCTCTCCGGTTGTCAAATTTCATACCATAAGATGTCTTGTTGCTTTGGCTCTCAAAAGAGGATGGCATATACATCAATTCGATGTTAATAACGCTTTCTTACATGGAGAGCTACATGAAGATTTCTACATGAAACCTCCACCGGGCTATTTTGTCTCATCTCCTTCCTTAGTTTGCAAACTTAAAAAAATCCTTATATGGGTTAAAGCAAGCTTCTAGACAGTGGTATGCAAAACTATCTCATGCTCTTCAATCCAAAGGTTTTACACATTCACAGAATGATCATTCTTTATTCTTGAAGAAAACTACAAATTCAATTGTAATTGTAGCTGTATATGTTGATGACATTTTGGTCACAGGCAATAATCTCAATGAAATCACATCTCTGAAAGCATATCTTGATTCAACATTCAAGATTAAAGATTTGGGCTTTCTCCATTATTTTTTGGGTTTGGAATTTGATAAAACAGAAGATGGTATGGTCATTCATCAACATAAATTTATCAAGGAATTGCTTGAAATGTATTCAATGAATAATTCCAAACCAGTTTCTATGTCATTGCCTACCAAGATTACATTGCTTCCTACAATGTCTGATCCTCTATCAGATCCGACATTATACCGACAGCTGATTGGAAAATTGAATTTTTTACTGCACACAAGGCCAAATTTGTCTTTTTCAGTTCAGCATCTATGTAGCACCCGGTTCCTGGTACGTAAATGATATTTGAGTATTTCCTTTCTTTTAGCCTTGGACTCGGCGAGTCATAGGTCCGACTCGCCGAGTGGATGCGGGACCCGGGACACGTTTAAGTTGGCGACTTGGCGAGTCCATATCCTGGACTCGGCGAGTCACAGCTGTTGGATGAAACCCTAAGTTTCAGGGGTTTGCACCCTATTTAAAGGACTTATCTGCCCCAGGCCAGCCCCCATTATCTCCCCAGAGCTCCCCAACCCTCGTTTGTGCTCTTTCTTTGAAGATTGAAGTTTTGTTGTGTGATTTTGAAGGCTTGGAAAGAGGAAGGAAGTAGATCCATAAGAAAGGAAGCCATCCAGGCCATTATTGTGTTCTTCCAGCAGTTCCTTTGAGGTATAACCCGTTTTCCCCATGATTCTATGCTTAGTATTTCATTTGGGCCTTTCTTGGTCAAATCCCCAAGTTTGTATGTGCATTATATGTCGTAATAAGGCGTTTGGCCTTTGGATCTAGGCATGATTGAGCTCCAGGGGCTCAGATCTGTTAGCTTTTTGGCCCCATGTTGCTTGTTAGCCCTAGATCTATCCTTTTGAGACATTTTGAGCCCTAAAATCCATATTGATGAATATCCACACGTAAAGTTGGAAACTTTACGTGTGATTCGTGTCCTAGAAGTCCAGATCTATGAATGGCTTGGATTGGAATCAAGCAAATCGGTATATTTTAGGAGTGCATGGCAACGACTCGGCGAGTCGTTCATGTGACTCGGCGAGTCTGTTCGCGAGTCTCCGAGTTTGTCCCCTTTTCGTAGTGTCGAGTGAGCAGTGAGTCACGGGGTGTGGCTCAGTGAGTCGGAAGCTTAACTCATCTATGGAGGTACTCGACGAGTCAATGCCCTGACTCGGCGGGTTCAAGGCAATCTCCTTAGATCAAGAACAGACTCGACGAGTTGTTCATACAACTCGGCGAGTCTTAGCATGTGTGTTCATCGGATGAAGATGAACTCGACGAGTTGTTCATACGACTCGGCGAGTAGGACGAAGGACTTGAATATTGGTTAAGAAGGTGAACCCGTCGAGTCGTTGCTTAACTCGACGGGTAGGATCGGGATTCAGGGCAGTCGTTAGGATAAGGACTCGGCGATTTGGGAAGCCAACTCGGCGAGTCGGGTCAACTGAAAGTTGACTCTGACTTTGACTTAGGGCATGGTCAGGGGTAAGATGGTCATTTTACCCAAAGGTCAGCGAGTAGTGTTTGATTGGGTATATTGTGGGAATTGTAGCCGGAGGATTTCCGGAGCAGCAGCAGCAGCAGTAGGCAGTCAGTTCCCGATCAGATCAGCAGCTACTTCAAGGTGAGTTACCTTCCCGTAGCGGTGGGTCCAAGGCCACAACGCCGACCCACCAGTAGGAGACGTATGGTAGATGATTGTCTTTGTGATATCATCTAGGTTTACTACTACCTGATATGTTATATGCTAGCATGATACGTTGTATGTGATAGTAGCCGAGTTCGGTTGTTAGGACCGACGGGTAGTCAGACACCCCAGATACGTCTGACAGTATATGATGATATGTTTGCATGCTGGCTTATTATGTTATATGCGATAGAGGTAGTATGAGGGGACCAGTCCCTGTGGTCGGTTGTCAGGACCGACGGGTAGTCAGCACCCCAGAATGGCTTGACATGGGTAGTCAGCGCCCCAGAATGGCTTGACATGGGTAGTCAGCGCCCCAGAATGGCTTGACATGGGTAGTCAGCACCCCATAATGGCTTGACACGGGTAGGACGGCACCCCAGAACGGCCGTACCGGGTAGTCAGGCACCCCAGAATAGTCTGGCAGTATGTATGTTACGTGTTTGTATGGTATGTGGTACGATGGGGGAACTCACTAAGCTTTGTGCTTACAGTTTTCAGTTTTGGTTTCAGGTACCTCCTCAGCTAGGGGAAAGGAGCCAGCGCGGTAGCAGCATGTCACACACACACTCTCCAATTTCCGCATTTACGAGCTTCACTGAGATTTGTACTCTGATATTTGATTGAATGTATGAATTGGCTTTTAGACATGGTTCACTTGTGTTATAATTTGATCAGACAATGTTTTTAGCTTTAATATATTCTAAAGTAGTGTTTTTAAAACGAAATTTTTGGTCATGAAAATTGGGTCGTTACAAGTTGGTATCAGAGCCCTGGTTTGAGGGATTCGGACACACCTTTGGGAGTGTCTGAACTCAAATCGAGGGATTAAAGGATTTTCTAAAAGAAAATGTTTTCTAAAATTTAGAAAAGAGTTTTGAGAAAGAACAAAGTGTGTGATGTGCGCGACCGGCCGAGCTCAAGTAAGTATCCCCAAAGTACCTATACAAGTTTATGTTATGTTTATCAGCTTTTGTAGAACAGCATGCTAGAATAGGACTAAGGATCTAGGAGTGATGCCTTATGTGCCTGCTTTATGTGTTCCAGTTGTATGAGAACTTGCATGCTAATTGCTGAATAAACAGTAAGTAGGATAGCCTGCTTAGGTTATGCCTGGTAGTATGAGTTAGTACTTTATGCTAGCTCAGTTCCTGAAAGTAGATAGAGTTAATTGAGATTGTTACCCTTATCTGAATGTTGCTTGCTTTGTGCTTCGTGGGACTCTGAATAATGGGAGTTAGCCATTAGGCGAATGTGTCACGTCACGTGTGACCAGGGTTGAATAATCTTAGAGTGCCGGATTTGATCCTACTGCGCAACTCTTGTCTGAGTCCAACCGTTGTAGGGACGAGTCGGGTACTCGAAGGATTATTTGAGCCTCGTCACATGTGATGGTATTCGGATAATGGCTAACTGGCATTACAAGGAGGCCTGTAGCAACTGAGGACTGGTTAGAGTGGAACTAGAGATTTCCCTAGGGCAAGCCTGGGATGAGTATAGCAGTAATCAGCAGTAGTGAAAGGGATCTGGTGGAGTCGAGGCATTCCTTGAAGAAGGTACAGATAGATGTGGAAGGTAGTATGGCCCCGTACTACTGAAAGCAGAGGATCCGTACCCGAATCAAGGATGGCCAAGATAAGACCAGGGAACTTGTAAGTAGATGTGATCCCTCAGGGAGTATCAGTATCACTAATGATTGTTGTGATGTATTGCAGAATGGTGGTGCTTCGATCGAGGCCGGTAGATGGCGGTTCAGGAGAGGGGTCAGGTTCGGGGTCAGGTTCCGAGCCAATTGATGAGGGGCTACGCGAGTTCATCGCGTCAGAGATCACCAGGGGTATCCTTGAGTCGACTCCCATTATCTTTGGGTCGATCAAGGAAGGGATCATGGAGTTGATGGAGGACCGCCTTCGGGCATTCAGGAGTGATATGGCATCTAGCCAGTCAGGATCTCGCACGCTATCCTTCAAGGACTTCAGGGGCAGCGGTGCGCCGGATTTCCATGGGGTGAAAGACCCCATTGCTGCCAGGCGATGGATTGCAGACATCGAGTCTGCCCAGTTGACTAGCTTCTGCCCCGAGGGGTCGAATGTGAGGTATGCAGCAGGATGTTTATGGGACCGAGCCCGGGATTGGTGGGAGTCAGTGGGTGACTCGTTGGGAGCCTCAGCTATCGAGGCTATGACTTGGTCGGACTTTGTGACCAGGTTCAGGGCAGAGTTTGCGCTGGTTGTCGAGCTTCAACAGCTGGCCAGGGAGTTTCTGGATATGAGACAGACGACGGAGACTGTGGCGGAGATCACCACCAAGTTCCGGGAGAGGGCTTTGTTGGTGCCCCAGTACGCTGGTGACGAGGACATGAGGAGGACTCGTTATCATGATATGCTACGAGCTGACATCCGGGAGCATGTTAGCTTTTCGGCTTGCCCTACCCTGGACTCTATGATTGCCAGGGCGAGGGAGAGGGAGATAGATTTGGAGCACATCCGGAAACGGAAATTGGAGGAGGGACAGGCAGGAGGGGCTTCAGGGAAGAAGCCCAAGGGATCAGATGGTAGGCCGAAAGGCCAGTCAGGACCGAGCCGCTGCAGGAAATGCGGCAGGCCGCACGAGGGGGCGTGCAGGATGGGATCATCAGGCTGCTACAAGTGTAGCAAGTCCGGGCACATCAGCAGGGATTGCACTGCTCCGGCAGCAGTTATTCAGACATCAAAGTTGCTGTGTTTTCACTGCAACCAGAGGGGCCACAAGAATGCCAATTGCCCCCAGTTGACAGTTTCAGCGCCGGTGAAGGCGCCAGCTCCAGCGACCCTGCGGATCACGGATGGCCGGCAGGGCAAGTCAGAGGCTCCAGTGGTGAGGAGCCGAGCATTCCAGCTGACTACCGAGGAGGCACGCGCCGCACCCGATGTGGTGACGGGATCGTTCCATGTGAACGGCCTCCCAGTTCAGGTGTTATTTGATTCGGGTGCGTCCCGATCATTCGTTTCCCTTGCGCTTAGCAGGAAGTTTCATGAGTCATTAGGCGAGTTAGATTGCCCTTTGGAGGTGGAGATTGCTGATGACCGATCGGTGCGAGCATCGATGGTGTTCCGAGATTGCGTGTTGCGGTTGTTCGAGGAGCGTTACTTGGTAGACTTGGTTCCCATACCGTTGCGTGGGAAGAAGGTGATTATTGGCATGGATTGGTTGAGCCCTAATGGGGCGGTGATAGATTGCGCGCAGCAGATTGTCATACCCATCAGATTGAGGGGGGGTGTTAGCTTCTCAAGTTTGTTATATGATCGTTAATAGTTAGTTTAGCCTAAAGGGTAGTTTCATCTTTTCTCTGTACATTTAGTTGTGTTAGTTAGTCGATTAGTATGTGTATATATTCTTTCAGCTCTCATTATTGAAGATTAATTAATGAAGAATACTTGAAAATCATCTTTGATTCTCTCTATTACAACAAAAACAACTTCGGCTTCAAAATCTGGTGCAACATATCCAACTAGTGGAAGGCCCTATAAACACTAAAATACATTCCATAATTTTAGATCCATATCGAATACATCTACTTCCATAACCAACGAGCACATGATAAGAAAATTTAGATATTGGTATAATGGTGTTGTAGAACATAGTTTCAATTATGTGAATGAACTAATGTCTAATGTCCAATCCTCACCACACGGTTAAACAAAGTGAGAGATTGTGAGCTACTTATAGCTTTGACGACGAAGCCATTCCTACAGGGAGGTGGAGGGACGGAGGGAGAGGGAAAATTGGAGGGATTTAGATTGGAAAATGAAGGATGCAGAGTTGGAGAATGATAGGGTTTGAAGAGTTTTTCGAAGTCTTCATAACACTTATTGAACCTTCGATTGAGCCTACTGATTGAAGCGTCGATTGAACATAACAATTGAAGACTACTGTTGTATTTCTGGTTAATCGGTAACGGGAGCGATCGAATCATCGATTGAACAAACAATGACTGGTTTGAGAGGGGAGAGTGACGAGAAGAAGAGAGGCTATGGTGTCGGCGTGCTCTTTTTTTCTTTCATAAAAAACCCTAAAACAACTAAGGTAAGGAAATCAGATATAACTTCTTTTACCCTATTTTTTAAAAACAAAATTAACAAAATATAAAAATTTAATATATATATATATATATATATATATATATATATATATATATATATATATATGTTATGAAAAAAGGCGGGTACCCGACGGTACCGCTTTCGGGTACCCGGTATTGGAACCGGAACCGGCGGGTATCTAGCGGGTATCGGTTTTGTAAAAATAAGAATTGGAACCGGAATCGCTTAAGGCGGTTCCGAAACTTTAGGAACCATAACCAAAATCGCCTAAGGCGGTTCCAATTCCAGAACCGACAGTTCCGAAAGCAGGTACCCGCTTCTGCTGCTCATCCTTACTGGAACGTCCCACCGGCATACAGTCTATCTGGTACGCTTACAAAACCTGCAGCATGATTGGTACACCTCCTGGGCATTCAGCCTATCTGGAACATTCTCTGGCCTTCGGCCTGACTGGTACGCCCCACTGGCCTACAGTCTATCGGGGATGCCCTGGGTCTCTTGGCCTTGAGCACACAACAGGACCGCCTCAACCTAACATACCATCACATATCAACATGTATCATAACAAACTCTAGATAGCATATACAAATAGTTATATAGATCTAACAGATCATTAAGCATACAATCATGCGATAAACCACGATAACAATCCAAAGGGGTCGACCTTGGTGCCTTCGACCCAAAAGTGCAGTAAGGAAAACTCAACTCGCAAATCCGAAAAGATAGCATAAAAGAGTATCGCTCCACGAGTCCACTCTACAAATCACCAATACATAGGGTAAGACCCAACCTTAGGCTTCATAACAAATACCCAAAATGCCCTAAGGTCAAACTAGGTCAAAAATCAATGGAAAGTCAATTGTCAATGAAAAGTCAACCCAGCTGAGTACGCCCAGCGTACTCAGCCTCTGCGCCCAGCGTACTCCGCCCTTGACCAAAAACGGGCAGTTGACCACCTACGCCCAACGTATGATGTGCCATGCACAACCTCCATTAAGAACAATTCCAAATTCCCAAATCCATATCCAAGTCTAAAAAGGTGCTCATAACCATAAAGTTTCAAACTTTATTGTCATGCATGCCTTAATAAGTCCAAAACTAAAACCCTAGTTTGTCTTAAGTCTTAACCACTTAAGACCTCTATATCTTGCATGTAAGCACTAAACGAGTCAAGATAGCATTTTTACGACTTAATGCACCTCAAATCTTCTGAAAGGACGACTCATTTGGTCTTAGAGTAGCTCTTACTCATTAAGTCCATGAAAAGGGACTAAAAACTCATAAAACTTCACATGGCTAGATCTTAAGGAAATACAAGTCAAGATCAAAGCTTTATACCTTCTGGAGTTTCCCAAAGAGGTAAAGATCCCAGATCTACAAGCTTGCTTCCACACCAAGGATCCTTAATGAATCTACTTTTTGATGGGTTATGAGCACTACATCATTCCTATGGTGTACATGCAACCCTAATGCATAGTTTTTTCTCAAGTTATACATGCAATACAATTTTCCAAAGCATGAACCCTAATCTAACATGCTATATTCGAAATTAATAGCTAATACAAAGTTAGATGATTACCTCTCTAGTAGCTTGCTTGATCTTGAACCTTTGAGAACTTAGCACCTCAAATGTGATGCCTCTAATAGATCACAAACACCTTGCTATACTAGTCAAGAACAACTTTCGGGACCCATTAGAATATTTCCTTTGTTTTCTTCGCACCTTTAACTAAAAGTAGAACAAGAGATGACCTAACTAGTCAAGAACAACAAGAGCTCGGTCTTCTACTTAACCACCACAATACGCCTTGCTATACTACGCCTCATGGATTGAGTTGGACAAATCAACAAAGTAGTAAGCTAAGCAGGTCAAGAATTCCCTAATCGCTTGCATTCGCAAAACCCATGCAAAAGGTAAAACCAATCAATGTGTACGATCATGAATTCTTGCAAATAACGACAAAAACCTTCCCGACAAGTGAAATGATATCAACGAAAATATAACTAAAAATAAAAACTAACTGAAAACAAATAACGAATAATCAACTAAACTAAATTAATTAAACGTCGTTCCCCGGCAACGGCGCCAAAAACTTGATGTGTAATTTTTAATGCACTGGTTTTTTATTTATAATTCCTATTTTATCGCATCTAAACCACACCTTACAGTCAATGAACCCGATCGAGTATAGTATAGCTTTGATAAGTAAGGGTGTCGAACACAAGGGGAACGGTAGTGAATTAATTTAAAATATTTGATTATAGGTTACAAAACACACAAAAGTAATAAATAAATGGTTTATTAAATCTCAAACGAACAATTAATTAACAAATCTCAATAAACTTACAGGAAAACAAATCTCTTCAGGTACTTTGGTTTAGATAAATTACACCTTAAAAGCATAGAAAATTGCATACACAATTTCATTTATTCATGTTCACCGATTCCTAAAATGATTAGATTCGTGTTCACTATTACTAATCCTTTAGCAAACAAGTCAATTCAAACAGTGATCAGTTGATTAAACTAACATGTTTCCTAGTGTTCAGTTCGTATCAAGCAAGACTTGTAATAATAGTTAATCAATTTACTAATTCAATTTAACTTCATGTTGATGGTTTATCACACAAGGCTCACACATTAACTTACTTATTTCCGAGTTAGTCCTAGTTTCACATTCGCTATTCCTAGTCATATAATCTTGATGGTCATCAAAATCATAAAAGACAAGCAATGAGGCAGATGTTCATACAACTCAATTTACTTGACAATTAACAGGAAATAATTATCATTAACACGTAAGGATCTTTTAACAAGCTTGGCAAGATAAATTAAACATAAACAAACAATCTAATCTAGCGATTAATCTATAAATCAAGGTTTCATTCAATCATAAACTCAAAGTAAAAGGTTTTTACACCTAAATCAGAAAGTAAATACATAATAGTATCACAGTGGGATGCTAAACATGGTCACGTTAACAAACCACATGATTACCGACACGTATCCGCTCTCTAATCCTTCCGATCTCCGCTCCTGTTAGCTTAACGGCCTTCCGGCCGCCTTCTAGACCCTCAAAACGGCTTAATAGAAGTTAATTGTCAACTAAATTAGGTTAGAAGTCGAATCCCCCCTCCTGGCTGGCCAATAATCGCTATTTATAACCTTTGGGACCGACTTACGTACGTTGGGCGTAAGTCGATTTACGCTGGCCGTAGCAAGAATTGTATCGCGATTGGGAAGTCTGGATAAACACCCAGTATGTTGGGCGTAACCTTAACTATGTTGGGTGTAGTCCGTGTTTCACCATTACGCTTGGCGTAACGTATATTACGCTGGGCGTAATTGCAGTTTTCAACATTTTTATTCTTTTAGCTTCTAAACCCGATTTCCGCTCCAGTCTTTTCTTTTCCGCTCTATCGACGACTAATAGCTGCAAATCATAATTCAAAGCATTATAAGTACCTTTTATCTAAAAGAGAATAATAAAGGCTAAAATATTAAGATATAATGTATAAAAAATATATAAAAATACACATATCAACAATGTAAGTTTGTCATCTCAATGTATGATGTTTGGATTGCTCTGTTTCATTTATGTTCAATTGTTATGATACTGCACAATGAAGTCACCCGCCTCCGGACATTTCCGCTGTCTGGTCTGGGGGTGTGACATAAAGTCTATGTAAAAATCATAACTCTCTCATACTATATCCATTCTCGAATGTCTTTATATTGACCGACAGGTATAGACGAGATCTTCAACTTTTGTTTAGATTTTTTTCCTAATAATCGACCGATCTCAAATTCGATTTCTGTGTTGCACACTCCCACACTGAAACAACTAAAAATCATAACTTACTCTATTGAAGTCAGATTTGGACGTTCTCTATATGCATGCTCTCAGTTTGACGACTACTATGACTTTTGTTTAAATCACTAAGGATAATAAGTAATATATCTTCGATTTGTATTTTACGACGCGCATAGCCGTGCCGATTTAATTATGAAACTTCGAAGAAGCATAACTTCTTCATATGAAGTTGAATTTACACATTCTCTCTCTCTCTCTCTCTATATATATATATATATATATATATATATATATATATCATACTAATGTTTTCTATATAATGAAGAGGATTATTTGGGCATAAAAATAATGTATTTCTATTTTGTATTTCATAATAACTGCTTGTTGTTATCATTTATATGAGTAGTAAACATGGGGTGTTACAACTCCTTGTGAAGTTTCTTGTGAATACAAGGGTGAATTTACCTTGAGTATGGATCCCAAGTTACATAAGGTCACATGAAGCATACTCAGCAAGTACCATCACATGTAGTTGTTCAGGTTTGAAGTCATCATAGTCAATATAATCATATCATAAAATAATCTTGTCGATCCATTCACTAAGCCAATGTTATCTACCAAGTCTGTTAGTTAGAGAAAGTCTTAAGACATAAGATCTGCAAATAAATTAGCTCGAACACACTTTTGTGTATTTGATTTAATTCATAAACATACAACAATATGAATTTTAACCATTTTGATGTTATAAAGAGCATTTTTTGTTATCAAAGTTGTGTTATTTATTACTGTATTTCACTTTTGCATGTTTTGAACCCACTTGTCGAATATTTAATTATGTTCAAAACTCCACAATCATCCATACTCTCAGGAGTGAGTATCGGAGTTTAATAGTGTCATGAATGTTAGTTGATTGGACCATACGAGATTGGACATTGCACAAGAAATTGCGTTAACACTGCATGCATACTTGAAATGAGGATTTTAAGTATTAGATCAACCCGCACTTAGAGATTACTTCATGGATCAAGTCACGAGTAATTCTAAGATGATAATATCTTTTATTCTTCAAACCGAGATATATATGATGTTTTTTTACAAAATATGTTGTGCATTGGTTTGCTCAAACGCTATCCGTAACTTGTAGTCATAAAGAGTATTTCCATGTATGATATGACTAGTAGACAAAAACTATATAGTCAATGTTTATTTGTTTCTTTTGCATTAACAAGAGAAGCGATATCTAATGTGTCTACCTAGATCCCGACTAAAGTAATTTGTTCGATTTAAAAGTCATATGTGATCGTCAAAAATCACTATCGGGAAACAAAATTTTGAACTATGAGATTGACTCGTTATCCATGTCCCAAGTCCATAAATATATCTAGAACAAAGGAATAATTGATCATTTATCTAAGGGTTGAACTTTGATTATGACCAGAGTTAGTCAGTTGCATTGGATGACTAATTCTTTGTTAGTTATTTGAGAAGTATTAAGACCTTAAAAAGTTAATGACTTGTCAAAGTGGGAGACTATTGGCAATAGTGTCCAAGGTTATTAACTAGTTTATAATATTTCTAAACAATAACATGGTCCTTTTGAGCTGGCATCATGACACATGAGTAGGAAATTGTTGGATTAGTGTCTAAGTCCATAACTATTTTGGTATCTACTTGACCCGATGGTGCATGGTCCTTTTGGGTTGCCTTCACCAAAGCAACTTGATTGGAGAAATAAATAGAGAGAGAGGTTATTATGATTTATTAATATGTTATAATAATAATATATTAAAGGAGAAATCATATTTGTTTAATTAATATTGGTCAATAATTAATTGAGAATTAATTTTGTGATCAAGTGTAATTAATTAAACTAGAGGGGCTGAATTGTAATTATGTGATAGTTACAAAATAAGGTAAGGATTATCTTAAATATAGGGTGAACGAATTTAAGGAGATAATGCCTTAGAATTCGACTAGGATAAGGGTTTCTAAGACTTATCTTATGGTTGCTTGGTGGGCAAGCCACTAGATAAGGATAAGGACTAAAACCCTAATCTTTACACCTATATAAACCCCCTAAGGCTCATGAATTCGTCTAAGCCTTCCCAAGAAATCCTAAGGATGAATTCCTACCTCTCTCCTCTCTCTTTATACCTTCTCCACTTGCTTATGGTGTTTGTAAGCCATTAGAGGAGTGACACTTGTGACTCTAAGCCTTCCATAGTCAATTCAAGGAGAAATTGGGATTGTTATTGCTGCATAACAATCAAGGTAATATCATAAACCTAATTATATGTTAATATCGATTTCTATATGCTAGAATTAGGGTTTATAGTCTTGGATTCAAAGCATGTTCAATAGAGAAACCTAGATCCAAGCATTAGGGTTTGTATGAGCACATAGGATGTCTTATGACCAAAACCCATCAGTGGTATCAGAGCCTTGATTGGTTTCTATTGTATTGATGCTTGATGTAACTGAAAAACGTGTTTTGGCCTCATTGATCGACCTGACTCGGCGAGTCACTCTTGGACTCGGCGAGTCAGCCCTACTCGGCGAGTTCCAGAAGGTGACTCGGCGAGTCGGTGCGTCAGACAGAGGTATATCCGGGATTTCTTGCTGATTTTGCTTATGGATAGTTACCTTATCATGTTAGATCAATATTAATCCGATTATATGATATATTTGACTATAATTTTGATCTAATTGAAGATATTTATCAATTAATAAGATAATTGTTTCCTTATGTGATAATTGATTAATTATTTTGAGTAAATTGATAAATTGTTTTGCAAGAAATCATTAGATAAATCAAATATGGATAATTATGTGATTAAATGTTAATTTGAATTATTTGTTATTTGATCCTTGTTGTTATGAAAAGTTTAATATTTTTCCCTTTAGGTTTTATAGTTTAAATTTGAACCCAAAAGTTTTTTTTGTTTTGAAATTTAAATAGTTGAAACTCTAATGTTTTGAAAAAGGTTTCAAAACTTGCCCTCAAGTTTTGGAATTTAAATTTTGATTAAATAGTTTAATTTTGATGTATATTTAAATTCTAAACCCTAATGTGTTGAAATGTTTCAAAATTTGCCCTCAAGTTTTGGAATTTAAAAGTTGATTAAAAGTTTAATTAGGAATGTTAAATTCTAAGACTCTAGTATAGTTTTGAAAAAGTTCAAATCACTCCCTTATGGTTTTATCAATTAATTAAGGTGTATAATTAAAAGAGGTTTAATAAATCCATAAAAGTTTAGGTTTACAATTTAATTGAATTAAAGGTATAATTGTTAAATTAGACCACCTAGTATTTTAAAAGTATAAAATACACCCTATACTATATATATAACATTAAAGGTATAACATTATATATATGTATGAGTAAAAGTCAGTCTTACCGTTAGTAGGCCTCATTCACGAAGCTGGTCTATAAGGGGTGTTTAAGGAAATTGCCTATAAAATGGCGATTGAATGGGTATCCACTCTTACCCACCGCACTCTTGACTAGTGGAGGGTCATTAGCCGAACGGGTAGGATAGGACGAAACCTTCCATTATAAGTATAATGAAGTATAAAAGTAACTAAATGCTTTCATAAAATTCCCAATCTTAGTTACTTAGGCAAAAGTGAATTGATGCAATTCCATGAAATTACACTTTATGCCCTTGCGAAGACGTTAGTGGAGCGTGTGTGGTTTACCGGCATACTAAATAGTTCTAAGCAAAGGTAGCAAAGGGTGACTCAATGTTTGTCATAGTTCGGTGGAGCGTGTGTGGTTTACCGGCACATCGAATAGGTGACTGTAACATGTGAGGTCACCATGTAAGTTTGCATGGTTATTCACACCCGCTTTGTGATCCTCGGCATCCCAGTCACAAACTAGAGGGGCATATCGAGATTTATACATGCCATTGAAAGTTCAATGAATCTCAAAGGATCTAAGAGTTTTCATAGATTTAAAACTTAAATTTATTTTTCGTTTTTCATGGTGGAAATTAGTGAATCGTCATTCACTTACCTTCAAATGTTTTGCAATTTGGGTTACGGCATCCCTCTCCCGAGTTGTAGAATATTGTGTTGGGTCCTAACCTTAGTATCTCATTTGGGTGATTTACTAAGGACTCAATCTATCAACTAACTTGAATTCGTTTTTCTCCCGTTTTGTAGATGTCAAAGTTCGACAACTATGGTCTTCTCAAATCCCGTGGAACAAGCATTCCACATGAAGATGATGTTGGATTGATGTCTAAGTCCATAACTATTTTGGTATGTACTTGACCCGATTATGAACATGGTCCTTTTGGGTTGCCTTCACCATAGCAATATGTAGGATGATTTAAGGAGAGAAAGGATTAAATATGATTTATTAATATATTATGAGAATAATATATTAAAGGAGAAATCATATTGTTTAATTAATATTAGTCAAGAATTAATTGTTAATTAATTTTGTGGCTAAAAGAGATTAATTAAACTTAGGAGACTGGACTGCAATTATTGGATAATTGAGTTATTGGGCTAAGGAATGCTAAAGGATCAAGGGGTGAACGAAATTATGATGGAAGCCCATCATATTTTCGTCCATGGCCTTATCCAGAAGATTCCATGGGCTGCTTAGAGTTTAAGCTGTCCATTAGGGTTTTGACTGAAACCCTAGCAGCCCACACAAGTATATAAAGGACCCCTTAGGCTCCAAAAACGTGGACAACTGATTCTCTAGGGTTTCCAGCCGTTTTTGGTGCCTCCCCTCTCTTTTCTTCTTCATTCAAGTTGCATAAGGTGTTTGTGACTCCATTAGAGGTGCCGCATTTGAGGCACTAAGCTTTTGAAGCCAATTCAAGCAAGGATTTGATTGTTATTGCTATATAACAATCAAAGGTAATTCTATAAACCCTAATTCAGTTTATAATATGTTAGATCTAAGTTTGTTAGTCTTGGATTCAAAGCATGTATAATAGAGAAACCTAGATCCAAGCATTAGGGTTTGTATGAGCACATAGGATTGTTCTTATGCATAAAACCCATCAGTGGTATCAGAGCCTTGATTGGTTTCAGTTGTATGTGATGCTTAACTGCTTTATTTGCTGAAAAATCGATTTTTGGCCTCTGCCCGACCTGACTCGGCGAGTCCAGGGGTCAGACAGAGGGATTTCCGGGTTTTTGCTGCTGTTTTGACTTGGATTTGATACCTAATTCGTTTTTTGAAGTTAAAATCCGATTTTTATCTTAAATTAGTGATTATCCTTGCCAAAACAATAGATAATTTCAAATCTTTTAAATATTGGTTGTTTATATGATAAATATGGATTATCTTAAATTATTTGGTAATTATCTAGTGACTAAAATAAGATTAGGTCAAATATAGATAATTATGAAATTAATTGTTTAATTTGAATTATTTGTTGTTTGATCCCTAATGTTTTGAAATGTTTCAAAACTTGCCCTCAAGTTTTGGAATTTAAAATTTGACTAAAAGTTTAATTTTGAAATGTTAAATTCTAAAACCCTAGTAATTTGAAAAGTTCAAATCACACCCTTATGTTTTATTAATTAATTAAAGTGTATAATTAAAAGTTATTTAATAAACCCATAAAGTTTTGGTTTACATTTAATTAAATTAAAAGTATAATTTTACTAAATTAAACCACCTAGTATTTTAAAAGTGTAAAATACACCTTATACTATATATAACATTAAAAGTCTAATATTATATATATATGTATGAGTAAACAGTCAGTCTTACCGTTAGTAGGCCTCATTCACGAAGCTGGTCTATAAGGGGTGTTTAAGGAAATTGCCTATAAAATGGCGATTAATGGGTATCCACTCTTACCCACCGCACTCTTGACTAGTGGAGGGTCGTTAGCCGAACGGGTAGGATAGGACAGAAACCTTCCATTATAAGTATAATGAAGTACAAAGTAACTAAATGCTTTTTCAAATTCTCAAATCATAGTTACTTTAGGAAAAATGTGAAATTGTATGCTAACCCATGGAATTACACTTCGTACCCTTGTCAAACGTTAGTGGTTAACCGGCACACTAATTTGGGGATGACATTGGTGGCGAAGGGTGACTCGATGCTTATCATAGATCAATGGAGCGTGTGTGGCTAACCGGCACATTGATTAGGTGATAGTAGCATTGGGCGCACCACGTGATTCGTATGGTTATTCACACCTTGTTTGTGATCCTCGGCATCCCAGTCACAAATAGTAGGGCATAATCGAGATTAAACATGCCATTGAAAAGTTCAATGAATCTCAAAAGATCTAGGAGTTTCAATTCATTTAAAACTTAAACTTCTTTTTCGTTTTTCATGGTGGAAATTGGTAAATCGTCATTTACCTACCTTCAAATATTTTGCAACTAGATTATGGCATCCCTTTTCTAGGTTGTAGAATATTGTGTTGGATCCTAGCCTTAATAACTCATTTGGGTGTTTTATTAAGGACTCTAATCAACTTAACTTGAATTTCTCCCGTTTTGTAGATGTCTAACCGTGGTATTCCCGAATCCCAAGGAAAAAGTGTTCCTAATGAAAGTGAAAGCTTGATTCAAAGTGAGAGATCAATGTGGACTAGCTTAATTTCACTTCCTCCTCTTCCTCCCGTTGTTCTCCCTAGCCCTAATGATCGAAGACTTGAAAGGTTCAAGATCACCGAATCCCTATTGGAAATGGAACATCAAGATGGCAAACCCGTGTGTGCTCATATCCTAGGGATGAAATCATACATTGATAGGTTGATCATGTTGGGTGCGTCTATCTCAAATAAGTTGGCTGTGGACTGGGTTCTTCAGTCACTCCCTGAATCATATGATAAGTTCATTAGAGAGTATCATATGATGAAACTTGACACAACCCTCATTGACTTGACTTATATGCTTATTGCTGCTGAATCAGAAATGATTTGGCGAAGTAAGGGAGCATATTTGTCTGATAAATCAACCAACCATGCTTCCGTGGACAATCTAGGAGAATCCACCTGTTCCTGCTGCCAAGGAAAGGGGAAATGGATACGAAGCTGCCCGAAGGACCTGAAGAATCTAAGAGATGGGAGAGTCGATAAGTATGACTCTACTTCAGGTATAAAATCCACTATCTAACTCCATTTAAATTCCTATTCATTATTCATAATGTGATAAGATTACATTTGCATGTTTTGCAGGTTTAGAGAAAAGAGAGGAAGTTTGATGGAAGAGAAAGATGAGTCTGATCACGAAGAAATGGATTTCAATCGCATGAATTCGAAGATCAGATTTTGAGCTTAGGAAGTTATGATAGATTTGTTAGAAGTATATGATTACATAGTTTTTCATTTGAATTTTGCATTATAAGGACATGTTTTCTGCTGTTTTATGAATAAAATAAATTTTGGTTTTTATCTTATTTGTTTATCCTTGCAATGAAATATATGGAAAATTGATGTTTGTGTACTTCTATTATTAGCAAAATGGATTTGATTCTTAATTATGTTATTTGTGGAAATGTCAAAAGTTTACCAAATAGGGAGAGTTTCTCATCGCCCAAGTTTCAATTGGACAGAAACTTGGAATCATGCAATGTGTATTGTATGATGAATGAAAAACTTTCACATTTGGGAAACTTAGACTAATCCTTTGGCAAAGTGTCAATTGAAGGACTAGGAGATCGAGTACACTAGGTCGTACGTTGATCAAGTCTACCACAAGAGTGACAAAGATATTCGTCATGATTTACTAAAGTTTAGTAAATATGGTTATACTTATAATATTGAGTATAATTCTGAGTTAACTGAAATAGTTTCACTCAATAGCAGAACGAATAAGAAGAATCAAGAAGGCAGAAAGATAAAAGTTTCTCCATTATAAGAAGAAGGGAGAGTACCTTTTATTGTGTTTTATGATGAAGTCTTAATGATTAAGAACCATATCTCAATTGATCCTCTAAGTGAGTCTTAGTGCATTTGCATGTCTAAGAAGAGGAATCAAGAATTGTAGAAATGGTTAAATCAAAGAGTCAATCATACTTCGTTCCAATATCAAGTCTTGGAGTCATACTGCAAGATTGTAACATTGAGTGAAAAATCTTAAGTAGGTTTATAACACTCATCAAATGTGGAACTTGGAAAAGTTTTCTTATTCTTTCACATTTGAAATTGGTAAGTTGTGCTGTCTTGGATAAGACAAAGACCAACTAGGACCAATTATGTGAAGTGTTTTGTCTTGATAAGAACTACACTAACTCTTGAATATTTGCTTTGTCAAGAAATGTTTCTTGACAAGATAATCTTATATGTCAAAGAGTCAGTGGGAGTCTTAATGGTCTTGAAAGGTTTCAAGAACAAATCAAGAATAAACCTTATCGATCATCACTAGCACACGACTTGAGTTTTACAACCTATCGTGCTGACATTATTTTGTTTCTGTGCCATTCCAATTGAGTTAATTGTGTATATGAGTTCTATGAGTTCTCATTTGAATGCATACTAACGCCTTAGTCGATGGAAAGTACATTGATATGTAAGGACAAATTACTAAACTACTTGGAAGACATGGTGGGCACTCGTGTTACCATAAGGCAAGAAATCAAGATTAAATTAAAAAAAAAAGTTCAGTCCATATGAGCTTGGATTTGTCACAAACTTTGGTTTTGGCAAATTCACATGGATAGGAACTCATACACCATAAAATCTAAGTGTCATAAGATTCCCTCCTTCATGAAAATGACTGTGAGGAAATACTTCCACTAAGAGAGGTTTTAAGAAGATAGCGATTGTGAAAATTGTATTCTCACATTCGATTATGGTTACGGCATCCCTTTCCATAGTTCGAATTGTGAGATCTGGCAATTAGTTTGAACATTTGGAACTTAGTAACATAAGCTCTAGATTGTTTAAACACACATATGAGCTATCTAAGGCAAATGTGTATAAGTTTAAGAAGCTAAGATAAAGGCTTATCGAAGCATCTGGTATTAGAAATATGAATTTCAGAAATTCAATAGGCATTGTTTTCTGGAAGTTCATTTGTTTTCTGAATACATGTCAAGGCTAGTGGGAGCATAAGTGTTGTGCTTATGATAATCATCATGATAGTGGGAGCATAAGTGTTATGATTGTATGATTATTATGGCAAGTATTGCAAGTTAGCAATATTAATTATAGAAAAACAAAGATTCAATTTGCAAAGTTGCATGGTTTAAAAAGTTGTTTTGATATAATTAAGGGAGAGAATATTATACTGCATTTCAAAATCTAAAGCTTAGATTGAGAAATTTTAACATTTTCAGTCAAAGGATACATTGTGTGTTCTTAAAATTCGATTATGATTACGGCATCCCTCTTCATAGTTCGAATTGTGAGAACATGACACATAAAATGTTATGGCAAAAGATTGGTAAAGTATCATATCTTTATGTAAGACATTATGCATCGTGTCCCATACGCTTCGGGTATAGGATCGATTGCAAATGCTATAATATTTACCATTCTAAAATTTTTCCAAATGTCTAGCGCATTAAGAGGGAAAAACGACTAGAATTGGTTTTGACTAAAATAATTAAACAACTATCAAAGGACGATCCAAAGTTCGATGAAGATTGGTTGCTTGTGAGTAGTTGGGAGTATGGTATTGGATGGACCATATCGACATTATTATGAATAGATAAGATTTTATTAAGGATGAGTTGTCATATGGCAAATGTGGAAATGTTTCCATATTGAGAGTTGGATATTAAGAGTCTATGCCTAGATTAGAAACTTTTATGCAAGAAGGATGTTCAAAGGAATGTACTTTGAATGTGAGACTTCACGTCTATAGAATTGTCTTGTAACAATTTCTAAGTAAGTACTTTGTAATCTCATTAGCCAAGTCTTGGTGACTTTTGTGCTATGACTTTACGAAAGGATCGTTGCGTAAAATGTTAGAATCTAGCATATTCTAGTAGTGGCAAGAACCTTGTGTTCTTACACTAATGATAAGGATTGGGAATTGTGAAATGAGCATCATTGAAAAGGTTTTTCAATTAATCTATTTCACAAAGTAAGGACCATAGGAAACATAGTGTGCATGCTTTATGCATGGGACAACTATTGTTGTAATTTAAGTAATAAGTTGATTTTATGAAACAGTAAATGATAATAATGAGTAATCAATATGGTGGTTAAATAGAAGTGTTTTATTTACTTTCACAAGTTTGAGGCCACATAGGATTAAGTATTATTGTTATGTTTCAATTTGCATGTTTTGACTTCCAGAATAACTAGGTTGTTCAAACATCCACAGTCGGTCATACGTTGGGAGTAGGTATGAAGGAAGACTGTCATGAATCTGTATGTAGATTGTCTGAAGTGTTTAGACATGTCACAAGTTTGCTGCAGAGTTCATGAGTGCTTTGATAAGATTAGAGTATTGGATTAAACCCACGCTCACTTGGATCACTTCATGTTTTTTTTATCATGAGTGATTAGTGAGACGATAATATTGTATATTCTTGAAACCGAGACGTGTGAGTTGTTATTTGTTGGTCGGTTGCACATTGATAATAAGTAAACGCACCAGTAACTTGGTGTTATAAAACTTATTGTTGTGTGTGATTCGATCAATAAATGCAAGCGAGCATTTGAGTCGAAGTTTATCCATTCCTTTTACCCAAAGTGGGATAAAAGCGATATCATTGGGCCTCTCGATGATTTAGTGATGACACCTAAGCGCTTGGCCAAGCCGGGACTAAGTTGATGTGTTCAATTATAGTCTGTTGTCAGTCGTCATAAATCGGAAGTCGGGAAACAGTATAGAGAGAATGATTGAAATTCATGTCTTTTGTCTATACAATATCTTGAGAATGGAGGAGTATATAATCCCTTATCTAGAGGACACGCTATTTGATAAGATCAGAGTTGACAGCGGCTTTTGAAAGCTACGATTGCTGATCAGGTTCTGAAGTCATACGGAAAATAGTTATTAGACTTATCCAAGTGGGAGACTGTTGGATTGATGTCTAAGTCCATAACTATTTTGGTATGTACTTGACCCGATTATGAGCATGGTCCTTTTGGGTTGCCTTCACCATAGCAATATGTAAGATGATTTAAGGAGAGAAAGGATTAAATATGATTTATTAATATATTATGAGAATAATATATTAAAGGAGAAATCATATTGTTTAATTAATATTAGTCAAGAATTAATTGTTAATTAATTTTGTGGCTAAAAGAGATTAATTAAACTTAGGGGACTGGACTGCAATTATTGGATAATTGAGTTATTGGGCTAAGGAATGCTAAAGGATCAAGGGGTGAACGAAATTATGATGGAAGCCCATCATATTTTCGTCCATGGCCTTATCCAGAAGATTCCATGGGCTGCTTAGAGTTTAAGCTGTCCATTAGGGTTTTGACTGAAACCCTAGCAGCCCACACAAGTATATAAAGGACCCCTTAGGCTCCAAAAACGTGGACAACTGATTCTCTAGGGTTTCCAGCCGTTTTTGGTGCCTCCCCTCTCTTTTCTTCTTCATTCAAGTTGCATAAGGTGTTTGTGACTCCATTAGAGGTGCCGCATTTGAGGCACTAAGCTTTTGAAGCCAATTCAAGCAAGGATTTGATTGTTGATCAAAGTCCACCACAAGAGTAACGAGATATTCGTCATGATTTACTAAAGGTTTAGTAAATATGATTATACTTATAAGATTAAGTGTAATTCTGAATTGATTAAAAAAGGTTTAAATCAATAGTAGAACGAATAACAAGAATCAAGTAGGCAGAAAGATAAAAGTTTCTCCATTCTAAAAAGAAGGGAGAGTACCTTTTATGCTTTATGATAGGTCTTAATGATTAAGAACCATATCTCAATTGATCCTCTAAGTGAGTCTTGGTACTATTGTATGTCCAAGAAGAGGAATCAAAGATTGAAGAAATGGTCAAATCAAGAAGTCAATCATACTTCGTTCCAAAACAAGTCTTAGAGTTAAGATTGTGACAATGAGTGAAAAGTATTAAGAAGGTTTAAAACATTCATTAAATGTGGTAAGTTGTGATGTCTTAGATAAGACAAAGATCAACTAGGACCAATTTATGAAGAGTTTTGATAAAAGCTACACTAACTCTTGAATATTTGTTTGTCAAAAAATGTTTTGACAAGAGAATCTTATATGTCAAAGAGTCAATGGGAGTCTTAATGGTCTTGAAAGGTTTCAAGAACAAATCAAATAAACCTTACCAATCATCACTAGCACACGAGTTGAGGTTTACAACCTATCGTGTTGACATTATTTTGTTTCTGTGCTATTCCAATTGAGTTAATTATACATGTGAGATCTATGAGTTCTCATTTAGAACGCATAAATGGCAAAGCACCTTAATCGATGAAAGGTACATTGATAGGAAAGGGTGAGCTGCTTAACTACTTGGAAGACATGGTGGGTAGCTATGCTACCAAAAGGCAAGAAATCGAGATTAAGAAAGTTCGGTCCATATGAGTTTGAATTTGTCGTAAACTTTGGTTTTAACAAATTCACATGGATAGGAACACATACACCGTTTTAATCTAAGTGTCATAAGATTTCCTCCTTCATGAAAATGATTGTGAGGAAATGCTTTCACTAAGAAAGATTTTAAGAAGATAGTAATTGTAAAAAATTGCATTCTCGAATTTGATCATGGTTACGGTATCCCTTTCCATAAATTGAATTGTGAAGTTTGGCAATTAGTCTTAATTGTTTAGACACACATATGAACTATCTAAGGCAAAGGTATATAAGTTTAAGAGGCCTTGATAAAATATTATCAAAGCATTAAGTATTAGAAACATGGACTTAAGAAATTCAATAGGTATTGCTTTTCTGAAAGATAAGATGTCGAAGCTAGTGGGAGCATAAGTGTTATGTTTTATAGTAATCATCATGATAGTGGGAGCATAAATGTTATGATTGTATGATTATTAAGGAAAGTATTGCAAGGTTAGCAATATT
The DNA here is from genome assembly GCF_051521515.1 of Lactuca serriola. Lineage (NCBI taxonomy): Eukaryota > Viridiplantae > Streptophyta > Magnoliopsida > Asterales > Asteraceae > Lactuca > Lactuca serriola. Next base: position 16,440,782 of record NC_136415.1, on the reverse strand, counting down.
AATTATAGAAAACAAGAGTCATACTTTGCAAAGTTGTATGAGTTGAAAGGTTGTTTTGCTATAATTAAGGGAGAGAATATTATGGTTCATTTCAAATCTAAAGGATTAGGTTGAGAAATGTTAATAAACTTAGTCAAAGGTACATAGTGTGTTCTTAAAATTTCGATTATGATTACGGCATTCCTCTTCACAATTTGAATTTTAAGAACATAGCAAATAAAACATTATGCGTCGTGTCCCATACGCATCGGGTATAGGATCGATTGTAAATGCTTTAATGTTTAACCATTCTAAAATTTTCCAAATGTCTAGCGCATTTAGAGGGAAAAAGGACTAGAATCGGTTTTGACTAAAATAATTAAACAACTATCAAAGGACAATCCAAAGTTCGACGAGGATTGATCGCTTGTGAGTAGTTGGAAGCATGGTATTGGATGGACCATATCGACATTATTATGAATAGAAAAGATTCTATTAAAAATGAGTTGTCATATGGAAATTATGGAAATGTTTCCATACCGGATGGACCATATTGACATCATTACGAATAGATAAGATTCTATTAAGAATGAGTTGTCATATGGAAAATATGGAAGCGTGTCCATATTAGGAATTGAATATTGAAAATCTATGTCTAGATTAGAAACTTTTATGCAAAAGGATGTTCAAAGAAATGTACTTTGAGTGAGAGACATCATATCTAAGGAATTGTCTTGTAACAATCTCCGATAGAAGACTTTGTAATATCATTGGCAATAGTCTTTGTGACTTTGGTGCGGTGACATTACGAAAGGATAAGTTGCATAGAATGTTAGAATCTACCATATTCTATAAGTAGCAAGAATTTGATATTCTTTCACTTATGAAAAGGATTTGGAGTTGTGAAAGAGAATGATTGGAAATGTGTTCAATGTGATCTATTTCACAAAGTAAGAACCATAGGTAAACATTGTGTGCATGCTAGGAGCATGGGACAAGTGTAATAATTCAAGTAAGAAGTTGATTACCCGAAACGACAAATAATGAGTAATCGATATGGTGATAAATAAAAGGTGTTTTATTTATACTCAAAGGTTTGAGGCCATATGGGATTAGTATTATTCTTGTGTTTCACTTTGCATGTTTTGACTTCCAGAATAATTGAGTTTATTAAGAATAATCGAATTATTCGAACGGGCCACAGTTGTTCATATGTTGGAAGTAGATATGAATGAAGACTGTCGTGAATTGGTGTGTGGATTGTCTAAAGAGCATTAGACATAAGCAAATGTTTGTTGCAACGTTCATGAGTGCTTATGGATATGATTTGAGCATTGGATTAAACCCACGCTCACTTGGATCGCTCCATGAATTGTATCACGAGTGATTGGTGAGACGATAACATCTTATATTCTTGAAACCGAGATGTGTGAGTTGTATCTTGCGAATCGGTTGCACATTGATAATATGTAAACGCACTAGTAACTTGGTGTTATAAAACATATTGTTGTGTGTGATTCGGTGCGTGAGTGCAAGCGAGCATTGTATCAAAGTTTATCCATTCCTTTTATTCAAAGTAGGATAAAGGCGATATGTTTGGGCCCCTCGATGGTTTAGTGATGACAAACATAAATGCTCGGCCGGGCTAGGGCTAATTTGATTTGTTCAATTAGTCTGTCGTCATAAATCGGAAATCAAGATATAGTACAAAGAGAATGATTTGAAATCATATCTCATATGATATCTAGAATGGAGGAATATATGATCCCTTATCTAAGGACACGCGTATTTGATATGATCAGAGTTGACAGCGGCTTTGGAAAGCTACGATTGCAGACCGGGATCCGAAGTCATACGCAGAATAGTTGTTAGACTTATCCAAGTGGGAGACTGTTGGATTAGTGTCTAAGTCCATAACTATTTTGGTATGTACTTGACCCGATGGTGCATGGTCCTTTTGGGTTGTCTTCACCAAAGCAACTTGATTGGAGAAATAAATAGAGAGAGAGGTTATTATGATTTATTAATATGTTATAAGAATAATATATTAAAGGAGAAATCATATTTGTTTAATTAATATTGGTCAATAATTAATTGAGAAATAATTTTGTGATCAAGTGTAATTAATTAAACTAGAGGGGCTGAATTGTAATTATGTGATAACCTAGCAACAACCGCTAGTACATATTACATAACATATTTAATGTTTTATAAAATAATAAGCCTTCAGAATATTAAGTTTTATTGAAGAATCGGTAATCCTCTCACAGATTTGACAGGGAACAAGAACACAATGTCGTGTTATTATATATGACATCCCGATTTTCACGGCCAGAAAAGACCGATTTGTTTATGCTTTATGTAACACCGTAAATTTTCAAGCAAAATTTTCATTTTAAAATCACATAAATCTCATCAACACATGTCACAAAATAACCAAAATATCAAATTATCAAAACACATGTTCATAGTGGTTTGAATAAAATCCACGATCCTCAGAAACAGGACTCCATCTCGTGTGTACAATCAAGCCGGCGCCTTTTCATGATACTGAGAAGTACCTGAAACACATAACACATAACACATAACACATTAAGCAAGAAGCTTAGTGAGTTCCCAAAAATACCACACACATCTCATTAGCCTCTCATGACTATATCTCGAATAAGACCCTCTGGTCAATGTATTTCAGTGGAACCCTCTGGTTCCACAACTCGGGTGGACCCTCTGGTCCTATCCCAACAATGCAGAGGTGTTAGAACATAAAAGTGACCCTCTTTAAACTTAAGCAACTGCAACCAAGCTCTGATCTGCAATCATTAAGTAATCAAGATTCAACCGCAACCATGATCAACAACCACAGTTATTACTTAATCCGCATTTTGTGTTTTATCTGTTTTTAATATACTTTCCTTTATCCAATGTGTCTTACATGGCATTGTTAAATAGATAGCACCCTTGTGTCTTCTGAGACTCTATAAAAGGAGTTCTCTTGTTCTAATTGAAATATATCTCTTTTATGCATCTCATATCTTATCTCTCATCTTACTCTCTTCTTACTTACTATTATATATCATCTTAACTGATTGGAATCTCTCTTCGGAGCAAGTGTTACTAGACTTTATCACTAAGTTTGATCTCATTTATTAACTTGAATTAACTATAATTCTCGTTACGTATCAACTTATGTGTATACTTGATATAATACTTGTTGGCATTTATATTTCCTTATATTTCCGCATCTAACCTTCTAACCTTCTAATTCTAACTTATTATTATTTTTGAGCTTTAATGATCCTTTGAGTTAAACTTTATTCCACATTATAACTTGTTCTAACATTTGTTCAAGTGTGACTCAAGTTTTTCTCTCAACAAGAGGACAATACACAACATAAATCACAAAACAAAATGCATGATATCACATATCTCAGTATAAGCACATAAGATCAATATATACACAGATTACTATAATAGCATAAGTCACAAAGACAGTACGCATGATAACACCTATCACATTATAAACGGATACGACCCTCCGGTCAATAATGTACTGAGACCCTCCGGTCCATAATGTACTAAGACCCTCTGGTCAATAGTGTATATAAGAACCTCCGGTCAATAATACGAATAAAACCCTCCGGTCACACATAAATTACCGCAGTGATAAGTACAGTGAGAAGACTCACCTCGACTTGTAGGCGAGAAACCCTACACTGTCACTGCTGTAGTTCACTGACTCCTGAACTGAGCCAAAATAACCCAACATTATAATTAGAAGCTATACCAAGTTATATCTTAACACTATGCTCTATAGATGGCCCATCAAACCAGGCCCAATACTAACCCAACTCATTGAGCCCACCAAGCCCCAAGACCAAAAGGGTCCACAAAGTTCCACTAATGGCCCACTATGGCCCAATATCTCAAAATCATCAAGGCCCAAATTATGGCCCATCTATGGCCCTATTTTCCAAACTGGGCCCAACCCCTCATATGGGCCTTACCCTAAAGCCCATCTAGATATTCTAGTCTATATGGTTATTCTTGGATGGCCCAACAATAGCCCAATCGCCAAATTCTAACAAGAAGGCCCAAATCAAGGCCCATTCTAAAATTAGGGTTTCATTAGGCAGGCACCACCCACTACCACCTCGGGTAGTGGTGGTCAACGGAGGCTCTCGGTGACGGCCACCACCTCATGGTGGTGGTTATGATTCTAGCCCCACTATGTCCAAGCATCCAAAAACAAGCTAACCATAAGCATAAGCACACCGCCACCCAACACGACGGCAGGAGGCGAAAGCCACCACCTCACGGTGGTGGTTAAGAGTTTCTTTGATTAAAATAGTCACTAATTACAATTACATCATGCAATAACTCGAATTAACCCACACAAAAAAAGATAAACACACCCACACAATCACCCTTGTGGTGGGTGGTATCAACACTCGATGATATAACCGCATGGCGGTGATGGAAGCGACGAGACCCGACTTAGCACCCTTTATTGGTCCTCCCCGTTAACAGCGTCACCTCGGTGGTTCTCCCTGACAATACCTGACGTCCGGCGACGGCATAGATGGTGGCGGATGGTGCACTTTAGGGTTAGGGTTAGTATGGTGAGGGTGGCGGGTTATAAACCCCGACCATTTCAACATCTATTGCACAGTTACAAGACCGGTCCCTCCCCATAGAACCTTTTCAAATGAATCCCATAATTTACCCTTTATATCCCTATTCCTATAATTCTCTTCATAATAAACCCAAATAATTACCACTCAGCCCCTTCTCTATAAATTATTTTCAATTGTAGTCCATATATTACCATCCAACCCTTTAGCCTCCAAAATCTTTTCAAATTAAGTCCCAATAATTACCATGCAGCCCCTAACTTCATAAATATTTACAAAACCAATCCGGGACTTACACTTTTAACCCCCAAAATTCTAAAATTATGGTGGTTAACTCCTCGAAACCAACACCTTGCTAAATCATTAATGATTTTAGGGCTTCTATTCATATCAACCTCCATCTATTTATTTAATAAATGGGATGTTACACTTTATTTTTTAAATCAGAGTATTCTTTAAAGAAAAATGTTGTGGAATTTGTTCCCAGAAAAACATGATAATGATATTATCAAAGCATTTCCAAAGAAATGCATTTTGTTTATATTAAAAATTTGGGATGTCATCGTCAATATAGAAACATAGGCATAAACAGACTTTACATTCATTTTCACTAATGATTTTCATCTCCTTTAGTCTCTAAGTGTAATGTAGCTTCGTATCGACACCGATGATACAAATAACCTAAGTGGGTCAGGTTGGGAAACCTGGTGAGTACATAGGGTTTTCAACCCACAATAATAAAGTTATGATATTTCATCATCACATAATTAACCCAATTACCCATCCCCACTATCTTCTTTATTTCTTAAGGATCTACCCTAAGAATCATCTATCATTCACTTTTTCATTCCTAAGGATTATCCGGAGGAATAGACATGAAGTACATCGTTGCCTATGACATAGCTGCCAATGTTATCTATTAGGCACAACTGTCAATATTATCATTTAGGCGTAGCTGCCAGGATTATGACGTTCACTATTAGGCACAGGGACAATTTTGACTAGGTGCTTGGTGTGGCGCCGACATCACCTAGTTCCCGTGTACGCATTAGAAGATAAAAAAAAAAGTTACCTATTGTGCCACTATGTAAAAAAATCGACAACTACGTAAAAAAATTGGCAACTATGTAAACAAAACTTTCCACTCTATTGGATCAACCAAGCCCAAAAAAGTATTTATAACTTAGACTTATTAATCAGTAGCCCAAAAATCCTATTAATCTTAGCCCAAAAAAGAAACTAATATAGCCCCATGGCATTTGGATAGTTGTATCTTTTGATCCAATTGGAAAAATGGACTAATATGGTCGACAGGAGCAAAAACGAAAAAAAAAGCGTCGACACTACACTGTAATTGCAATTGACATTCTGCATTTGGCGACTCGACTTCATTGATTCACTCACGACTCGACGAGACGAGGACTTCGATTGGTGCTTGATGCTTCTATGAGTTCCATTGCTAATTCCTTCTAATTTCTTGAGTGTCTTGTTGATTGAGTAGCAAAAATCGATTCCCATTGTTCAATTCGAGTCCAAGTCCTAACTGAGAATGAAGCAAGTAAGTGTTTGAAAAATGAAATTTTACCAATTTGTTTAGGTTGAAATCGAAATTGGTTGGATTATTTTGATTGGTTGGAATATAGTGTGAAAAATAAAAAAGCATATTGTTTATATTATTATGTGTGTGGAGACCTCACGGGACAAAAAAGGAGGAAGAGATACATTTGTTTCCCAAGGTTTTGATACTTTGAATAAAAAAATTGCATTTCAGACTCATGTGGGTAATGTTGATAGTTTTCATAACAAAGCAAGAGAAAAGTGTGACTTTTTATTGAGAGAAAAACAAGTTATTAATGTAGTCTTGAGGAGGCAAACCGAAGCGGAGGACCATAAATATAAAGCGCAATTACGTGTTTCTATTATTGTTGTTAGACTTTTATTGAAAACCGGTTTACCGTTTCGTGGTAATGATGAGTCGGTTAACTCGGAAAATAGAGGGCTTTACATTGAAGTGTTAAAAGCCATTTGAGAGACTAGTACTTTTGAGTATTCGTGTGAAATGTTTTGCACAAGAAGTACTTTTGAGTATTCGTCAAGAGATTGGTCAAGATGTATTCGCTTTATTGGTTGATGAATCTAGCGATGTCTAAAAAAAGGAACACATGGCTATTGTTTTGCGGTATGTTGATAGTCTTGGCTCTGTGAAGGAAAGATTCATTGGAGTTGTGCACGTGAAGGATACATCCTCTTTGACACTCAAAAACGCCTTAAATGAAGTACTTACAAGTAATAAGTTGAGTTTTAGTTAGGTAATTTATTCTTTACTTTTTTGTTACTTCAATTTAATTTAATTAGCTTTGTGTTATATATATATATATATATATATATATATATATATATATATATTTTAATAGATAAGACGACAAGGTTATGATGGGGCTAGCAATATGCTAGGGGAATTCAATGTTTTGAAAGCTTTGATATTACAAGACAATGACACAGCTTTTTATGTACATTGTTTTGCACACCAACGTCAATTAGTGGTTGTAGCTGTAGCAAAGAAGCATGATGGTGTTAGTGACTTTTTTTAGCAAATTTTGTTGCTGGTTAATATTGTTTGTGCTTTGTGTAAAAGAAAAGACTTACTATGGGAACAAGCAAGATAAAGGGTGCAAAAAGGCTTGTGTAGTGGTGAACTTGAAACTGGAAGAGGGTTAAATCAAGTGACTACACTTGTTCGAGCGGGAGATACAAGATGGGGTTCACATTTCAACACACTCACAAGTTTGATGAAGCTGTTTGCGGATGTTCTTGTTGTTTTAGAATTTGTGAAAGTGGATGGAGGGTCATTGGCAAACCGCCAACAACCGTCCGGAATCTTAGCATATTTTAAATCTTATGAATTCGTGTTTTACTTATATATGATGTATGACATTTTACACCTCACGGGTACATTATCAAAGCAACTTCAAAAAAGAGATCTAGACATTTTAGAAGTGACTTCGATGGTTAGAGGGACAATGGACGCATTTCAATATTTAAGAGACACAGGGTTTGCTAGCATTTTGCCAAAGATATCCTCTTTTTGTCAAACACACAATATTTATATTTAGGAAATGCAGGATTTTTATGTTGGTGCGAGAAACCGTACGACCACAAAGACCAATATATTTCATTTTGAGGTTGAAATCTTCAACACGGTGGTGGATATGCAATTGACAGAATATCGGGATTGATTTAGTCAAACAAGCACCCAGTTACTAGAATATATGGGTGATTTGAGCACTTGTGATTCATTTGCACAATTTGACAAATCAAAGTTGTTGAAGTTGGCTAAGTTGTTCAAGTATGACTTTGATGATTTGGATTTGATAGATCTTGAAGGAAAACTTGAGATATATTATCACTCTTGCATCAAATATGAGTGTTTTACCACTTTGAAAGGAATTTCCGAGATTTTTTGTTTGATGGTTAGTACGGGGAAACATCGGTCTTATCCTTTGGTTTATAAGATTTTAAAGTTGGCTTTGATATTACCCGTAGCAACCGCAAGTGTAGAAAGATGTTTTTCGAAGTTGAAGCTCTTGAAGACCGACTTGCACAACAAGATTGATGATGAGTTTTTGAACGACGCGTTGCTTTGCTATGTTGAGACCAAAGCACTTGTGAAAGTTGAGAATTAAAAGGTAATGGAACAGTTTCGAAAGTTTTTTGCACGAAGAGGACAAATTTAAATTGTGAGGGTACACTCGGGCAGTCCCTCGACATATGACCCTCCTCACCACAACCATAGCAAACTTTCTTTGTGAGGGTACACTCATTGGCATAGTGCCCTGGCTTTCCACATTTGTAGCATGTGTTCTCCACCTCACATTTTCCATGATGCTTCTTCTTACATTTGTCGCACCATTTCGCTTCACCTCCACTTCCCCTTGAACCGGACTTCGAGAACTTGTTTTTCTTGTTGGACCCTGAAGTTCCATCGAACTTCCTCTTTTCACCAACATCAATTTTTTCCAGACCCTTTTCCTTCTGCTGGGCCTCCACATTCTTAGCTGCACGAACAACCGTTTTCAGAGTGGTTGCCATCTTGACTGTCGGACCAAAGTCGGCAGGCAGTCCGTTAGCAAACCTCTCAATTTTGGAGAGTTCCGTTGGCACTAGGTACGGAAACAACTTCATCTTCTCAGTAAATGCAGTAGCATAGTCATCTATGCTCATCTTCCCCTTCTTTAAGTTTTGAAACTCATTATTCAGATCAATCAGATCTATCTCTGAACAATACTGCACCCTTAACTGTTCCAAGAACTCCTCCCATGACATTTTCAGGGCTTCTCCTCGTGGCATAGTATCTGCCAACAACTTCCACCAACTCAAGACTCCAGTCTTCAGTTGTCTAACCGCAAAGACGGTCTTCTGTTTGTTGCTACAGTCGCAACTTTCAAATACCATCTCCATCTCGGAGATCCAATCCATTATCTCAACAGGCTTTGGGCTCCCAGAAAGACTTGGCGGCTTGGCGCCCAAGAAGTTCTTGTACATTCGCCCATCCTTGTTGTTTCTCCTTTCTGGATCGTTCCTTCGTTCCCCTTGAGTCCCAACTTGACTCATCATGCGACTATTGTTCCCTTCCTCCGATTGCTCGGGAATCAATTCAGGTTCCTCAATAGGTATGATAGGTTCATCCCTATTATTATGCAACATTTGTTGCATCTCCTCCCTTTGTTCGGCTAGCATAGCCCGAATCATGGCTTGCACTGCAACCATTGTTATTGGTTCTGGTGCTGCTGCTACAACAGGTATCTGCTCAATCACTGGCGGTTGATTCCTGTTTTCATCCGCGTTTCCAACGCCACTCCTTGTTCTCACCATTTTGATCTACACACCGAATAAGGTAAAATTAGATCCTTATTCACGATAGATATTCAAATCATCCTTATTACTCCGAAACGTTTACATGCTAGCTCTAATAACGTAGGCATACGCTTAGAATCCTACACACATAAGGTTTCCAGATCCGGTCGGCAACAGACCGTAGATCCGAACAAATAATATCATATATGGCAACATATAACATTTAGCACATAAAAGCATTTTAGGCAACTTTCTTAAAATAAACTAGTGCTCGTGTCTAAAATCCAATAGACACACATCTTAAAATTCCACTTAGCATTCTAAGTTTAAGTCTAGAAATCCTACAAATTCCTAGTTCGCTTAAGCTAATGCTCTAATACCAACTGTGACATCCCCAAAATCACGGCCAGAAAAGACTGATTTTTCATTTATGCTTTTAAATAATTTCAGAGTAAATCCTTTTAATTTGAAAGAGTTGCGGAATTTGTTCCCAAAACAAAACATGATAAAATAATATTTATCAAAGCATTTCATCAAGAGATGCATTTCATTATATAATCAAAACTCGGGATGTCATGTTCCGATACAGACCATAAAGCATAAACGATAACATTACAAGTCATTCAACAAATATATACATATACAGACTTGTAAACAAAACAACAACATGATCCATCCATCTTACGCCCTTGTGCCACTTCCTGTAATACAAATAAAACTGAGTGGGTCAGGCTTGGGAGCCTGGTGAGCATATAGGGTTTTCAACCCACAATAAATAAGTTATATTTAATTTCACCAACCAATCACTATCACGATTACCCATTCTCGTTATCCTCACTTTACGTCCCTAAAACAACATCTATCTCAAGGGACCTAATCTAGGATTTTCATCGGGACGGACATCACTGCGAAGGGGTTTCCTCAACAATAGATATCCTAAATGCAACCATGAGGGGGATAGAGTACACCGGTGAACACATCGTTCACAACACCTACAGGTTATGAACCTGCTAGCGTTCCACTGGACTGTCTAGAAAGAGTCTGTGTCGTTATCCATACTCCGCTGAATAACTAGATCAACAACAACAACAACATCAAGGCCTCTCATCTGTTTATTACACACCAACTATCTACCCATGTTCTACCCAACATATTAGTAGATAAGAATATATATTTTCATACATAGTTAATAATCTGTATATCATTTTCATTCAATATATATATATATATTCCACATACAGATGAGGCATACCACATAGCACGTATTTCATAGAAAACAATTCAGATCTATGAGATGGAATAAAGTGAATATCCATTCACGCATACAATCACAAAATATACACATAACAAGTATATCGCATAAAATACTTCATAGTTACTTGTTAGAAGAAAGTAACTGCACCCTCACACATATAAACCACAATTTACTTAATACACTCAAACCGCACTTGTATTATTATCGTGTTTATGAAAGGTAGTATACACTCACTTGATCAGAAGATGATCGGACAGCACTATGACTTGCAGAAGTAGTAATCCACAGCAGATCTGGAAGATCTCCACAAAAACCGAACTTCTTGCGGGCAGAGCTTCGGCTCGGGAACCGCACTTCTCGGGATCTTCGGGATCTCGGGACTTGCCTCGGGGCTAGAGTATGATACCGGGGCTTCGGGGTATTTCTGGCATGCAAAACGATGCAAAACGGGAGAGAGAAGAGAAGAAATGAACAAAACTCTCGGCTGCCCTCGCAAGCCTTTTATAGGGGTTGAGCCTCGCACGTACGCGGGGCGTACTGGTCCGAGAAACGTTATCGCTTACGTATCCGAAGCCACTTGCTGCGATGCCGACACCTTCGGAGTACGCGGCGCGTACCTCGGATCAGATCGATGACTCACCTTCAAATAAGGCTTCCGAATTTTGATTTAAAAATAAATACAAATTAATTAATAAACTTCGGAAATTCATATCTTCTTCATACGAACTCCGTTTTTGACGTTCTTTATATCCATGGAAAGGTGAGACTACGCTCTACAACTTTTGTTTAGACTGCGTCGGCTAATTTTGACTTATATTTTTATTATTTATTTTTAATAGGCCGCGACAGAAAAACTTCGTTATAAATTCATAACTTCTTCGTTTGACGTTCGTTCTCGCCTAACTTTTTATCGCTTCGATACCAACAATGAGATCTTCGATTGTCATTTAGATTGCTTCGGCTAAAAACCGCTCGATCTCAATTCGAGTATTTCAGGCTGCACATCGCTAAGTCGAAACTTCGATAAATCATAACTTCCTCATACGAAGTCAGATTTTGGCGTTCTATATATATTCGAAAACCTCGTTTCAACTACTACAACATTAACCAAAGATATTAAGTTTATTTTACACTTAAATTTTGACGCTTATTTTTATTCTTAATTAATCAGACCACATAATTAAGCAATTAAGCACAAAACACATAATACTCAAATAATACATTCTTAGTTTTTCAAAATGGGTTACAAAGGTTAACCTAGACTATTACATTGCTAAAAATGGCAAGCCCGGAAACACAGGCGTTACATCTCTGAACTGCTGCTCCACTAGCTCCCCGAGCTATCAATATCAATACATAAATCACTTAGTTCCAAACTGAACTCTAGAAGCCAAACTGAGTCAACTCTGGTCAAATTCAATCTTTCTGGCTGACTCTACTCGCCGAGTCAGCCCTTTGACTCGTCGAGTACCTAAACTCAGAACTCTCATAATGCGACCTAACTCGCCGAGTCACCCCAAGACTCGTCGAGTTCAACGATCTTTGAGTCCCATCTTGCCAACTCACTGGGTCACCACTCCACTCACCGATCTAAGTCTTAACCAAAAAAGGTTGAGGTTCTGCGATCAAACTCGTCGAGTCCAATAACAGAATCGCTGAGTCCGTGGCAATCTTCAACAGACTCGCCAAGTTGTTCTTCCAACTCGTCGAGTTCCTGCCTGTCTTCATCCAACTCGCCGAGTCCACCCATGTAACTCTCCGAGTCGCTTCAGTTCTTAATCCATACAGTGGCTTTTCGAGCCATGCAGGGGCTCCATCTTGTAGATCCACTCTTCCAAAGTCTATTCCTCACGTAATGTTGCAAACTTTACGTGAATCCAAAGAGATATGGGCTTAAAACACTCTAGGGCTAGGGTTTGTGACAAAGGGGCTTCACCAACAACTTATTGGCATAAATTTATGGCTTCCTGGATCCTTAATAGCCTAGATCTGAGGTAGCAACCTCATATCTACTCCAAACTCGAAATAAACCTCCTCCATACTCAAAATGCCCAAATCTCAATCATAAGATGGATCTAAATGCAATAAGTTCAGCTTATTACCTCAAAGGATCTGAAAAGTCACACCAACTCTGTATCCAAGGCTTCCTCTTGCACCATTATGAACCTCCTTCTCTTCCAAGCTTGAAACCACTTCACCAAGGCTAGATCTTGCTCAAAAATGGATATGGTGGCTATGGTTCGGTATTCTGGGTGAGAGAGACTGTAAAGGAACCCTAGGGGAGAGAATGAGACGTTTAAATAGGGCACCAAGTCCCGAACTTAGGGTTTCCCAATCCAGACCAGAATCGCCGAGTCCACTCTCCGACTCGGCGAGTCGGTCACTTACTCTTCGACCCGGATCCCGCTCGGACTCGTCGAGTTCACCTATGGACTCGATGAGTTGACCCCCCTTGACTTAGGGTTTTCCTTTCCTTTCTTAGTCTTTCTGATTCTGGGTGTTACATCTACAGGTTGTGGCGCAACTACCAATATTCATCTATATCATCTTTCATCCTTCATCGTTTATCTACCCATGTTCTACCCAACATATTTATATATATAAAATACATATACCAGTTAGATCTAAAAAAACAAAGTTTAAATCTTTCATCTAGCATAGTACTCAAGATATAAAATACATATATAGTTTAGATCTAAAAAAGTTTAAATCTTTCATCCAACATAGATCTCAAGATATAAAATACATATATAGTTAAGATCTGAAAAAAAGAAGTTTAAATCTTTCATCCAACATAGATCTCAGGTAAACAAATAATATGCACACATAGCACGTAATTTATATAAAATAGTTCATATTTCCAACTTGGACAATGCTTCACTTCTTAAAAATATGATTTTCTTTGACGAAACAGGGAGGTTTGTTGAAAACCGATCTTTGGCGAGACAGAACTTTACGAACCGAAAAACTCTTTTTCTCAGAGCCTTAGGGCGCTCCGGGGCTTTCTTCTAGTGCTAGGGAAGTTTCCTAGGCGTGGGGGTGTTTGGGAGGGTTAGAGAGAGTAGAGAGAGAAAGAAAGAGTGGGAGGTGTGAGAAAACTGGTTGCCTTCACACCCCTTTTATAGTCCGAAGCCTCGGTCTACGCGGGGCGTACCTGTGGAGCTACGTTGGGCGTACCTCGGTGTGTAGGGCGTACCCTCATGTGTTGCGCGTTCGTACAGATACGTGTCGATCTTCGGATGGAACGTCGTGGATTTCTTTGGACCGCGCAAGGGAAGACCTCTGAGCGTACCTTCGGTGTACGCGGGGTGTACTCTGTACGCGAGGCGTCCGATGGCTACATGGGGTGTGGCCTCACAATTTGCCTTTGCGTCTTCTAAAATTCGTAACTTTTGCATAAGAGCTCTGTTTTCAACGTTCTTTATTTCCACGTGTAGGTAGAGACGTACTCTACAACCTTCATTTGGACTCCGTTGGCTAATTTTGACTTTATTTTTAAAGTTATATTTTTAACAGGTCGGGACAAGAAAAGTCTGTTGAAATTCATAACTTTGTCATCCGACGTTCGTTTTCGTCTGTCTTTTTACTGTTGAACTACTATTAATGAGATCTTCAATTCTTGTTTAGTTTATGTCGGCTAAAAATCGATCGATCTAAAATTCGAACTCCGGGTTGCACACTGCTATTCAAAATCTTAGAAAATTCATAACTTCCTCATACGAAGTCAGATTTGAACGTTCTTTTTATGAACGTTCTTGGTTTAACATATACTATGATTTTCATTTAGACCGCTAAGGCTAAAAAGCTCTTTATCGCAAACTCACTTTTTATGTCACACAACGTTGTGCCGGTTTTATCGCAAAACTTCAGCAGGTCATAACTTCTTCATTATAACTCAGATTTCGGTGTTCTTTATAAGTACGGAACCCTTGAGACATATGCTATAACTTGGTTAAAGTTATTTACTTTAAATAAACTTCTATCGAAAAATTACTATTAATGCTCACTGCCTCTAAATTGACTAGCCCGAATCTTTGGGCATTACATTATAACATCCCATGATGATGTATTTTAAATGTTAACCCTATATATGAAGGAATATTGCATTTTGACCATTGTGCATAAGAAATATTGCTTAAATGGTCCATAGTGGTGTTCTGGTGATTTTGGATAGAGAGTTAGTACGTTGGGCGTACTGGGCGAACCCTAGTACGTTGGGCGTACACTGCATACGCAAGGCGTACATGATGGATCCTCAAACCCTAATTTTTAGGGTTTGATCCATATATAATCATCATTTACTCCTCATTTCTCATTCCGTCATCATCCTCTGTGACATCCCCATTTTCACGGCCAAAAAAGACCGATTTTGTTTATGCTTTATAAAAAATCAGAGTTCTTCTTTTAATAAAAATGTTGCAGAATTTATTCCCAGAAAAACACGATAAATATGTTATTAAAACATTTTCAAAGAAACGTATTTTATTCATTTTAAAACGTTTGGGATGTCATCGTTAATACAGAAACATAAGCATAAACAGAACTTATATTTATTTACACTAGTGATCTACATCTCTTTAAATTTCTCAATGTAATGTGACTTCATATCAACACCTGTGATATAAATAAACTGAGTGGGCCAGGTTGGGAAACCTGGTGAGTACATAGGGTTTTCAACCCATAATAATATAATTATTATGTTTAATCATCAAACAGTTAACCCAATTACCCATCCCCATTATCTTATTTATTCTTAAGGATCTATCCTAAGAATAAACTATTTCTTGTTCATTCATTCCTAAGGAGTATCCTAAGGAATAGGTATGAATTCCATTGCTGTAAATGACCCATCTGTCAAGCACAACTACTAGTTCTGTCACTAGGGCGTAATTGCCAAAATTGTGACATTCTCTATGGGGCGCATCTGCCGGAATAGTCCTTAAGGCGCATCTGTCGGGTTTTAGTGACAATATCGTTTTCGAGAGTCCACTCGCAATACATATCAATGGGTTTTTAGAGTACACCAATGAACACGTCGTTTACAACACCTACAGGTTGCGAGCCTGCTAGTGTTCCACTGGACTGTCTAGAATAGTCTGTGGTTGTCATCCATACTCTGCTGAATGACGGGGCCATCATTTGGGAAAAGGCTTCTCACATCGTCCACCTCTCACCCTCACCTTACGGTCTATTTCACCTCTCAACTCCTCATCCAACTCATATTTCATCTATTACATCTACCCATGTCTCACCCCAACATTTTCGTAGATATAAAATACATATATAGTTTAAATCATTTAAAACATGTATAAAATCTTTCACCGAGCATAGACAGCAAGTAAACAGACAATATGCACACATAGCACGTAGTAAATACTTCATATCTATGTGTAAGTTGAAGGGGACCATGCACTCACCTGAAAGGTGGTGACTCAGCACTTGGACAACGCTTCGATACTCTCAAAACGATATTCCTTCGATAAAAACTAGTACCAATACCACTAGGGTTTAGTCTAGCGATAACCGCGACAAATTAATTAGTCTGACTATTATTATTATTATACAAGCGTTAATAACACTCAATATAACTCATAATAATAGCCCAAATAATTATTTTAAGGACCTAATAACATTCCTATAATTATTTGAAAGCTATATTAAAAATTGCGTAAGCGTAGCTCACTTACAGAGAATTTTATCGAAAACCGGAACTTAATTGGGGCAGCGTTTCGAAACCGAAAGACTTTTTTTCTCGGGACTCCGGGAGCCTCGGGGCTTCCCTCGGGTGCTAGGGAGGTTCCCTAGGGTTTAGGAGAGTTTAGGACACTTAGAGAGAGAAAGGAGTTAGAGAGAGAAGTGAAAAAGGTGTGAAAAATGAAGAACTCTCGGCTCCCTTTTATAGCCTGCGAGGCCTCGGATTACGCTGGGCGTAGTCCTTGGCTATGCTGGGCGTAAGGCTCGGATAAGGGCGCCACCTCGGACTAGATGTCTCGCATTCCGGAAGAAGATAAGGGCGAGGGTACGCGGGGCGTACTGACTTCGGACGCGGGGCGTAAGCAAGGGCGACATGTCATCATCCGAAGCGACTCCGTGTTCAGCAAGCGACGGCTGAGATTTGGCCACATCACTACTCTCCCACAGATTTCGCAATTTCCACACCCGACTTCCAAAAATCATAACTTTCGCATACGAGCTCCGTTTTGACGTTCTTTATATCCACGCGAAGGTGGGAACGTACTCTACAACTTTCATTTAGACTCTGTCGGCTAATTTTGACTCGATTTTAAATTTTATATTATTAACAGGCCAGGACAGGATTGGTCCGTTAAATCCTCATAACTTCTTCATCCGACGTCCGTTTTCGCCCATCTTTTTCTCGTTACGCTACTCTTAACGATATCTTCGATTCTCGTTTAGGTCGTGGCGGCTAAAATCACTCGATCTAATATTCGAATTTCAGGCTGTACACCGCTAATCCGAAACTTCGAAAAATCATAACTTCCTCATACGAAGTCAGATTTGGGCGTTCTTTTTATCGATGTTCTTAGTTTAACGTATTCTACGAATTTTGTTTAGATTATTAAGGCTAAATCTCGCTCTATCGTAAATTCACTATTTACGCTTCCCGGTATCGTGCCGGTTCCGTCGCGAAACTTCGACGGGTCATAACTTCTTCGTTATAACTCGGATTTCGGCGTTCTTTATAGTTATGGAAACCTTGTGAATTATACTACAAATTGGTTCAAATTATTTATTCTAAATAATCTTTTGTCGAAAAGTCATTTTCGACACTTATTGCCTCTAAATTGACTAGCCCGGATCTGCGGGCGTTACATCCTCCACCTGAGAAAACGTCCCTTTAGATAACTCTAAGTGAGAAGAGTGCATCTCGAGCTCATCTTTGTGTTTTGGTGGTATTGAAGAAGAAGAAGAAGAAGAAGAAGAAGGTAGTGGGAATACTTTGGAGCTTGGAAGCAATTTGAATATGGGATTCTCTCCTTGCTAGTAACCTTTAGGAGGTAAAAAGCTCATAGGTTGATCATCCTATCTTATAGATCAAGGCATTTCTTCATTTAGGGCATTTTTGGTCCCAAGTATGATGATTCTCAAGCATGGCATGCTCTTAGTCGAATAAGTTGTCCTTTTAGACTTAATGAGGGGTCTTGAGTCATAAAAATGTGGTCTTGATGTTTAGTTTTTCCCCATGCATGCTCTAGAAGGTCTTAAGGTGTTAAGAAGTTGGGATTTTGTGTATTAAGCACTTAATGGGCATGCAAAGTCATAAAGTTGGAAACTTTATGACTCTTAGTGGTGTTTTGGCATTGGAATTGAAATTGGGATGTGAGAACTAAATGCATTAAGCTCTTATTGAGGAAAAGAGGATCTTGTGTGTATGTAGTGCGTAACCCAGCATATGTCGTGCATATAGGGTCAACCACCCGAATTCAGTCAAAGCATGAGTACGCCAATCGTAGGAGTTGAGTACATCCCGCGTACTCAACTGAGTTAACCGAGTTGACTCGTTGAACTTTACCTTTGAATAAAGCTTTGACCAAATTGACTTAGGGGTATTTTAGGTATTTTATGCTAATTAATTGAGATTAGGTCCTTGGTATTGGTTAAGTGATCGTTGAGCCGATTTTTGGGACCGATATTTATTCAACTTGTATTCAGATTGCGAGGTAAGTTTTCCTCACTATACCGTGGGTCGAATGCACAAATGTCGGCCCACTAGTTTATGTATCCTGGTTATAAGATAATGATATACTGGTATTTGGTTGAGTAGTAGATTTGCATGATTATTTGTATTTGTTGGTTCTGTGTTTAAGTTTATTTGTTTCATATGTTGACATATTGTGTTGGGTTGAGGTTGTACTGCTTTGTGATGTAGCCAATAAACCTAAGAGCATTATAGATATGACTTGAGGGCCGGATTGGCATGCCAGACTCATACTAAGGGCTTGGGAGCATTCCACATACGAGTTGAGGGCCCAATAGGCATGCCAAACTCGTACCGAGGGCTCGGGGGTATTCCAAACTTATGTTGAGGACCTTTCAGGGGTATTTGAGACATACGATGAGGACCCAATATATGTTGTTATATGTTGTGTGTTTGGTACTTTGGGGGAACTTTAGAAATAATGCTTTTGAAAAAATGACTATTTTTGTAAACAATGTTGATTAATGGTTGATTTTGGAAATTTTAAATTTATTGTGATTTTTGGGATGTTATAGTTATATGATATGTTGTTTAAGATGTTAAATATAAAATTTAAATATGATAATCACCATGTACGTCACACCAGCTAATTCACACTAATAAGTGTGTCATCCGAAACACTTGAGATTTCCATACTTGCAAACCATGTTCAATTTGTTAAAGAGAAAAAAAAAATAAAAAATAAAAAATGAAAAACATGTCATGAACCATAAAACTATAATAAAGACTAAAAGTATTAGACCCCTCAGAGAATTTCTAGGAAACCGATTTCCCCGAAATCAGTAATTCCTCGAGGTTCCCAACAAGGCAGCAAACCTGTGTGTGGAAAATCGTCAAAATTTCCTACAAACATCATTTCGTAGAAAATGTGTTGGAAATCACTAGCAAGTGACTGTTCCAAGAAAACCCATAGGAAAAACTTTATGTGAAACATTAACTTAATAAAAAATCATAAATATATGTGTTTATTTCTTTTAATAACGGCTAACATACACACACTTACTATTCTACTCCTAAATTTATACATTTTGTCTCTAACAAGACTTGAAGCCTTGAAACCTTTGGCTAGAAGTACCTTTCTGACAACTCCTGATACCTATGTTCTACTCCTAATTGGTTTTTGTAGGTTTTTTTTACAACATTTGACGTTTTAGTAACACAATTATCTCACTAACACGTAAATAGAAAGTTACAACATTCTATTTGTTAAGAGTTGAATTTCAAATAAACTTTTAAATTCTATTAAATTATGAACACGAAAATTCTTTTATTTTTTAATATTATAATTAGATTTAATTTTTAAAAAAAATATATAATCTTTCTTTTTCGATTATATTTTAGTTTATCAAACTTAACTGTGATATTAATAACATGTTAAAGTCGTACCATTGCGTTATGCTATCCATATTGATGATCCAAATTAATAGGTTGGGTTGTTATTTATAATCATCATGAAATTATAATCATCTAAAGTTTAAAATTAAAGAATTTGATTACACTATAATGACACCATATCTTAGTAATTAAGAAGTAAACATCAACGATAACATATCAGTCATGCATCACATTTTAATTAAGCTGCGAGAATATAAGGGGAAGCCTAAGCCTAAATTTGCAAGGAAAAAAAAGTCAGTTCAACAATCACTTAAAATTAACAGACTATTTTATATATAATTAAACATACATAATTATTATATGTCATAAATCAACTCAATGATTTAATTATCGTGGCTCAAGCACCTGAGCACCATCCCTAAACACCTTTTTTACCTTACAACCCCTTTGCAAGCTTGTTTATATATATATATATATATATATATATATATATATATATATATATATATATATATATATATATATATATATATATATATATATATATATATATATATATATACTATCTTATAAAACAAATCTCATTATTTCTAAAAATAGATTGAATAAAATAATAATATTTTTTTAAGACGTCCAAATCATTAAGCTAATTGTACAACTAATCACTAATAAAATAATACTAAAATTTAAACAAACTCCAATAAATCTTCTCTTCCAAGGTTTTGACCTGATCTTTTTTCATCCAAATAAATACTCAACACCCTATAATTTGGTCATTTCATGAATTTTCTTTATTATTAATATGACATGTTTCTTAAAACAAACTAATGATTGAATTGAAAATAATCAATCTCCATCGAAAAGAAATTAATTGTCGAAAGACACTATTTGTCGCCCGCCGCTTTGCGCGGGTAAACGGCTAGTGTGTAATATATATATATATATATATATATATATATATATATATATATATATATATATATATATATATATATATATATATATATATATATATATATAAACTTCACACCTCGTTGAAATGTGGACCAACATTCACAATCACCTTTACAATGTCTTCTATGCATATGACAATCACCTTTACAATGTCTTCTATGCATATGATATCATGATGATGCCCACAAAAACTATCAATTTATCTAAATATTTAGAAGTTTTCAAATAGAAAAAAACAGGGAGACCAACTCTCAACCATTAAAACACAAAAGAAACACATACCTAATCAGTGGTTGATTTGGGTGGGGGTTATATAAAAATGAATCCAACAAACGCAATAGACATGATGGGTGTGGAAAGCAAATATGAACAAAAATGGCTCAATAGATTATCGAAATAAACACCTATTTAATAATTTTAGTTCCTTTGCAACGGTTAGCAGTAAAATAAACAAAAATGAAAGAATACTCACGGAACTTATAGCAATCAGATAGTAACTCTGACAAACTGTTGTTGTCCAGCCGATTTGACATTAGCTATTGCTATGATAGAAGTATATACTCAACAAGACTTAATAGTAACCGAAACAAACGAAATTGAAATATATGTATTGCAAGCAAGGTTGCAGAAATCACTCAACGGTAGCTCGGCGGTGGAATGAGATCAAGGGATTAACCAGCTAGGCGGGGATTAATTGGGGACCATTAATTATTAAAAAATTAATAAATATAACATTAATCATAAGAATATAACATTATATCTATTTAAAAGTTACTAAAAATTAATAAATATAGCATTATAACATGATACTATGACTACAAAAACCCTTTTGATCCCTAATACATCATATCTAAATAACCAACAATTGCATTTGGATCTAAGTCTACATAAAATGGGGAGAAAAAAGTGTTATGAACATTGGGTTCCAATAGCATTAGAATGAGATGTGGACCTGCAACCTGTTGTCTACTGCATTTGGAACTTTGTGAATGTTGAGGGAATTCAATAGCAGAAGGCTGTGGATATGTGGGAATTCCATGATCGATGATTCCATCCTGATTATTGCTATATAATTATATAACACACTGGAGGCGGCGAACTGTTGTAGAAGCTTCAGAAGGCGAAGACTGGTTTAGCTTCGAGGATGACGACTGACAGACTGCGACGACGTGAATGGAAGAAAAAGACGGCGTCGGAGGAGGGACAAATGACATCGAAGAAGAAGATGGCGTCGTTTTAGAAGCTTCAGTTCATGCTTTCTTTCATTCCTTCAGACTACAGAGAGAATTTCAAAAAAGAAAAGAAATGAATGCGATGGAGTGAGAAGATCCCTAGCAACAATTCTAACAATTTGACACTTTTGCCCTTAAAGGGTTTTTTTTACTGATTAGGGCGCCTAGACCCGCCTAGACCCGATAATTTCCGTCTTTGACCGATTTTGACCACGTCCGATAATAGGGTCCAATTAGCTATAAACGTCGACGGTGGAAGACCGCCAAACGCCTAGGCGCCGATTAATCGGCCGCCTAGGCCGATATTTGCAACACTGATTGCAAGAATCAATCCGCAAGAAGACTTACAAACACGAATTTGTATTTAGAAAAAGGCATGTGTGATGTAGTGTCCTAACACAAACCAAACACTGATATGTTTAAAAGACACAACAATCAATCAAGAATATATCTTTATTCTGACGAAAATATCTATGCTTCCATGATTTTCCAAATAAAAAAAATAAAAAAACGAGAGAAGGGGCGATGTTTTTGTGTGTCTTAATCGTCACGGTCGATGGGAACCTTCGGCAATGTCCAACATCTTAAAGGTCGTGTCAGGTGATCACTTGTCACTTATCATTTGATGGTTTTTTTATTTTGCAAGTTTTGTTGTCAATTTGACTAACTTGTTTTCGAGTTTTTTTTAATGAATGGAAGAACAAGGAGAGGAATGAAATGGAAGATAATTATAAATAATTAATTGTGTCTTAATTCAAATGGAAAATAAATAGAATGGAGGGATTTGAGTCCATTTTTTATCCCTTTCCCTATAAAGTTCTAGCCCTCCTAAAACTGGCTTAACTAGTACGTCAAACATAATCTTAAACTCGCACAAACATGATATGTGTTTTAGGTTTTGTCAAAGCTAATAGTTGTGAGCTCATAGCTATTTTCGTGGATTTGCATTCACCAAAAGCTAATAGTTGAGAGGCTGTGTGGGCTAGTGGATAATTTTTGTGGGTCTTTAAAACAATTAATTATTTACAATTAATTATTTAATTGTGACTGATTATGTATTTACTATTTAAGGGGTGTTTGGATAAATTAGATTATAGCTTATTAGTTTATTTGCGATGGGAATAAGCAATAACCAAGGGGGAGATGCATATTAAAATAAACTTATTTAGCTTATCCCTACCACAATAAACTGATTTTTAAGGATTCCTATCCAAACACTTAAACTTAGTTTATTGTGGTGAGAATAAGCAATAAGCAATACACACCCTCTTTTTTCCATATCCAAATACCCCCTTAATCTGTTGCAATTGATTATTCATTTCCAATTTAATCAGTTGTAATTGATTATTCATTTAACTTGTTACGTTGTATAGCATTGCCAAATACAAGTATATGACCAAGTGGTTGTTTATTATTTATTAGGTGTGTTGTCGAAAAGCAACACCTTAACTGAGTTGGTTAATTCAAATCCATTAAAGATGACTGAATCATTAGACATAATGTCTAAAAAGGGGTAAAAATGAAAACTCAAGAGAGAGATCATATAACAAGAAACATAGCAATAACTGTAAATGTAAACAAATTATTTGTTGCAACATGTATGAACTATGCAACTATTTTGTAACAGGAAAACTGGTTTCATACACAGTATGTTCATTCATATCCCAAGGGTAAAATAGGGTTTCTTTATTGCATCCTTTAAATCTTAACAAACCTGCAACTCTTTTAAGGGCACTCTTTCTCATATACTTCACTTGCATATTTCCAGTTGATCACCTTCCAGATGTTCTTTAAGTAATCGGGCCTGACATTTTTATACTGCAAATTGTACAAAAACACATATATATAAGTTGAAATGTGTACAATTTGTATACCTTGATTTAGGATACACAAACATGAAATTTGTTTAATCACCTGTAAGTAGTATGCATGCTCCCAAACATCTATGCCAATCAGAGGAACCAAACTTGGACCTTTTGTAACCAGTGGGTCCTACAACAGAGATTCATATTTCAATAATTTGATTTCTGAAGTTTAATAGGGATACTAATTTGTCTCTGAATAAAACTAGTGATAGCTTACCTGGTTTGATGTGGTTTCAACCACAAGCCTCTTCAACTCTTTGTCAACAGCAAGCCACTGCCAAAATATATCATAAGTTTAAAATAACAAAAAAAAAAAAAAAAGTTGAAAGAAAAAACCAAAATGACAAAATAAAAATTAAGGAACATACCACCCATCCAGAACCTTGCACAGCAGCACCTTCTGCGTTCATTTTAGCAATCAATTTTTCCACAGAACTAAAGCTCTGGTTGATAGCCGAGCCCAAAGAACCATGTGGTGGCTCGCCACCTCCTTCCTGCAATAAGGTTTTAGGGTTTCAGTTTTGGTCAAATTATAGTGCTCGGAAGTCAGAATTATCATCTAAATCAGAAGAAGAAACTAACACTGGTGGGAGCGAGATTCTTCCAGAAAATTGAGTGATTTACATGACCTGCTCAGAGACATAAGGGTAGATTAGATATCTGTGGTTGTATGAATATTATTATCCTCCTAGCAACAAATTTGTCATACAGATGTTTCACTTTAACCTATTTAGGACTTGAAGGGGAAATTTCCGATGGAATGTAAGATACATAACGCTTCTAGCAAGTATTCAACCAAAAACACTGAAATCGACAAGATAGGAAATGATAGTGTTTAACCTCCGCCATTGAACTTAATAGCGCTCTGCAATTTGACAGCAGTTGAAGCATCTCCCTTGGTGATAGCATCATCGAGCTGCTCGATAGCTTTATTGTAGTTGGTTATGTAAGTCTGGTGGTGTTTCTGGTGATGGAGCTGCATGATCTCTCCGCTAATCGCCGGCTCCAGTGCGCCATAATCGTAGGAAAGATCGGGAAGCGTGAACGTCTGCAATCCACGCACATGTTGCTGAAACCTGGATATCGCACCTAGGGTTTTAGCAGTCGCGAGGGTTCGTAGAGCCATGTGTTGAGCAAATCAATTTGGGAAGAAATGGCGTAGCGGTGTCGGTGTCTTTGTTGGAGAATTCTCGTAAGTACAAACAAGTCCTTATAGTATCAAGCAATTCTTCTTTTGCACCTTAACGTTTTGCCACTACTTAAAATTTCGTCCTTCGTTGATTGAACTCTGTCGATAACAATAACATAATGAAAGTTTGGCTTTTTATTTACCGAATCTTTAGGTTTTTTATTTACCGAATCATTTTATAACATTTAGAAGTTACTTTTTAATAAATGAAGAATCTAAATTTTGTAAGAATAAGTAATTCAAACTTTTAGTCAAAAAGAATGTTGTATATGAAATTGGGGTAATGTTATTGTTGTTACCAAGATGCCTTTAAGTAAACTTTGTTTTTCCAAAAGAGCTAAATACATGAAATTAGAATGTATTTTCTGATATTTTTTGTTACAACATTATATTTATATTTCTTTTTATGATAGCATTATGTTATTTTAAGAAATAATTAAAAATAAAGTAGTGTGATAAGAAGAAACAAAGTACAAAGTTATTATAGGAAAAATAGAAAGTATATTGCTATTTCTACCATTTCAAAAACCATGTCTTAAATGTTTTTCAGGCACCACCATAAAAATCAGATCAGCAAAACAAATATATAAAATGAAATATTGTTTGATAATAATAAGTTCAAACTAATTAATAATTACATTAAGTAACAAACAAGAAAATTAAAAGCATAAACAGAAAATACAAATACGGATCTATGATACAATCTCCAGTATATATAGTACACGCTTCTGAAGCCAAATGTGCTAGTTTTTCAGTAATTCTTCAGCTTTCTTCACCCAAACATTGTAGATATCATCCGAATATAGCACAAAGTGAATCTGCAAACAGATCATAATCATGTTCTTTAACAGATATAAGCAAATATTGGAAACCATTCTGTTTAATCAACATCACAATGAAAGTACCTCTTTAAGGCGTTGAATGGGGTAGCCTCTAATTGAAGATATGGCCACAGTTGCAGCTTCTTCAAAAGGATATCTGAAATGGTAATTACACATTCTGTGAATGTATAACTGTTATCCTTATAAAAGAAGTAGCAAACTTAATGAACTCACCCATTGGCACCACATGATATGGCAGGAAATGCAACATATTTAAGACTGTTCCCACTAACATAACGCAAACAGTTCCTGTATGCATAACGCAAGGTAGCTGCAGGATTCTCATCTTCATTATAAACAGGACCAACAGTGTGGATTACACGATATGCAGGCAATTTAAACCCTCTGTGTGAATTCCTCAATCATGAGTTCAAGAAATACAAAGTAAATATCAATAATGGAGTCTAGATCTTGAGAACTTACGGAGTCATTCTTGCTGCTCCAGTTGGGCAACGTATTCCAGGGCGAACTTCACCAGCACCATAACATGCTGTTCGAAGCTCTGGGCCAGCAGCTAGATGTATAGCTATCAAAGTTACACAAAATTTGTTAAAAACGTTATGGAAAATGGATTCGATGTATTGGATTTGGAAGAGAATCACCTGCATCAGCACCACCACCACCAAGCATTCCCTCATCTGTAGGATTAACCTGTGCAAAATGTTATAAATCACAGAAGAAACGCTTGAAAACAGGTTGCCATTGCTTTGACAATAGGTAAATATAGATAATTAGATCACCACGGAAGAAGGAGACGATCAAAGAAAAACTTAGGGTTTTAATTCTAAAGGTACCTATGATCAGATAGCCACAATCATTTCTATATGTATTAACATGAGCAATATCATCGATTTCATATTCAAATAGATGAAGCAATCAACACAATCCTATATACATACAATAGCGTCGTAGGAGCCATCGATGAACCAACGAGTGATATCTCCTTTCTGAATCTTCAGGACCCTCGTGGGAGACAGATTGAACTGAACCATCCTTTTCTCAGCGTCGCCTCCATTGGTAGACATATTCAATGTAGACATATTGGATTTGGAAGAGAATAATCTTTCGACAACTGTTCGAAAAGCAATGGAAGTGCTGATTCGAGATTCCGGCGGTGTATATCTGAAAATGAATTTATGGATTAATGATCAGGGATTTTATCGTCGCCATGAAAATCTTAAATACACGGATGGAAAGAAAAAATCAATGGTCAAACACCAAATGTCAAAAACTTATCAAAGTGTAGAACATTTAATAAAGAAATAGTCCAATGGCAAAAAAAAAAAATCATCGGTCAAACTCAAACCCGAATGAGTCAAAACTTAGCAAGGTGTACAACGCGATTCTTTCTTTTCCCTCGTACCCTCACCAAAAAGCCAAGAAGTGTGCGGAAACTCCCTACACTTTTTTTTTTTTTTAATAAAATTAATTGATTTTAATAATAATTAGAATATAAAATTATAATGTCTATTTTGTAATTTTCGAAAACTATTTTTTGAAGAGAATTCAGAATTAGGGTGTATTCTGACATAAGACCAAATATAGGGACCAAATATGCCATTTTTAGAAACTTCTTCCTTCTCGTCGATGAACCTGCAAATTCAAAAAAAAAAAAAAAAATCCAGCCAATGACAAGAAGAGAGAGAGTGCGGCCTAAGGATTAATGTAAAAAAAGAGTCACTAATTTTTTAAAATGTTTAAAAAACATCCTCAAACTAAAAAACCTTATTAAAAGGTAACAAATTATTATTTGCCTTTTTAAAAAAACCATTCCACTGGCACAATCGGTTGCACAGGCAAACACGGTGTAATTTTTCTCTCCAGGCTCTTATTTTTTGTTATGTCTTTTCTTATTTTTTTTACGAGCCAACAAGATCACTTAGTAATGATTTATGTTTGTCTATATGGAAGTTTGACAGTGGAGTGCTAAAATCTTATACTTTGTTACTTATGTTTGAAGTTATGTATTCTTTTTTGAAGTGGGAAGGCGATGGTGTATTGAAATGGAGATTGTGATAACCACTCTTGATAAACATGGTGTTTTGAAGGTGTGTGTAGCCTTGTTTTTTTTGGCTTATTTCTGCGATAAACACCTTTGGATACACTTCCTCATTCCAGTGATTCCCTCCCAGACATGCATTTTTCTGCCTCGGTTGACTGCCATCAAATTTAAGCAAGAAAAAATGTTAGTTTGAAAAGAACAAAAAAAACTCATTTGCAGAAGAACTGTCAAAATCGACATACCAATGAATTAAGGAATACTATAAACTTTTTTTTAATAAATTAAGCATTTAAAAAATCATTGCATTTTCAAAAAACTATTTATTGTACATCTTGTTATTGCATATTAATCTTGTCATATTTAAATCTTCACTATAATAAATGGGCTAGCAAGACTCCTTTAGTAAATGGGATTGGGTCATGATGTTGCTAGCAAGACGTTCAAATTAACTTTGTTTTTCCAAAAGAACTAAATACATGAAATAAAATGTATTTTCTAACTTTTTTACTATAACATTATATTTATATTTCATTTTATCATAGCATTATGCTTTCCAATTATTTGTTATTATGGTATTGTACTTTTAAAAAAATGTCCAATTATAATTGTAATTAGATAGATGTTTCAAAGTATAATCTTCTAATAAGAAATAATAAGAAACAATGTTAGTATAGGGAAAAAAATTATAAATTATATTGTTATTTCTTGCATTTAACCCTTTCAAAAATCATATCTCACCATAAAAATCAGATCAACAAAACAAACCTATAAAATGACAAATGAACCAGAACTGATATCATAGCCAAATCTTTACTTGATGCGGAAAAAAGGAAATATTATTTGATAATAATAAGTTCAAACTAATTAATAACCGTCACCAACTCTACATCAAGTAACAAACCAGAAAATGAAAACAATAAACAGAAAATATGGATCTAAAATACAATCTCCAGGAGATAAAAAAAACACATTTCTCAATGTGCTAGTTTTTCAGTACTTCTTCAGCTTTCTTCACCCAAACATTATAGATATCATCCGAAAATAGCACAAAGTGAACCTGCAAACAGATTTAAGCAAATATTGGAAACCATCGTTTTCAATCAACATCACAATGAAAAGGCGCATAAGTACCTCTTTAATGTCATTGCAGTGGTCTCTAATTGTAGATATGGCCACAGTTGCAGCTTCATCAAAAGGATATCTGAAATGGTAATTAGTTAATTACACATCCTGTCAATTTATGATCTGTTATATTTATAAAAGAACTAGAAACTTAATGAACTCACCCATAGACACCACATGATATGGCAGGAAATGCAATATATTGAATATTGTTCTCTCTTGCAACACGCATACTGTTCCTGTATGCATTACTCAGTGAGGCTGCAGCATTGCCATCTTCATCATAAACAGGACCAACAGTGTGGATTACATGAGATGCAGGCAATTTAAACCCTCTGTGTAAATTCTTCAATTATGAGCTCAAGAAATACATAGTAAATATCAATAATGGAGTTTAGATCTTGAGAACATACAGGGTGATTCTTGCTTCTCCAGTTGGGCAACGTATCCCAGGGCGAACTTCAGGAACTTCATAACATGCTGTTCGAAGCTCTGGGCCAGCAGCTCGATGTATAGCTATCAAAATTACACAAATTTTGTTAAAAACGTTATGGAAAATGGATTTGGTTGGATTGGATTTGGAAGAGAATCACCTCCATCAGCACCACCACCACCAAGCATTCGCTCATTTGCTGGATTAACCTGCGCATAATATCTATAAATCACCGAGGAAACGCTTGAAAACAGGTTGCAATTGCTTTGACAATAATTTAAGCAAAACTTAGAGTTTTAGTTCAAAAAGGCATCAAATCTCATCATCGCGAAATGAAAATCGTTTATTTGAAATCTAAAGGTACGATGATTAGATAACCTCAATCATTTCTATATGTATTACTCGATTTCGTATAAAAAAGCCAAGCAATTAACACAATCATATACACATACAATCGCGTCGGAGGAGCCATCGATGAACCAACGAGTGATATCTCCTTTCTGAATCTTCAGGGCGCTCGTGGGAGACAGATTGAAGTGAGCCATGCTTTTATCAGCGCCACCTCCATTGGAAGACATATTCGATGAAGCTCTAACTGCAGCGCTTCGTTGCAGGAAGGAGAATGATCTTTTGACAACAGTCCGAAAAGCAACAGAAGTGCTGATCCGAGATGCTGGCGTTGTATATCTGAATATGAATGTAGGGTTTTGGGATCGATGAGAGAGAGAACAGAAAACTGTTGATGCGATTGATGGTGAAACTGGGGGCATTTGTTTCGCACACTGGGCTGAGTGGTAGTGTGGGACTGTGGGTACTGCGTGAGTTGCGTTATTCCTACGAGTCCACAAAATAGTCAGCCGAGTAACGACGATGATGAAGCAAGGTGGGCCATAAAGAATGATGTCTAAGATTTTTATCAAATTTTGTTAATAATAATTCTAAGGAGATAGCCTAATGAGAGCCATGTTTGCTAAAATAATGTATGATTCATTTTAGGGATAACATAAAACAAAGTAATTTATTTTTGTATATGTGTTTTTTTAAAGGAAACTTTAACGAGGGTTTCCGAAACAATTTTTGCACACACGATTAATTCAAATTGTGAACATGAGGCAATACTAATGCTCTAAAGTCGCTACATTCAAACTTCAAACTTCATAAAAATGATTTAAACGTGGGTTATAGTGGTGTTTTATGTATGTTATAGTGGTGTTTTTTTCTCTTAAGATATCAGGAAAACTATCATAAAAAGATTGGTAAAAAAATCTTCAAACTGTTCTTAACAAAAGGCATTTGGGGCTCTACCGGAAACCAACCATCAATCCCCAATGGGAGGAGTTAGGTTGTAGAGGAATGGTGGTCGTTCATGGTGAAGATGAACATGTAATGAGCTATAATAATAATAATAATAATAATAATAATAATAATAATAGACATTTAATGTTGTTTTGGTCGTTTTAGATTGTTTTGACAAACTATTCGGTTAGAATCAACATATTTGGCTGTGAATTTGGTTATAGTGGTCTAATTGGAAAATAAGATAACTATGACTTACATGAGAAAAGTACATAAATAGGGTGGCATATTTATTTACTATACCTTTATTGTAACAATAGAAGTTTATTCAATAAGTCTAGGGGTTGTTTTCGTGCTCATATATTTCGTAACACTTGTTGGTGTTGTGCAATTGAATATTTTTCTAAGGGATAAGGCTGTAAAATAGCAACATACATTTTAATTTGTGTTACTTAGGTCACTCAAGTTCTTGCATACATTCCAAGTTAATATACTTTCAAATCATCCGAAAAGTGTTGTGAACTTGTATCCAAAGAAAAAATAGAAACAATCAACACAACAATACCATTCCATGAGTTCAATAAACACAATAAACTTGACAATTACAAAGAATGACCTACAACAAAAAATAGCACAACAAGATGAATTACAAAAACTACCATCACCCTAACACACTAATCATGTAAAAATAAATAAATCAATACAATTTAGAAGAAAATGAAATTTCCTCTACCCACTAACCACGTGTCTGTCTGTTAGTCAGTCTATGAACAATGAAAGAAAAATGGAGGCGGAATCTTGACAATCAAAACGCACCACTGCTTTCACCCGCGGAGAGTGAAACGCATTCCGACTTGATATCAAGCCCCTGAAACCGCCCTAGAGGATCGCCGGAAAATAAACGATGGTGGTGGTTTTGCGGTGGCTCTGTCTGATTCTGGTTTCTGAACATGTTTCCTTGATTATATTGAACATGGTGCATACCCAGATTATAACCATCTGAAGAAGACGACCTTGACATTTCACCAGTTGCTATTCTCAGCCTTTCCACTTCCTGCTTCAGTGCTTCATTCAGAGCTGTATTTTGTCAAACCAATAACTCTCATTACACTTGCTTATATAAAATCCAGATAGTCACAGAAGGTACTTGAAACTTACCATCACGTAAATGAGCTTGTTGTTCCATAGCTTGTAATCGGATCTTAAGCTCTGTGTTTTCAGAAGACAGGCCATTTGTATCCCTCTGTATAAACGGCAACAAGATTAACCTCAAATATATGTTCATGAAGGTAAAAGGATCATTAGATTAGCAACCTGAAAGAGAGCCAATTGTGCAGAAAGGGTGGTTGCTTCTGTTTGTAGGGTGTGAACTTTTCTCTCGAGCTCAGATATATAGCGCGCTTTCCTCTCCTTTGAACGAGAAGCAGATTGTCGATTTGCCAAAATCCTGTATAGTACAAAGTACAAACCATAAGTTGATGATCTAAAATTCTCTGCCAGTTAATTTTCGCTTTACTTTGGATCGAATTCTTCTTTAGCTCCTAATAATGAGCGGATTTCAATCTCCATCTCTAACTATTATGACGAGATTTCCTAACAAAACAATTGCATCGATTCATAACAAGACTGGATTGAATTTTAGCAGAAGATTTCGATTTCCAAATGATTGGTTATTCGTATCTAAAATTGGTAAATCAAATTACCGAGTGCAAAGACACTCGTATTTTCCTATTAGAAATGGACAGAGTAAGAAGACATTGAAGATAAATCAAAAAGTACCTCTTAGCTCGCTTAGGATCAACAGTCCACAACTCAGCAAGCTTATCGGGAGCCATTGCCTTCTTAGCTTCAATGCTTTCCCTAAAAAAGATAGAGCCATCCACTGAGTTGCTATGTCGATGTCGTGGTCTCGACATACCCTTTTCTCCATCACCGTCGTCGCCGTAATTATCGTCCGAAGCTCCGCCTTCACCAACCACATTGACATTGTTTATCCCCCGACTGCTGTCCGGAACGCCACCACCGTCTTTCAAGCTAGATCCGAGCTTCTCCATGTCCATGTAAGTAGAAAACAGATCATCCTCAGATCCAATCTCTTCGAAGCTTCCAGACGGTGCATCGAATGAGTCTGATACAAGATCTAGATCTTCAGGTAGCCGAAAGTTGACCTCCGAGTGTGCACGCCGGTGGTGAGACGGCCTGAAAGGAAAGGTTGCAGCATTTGGCGGGATAGAATTGGGATTTGATGGATCTTGCATTTTTCTCAATTGCGTGAGTCCGTGATCTTCGCTTACGAGTCTTTCCTGGTTCGCTCTCCCCTTTCTTCTATTCTCCGCTCAAACAAAGGGCAATGCAAAGTTGCAACTTGCAAACCAAGTAAAGAGTAAATTAAAGGTAAATCAGAAAAACTTTGTCTAAATTACACGGGTAGGTTTGAGATAATTTGTAGGATCATCTCTAATTCATTTTCTTTAACTCAGACAATAAGAAAGCGAAGGGTTCGAAATCACCATCTTTTCAAGTAAGTGCATGGTCCCTTTCATCTTACACATAGATATAAAATATTTTGTATAAACTACGTGCTATGTATGCATATTATCTGTATAATTGCTATCTAAGTTGGATGAACGATTTTATACAAGTTTTATATGATTTAAACTGTATACTTATTTATATCTACATAATATGTTGACTAAAACATGGGTAGATGAAATATGAGTTGGATGAAGAGTTGAAAGGTGATATAGACCACGAGGTAAGGGTGAGAGGTGGACGATGTGAAAAGCCTTGTTCCCAAATGTTGGCCCTGTCATCTAGCAGAGTATGGATAACAACCACAGACTATTCTAGACAGTCCAGTGGAACATTAGCAGACTCGCAACCTGTAGGTGTTGTGAACGATGTGTTCACCGGTGTACTCTAAAAACCCATTGACATGTATTGCGAGTGGACTCTCGAAAACGATATTGTCAATAAACGAGATAACCCTAGAAGTTGTGCTCGAAGGACAATACTGGCAATTGCGCCTCACATAGAATGTCACAATTCTGGCAGTTGCGCCTAAGCAATAGAACTAGCAGTTGTGCTTGACAGTTGTGTCATTGACAACGATGGACTTCGTACCTATTCCTTAGGATAATCTTGAGGAATGAATGAATGAGAAATAGCTGATTCTTAGGGTAGATCCTTAAGAGTAAAGAAGATAATGGGGATGGGTAATTGGGTTAACTGTTTGATGATTAAACATAATAATTATATTATTGTGGGTTGAAAGCCCTATATACTCACCAGGTTTCCCAACTTTACCCACTCAGTTTATTTATATCATAGGTGTTGATATGAATTCACATTACACTGAGAGATTAATGAGATATAAATCACTAGTGATAATGAATGTAAGTTATGTTTATGCTTATGTTTCTGTATTAACGATGACATCCCAAATGTTTTAGAAAGAATAAAAATACTTTTCTTCGGAAATGCCCTGATAACATATTTATCATGTTTCATTGGGAACAAATTCCGCACATTTTTATTAAAAAGCGGTACTCTGATTTTTATAAAGCATAAACAAAATCGGTATTTTCTGGCCGTGAAAATGGGGATGTGACAGTTGGTATCAGAGCATTAGTTTAAGCGAACTAGGAATATGGATTTATTTCTAGACTTAAACTTAGAATGCTAAGCAATGATTGTGAGGAGTGTGTCTAATAAAATTTAGGTGAAGCACCTGAATAGACACAAGCACTAGCTAATTTAGGGAAAATACCTAACATGTTTTTATATGCTAAATGATTTATGATATGCATTGTATGATCGGATCTATGGTCTGTTGCCAACCGGATCTGGAAACTTTATGTGTTCAGATTTCTAAACGTTTAATTACGGTATTAGAAATGGCATATAACTTTTCAGAGTAATAGGGAGGTTTACACGTCGATCGTAAATAAAATCTTTCCTATCTTAATTCTCGTCATTGCACACCAAACGTCTGAATTGGTGTATAGATCGAAATGGCAAGAACCCGAAGTGGAGTCAGGAATGCAAATGGAAATAGGAATCAACAACCCCTAGTGATTGAACAAATACATGTTGTAGTAGAAGCTACACCTGAACCAATCACCACGGCTGGAGTACAAGCCATGATTCAGGCTATGTTAGCTGAACAAAGTGAAAAAATGAGGAGGATGTTGCATGAAAATAGGGACGAACCTACCATGCCCATTGAGCGACCTGAGCTAATTCCCGAGCAATCGGAGGAAGGGAACTATAGCCGCCCTATGAGTCAAGTTGGGACTCAAGGAGAACGAAGGAATGGCCCGGAGAGGAGAAACGACAAGGATGGACGAATGTATAAGAACTTCTTGGGTGCGAAGCCACCAAGCCTTTCTGGAAGCCCGAAGCCGGTTGAGATTATTGACTGGATCTCCAAAATGGAGATGGTGTTTGAGAGTTGGTGCAAGTTGTTGGCAAATATAATGCCACGAGGAGAAGCCATGCAAATGTCTTGGGAAGCATTCGTGGAGCAGTTGAAAATGCAGTACTACTCAGAGATGGATCTGATAGACCTAAACAACGAATTTCAGAACCTGAAGAAAGGAAAGATGAGTGTGGATGAGTATGCCACCGCATTAGAACTATCAATTGTGTGATAGTTGAATATTGGGCTAATGGACTCCATATTAGAGGAGTGGACGAATTCTATGGGGGAAACCCATTAGAAATCGTCCAAGGCCTCTAAGGAGGGAGTCCATGGGCTGCTTAGGGACTAAGCAGTCAAATTAGGGTTTCCTTGTTAGATAACCCTGATAGCCTCACTATTTAAGAACCCCTAGGGCACTAAAAATGGGGCTAACTAATTCCTTAGGGTTTCTAGACGTTTTTGGGTGCCTCTTCTCTTCTCCTTCTTCATCCTCTTGCTCTTGGTGTTTGTGAGCCATTAGAGGAGTGACACTTGTGAATCTAAGCTTTCAGAAGCCAATTACAAGGAGGATTTGAGATTGTTATTGCTACATAACAATCAAGGTAAGATCCAAACCCTATTCTTATGTTAATATCGATTATCACATGCTAGATCTAGGGTTTAAAGTCTTGGATGAATGCATGTACAATAGAGAAGCCTAGATCCAAACATTAGGGTTTGTATGAGCACATAGGATGTTCTTATGACTAAAACCCATCAGTGGTATCAGAGCCAGGTTGGTTTCTATTGTATTGATGCTTCGTATATTCATTCTTGCTGTAAAATCGATTTTTGGGCTCTCTGTCTGATGAACTCGACGTGTTCCATGAGGAACTCGACGAGTTGCATGAAATCGACGTGTTTTGCTGTCAGACAGAGAGATTCTCGGGATATCATGCTTATTTTGTTGTGGGATAATTTCCAAATCGTTTTTTACTGATAAATTACGAATTTTATTGATATTGGATGATTATCCTTACCAAAATAAAAGATAATTTCAAATTAATCAAATGTTTACTTCCTTATATGATAAATGTTAATTTTTTGGATTATTTGATCATTATCTTGCATGAAATTGAATTAGGTCATAATTAGATAATCACCAATTAATTGTTTAATTACCTTATTTGTATTTTGATCTAATAGTTTTGAAAGGTTTCAAAACTTGCCCTCAAGTTTTGGAATTTAAATTTTAGTTAAAAGTTTAATTTTAAAGTGTTAAATTCTAAAACCCTAATTTTTGAAAAAAAAAGTTCAATTTGCACCCTTATGGTTTTATTAAATTAATTAAGTGTATAATTAAAAGAGAGTTAATAAATCCATAGTGATATGGTTTACATTTAATTAAATTAAAATTAAAATTTATTAAATTAGACCACCTAGTATTTTAAAAGTGTAAAATACACCATTATACTATATATAACATTAAAAGTCTAATATTATATATGTATAACTTAAATTGCTAGTCTTACCGTTAGTAGGCCTCATTCACGAAGCCGATCTATAAGGGGGGTATAAGGTTATGACCTATAAAATGCTCGTTTAATGGGTGTCCACTCTCACCCACCGCTTCCTTGATTGGTGGAGGGTTGTTAGCCGAACGGGTAGGATAGGGCAAACCCTCTCCTCATTAAAAGTATAATGAATGTTAAAGTAACTAACTGTTTTACAAAATTCTCAATCTTAGTTACTTTAGGCAAAAGTGAATTTATGTAATTCCATGAAATTACACTTTGTACCTTTGCAAAGACGTTAGTGGAACGTGTGTTGTTAACCGAGACACTAAATGGTTCTAAGCAAAGGTAGCAAAGGGCGACTCAATGTTTGTCATAGTTCGGTGGAGCGTGTGTGGTTAACCGGCACATCGAATAGGTGACTGTAACATTGAGGGCACCATGTAAGTTTGCATGGTTATTCACACCATGTTTTGTGATCCTCGGCATCCCAGTCACAAATCGAGGGGCATATCGAGATTTAAACATGCCATTGAAGAGTTCAATGAATCTCAAAGGATCAAAGAGTTTTTCAGTACATTGAAAAACCTAATCTCTTTTTCGTTTTTTATGGTGAAAAATTAGTGAATCGTCATTCACTTACCTTCAAATGTTCTGCAATTTGGGTTACTGCATCCCTCTCCCAAGTTGTAGAATATTGTGTTGGGTCCCAGCCTTAATATCTCATTTGAGTGATTTATTAAGGACTCAATCAATCAACTAACTTGATTTTTCTCCTATTTTGTAGATGTCTGAATCTAACCGTGGTCTTCTTGAATCCCATGGAAAAGGTTTTCCTGATCAAAGTGAAAGTCTGTTACACAATGAAGGTGAAAGATCGATCCTTGCATTGTGGATTAGCTTGATTTCACTTCCTCCACCTCATCATGTTGTTCTCCCAAACCCACAAGATCGAAGAATTGAAAAGTTCAAAATCACTCAAGCCATGTTGGCAATGAAACATGAAAATGGAAAATCCGTGTGTGCTCACGTCCTAGGGATGAAATCACACATCGATAGGTTGACAATGTTGGGTGCATCTTTTCCAAAGAAGTTGGTTGTAGATTGGGTTCTTCAGTCACTCCCTAAATCATATGATAAGTTCGTAAGAGAGTATTATATGATGGATCTTGACGCGACCCTCATTGACCTAACTTACATGCTTATTGCTCCTGAATCATAAATGATTTGGCAAAGTAATGGAGCATATTTGTCTGGTAATTCAACCAACGATGCTTCCGTGGTCGCTCCAGGAGAAGCCACTTGTTTCTGCTGCCAAGAGAAGGGGCGTTGGATATGAAGCTGCCCAGAGGACCTGAAGAATCTAAGAGATGGGAAAGTCAAACAGTATGGCTCCACTTCAGGTAATATCCACTATCTATCTCCATTAAGTTCCTATTCATTGATTCTTAATACATAATGTGATAAGATTACATCTGAATGTTTTGTAGGATCAGAGAAAAAAGAGGAAGCTTGATGGAAAAGCAATATGAGTCTGATCATGAAGAAATGGATCACGATCGCATGGATTTGAAGATCAGATTTTGAGCTAAGAAAGTTATGATAGAGTTGTTAGGAATATTTGATTACATAGTTTTTCAATTAATTTTGCATTGTAAGGACATGTTTTTCCGCTGCATTTATGAATAAAATAATTTTTTTATTTTTTTATTATTTATATATATCCTTGCAATGAAATCGTTGTGAAAAATTGATGTTTGTGTATTTCTATAAATGGATGTGATTCTTAATTATGTTATTTATGGAAGTGTCAAATTTCTCTAAGTAAAGAAAGATTCTCATCGTCCAAGTTTCAGTTGGACCAAAACTTGGAATCATACAACTTGTGTTGTGTGATGTATGGAAATCTTAGTGCTTAGGAAATTAAGACTAATTCCTTGATCACACAAGTACGTGAGACAGGTGAAGGACTAAAGGAATAGAACACAATGTTGTGAACTAGTCAAGTCCACCACAAATAACAATGTGACTATTCGTCACAATTTACCAAAAGTCTAGTAAATGTGGTTATACCTACAAGATTAAGTGTAATTCTAAATCACTGAAAAGTTTTAATGAATGACAGAACGAATAAGAAGAATTAATGAAGGCAGAAAGATAAAAGGTTTCTCAAATCTAAGAAGAAGGGAGAGTACTTTTATATTTGTTGTATGATCATTTGAATGATTAAGAAGCATATCACAATTGATCCTCTATGGACATCTTAGTGCACTAGTATGGCCAAGAGGAGGAATCAGAAAGTGTTGAAATGATTAAATCAAAAGGATGAGTCATACTTCATTCCAAAATCAAGTCTTAGAATCGTATTCCAAGATTGTGAATTGAGTGATACACACTCATCAAATGTGAAGTAGAAAATTGTTTTTCTTAGTCTTTCACGTTTGAAATTGGTAAGTTGCGATGTCTTGGAGAATACAAGGACCAACTAAGACCAAATGTGTGTAATGTTTTGTCTTGATATAGACACACGCTAACTCTTGGATATTTCTTTATCAAGAAATGTTTTTTGATAAGAGAATCTAATTTGTCAAGAGGTCAGTGGGAGTCTAAAGATCTTGAAAAGTTTCAAGAACTAGTCAAGAGTAAACCTATTAAACACTAGCACACGACTTGAGGTTTGTAACCTATCGTGTTAACAAAATTCTATTTTTGTGCCAATCCTGTTGAGTGATTATGCATATAAGTTCTACGAGTTCTCAATAGACTGCATAAGGCAAGCACCTTGTTCGATGAAAGTACATTACTTGGCATAAGTGAGCTGCTAGATAACTTGGAAGCAATGGTGGGACCCTTGATGACAAGAAATTAATAATGAACAAGTTATGTCCATAAGAGTTTGAATTTGTCACAAACATTATCTTTCGATTATGGTTATGGCAAATTCACATGGATAGGAACACATACACCATAAAATCTAAGTGTCATAAGGTTTCTCTCCTTCATAAAATGATTGTGAGGAAACGCTTTCACTAAGAGAGATTTTAAGGAGATAGCGATTATGTAAATTGCATTCTCAAATTCGATTATGATTACGGCACCCCACTTCATAGTTCGAATTGTGAGATTTGGCAACTAGTCTGAACATTTGGGACTTAGTAAAATAAGTTCTGAATTAGTTTAGACACACATGTGAGCTGTCTAAGAAAAGGTGTGTGATTTTGAGAAGCTTAGATAAAGGCTTATCGAAGCATATCGTATTAGATACAATGAACTTTGGAGGTCAATAAGTATTGTTTTCTAGGAGTTTAGCTGGTTTCTAAATACGTGTCAAAGCTAGTGGGAGCATAAAACTTATGTTGTAATGGATATAATCATCATGTTAGTGGGAGCATGATTATTATTTAAGTATTGCAAGTTGGCAATATTAATTATAGAAAAACAAAAGGTTTCACCTTGCAAAGTTGGAGGGGTTGAAAAGTTGTTTTTGCTATAATTAAGGGAGAGAATGTTATACTTCATTTCCAATCTAAAAGCTTAGATCGAGAAATTTTAATTGAATTCGGTAAAGGGTATATTTATTATTTGCATTCTCAAAGTTCGATTATGATTACGACATCCATCTTCATAGTTAGAATTTTGAGAACATGGCAAATAGAAATATTATGACTGTATTATAGTAAGAAATTGGTAAAGTATCACGTTTTTTTATTATGAATTGTATCCCATGCGCTTCGGGTATAGGATTGATTGCATATGCTGTAATATTCGACCGTTCTAAAATTTTTCCAAATGCCTACAGCATTTAGAGGGAAAAAGGAAATAGAATCGGTTTTGACTAAAATAATTAAACAACTGCCAAGGACAATCTAAGGTTCGCCAAGGATTGGTCGCTTGTGGACAATTGAAAGTATAGTCATGGATGGACCATATTGACATTATTATGAATAGATAAGATTCTATTTAGAATGAGTTGTCATATGGAAAATATGGAAATGTTTCCATATTAGGAGATTAGATATCGAGAATCAATGTCTAGATTATAAACTTTTATGCAAGAAGGATGTTAAAAGGAATGTACTTTGAATATGAGACTTCATGGCTATGGAATTGTCTTGTAACAATCTCCAATAGAGTATTTTGTAATTTCATTGGCCGAGTCTTAGTGACTTTTGTATGCCGTGACATTACGAAAGGATTGTTTCATAAAATGTTAGAATCTAACATATTCTAGTAGCGGAGAGAATTTTGTATTCTTACACTAATGGATTAGGAATTGTGAAATGAGTGTGATTGAAAATGTTATTCAGTTATACTATTTTACAAAGTAAGGACCATAAGTAAACATAGTGTGCATGCTAAGATCA
The DNA here is from genome assembly GCF_051521515.1 of Lactuca serriola. Taxonomy (NCBI): domain Eukaryota; kingdom Viridiplantae; phylum Streptophyta; class Magnoliopsida; order Asterales; family Asteraceae; genus Lactuca; species Lactuca serriola. Next base: position 16,399,754 of record NC_136415.1, on the reverse strand, counting down.
TGGGACAATTGTTGTTATAATTCAAGTAATAAGTTGATTACCCGAAACATTATACAATGAATAATGTGTAATCAATATGGTGATTAAATAAAAGGAGTTTTATTTATACTCAAAAGTTTGGGGCCATGTTGGGTTCGATTATTCTTGTGTTTCACTTTGCATGTTTTGACTTCCTGAATAATAAGATTATTCAAACGTTTCACAGTCGCTCATACCTTGGGAGTAGGTATGAAAGAAGATTGTCATGAATTGGTTTCTAGATTTCCTAAAGTGTATTAGACATAGCAAATTTTTGCTGCAACGTTCATGAGTGCTTATGAATATGATTTGAGTAGTGGATTAAACCCACGCTCACTTGGATCGCTTCATGGATTTTATCATGAGTGATTTGTGAGACGATAATATCGTATATTCTTGAAACCGAGATGTGTAAGTTGTATCTTGTGAGTCGGTTACACATTATGTAAACGCACCAGTAACTTGGTGTTATAAAACGTATTGTTGTGTGTGATTCGGTAAGTGAGTGCAAGCGAGCATTGAGTCGGAGTTTATCCGTTCCTTTTATCCAAAGTGGGATAAAAGTGATATATGTGGGCCCCTCGATGATTTAGTAATGACACCTAAAGTGCTTGGCCAAGCCGGGACTAAGTTGATGTGTTCAATTGTAGTCTGTTGTTAGTCGTCATAAATCGGAAATTGGTAAACAACACATAAATTGAGAGAATGTTTCAAATCCATGTCTCAGTCTATACGATATCAAGAATGGAGGAATATATGATCCCTTATCTAAAGGACACGCTTCTGATAAGATCAGAGTTGACATCGGCTTTTGAAAGCTACTATTGCGGATCAAAATCTGAAGTCATACACATAATAGTTATTAGACTTATCTAAGTGGGAGACTGTTGGATTAGTGTCTAAGTCCATAACTATTTTGGTATGTACTTAACCCGTTGGTGCATGGTCCTTTTGGGTTGCCTTCACCAAAGCAACTTGATAGGATGAATTATGGAGAGATATGATTAATTATGATTTATTAATATATTATGAAAATATTATATTAAAGGGGAAATCGTATTGTTTAATTAATATTAGTTAATAATTAATTAAGAATTATTTTTTTGGCTAAAAGAGATTAATTAAACTTAGGGGACTAGAACTATCAATTGTGTGATAGTTGAATATTGGGCTAATTGACTCCATATTATAGGAGTGGAAGAATTCTATGGGGGAAACCCATTAGAAATCGTCCAAGGCCTCTAAGGAGGGAGTCCATAGGCTGCTTAGGGCCTAAGCAGTCAAATTAGGGTTTCCTTGTTAGATAACCCTAATGGCCTCACTATTTAAGAACCCATAGGGCACCAAAAACGTGGCTGACTGATTCCTTAGGGTTTCTAGATGTTTTTGGGTGCCTCTTCTCTTCTCCTTTTTCATCCTCTTGCTCTTGGTGTTTGTGAGCCATTAGAGGAGTGACACTTGTGACTCTAAGCTTTCAGAAGCCAATTACAAGGAGGATTTGAGATTGTTATTGCTACATAACAACCAAGGTAAGATCTAAACCCTATTCTTATGTTAATAGCGATTATCACATGCTAGATCTAGGGTTTAAAGTCTTGGATGAATGCATGTACAATAGAGAAACCTAGATCCAAGCATTAGGGTTTGTATGAGCACATAAGATGTTCTTATGACTAAAACCCATTAGATCCAAGCATTAGGGTTTGCATGAGCACATAGGATGTTCTTTTGGCTCAAACCCATCAGTACACATGGTACGTTGGGCGTACTAGGCTCCGGCGCAAAACCCTAATATTTCGTTTGACCCTATATATAGAACATTATGACCTCATTTCTAGCTACCCTTATCAGCCTCCAACCCTCTCATAAATCCTAATCTCATGTGTGTGGCTTATGTGGGTGTTTTATGAGCTAAAGTCCCCAAGTTTGGACCTTTTTTAGTTTGGGACACTCCTCACTTACTCTTACCTATATGGTAGGCTAGCTGTATTATTATGACCAAATGGGTCTAGTTGTTATGTTATGTGATGTGATGATATAATAATTGTTTATAACTGGGGCTGCAGATAGCTAACCGGCGGTTGCGGATAACCCTACGAGCATGTTATTAGCTCAGCAAGACTGCTGATAGTCCCAGAGTTGCAGATAACCCATAATTGTTTACTTATGTTGGGTCATATGTGGTATCTTGGGGAACTCACTAAGTTTTATGCTTACAGTTGTTGATTTCTATGTGACAGGTACTTCACAGGACCGCAAGAAAGCGAAGGTCTGATTGTACACATGCACTGGGAATTTACTACTAGGACATGATCTGTTATGTGCTCTGATAACTATGATACTTGTGGTTTTGGGATGACTTGTACTTGATATTTGGTTGAGAAACTATGTTTTTCGAAGTTTTAATAAAGAAAATTTTGGTCTAAAAATTGTGGTGTTACAATATATGTATATGTAATAAATGCCACTGAATGTGTCAGTATTGTAAGGGCTCCTCTACTTTTTTTAGGCAACAATATATTGATTTTAAGAGTTTTTTAATTTTTTTTGAAACTGCCCTTACATACTATTTTTTAGGTAAAAAAATACTGATTTGACAAGTTTTGTCCAAAATGCCCCTGCATACTTTTTTTTTTGATAAAAAATTGATTATGTTAGTTTTGACCAAACTGTCCTACATACTATTTTTCTGATAAAAGAATATTGATTTTTAACAGCATTTGACGAAGATGCCTCTGGATACTGTTTTTTTGGTAAAAAAATTGTTGATTTAACAGTTTATGACTAAAATGTCCGTGTATTCTATTTGTTTAACAACAAAACAGGGGATAAACCAAGCCAAAATAGGACCCACACTCGAAATTGTCCAAAACAAATCATAATAGCAACATACTTGCATTTCTTTAATGTACAATTTTATATTTATCCCATAACAACGATGTACTTAGTTACTAATAAGGATATGTTTTGGTTTCCAGACAATATTTTGTTTTTGGTATGGGTTTTATTTTTATATTTATTAAATGTGTTTGCTATTTTTTGTAGTTGAAGTTCCTGTTGCAAAGTCTCCTCAATAGCAGATGAACATGTGTGTATTTTTTTACCATTCCAACTAATTAAAACCAAAAAAATGTCTCGTGATTTGAATTTAGAACATTCAAATTGAATATGTGGCTGGTAGCATCCCGTTTTCATAGAAAATACTTTTGTTTTTGGTCAAATATGACATCATACTATCATTTTCTATTTTTACAATATCAATGTGCTTTCTTTATTTTCTTTCCGTTTCTCAATCTACTTTCATTGTTGGTACTCTAACCCCGCAAAGCAGAGATTCTTCACTAGTTAAACTTAAGAAAATCCAAATATTATTTTGTAAATAATTAAAAGTTATAAAAATTGTAGTGTTAAATGCAAAACCAAAATTGTAGTCCCAAATTTACTAAAAAATTATAAAAATATTTTTATAAGCATTAAGAGTTTCAAAATAAGTAGCTCAAAAATAAAAAACAACAACAATAGGTAAAAGTAATATTTTATAGATATCTATAAAAAATGATGTTTTAAATAATTACAATGATAGAAAGTAAAATGTTAAGCAACTATTATTTTTTTAAATTAATTAATCATAACAACTACAAATAATATTTAACCATATATTATATTTAACTTTATTCATGAATAACTTGTGGGTAAAGGCCATTGAGACGATTGAGATTATATAGTTTTAATAAATGTCTACCTTATCATATAATTCAAATTAATCAATGTTTTATATCAATCTAGTATAAAAATTAGTATACCAAAGTTAATGTCATTGTTACATTAAAAAAAAACATATATTTGTAAATATTTCAACTATATAGTTGTATTTTGCACCACGTGCATGTATTTTCCTAGTGTCATATATTATGGGTTTTGGTATAATACAACATCCTATGGTGCACATAAAACCCTAAATACCTTGGATCTATGTTTTCACTAATTATACATGCAAATGGTTTCCAAGGCATTAAACCTATAACTAGCATGCATTTGACATAAACCATATAATATACTAGTTAGGGAAACATATATACCTTTTATGTGGCTTGAAGTCTTGATGTATTTGGCCTTAAGAGCTTAGCACCAATAGTATGAAATGCCTCAAATGGAATCACAACACACCTAGGACAAAGGTGGCTCTTGAGAGAGAATTCCATGCACCAAAACACCTCCATATTTCTCTAAGAAAAGAAGTGGTGATTTTGGCTATGGAGTAACCTATTTATATGTAGGATTCCAAGGGTCATGGGTATAACCCATAATCCATACCCATGGGTTTTATGATCCATGGTTCATGTGGCCCAACTCTTTATGTATCCATACATAAACTTGGTCCAACATGGGTCATAATCCCAACACATATAAATATAACTAATTATCATAATTAGTCCCCATAGATTTAATTAGTCTATTTTGATCACTAAATTAATTCCAAATTAATTCTTGATCGATACTAATTAAAACATATGATTTCATATTAATATATTATAACTTATAATATATTAATAAACCATAAATAACCTTCTCTCAAAAGTCCATCCTAACAAATTGTCCTGATGATATGCAACCCAAATGGACCATGCTACTCTCGGGGCAAGTACATACCAATAATAGTTATGGGCTTAGACATCTAATCCAACAGTCTCCCACTTGGATAAGTATAAAACTATTATTGCAAGTACGACTTCATAACCCGACTAGCAATCGTAGCTCTTAAAGCAGCTGTCGAACTCTGAACAAATCAATGACGCGTCCATTAGATAAGGGATCATATATTCCTCCATTCTAGATATCATATGGACTGAGACATAGATTATAATCATTCTCTCTGTCCATTTGTTGTTTCCCGATTTCCGATTTATGACGACTGACTAATTGAACAAATCAAATCAGTCCTAGCCCGGCCGAGCACTTCCATTTGTCATCATCAAATCATCGAGGGACCCACATGTATCGCTTTTATCTCGAAGGTAAAAGGAATGGATAAACTTCGACTCATATGGCTTGTTCTACTACTTGTTGAATCATACATAAAGGCACGTTTTATAACATCGAGTTACCAATGCGTTTTCGTGCAATCAATGTATAACCAACTCATATCTCTAGGTTTGAAGAATATAAGATATTATCGTCTCATGATCACTCGTGATAAAATCCATGAAGTGATTCCAATGAGTGCGGGTTGAATCCAATACTCAGAACTTATGAGCACTCATGAGTGTTGTAGCACCACCTTGTCCAACATCTTAGACCTCTACAAACCCAACCCATGACAGTCTTGATTCATATCTACTTCCAACATATGACCGACTGTGGATGGTTTGAATAACTTAGTCAATCAGAACAATGACCTAGTTATTCTGGAAGTCAAAACATGCAAAGTGAAACACAATAATAATCGAATCCAATATGGTCTCAGAACTTATGAATATAAATAAAACACCTTTTATTTATCACCATATGATTACACATTATTCATTGTATACTGTTTCAGCTATCAACTTTATTCTTGAATTAAAACAATAGTTGTCCCATGCTCCAAGCATGTACACTATGTTTTTCTAAACACTAGTCATGCCATACACCAAGTATGCATACTATGTTTGTCTATGATCTTTACTTTGTGAAATAGATCAATTAAACATAACTCCAATGATTCTCATTTCACTGTCCCAAATCTTACTGTAAATGCAAGAATTCCAAATTCATGCCATTTACTGAAATCTGTTAGATTCTAAACTTATATGCATTGATCCTCTTGTAATGATTATGCACAAATTCACAAAGACTTGGCAACAATCATTACAGAGTATTCCAAAGGAGATCAACTCCTTGGAAACATCGTTCTTGCATTAAGTTTCCTAATCATACAGATTGAATACTTTCTAACTTTGAAGCATTTCCATATTCCATTTTGACTATCACTTCTGAACAAGAGTTGCCTCCTTACAAATTATGTCAATATGGTCCTTCCAGAATTAATACTATACTTCCAACTGTCCTTCAGCAACCAATCTTTGGTAAACCTTAGATTGTCCTCAACAATTGCTTAATCATTTTAGTCATATCAATTTCTAGACCTTTTTCCCTTCTTCATGCCCTAGGCATTTGGAAAAACTTAGAAAGAGTGAATATAGCACATGTAATCGATCCTATATCCGAAGCATATGGGACACGATTCATGATGTCTCACATAAAGACTAAACCAGTCTTTTGCTATAATATTTCCATTTCTATTTACCAAGTTCTCATAATTCAAAGGGATGTTGTAATCATAATCAAATTTTAGAACGCAAATAATGAACCCATATATAGAATTTCCTTATGTTGAGCCATCCCAACATGAAATTCATATATATTCTTGACTAAATACGATTAATACCTCAATCTAAGCTTTTAGATTTGAGATGAAGTATAAGTTCCTCTCCCTTAATTAAAGCAAAACAACTTTTTCAACCCCTACAACCTCACGAATTGAAACTTTTGTTTTCTATAATTAACATTGCTTACTTGCAATACTTATCATAATTATCATGTTCCCACTAACATGATGATTATTAGCATAACACTTATGCTCCCACTAGCTTTGACATGTACCCAGAAATCAACTGAACTTCTAGAAATCAATACTTTATTGACTTTCTTACCAAAGTTCAGATTTATGATACTAGATTGCCTTGATAAAACTTTATCAATATCAAACACCTCTCTTAGATAACTCACATGTGTGTCTAAACAATTATGAAGAGGGATTCCGTAATCATAATGTTTAGACCTTTTGTCATTCCCACAATTGCTATCTACTCAAAATCTACTTAGTGAAAGAGTTTCCTTACCATCATTTTCATGAATCGAAGAGAAACCTTATGACACTTAGATTTAATGGTGTATGTGTTCTTATCCATGTGAATTGTCAAAACCATAGTCACAATACAAGGATAATGACAAATCCAAACTCATATGGATTGAACTTGTGCAATCTTAACTTCTTGCCACCTGGAAGCTCAAGGGTCTGCCATTGCTTCCAAGTAGTTATGCAAACAATTGAGAACATGTAGAACTCAAATGTATAGCTAACTTAACTGGAATGGGCACAAAAATGTCAGCACGATAGGTTATAAACCTTTACTTGTGTGCTAGCGATGAAATACAGGTTTTATTCTTGATTACTTCTTGAAACCTTTTTCAGGAACTTTTTGACTCCCACTGTCTCCTTGACATATACGACTTTCTTGCCAAATATTCAAGAGATAGTGTGGATTCTAATCAAGACAGAAACTTAACACAATTAGCCTTAGTTGGTCTTTGTTTTATCCAAAACATCACAACTTACCAATTTCAAATGTACAAGAGTAGCAAAATTTTATTCTTACATTGGACAAGTGTTTTAAACCTTCTTTAAGACATGTCAATCAAGTTACAATCTTAGAGTATAACTCTATGAATTGTTTTGGAATGAAGTATGAATCATCTTCTTGATTTAACCACTTCAACAATTCATAACTCCTTTTCTTAACTATCAGAATGTACTTAGAGGATGAATTGTGATAAGGTCTCAAAATCATTAAGATGACCTTAAAACATGATACTAAAGTACTCTCCCATCTTTTCAGATTTGAGAAACTTTTATCCTTCTGCCTAATTTGATTTTTCTTATTCATTCTGTCATACATTGAAAGTTTTCCAATGTTTCAGAATTATACTTAAGCTTGTAAGTATAATCATATTTACTAAACCTTAGTAAATCATGACGAATAGTCTTATCCATCTTTTGTGGTAGACTTTGACAAGTGCACAAGAAAGTGTTCTTGATCCCTTAGTCCTTCTCTTGACTCACACATCCATGTGAACAAGTAGTTAGTCTTAATTTTTCCAATGCTTGAAAGTTCTCATTCATCATACTATACAACTTGCATGATTCCAAGTTTCGGTCCAATTGAAACTTGGGTGATGAGAATATTTCCTTATTTGGTAAATTTAGACACTACCACAAATGAGCGAATCAAATTCATATTTCCAATATTGCTATAAACATACAAACATCAAGTTTTCATGAATGTCATTGTAAGGAGATAAAAATAAAGTAAAACAAACTTTTATTTATTTTAAAATGCAGAAAAAACTTTTTCCTTATAATGTAACTTGAAATGAAAACTATGTTATTACTTATTTCCTAGCAATCTATCATAACTCCTAAGAGTAGCTCAAGAATCCAATCTTCAATCAAGCGATAGAAATCCATCTTCGCGATCAGATTCAACATACTCTTTCTTTAAGTTTCCTTCACTTTTCCTTTGATTCTTAAACATCAACATGTGACCCAGTCACATCTTGTAATAAGAATCTCATAATAGAAACTTAACCGAGTTAGATAGTGGACCTTCCCTGAAATAGAGTCAAACTTATTGATTTTCCTTTTGGAAATAGGACCATATGGAACCTTAGGTAATAGTACATGGGACTATCTCAGACTTAGCCTTTCTCTTTACCATTTGGTCAACCGAGTTGACTATGGCCGATCCCTTTCCATTGGGAAGAGAATGCTTTTCTGGATTTCCTGTGTCACTATTGTCCCTGTCCATAAAGTTTTGGGAAGTTGATCTCCTAATCAAATTTGCTTTACTAGTACACTAAATCATTTCTGATTTAGCAGCACCAAGCAAATAGATAAGATCATAGTTTGTTTCATAGGAGTCCCAAGGAACTCACTATGTGACTTAGAAAGTGATTGAACCACTAATTTTCTCAAGACTTTGACACCCAACTCTCCCGGCTTGTCAGTATGTGACTTCATCTCCAAGGTGTGATCACAACTAGACCTTGCCTTTCCAATAGGGCTTGAGTGACCTTGAACTTGTGGATTAGGGAGAATAATTGGAGGAGGTGGAGGAAGTGAAGTTCCAAGATATTTGGGAAGATCATAGAAGTCTGAACTAGACATCTTTTGGGAGATATTCAAGATAGTTGATTTAAAGTCCTTAATATAACACCCAATATGAAATATTAAGGCTAGGAACCAACAAACTATTTTATAACTTGGAAGAGGGATGCCGTAATCCAAGCTATAGAATATTTGAAGGTAGGTGAATGACAATTCACCAATTTCCACCATGAAAAACGAAATAATTTATTAGGTTTTAATTGCATTTGAAACTCCTAGATCTTTTGAGATTCATTGAACTTTTCAATGGCATGTTTCAATCTCGAGTGTGCCCTTCAGGTTTTTTGACTGGGATGCCGAGGATCACAAAACAAGGTGTGAAGTAACCATGCAAATTACTTGGCACCCTTAAGTGTTTACCCCTCAATCGATGTGCCGGTTAACCACACACGCTCCATCGATACTTTGATAAACATTAAGTTACCCTTTGCCTACCTTGTTAAATACGAGTTAGTGTGTCGGTTAACCACACACGCTCCACTAACCGACTTAAACAAAGTGCAAAGTGTAATTTCATGGATTAGCACCTTATTCACATTTTTCTAAGTAACTAAGATTGGGTATTTATAAAAGGTTTAGTTACTTAGTATTTATCATTAATATTTTTAATGAAGGGAGAATTATAGTCATTGTCCTACCCGTTCGGCCAACGACCCTCCACCGGTCAAGGAAGCGGCTTCGTGAATGAGGCCTACTAACGGTAAGACTGACTTTACTCTTATACATATATATTATAAAGTATAAGAGTTGAATTTTAACTTTTAAAATTCTAAGGTCTAGTTTGGAATTAAAGTATACATGGGGGTAACTTTACAAATTCCAAAACGTGTGGACAAGTTTTGAAACCTTTCAAAACTCTTGGCTTTTTCATAACTTATGAGTTTAATTAAGGTTTAATTAAAAAAAAATTCAAGTTCCATAACTTGAGGACAAGTTATGGAAGACATTAAATCATTTAATGATGACATTAAAAATAGAGACTCTTCTATTTTCATAACCTATGAGACTTAATGACACTTTAAAAAGAAAAACTCTTCACTTTCCATAACTTGAGGACAAGTTATGGAGTTCATAAAAACCATTAAGATCAAATATTCCAATTAACACAATAATCAAATAATTTTTCTATGATCTAGATTAAACTCATAAGTAAAGATAATTCACATCAACAATTTTCAAGAAATTAGATAATCCTATAAACTAATACAAATCTTGAAACTTTGACAATTATCCTTTGAAGACTCTTGGACTTCATAACCTAAAGAGTTAATAAATGAAACATTTCACATCCATAACTTATGGAAGTTTCAAAACTCTTAAGATCATAACTTTAAAAAAACTTTTGAGTTCCAAAATTTTAGGACAAAATTTTTAACTCCTTAAAACCACTTAGATCAAACTTTTAAAACAAATAAAATAATCATATCATTCTATCTTTTAATAAATTGACCTAATTCAACTCTTGTAGTAAAGTGACTCAAATTTTACAAATAATTAGTTTTTCATAAAATCAAGTAATTATCATAAAATTTGACAAACTTCATGTTTTTTTTTCTTTTTTTCCAGCAACTTGAAAAAAAATACATTTGCATCAAATATAGTAGAAAACTGTAACGCCTGTGTTTCTGGGCTTGCCATTTTTAGCAATGTAATAGTCTAGGTTAACCTTTGTAACCCATTTTGAAATAATAAAGATTGTATTATTTAAGTATTGTGTGTTTTGTGCTTAATTGCTTAATTATGTGGTTTGATTAATTAAGAATAAAAATAAGCGTCAAAATTTAAGTGTAAAATAAACTTAATATCTTTGAATAATGTTGTAGTAGTTGAAACGAGGTTTCTGAATATATATAGAACGCCCAAATCTGACTTCGTGTGAGGAAGTTATGATTTATCGAAGTTTCGGCTTAGCGGTGAGCAGCCTGTTTTACTCGATTTGAGATCGAGGGGTTTTTAGCCGAAGTAATCTAAATGAGAATCGAAGATCTCATTGTTGGTATCGAAGCGATAAAAAGTTAGGCAAGAACGGACGTCAAACGAAGAAGTTATGAATTTATAACGAAGTTTTTCTGTCGCGGCCTATTAAAAATAAATAATAAAAATAAAATCGAATTTAGCCGACAAAGTCTAAACGAAAGTTGTAGAGCGTAGTCTCACCTTCGCGTGGATATAAAGAACGTCGAAAACGGAGTTCGTATGCGAAAGTTATGAATTTCCGAAGTTTATTAAATATTTTGTAATTAAAATTAATCTTTTAATCCGGCATTATCCGAAGACGAGTCACCGGTCCGATCCGACGTACGCCCCGCGTACTCCGAAGAGTGTCGACATTTCAGATGACGCATGCAGTGACGATTTCGGAAGCAGTACGCGTTGCGTACTGCAGTACGCCCCGCGTACTCCGAGGCTCCAGCCTCCTATAAATAGGATCCGAAGGCAACCGAATCTTTTGCCAATTTCCTCTCTTCTCTCTCCCGTTTTGCATCGTTTTGCGTGCCAGAAATATCCTGAAGCCCCGGTATCATACTCAAGCCCCGAGGCAAGTCCCGAGAGCCCGAAGATCCCGAGAAGTGCGGTTCTCGAGCCGAAGCTCTGCCCGCGAGAAGTTCGATTTTTGAAGAGATCTTCCAGATCTGCTGAGGATTACTACTTCTGCAAGTCGTAGTGTTGTCCAATCATCTTCTGATCAAGTGAGTGTATACTACCTTTCATAAACACGATAATAATACAAGTTTGGTTCGAGTGTATTAAGTATATTGTTGTTTATAAGTGTGAGTGTGTAGTTACCTTCTTCTAACACATAAATATTAAGTATTTTCTGTAAAATACGTGCTATGTGTATATATTTTGTTGTTATATGTGTGAATGTATATTCACTCTCTTCTATCTCATAGATATGATTTATTCTCTATGAGATATGTGTTATGTGTGTGTGCCTCATATGTTATGTGGATTATGTGTTGATTAAAGCATGTTATACAGGTTTTCAAAACTATGTATAAAAATTGTATATTTTTATCTACTAATATGTTGGGTAGAACATGGGTAGATAGTTGGTGTGTAATAAACAGATGAGAGGCCTCGTTGTTGTTTGATTTAGTCATCTAGCGGAGTTTAGATGACGACCACTGGTTATTCTAGACAGTCTTGTGGAAACATTAGCAGGTTCGCCACCTGTAGGTGTTAATGAACTTGGGTGTTCATTCGCTGTACTCCATCCCCCTCATGGTTGCCTTATTTGACTTATATTGCTGAGGTACCCCCGAAGCATGTGTTGTTGCCCCGATGAAATATTCTTAGACTATGGAGTTAGCCTTTATGACATGTGGCTGCAGAGGCAAGTTGCAGACTATCTATGCCGTGCGACAATTCCGAGGTGGAGCCGTTCGTTGGTGGAACACTCTAGGGAAGACGTTGAGCCCTAATGAGCCACTGCAATTGTCATGGGCAGAGTTCTTGGTGCAGTTCAAGCGCAAGTTCTGCTCGGCTCAAAATTTGTTGGAGTTGATAGACTAGATGATGCTTTATTAGTCGAAGTAGCTAGTGGCAAGTTTATACCTGTTAGCCATCGTATGAAAGACATCTTAATCGACCTTAATGGGAATAAGTTTCACGAGGAATTATTGCCCATCGATCTTAATGGTTTCGACATCGTGTTGGGAATGGATTGGCTTAGCGCCAATGATGCCGAAATTTTATGCAAGAAGAAGATAGTTAAAGTAAACTCGCCTGGTAAAGATTCGTTTATGGTGTATGGGGACAAACGCAGAGTGAATTCTGGAATCATTTCTCTAATGAAAGCCAGAAAGTGTTTAACCAAGGGATGTACATCATATTTAGCATTCGTGATTGATGCTAAGAAGGAAAAGAAGGTGATGCAGAGTATTCCAGTGGTGTGTGATTATCCGGAAGTATTTCTCGAAGATCTTCCTGGATTACCACCTGATAGACAAGTGGAGTTCAGAATAGACTTGTTACCAGGAACCACGCCAATAGCAAAAGCACCTTATCGATTAGCACCGACGGAGATGAAGGAGCTAATGATGCAACTTCAGGAGTTATTGGACAAAGGTTTCATTAGACCTAGTTCATCGCCCTGGGGAGCTCCGGTGTTATTTGTGAAGAAGAAAGATGGAAGCATGAGAATGTGCATCGATTACAGAGAGCTGAATAAGGCAACAATAAAGAATAGATATCCGTTGCCGAGGATTGATGACCTATTTGATCAATTGCAAGGTTTGAGCTATTTCTCGAAGATCGATCTAAGGTCAGGATATCATCAGCTGAAAGTAAGAGAGCAAGATATAGAGAAGACTGCATTCAGAACGCGATATGGACACTACGAGTTCTTGGTTATGTCGTTTGGACTAACCAATGCTCCGGCAGCGTTCATGGATTTGATGAATAGGGTTTGTAATCCGTTCCTTGATAAATCTGTGATAGTGTTCATAGACGACATTCTGATTTACTCAAAAAGCCAGGAGGAGCATGGCAGACACTTGCGAGAAGTGTTAGAAGTTTTGAAGCAGGAGAAGCTGTATGCAAAGTTCTCCAAATGTGATTTTTGGATTTGTGAAGTCCGATTCTTGGGTCACGTGGTCAACCAAGAAGGGATAATGGTTGATCCAGCGAAGATCGAAGTTGTGATGAAGTGGGAACAACCGAAGAGTCCCACGGAGATTCGAAGCTTTTTAGGATTAGCCGGATATTACCGCAGGTTTATCCAAGGCTTTTCTTCGATCGCTAGTCCATTAACAGCTTTGACCCATAAAGGAGCTACTTATGCTTGGAGTGATAAGCATAAAGAAGCATTCGAGAAGTTAAAGAAGAAGCTATGCGAGTCACCGATACTTTCTCTACCCGATGGAGTTGAAGACTTTGCTGTTTATAGCGATGCGTCTAGGGTTGGATTGGGTTGTGTTTTGACCCAAAGAGAAAAGGTGATAGCATATGCGTCTCGACAACTGAAAGAGCATGAAAAGAACTACCCGACTCATGATTTGGAGTTGGCAGCGGTAGTTTTCGCTCTGAAAATATGGAGGCATTACCTCTATGGCACAAAGTGCAAACTTTTTACTGATCATAAGAGTCTCCAATATCTCTTTAATCAGAAGGAATTGAATATGAGGCAACGACGCTGGCTAGAATTACTTAAAGACTACGACTGTGAGATACTTTACCACCCCGGTAAAGCTAATGTTGTTGCTGATGCTCTCAGTCGGAAAGTCAATCTTGAAAGGAAAAGGTCAAGAGCGTTGAGAATTGAAGTTGTCTCGACCATTGTGGAAAGTATAAAGAAAGCTCAAGAGGAAGCTTCTGAGAAAAATGACCGAAAGGAGGAACGTTTGGGTAAAACGTTGGTGTTTGGTACAAACGGTCATGGACTGAAGGTATTCCAAGATCGTATTTGGGTACCTAAGTCAGGAGGAATTAGGGATCTTCTGATGGAAGAAGCTCACAAAACCATGTACTCAATTCATCCTGGTAGCACTAAAATGTATAGGGACCTGAAACCCTACTACTGGTGGCCGACGATGAAGCTTGATGTTGCAAAGTATGTGGCTGAGTGTGTGACTTGTGCGAGAGTCAAGACACAACATCAGAAACCTTACGGGAGTTTAGAACCATTGTCTGTGCCTATGGGTAAGTGGGAAGACATTGTTATGGACTTTGTCATTAAACTGCCCAGAACAAAGAATGGTCACGACATGATTTAGGTGGTCGTTGATCGATTCACTAAGAGTGCGCATTTCATAGCAGCCAAGGAGAAATGGTCTATGGAAAAGCTTGCGAATTCTTACGTGAAGGAAATTGTGAGGCTTCACGGTGTTCCGTTAACGATTGTATCAGATCGTGATAGCCGTTTCACCTCAAAGTTTTGGAAAAGTCTACAAGAGGAATTGGGTACCAAGTTATGTTTAAGCACAACTTACCATCCGCAGACTGATGGTCAGAGTGAAAGAACAATACAAACACTTGAAGATATGCTGAGAGCATGTACCTTGGAATTCCTAGGTAATTGGGATGAACACTTACCTTTGGTAGAATTTTCCTACAATAATAGTTTTCACTCGAGCATTAAGATGGCACCTTATCAAGTTTTGTATGGACAGAAGTGTCGTATGCCGTCTTGTTGGCTTGAGGCTGGGGAAAAGCAGTTTATGGGACCGGAGATGGTTCATCAAACTGCTGAAAAGTTGAAAATAATTAGGGAAAGAATGTTAGCAGCTCAAGGTCGTCAAAAGAACTATGCTGACAAGAAGCGAAGACCGATGACTTTTGAGATTGGAGATTCGGTTTTGCTTAAAGTCTCGCCGTGGAAGGGACTTATAAGATTTGGTAAAAGGGGAAAGTTGAGTCCAAGGTTTATTGGACCGTTTAAAGTTCTTCAGAGGATTGGGAACCAAGCTTACAAGCTCGAATTACCCGAGGAACTGAATGGAGTTCACAACACTTTTCATGTGTGCTATTTGAGGAAGTTCACGGGAGAAGTTCCCGACATAATTCCAATTTCTGAATTGAGAATTGATGAGAACAAAAGGTTGATTGAAGAACCAGAGGCAATTGTTGACCGAAAGACTAAGAAGTTGTGACGCAAAATGGTTGGGTTAGTGCTTGTCCGATGGAAACACACGAATGGGCCGAATCTCACCTGTGAGACGGAGAGTGACATGTTGAGTCGCTATCCGCATTTGTTTGTTGATGTGTGATTCCGGGGACGGAATCATTCTAAGGTGGAGAGAATTGTAACGCCTGTTTTTCCGGGCTTGCCATTTTTAGCAATGTAATAGTCTAGGTTAACCTTTGTAACCCATTTTGAAATAATAAAGATTGTATTATTTAAGTATTGTGTGTTTTGTGCTAAATTGCTTAATTATGTAGTTTGATTAATTAAGAATAAAAATAAGCGTCAAAATTTAAGTGTAAAATAAACTTAATATCTTTGAATAATGTTGTAGTAGTTGAAACGAGGTTTCTGAATATATATAGAATGCCCAAATCTGACTTCGTATGAGGAAGTTATGATTTATCGAAGTTTCGGCTTAGCGGTGAGCAGCCTGTTTTACTCGATTTGAGATCGAGGGGTTTTTAGCCGAAGCAATCTAAATGAGAATCGAAGATCTCATTGTTGGTATCGAAGCGATAAAAAGTTAGGCGAGAACGGACGTCAAACGAAGAAGTTATGAATTTATAACGAAGTTTTTCTGTCGCGGCCTATTAAAAATAAATAATAAAAATAAAGTCGAATTTAGCCGACGGAGTCTAAACGAAAGTTGTAGAGTGTAGTCTCACCTTCGCGTGGATATAAAGAACGTCGAAAACGGAGTTCGTATGCGAAAGTTATGAATTTCCGAAGTTTATTAAATATTTTGTAATTAAAATTAATCTTTTAATCCGGCATTATCCGAAGACGAGTCACCAGTCCGATCCGACGTACACCCCGTGTACTCCGAAGAGTGTCGACATTTCGGATGACGCATGCAGTGACGATTTCGGAAGCAGTACGCCCTGCGTACTGCAGTACGCCCTGCGTACTCCGAGGCTCCAGCCTCCTATAAATAGGATCCGAAGGCAACCGAGTCTTTAGCCAATTTCCTCTCTTCTCTCTCCCGTTTTACATCGTTTTGCGTGCCAGAAATATCCTGAAGCCCCAGTATCATACTCAAACCCCGAGGCAAGTCCCGAGATCCCGAAGATCCCGAGAAGTGCGGTTCTCAAGCCGAAGCTCTGCCCGCGAGAAGTTCGATTTTTGAAGAGATCTTCCAGATCTACTGAGGATTACTACTTCTGCAAGTCGTAGTGCTGTCCGATCATCTTCTGATCAAGTAAGTGTATACTACCTTTCATAAACTCGATAATAATACAAGTTTGGTTCGAGTGTATTAAGTATATTGTTGTTTATAAGTGTGAGTGTGTAGTTACCTTCTTCTAACACATAAATATTAAGTATTTTCTGTAAAATACGTGCTATGTGTATATATTTTGTTGTTATATGTGTGAATGTATATTCACTCTCTTCTATCTCATAGATATGATTTATTCTCTATGAGATATGTGTTATGTGTGTGTGTGCCTCATCTGTTATGTGGATTATGTGTTGATTAAAGCATGTTATACAGGTTTTCAAAACTATGTATAAAAATTGTATATTTTTATCTACTAATATGTTGGGTAGAACATGGGTAGATAGTTGGTGTGTAATAAACAGATGAGAGGCCTCGTTTTTGTTTGATTTAGTCATCTAGCGGAGTTTAGATGACGACCACTGGCTATTTTAGACAGTCTTGTGGAAACATTAGCAGGTTCGCCACCTGTAGGTGTTAATGAACTTGGGTGTTCATTCGTTGTACTCCGTCCCCCTCATGGTTGCCTTATTTGACTTATATTGCTGAGGTACCCCCGAAGCATGTGTTGTCGCCCTGATGAAATATTCTTAGACTAGGTCCCTGGTGTTAGTTGTTTTAGGGACATAAAGTGAGAATAACGGGAATGGGTAATTGGGTTATTATAGGTTGGTGAAAAATTAAATATGATTATTTATTGTGGGTTGAAAACCCTATATGCTCACCAGGCTCCCACGCCTGACCCACTCAGTTTTATTTGTATTACAGGTAGTGGCGCGAGGGCATGAGATGGATGAACCATCAGTTGTTTTGTTTACAAGTCTGTATATGTATATATTTGTTGAATGACTTGTAATGTTATCGTTTATGCTTATTGGTCTGTATCGGAACATGACACCCCGAGTTTTGATTATATAATGAAAAAATACATTTCTTTTATGAAATGCTTTGGTAAACATTGTTTTATCATGTTTTGTTTTTGGGAACAAATTCCGCAACTCTTTCAAATCAAAAGGATTTACTCTGAAAATATTTTAAAAGCATAAATGAAAAACGGTCTTTTCTGGCCGAGATTTTGGGGATGTCACAAAAACAACCCATGGCTTTGATACCACTGTTGGGTTTTGGTATAATACAACATCCTATGGTGCACATACAACCCTAAATACTTTGGATCTATGTTTTCACTAATTATACATGCAAATGGTTTCCAAGGCATTAAACCTATAACTAGCATGCATTTGACATAAACCATATAATATACTAGTTAGGGAAACATACATTTTATGTGGCTTGAAGTCTTGATGTATTTGGCCTTAAGAGCTTAGCACCGATAGTATGAAATGCCTCAAATGGAATCACAACACACCTAGGACAAAGGTGGCTCTTGAGAGAGAATTCCATGCACCAAAACACCTCCATATTTCTCTAAGAAAAGAAGTGGTGATTTTGGCTATGGAGTAACCTATTTATATGTAGGATTCCAAGGGTCATGGGTATAACCCATAGTCCATACCCATGGGTTTTATGATCCATGGTTCATGTGGCCCAACTCTTTATGTATCCATACATAAACTTGGTCCAACATGGGTCATAAGCTCAACACATATAAATATAACTAATTATCATAATTAGCCCCCATAGATTTAATTAGTCTATTTTGATCACTAAATTAATTCCAAATTAATTCTTGATCGATACTAATTAAAACATATGATTTCATACTAATTTATTATAACTTATAATATATTAATAAACCATAAATAACCTTCTCTCAAAATTCCATCCTAACAAATTGTCCTGATGATATGCAATCCAAATGGACCATGCTACTCTCGGGTCAAGTACATACCAATAATAGTTATGGGCTTAGACATCTAATCCAACATATACAACATGCACTAAGTCCACATAGTCGCCAGGGTTTAGGTACTAAGTCTGCATAGTCACCAGGGTTTACGCACTAAGTCCGCATAGTCGCCAGGATTCGGGCACTAGGTCTGCATAATCGCACAGGTTTATCTTGTTTATTGAAAGTATCATTTTCGAGAATCCACTCGCAATACATGTCAATGGGTTTTTAGAGTACACCGGTGAACATATCGTTCATAACACCTATAGGTTGCGAGTAGGGGTGTAAACAAGTCGAGTCGAGCCCAAGCTTGACCAAGCTCGAGCTCGGCTCGTTTAATTTTGAGGAAGCTCGAGCTCGATTCGAGCCTTAAAATGAAGCTCGGGCTCGGCTCATGAACAATTCAGTGGGCTCGCGAGCCTAATCGAGCCTAAACGAGCCTCCATGTATATGTGTGTGTATATATATATATATATGTGTGTGTGTGTGTGTGTGTCTGTATGTGTGTATGAATATATGTGTGTGTGTTTGTATATATATATATATATATATATATATATATATATATATATATATATATATATAGGCTCGTTTAAGCTCGTTTAGGCTCGCGAGCTCACTAACTGAAGCTCGGCTTGAGCTCGTTTAATAAACGAGCCTTATATTTAGGCTCGAGCTCGACTCAGGCTCGTTTAATTCGATCTCGAGCCGAGCTTTTAACGAGTCGATCCCGAGTAGCTCACGAGTAGCTCGGCTCACTTACACCCCTAGTTGCGAGCCTGCTAGTGTTCCACTGTACTGTCTAGAATAATATGTGGTTGTCATCCATATTCTGCTAGATGACGAGGCCCGCATTTGGGAACAAGCTCTTCTCACATCGTCCACCTCTCAACCTTACCTCATGGTCTATATCACCTCTCAACTCATCATCCAACTCATATTTCATCTATCCATGTTTTTCCCAACATATTATGTAGATATAAATACATATACACTTTAAATCATATAAAACTCGCCGAGTCCGTTCATACACTCGTCGAGTCCCATTATTCCCAGGTCCCTTTTCGTGTCTAAACATCTACGGGACTTTCCTCCCTAACAGCTGGTCCATCCACAAAAAGGATTTGGTGGTCAATCCACTGCGACTCGTCGAGTCCCAAGAACAACTCGTCGAGTCCATCCTTGACCAACACTATACAGTTGATTTAAATGGGTCTTAACACACCAAAACCATAGATTTGGCCTCCTAATGCCCATTTTACACGTAAAGTCCTGAACTTGGTGCACATGCAAGGGGTATTTTGCTCAAAAAGCCATAAAAGATGTTCTACAAAGGACATGGGGATCTCATGGCCATAGAGTTGGCACCTTTATGCCATGAGACCCCTCCAGTGACCCAGATCTGAAGTCAAAACCCCAAATAACCCTTCACAACTCTGAAAATGGCCCAGAAAGCCCTAAAGATACTCAAAATCGAAGCCCTAAGGATAAATAAACACTTGAAAGACCAAGACAGGGGCATTTTACCTTGAATGAGCTGGAAATGGAACAAAATCTATGGATCTTCAAGCCCCAACTCGAACTCCCAAGCTTCCTTCCTCCTTTCAAGCTTCACAATCCACCAAAATGCACCAAAATGGCCTTAGGACACTCACACAAGGCTAGGGTTTCGAGATAATGCCTTCTGGGAGTAATAGGGACGATGGAGGCTAAGATAAGGTGTTTAAATAGGGTGAAAACCCTCAATTTAGGGTTTTACCCAAACAACACCTACTCACCAAGTCAGTTGTAACGTCCCAAAAATACCACCCAAAAATTTCGATTTTTATTATAACAAAACCCACGAAACTGAGTATCACATAATAAAACCATATGCTGCGTGTTTCAAAAACCATAATAAAATACTGTGAGAAAAATTGTGTCACAACTGTATCCAAACATATCAAGAAAACTGAATCAACTCCCAGGACAAAACTGAAGCTGTGGTGTGTGCGATGCCATCATCCCGAGCTCTGCCCTTTGTTTGCGGAAGTACCTGAAACCAAAACTGAAACTGTAAGCACGAAGCTTAGTGAGCTCCCCCAAACTACCACATACCAAACAATACATATAAAGCACATACTGGGCCTTGCCCACTGCATCGGACCGAAGTCCGGGCTAACTGGGGCCTTGCCCCCTACATCGGACCGAAGTCTGAAGCTGACTGGGACCTCCGTCCCCTACATCGGACCGAAGTCCAAAGCTGACTGGGACCTCCGTCCCCTACATCGGACCGAAGTCCGAAGCTGACTAACTGAACACAACATAGCATAACATATCAACTAGCATAAACACATAAATCCTGTCTGAGCCATGGAGGCGTCAGACATACTAGCTACTGCATTAGACCGAAGTCCAGAAACTACGGCTAACTGAACGAGCCAACATTGTGGCCTTAGACCCGTTCCTATTGAAGGGAAACTCACCTCGTGAACAGGCTGCTGTGTGTATGGCTCTGGAAGCTAACTGTTGCAGCTCCGGTATCTCCCCAGCTATAATCCATAAACACACTCAATCAGATGCTAATCACTGCATTGGATAAAATGACTCTTTTACCCCTGGTCAAAGTTAACCCTCCCGGTCAAAGTCATCCTATAGTTGACCTGACTCGCCGAGTTGGGCCGCCAACTCGCCGAGTCTCTAGTCTCACTTCTCAACCCTACTCGTGGCTACTCGTCGAGTATGCATCGACTCGACGAGTACCCTCTCGATCCAAGAACTTAGACAATTTGCATCCTACTCGCCGAGTCATATGAACAACTCGACGAGTTGTTCTTGAGCTAAGAAGATTGCCTTGGACTCGCCGAGTTGTATGAACAACTCGTCGAGTCCCTCCATTACTGAGTCTGCCCTCCAACTCACTGAGTCCACTCTACTACGCACAGGCTCCCACTCGACATCACTCAAAAAGGGGAAAAACGAGACTCGCGACTTGACTCGCCGAGTCACATCCATGCAGCTACTCTAAACTCGATTCTGCTTGAATCCAACGTCTATAACTTATAGATCTGGGCTCCCTTAGTTCGATTAGCACGTAAAGATTCTATCTTTACGTGCCCATAAGCGACCAAGAAGATAATAAGGCTCAAAAAGCATAATAAAGGCTAGATCTAGAGTTCTTATGCAAAGCATCTTCAAAAAGGCAATAGATTCGGGCTCTACAACTCCTAAATGAACAGATCTAGGGATCTCTCGGCCTATTAAGGCATCCATACAACTATAGGGTTTGGAAAATACATCAAACTAGCCCTAGAAGTGTTCTAATGGAGGTCTAAAGCATAAAACAAAAGGAATCCGAGAAATACCTCAATGAACTCTGATTTTGCCCTTGGATCTTTGCTCTACACCTCTTCTCTTTGCTCCTTTCTTCTTCTTCTTCTTCAAGCCTTCAAAATCCACACAAAAACACTTAAAACAATCAAGGGATGGATTAGGGTTTCTCACAGCTCTCTGAGGGTGAAGGAGGCGAGTTTGGGGCACATAACATTGCTTAAATAGTGAGCAACCCGTGGATTTAGGGTTTCTTCCTGGCAGGTAGACTTGCCGAGTCCCGAATATGGACTCGCCGAGTCGCCGACTAACACGTGCTCGAAAACTCGACCCTACTCGACGAGTCAGGCCATAGACTCGCTGAGTCCCTCAATAAAACTTCTAAATAAATGCCACAGGAACAACATACCAGAGATGGGGCGTTACATCAGTCTTCCGACTCGTCAAGTAGGTCACTTAAACTGTCTGCGGATCTCGACTCTACTCGTCGAGATCCGAGAGAAAAACATAAGAAACGCTTGAATTAACTGCGTACCAGGAATCGGGTGTTACATAACTGGCACTAAGTCCGCATAGTCGCCAAGGTTTAGGTACTAAGTCTGCATAGTCACCAGGGTTTAGGCACTAAGTTTGCATAGTCGCCAGGATTCGGGCACTACGTCTGCATAGTCAGGGATGTAAACGAACCAAACAAACACGAACAAGGCTTGTTCATGTTTGTTTGTTTAGGTTTAACCGAACTAACAAACGAACACGAACGCATAAACAAACATGTTTTCTTGTTTGTGTTTGTTTGTTTAAAAATTACATTGTTTGTGTTTGTTTCTGTTTGTTTGTTAAGATGTTAATTGAAAATAAACAAAAAAATATATAAAAGTAAGTAAAGGAAAGAGAACAAACACATGTAATTGAGCACAAACAAACTGAGATACATATCATAAACATTGAAACGATTAAACCTGCATAAACAAACAATTATACGGAAATCCTAGAATATAAAAATCCAAATCCCTAAATAACTTAAAAATAAACACTAAATATCATCTTCATGCAAATATCTTCCCAAAACATGGAAGTTTTGGGCACTCAAAAACATGCCTATGCATCTGTGTGGTTGTTCCTTTGTTAAATTTTTTTTATTTTCTTACCACAGTGGATGCATTCACACATTTCAGTTCCATCATCCAAGTTTATTACACGAACATGTTCCCAAATTTTGAAGTCTTTCTTTCTTTCCCTTATAGCATATGAAAAATGTTCTTCACTGTTTGTTTCATTTGGTTGTTGTGCACCAACAGCATCAACTACGGGTACAACATCTTCTTCTAGTTCTGCATTGCCTTCAATAACAATAACATCATGAGCATTTTCCATTGTTGGACTGCCTGCACTTGAATTGAAATATTGAATTATGTTTAAATCAAATAGAGGTTGTTCCCTTGAATCAAAATATGTTGAGTTTAAATTTGGCATCCATGCAAACAACTTGTATGCTTTTACTCTTTAATCATTTTAAAATCTTAAAAAGACATAAGATATTGACAATAAATCAATTGAATCATGTAATTACCCTAAATCTCTTACTTTGAGTTCTCAAGTTAATATAACAAAAGAACCAATAATTATCCTAATTGAATAACATCAAAATTTCAAAAACTTCAATAAAAAAGAGTGAAAACTGAAAAGGAGAATAATTTTTTACCTAGAATATCCATGCGTACTACAATCGATTAGAATTGTGATGAACAAAAAGTGGGAATTGTTAAGTTCGATGGGGTCTTAGAACATTATTACATATTTATATTAGAATTTGCTGATAAGTTTGGCGTGTTTAGTGATTGAAGATTTACTTTCTGTTTTTTTAATTGGTAATCAAACTCTTAATTTTCTTCTACTTTTACCAACCTTCCTTGTTTTACTAATTTTCATCGTTTGTGCATTTAATAGTGAAGCATTATATGTTATTCTATGTTACTATATGATTGTGATTGACGATTCACATGGATTTAAATTTTAATATACCTTATATATATATATATATATATATATATATATATATATATATATATATATTAGAAAAACATAAAAGAACATCAATCAACAAATATTAACGAACGTTCACGAACTTAAATGAACGAACGTGACCATTGTTCATGTTTGTTTGTTTAACTAAACAAACATAAAATTTTGTTTGTGTTTGTTTGTTTATTATATAAACAAACATAAACGAACATTTTACCGAACGAATTACGAACGGTTTGTCAAACGTTTGGTTAAGATTAATCATTCTAAATAATCTTCCATCAAAAACTCATTTTTTACGCTCATTGTCTCTAAATTGACTAGTCTGAATTTGCGAGCATTACATTTTGGAAGTAATTTGATGATTTTTTTCATGGATGAATACGTGTAACATCCATTTTCTAGGTTTCTTTTCTTGATTTGATCATTTCATACCATGGGGTTTTGTAGGGCCACGATGTGGCATTAGGTGGGCCACGTGTGGCATTCGTTGATGAGGAACGTGCATATGTGTAACACTACAATGTGGCATATAGCTGGCCACGACGTGGTGATTGTTTTGGGCCAAAACCCTAATTTCAGGATTGGTGCCCTATTTGATGGCACTAACTCCAAAGGTTCCTCATTTTGGCAGCCTCCACCCTCTAAGATCATATCTCATCCAAACTCTAGCCTCCATTTGTGTTCTTGGTGTGTGTGAAGCCACTTTTGTGAAGAATAAAGGATGAAGAAGTAATTTGGTGCTTGTATGCTTGGTTCCATCTTAGATCTTGCATCTTCATCATATGCATGGTCTTTTGGAGGTATAAAGCCTACACCTTTCTCATTAGACCTCTAGATCTAGTGCTAGGACATTTTATGAGCTTTTGGTCCATATTTTCTTATTCTTGGAGTTTGAGTGAACTCCCAAACCTGTGAGTGTATTATTTGGTTTATGTACTATGGTGGTGGCTAGAAAGAGGGATTGTATGACTTAGTTGGGTGTCCCTGCTTTTGGGACAAGCATTAAGAACTTAATCGTTGAGATCTTGGCTTATTGAGATGTCTTAATGGATAAAATTGGAAACTTTATCCATCTAGACCTTGAGAAGGTTCAATTGTGAGATTTGGGGCTCATGGGGTTAAGGGTAAAGAGCTTAATCCATTAAGATATGAGAGCCAGTTCCCACGACGTGGTGGTCTGGTTGCCATGACGTGGACTATGGGTGGCCACGGCGTAGAGGTCAGCTGGGGGCTGAATTTAACCGTTGACCGTTGACGTTTTGACCAGTTTGACTTTTGGTCAAATTTGGAGAGGTGTTGAGCTATAGTATGAGATTTAGCTTTTGATTAGTTTAGGAGGTTCATGTAGTTGATTCCGTGAGACTTTAAGTAATTGATTTCAGCTCTTCGTTTAGTGAGTCTTCTTACTAGATTTACATGTGTGGAAGTGTGTGCATTCTGACCAGTTGGGTTTTAATTGTTGATTGTTGTTATATGTGAACTGAGTTGTTGATAACTCTTGGACTGTAGTGAGTCCATGGGACTACTGATAGTCCCTAGGGTTGCTGATAACCCATGAGGTGAGTTGTTAATCCACTGGGCATGTTGTTTGCCCACTAGGATTGCTGATAGTCCCCATAGTTGTTGATAACCGATAGTTGTTTGTATTGTTGTGTTGTATGTGATATTTAGGACTGTTGATAACCCC
Organism: Lactuca serriola; assembly: GCF_051521515.1. Taxonomy (NCBI): domain Eukaryota; kingdom Viridiplantae; phylum Streptophyta; class Magnoliopsida; order Asterales; family Asteraceae; genus Lactuca; species Lactuca serriola. The sequence goes on along the minus strand of NC_136415.1, from coordinate 16,374,033 downwards.
TTAGGTGATTATTATGTGGTGTTGGATGTGATATTTTGGGGAACTCATTAAACTTTGTGCTTACAGTTGTGGATTAAATATTTTTAAAGGTACTTATCAGGTTGCGAATGCGGGACTACACACATACATCAACAATTTTATGATTTGGGATTTTGCATTGTCTTTTTATAACTCTGATTTCTGAATAATGGTTTATGAACAAATGGTTGACTTGAATGTAACTATTAAAAATGGATGTTTATATTATTTCTAAAATGAAAACTTTAATCTAGAATTTGGGACGTTACAATACAGTTTAAAAACAAATTAATATTTTGTCATGGTAATGTACGTATTTTTTTTTACCAAGTAATTTGATGTTTTGTCATTGATAGACGGTCTATTTGATAAGTAGCTGACATTTTGAGGTTTGTTTGGAATGATCGATACTATTTTGATATATCAATACCATCAAAATGTTTGATAAATAGTACAATGCTATATCTAGTAAATTGATTTATAATATTTTAATATAAATATTAAAATGGGGTTATTGATAAATAAATATTTTAATTTTGTATATTAATAATATAAAATTTTGACCTAGTTGTTTATTAAAAGTAGAAACGTTTTTACAAAATTTGAGATAAATATTTATTGAATTTAAATAGTTTTTGAAAAAGTGCAAATTTTGTTCTTATGGTTTAGAGACTTATATGGTCCTAGTCTATTGTATGCAAAGACTACTTTATCTTCACATAAAAGACACATGGAGTGAGTTAATGAAAGAGAAATGACATGAGTTATCTCCAATGTGCAAAACCACAATAAAACATGTTGACATTTGAAAATGACCAAATTTCCAACTTTGAGACTACGAAGAGGGTAACCCTGAAAAAGACAAACCACAGGGACAAACTCTCTTATTTTTATTGGAATTTTCAAAGCAGGAGCCGGAACAGATCATACCCATACAACTGAATATAGTATTATTTGATTACCCCTTTTTTAAATTAAAGAAGTTATGATGATAAAAATAAGAAAAAACATCATAAATGGTACCTGTGGTTTCTCAAAATCTGAAGTTTAGTCCCTTTGGTTTAAAAACGTCATAGATGGTCTCTGTGCTTTCAAAACTTTTGACGATTGGTCATTATTGCTAACTCCGTTAAGTTATGTCCGTTAGCTGAAGGGCATTTTTGTCATTTCAACACCACCGGGACCATTTATTATGTTTTCTTATATATTTTTTTAAAAAGAAAAAATTAAATATGGAAAAGCTCTCTCTCTCTCTCTCTCTCTCTTGTCTTCTTAACAAACCCCCCCCCCCCTTCTTCAACCAAACAAGCAAATCCACCAACAACATTACTTTAATCTCATCCCCTCTTCTTCACTTCATCAAGTTTAGTTCAAGAAGCTTGGAAACTCAGAAGCTATAAAATACCATCTATGAAAAATTCAACAGTGAATAATGCTCTGTCTTTCTTTAAATCAGTATACAATCTACCCTTCTTTTAGATCCTATCACTGCTTAATAAAGTCAACAATGAAGAGAAACCCCTGAAAACCTATTTCTTATTTACAATCTATGATCAGTAAAACATCTAATTGCAATCATACAGCTCTTGCTGATGGTAAATTAAATTATAATTACAGATTACAGTAAACCCTAACATTAACCGAATCACGAAAAACAGTAGTGAAAGTAAAACCTTAACAATAAAATTGGTTAATCAGAACCAAACAAAGATATCAACGAATCCAAACAAGCAATTGATCACCAAATTTGTGTGAGTGAGAAAGAGGCCATTGATCACCAAATTTGTGTGTTTTTGCAAGAAAGGAAGAGGAAAGGCAAGTTAGAAGAGTTGGGGAGCTTGGATCTTCTTTCATTTCATCAGAGGAGGCTTCTTGAGGTATCTTTCAGAGCTTATTTTTCGTATTTTGTTGATATGGTCAAATCTAGGGTTTCTTCATGCCTTATTTGCTTTGTATTGGAAGTGTGAGAGGTCCCATGGGGATATAGTGCCTAGATCTGGACCTTAGTAGGTCCAGAGAGTCCTTTATGTCATGCTTTATGTCCTCCCTTTTGGGTTGGAGGCTAGGGTTGCCATTCTAGAAGTCATTTCTCCAAAAAGAGCCTTGTAAGTGTTGTATGGTAACCAAGATATGAACTTTACATGATGAATAAGCTTAGGAGGGCCAGATCTATGAGTAGATGGTGCGGATCTGACCTCAGAAGCTAGTTTGGGTTGATGCATGGCATGGACTCGCCGAGTCTGAAGAACAGACTCGGCGAGTAGCATGAAGATTGTCCCTAACCACTCAGCGAGTGGTCTTGCCGAGTTAAGGGTCGACTCAGTGAGTCAGGGAGAGTTAGAGAGGGTTGACAGTTGGACTGAGTCGAGCTGGGACTCGCCGAGTTGTTCTTGAGACTCGGCGAGTCGAGTCGTGGTGGCCCCGCGATTCGTGCCAGGTGGAACCCGTCGAGTCAGGGGAGTACTCGACGTGTCAAAAGAGAATCCTAGAGAGTTGGTGAATATGTATAGACTCGCCGAGTCGCCCTAGTGCACTCGCCGAGTCCGGTCAAAGTTGACCGTTGACCAGAGTTGACTTGATAGGGGTAGTCAGCCTTAGTGGTAAAAGTGTTAATTAAGAGATATATGATGTTATAGGAGGATTATAGCTCGGAGGATCGAGCACGAGTGATTTCCAGGATTCGCGAGTTATCGAGATACACGAGGTGAGTCTTCTCACTATACTTTACCTTGAGTAGGTAATCAGAGTTATGTGTCAGAGTATGTATGTTATGTGTATGCTATGTGTTGTACTGCATGATGTCTATGTGATTTATGCTGTGCATGTTTATAGAGTTAGAACCGGAAGGTTCCCAGAGTTAGAACCTGAGGGTTCACAGAGCTTGGGTGCCCGGACCCATAGAGTTATAGCCTCGAGTGGCTAATATATGTTTATGTGGTATTTTGGGGAACTCACTAAGCTTTGTGCTTACAGTGTTATTGTTGTTGTTTCAGGTACTAGCGATGACCGTGGGAAGGCGCCGACTTGATCTGTACACACGCATGGGATTTTGATATACATATGATCTTGGGATTTTGTATAATGTGAATTGGGATTTAAACTTAATGTTTTTATGAAAATTAAATGAGAAATGTTTTTTATAATTTGTGAAAAAATTATTTTGAAATTCACGGTGTTACAAGTTGGTATCAGAGCCTTGGTTTGAGGGATTCGAGTACACCTTCAGGCGTATTTGAACTCAAACTGAGGATTTGAGAAGCATTTTCAAAAAGAGTAAAAGATTTTGAAAAGAAACGCAGAGTAGAGTTGTGTGTACGATCAGTCCGCGCCCGAACGGTGATTTCCCAAAATACCCTCATGTTATGTGCTATTGATATTGATATGATGTATTCTCATGTTAGAGTAGGCTAGGTATTCCTATTAGGACTAGAGTGGCCTGATTTGTGATGCCTTAGCCTAGGAAGAGGTGAGCTGCTATGAGATGCTTGAGAGTGAGTTGGTAGAAGCGAGGGGCTTATGAGAGATCTATTAGAGAGTGATCTATGCATGATAGAGTACTTGGAATTTGGGATCCGAAGAGGAGGACTTGGGATGCATTCTGATATGGTGTGGGCAGTAGTATTGGGCCCGTACTACTGAAAGCACCGGAGCGGTGTACAGCCCAAGTAAGAATCTTTGGAATACCAAGGATCAAGGAGGAATGAGTTGTCGAGTGTGAGTATGCTCGAAGGGGTTCTAATTTTTCTTATGTTGTATTTCAGAGGTAGATCATGGTGAGGACACGTTTGATGCCTGAGAGCAGTGATACCAGTGATGAGGAGATCCGCCGGATCATCCACGAGGAGGTGGCTGCGGCCATCAGGGCAGAGATACCAGAGATGTTCAGGTCTATTAAGACCACGCTGATTGAGACCTTTGACGAGCGTTATGCCGCTCTTTCTGAGGCTGCTATTGCAGCGGCCACCGCAACAATTGCTGCCGCGAGGCCGCAAGGTGGTGATGCGTTGCTGTTCCGGGAGTTCAGCAACACAAAACCACCAGAGTTTGATCGGACCCAGGATCCGGTGGCAGCTATGAGGTGGATATCTAATATAGAGGGGTGCTTCTTCACTTGCTCATCTCCTGAGCATTTGAAGGTTCGGTTCGCGCTGAACTAGCTTCGCTTGGGAGCGAAGGACTGGTGGAAGTTTGTGACGGCGCATTATACGCTTGCTGAGCTTGCAGCAGTGACCTGGGAGAGGTTCACTGTCATGTTCTGAGATGAGTATGTTCCCCAGGTGGAGAGGGAGCGTTTGTCACATGAGTTTCTGACCCTCAAGCAGGGTACTGAGTCAGTTACAGCGATCACCAGGATGTTCCATGAGAGGGCGATGTTCTGCCCTGAGCACGTGTCCACTGAGCAGGCACGCATGAGCCGATATTTGAGTGTTTTGAGGCGAGACATTCGGGAGTTCGCGGCGAACTCCTCGTACCGTACATTTGCTGAGCTTCAGGCAAATGCCCGGAAGAGGGAGATTGAGCTGGAGACTCAGGCCAGGGAGGATGCGGAGTCTCAGGGGAGGGATCGGTGACCGGCACAGCCTTAGCCGGCAGCCAAGCGGGCCAAGCCCGCTGATCCCAAACCAGGGAGCCAGAAGGGACGCACTTGTGGGAAGTGTGGCAAGGGTCACGATGGTGTCTGCAGAGCGGGATCTTGCTACAAATGTGGCAAGGAGGGGCATATGGCCAAGGATTGCCCCAAAGGGTTTGCAGTGTGTTTCCACTGCAATCAGAGCGGACACCGGAAGGCAGAGTGTCCGCAGTTGCGAGGGTCATCTCAGGGATCTGCCCCTGCCGCCATCAGAGCTACAGAGATTCGGCCGCTGAAGGCCGAGGCGCCGAGGGCATGAGGGAGAGCCTTTCAGCTGACCGCGGAGGAGGTCCGCGCAGCGCCCGATGTCGTGGCTGGTATGTATTCTTTCATGTATTTATTTTGATGTTGTGATATTATGCTTATGTTATGTTATGCGTAGGTACTTTTCTTGTGAATTCTGTACCTGCCTTAGTGTTATTTGACTCGGGTGCGAGTCGGTCTTTTGTATCTTTGGCTTTTAGTCAGCATATCAGTGTTAGTCGTGAGGCGTTGAGTCGGCCTCTGAGAGTTTCCATAGCTGATGAGAGGGTGATATATGCCACGGAGGTTCTCCGAGGTTGCGTAGTTGAGATTTTCGGTGTTGAGTTCCCGATTGATCTGGTTCCTATTGCTATGGGTGATGTCTGTGTCATTGTGGGCATGGATTGGTTGAGCAGATTCGGTGCGGTTATTGATTGTGAGCGGTAGCTGGTGACCATACGAGACCCTAGTGGGGGAGTTCTTTCGGTATACGGCGAGGGTACACGTTCAGGATCAGCGTTTTGTTCGGCCGCTAGAGCGAGGCAGTGTCTACAGCAGGACTGTAAGGGTTTTGTGGCGTATGTGATGGATACGCGAGTGGATTTCGAGAGGCCGAGTTCAGTTGAGGAGGTCCCGGTGGTGCGTGAGTTCCCGGATGTGTTTCCCGAGGAGTTTCCGGGTGTGCCTCCTGTGAGGCAAGTGGAGTTCGGTATCGATTTGGTTCCGGGGGCCGCGCCTATCGCTAAGGTGCCTTATCGCCTTGCACCTCCAGAGATGCAAGAGTTATCCTCGCAGCTTCAGGAGCTGCTAGGGAAGGGGTTTATTCGGCCGAGCAGCTCGCCGTGGGGAGCACCTATCTTGTTCGTCAAAAAGAAGGATGGTTCACACCGGATGTGTATTGATTACCGGGAGTTGAACAAGTTGACGGTCAAGAACCGTTACCCATTGTCGAGGATCGACGATTTGTTCGACCAGCTGCAGGGAGCATCTTGGTTTTCCAAGATCGATTTGAGGTATGGCTATCATCAGGTGAGGGTGCGGGATGAGGACGTCCAGAAGACAGCGTTCAAGACGCGTTATGGGCATTATGAGTTTTTGGTGATGCCTTTTGGGCTCACCAATGCCCCCGCAGTGTTCATGGATCTCATGAACCGAGTGTGTAGGCCGATGCTGGATCGGTCGGTGATTGTGTTTATCGACGACATTCTGGTATATTCAAGATCTAGAGAGCAGCATGAGGATCATCTGAGAGAGGTTCTCAGAGTCCTGAGATCGGATAGGCTTTATGCCAAATTCTCCAAGTGTGATTTCTGGTTGCGGGAGGTTCAGTTCTTAGGACATCTCGTTAACCAGGAAGGGATATTGGTCGATCCGGCCAAAGTTGAGGCAGTGATGAGTTGGGAGGTGCCGAAGTTGCCCTCCGAGATCAGGAGTTTCCTAGGGTTGGCAGGGTATTATCGGAGGTTTATCAGGGATTTCTCTAAGATCGCAGTGCCACTCACCAGATTGACCCGGAAGGGTGTTGCTTTTTCATGGGGCCCCGAGCAGCAGGCCTCCTTTGAGACACTTGGCCAGAGGTTGTGCGAAGCCCCGGTGTTAGCTCTCCCGGAAGGGATGGAGGACTTTGTGGTATACTGTGATGCATCAATTTTGGGTTTGGGAGCGATGCTGATGCAGAGGGGGCATGTGATAGCGTATGCATCGAGGCAGCTGAAGCCTCATGAGACGAGATATCCCACCCATGATCTAAAGTTGGGGGCAGTGGTGTTCGCCCTCAAGATTTGGCGTCACTACTTGTATGGGGTTCGGTGTATGATATACACGGACCATAGGAGTTTGAAGTATTTGATGGATCAGCCCAACCTAAATATGCGTCAGAGAAGGTGGTTGGATGTGGTCAAGGATTATGATTGTGAGATCCTATACCACCCAGGCAAGGCTAATGTGGTAGCCGATGCGTTGAGCCGCAGGGCGGAGAGCACTCCACTGCGGGGTTTATGTTTGAGATTGACCGTGATAGCTCCAGTATTGGACGCCATTTGTGGGGCACAGGCCGAGGCTGTGCAACCTGAGATGCATAAGAGGGAACGGGTTGTTGGTTTGGTTTCAGAGTTCGTTACCGATGGTCGGGGGCTTATGACATTTCAGGGGCGTGTCTGGGTACCGTTTGTGGGAGGAACGCGTACCACTTTGATGGAGGAGGCTCATCGGTCGAAATTTTCGATCCATCCGGGGGCCACTAAGATGTATTTGGATTTGAGAAAGGAGTATTGGTGGCCCTGTATGAAGAGGGATGTTGCATGGTTTGTTGAGAGGTGCTTGACCTGCCGTAGGGTTAAGGCCGAACATCAGAGGCCGCATGGCAAGTTGCAGCCATTGGAGGTTTCCGAGTGGAAGTGGGAACAGATCATTATGGATTTCATCACCAAATTGTCGAGGACTGCCAGAGGAGTTGACGCAATTTGGGTGATTGTGGACAGGTTGACGAAGAGCGCTCACTTCCTTGCCATCAGTGAGAGTTCTTCAGCAGAGAAATTGGCGGAGGTGTATGTGAGGGAAGTGGTATCTCGGCATGGGGTGCCGATCTCGATTGTCTCAGACCGTGATGTGTGTTTCACTTCTAGATTTTGGAAGAAATTCCATGAGGAGTTGGGTATTAGACTGCATTTTAGTACTGCATATCATCCCCAGACAGACGGTCAGAGTGAGCGGACGATTCAGATGCTCGAGGACATGCTCCGAGCATGTGTGCTGGATTTTGGGGGTAGCTGGGATACATATTTGCCTTTGGCAGAGTTTTCCTACAACAACAGCCATCATTCGAGCATTGGTATGCCACCCTTTGAGCTGTTGTATGGGAGGAGGTGTCGGACCCCCATTTGTTGGGGAGAGGTTGGTCAGCGGGTGCTGGGCAGTACAGAGATCGTGCTTCAGACGACAGAGCAGATTCAGCAGGTCAGACAGAGGTTGTTGACCACTCAGAGCCGACAGAAGAGTTATGCAGACCGACGCCGGTCCGAGCTTGAGTTTCAGGTCGGCGACCTTGTACTCCTGAAGGTCTCTCCTTGGAAAGGAGTGATTCGATTCAGGAAGAGGGGCAAGTTGGGACCCCGATATATTGGACCTTTCCGAGTGATTGCGAGGGTAGGTCGGGTAGCCTATCGTTTGGATTTGCCAGCAGAGTTGGGGCAGATTCACGACACTTTTCATGTGTCGCAACTGAGAAAGTGTATAGCCGATGAGTCGGCAGTGGTTCCATTAGAGGATATTCAGGTGGATGCGAGTCTGAATTATGCTGAGAGACCAGTGGCCATCAGAGATCGAAAAATCAAGGTTTTGAGGAACAAGGAAGTACCCCTGGTGTTGGTTCAGTGGCAGCATCGGAGGGGATCGGAGATGACTATGCGTAAGCAGCATCCGGAGCTATTTGCAGAGCGAGACTTCGAGGGCGAAGTCTAGTTCTAGTGGGGGAGAATTGTAACAGCCCGGATTTCCAGGTATCTTTTATGCTTATGTTTTTAATGTTTTGTGAGGGGACTAGGCGAGTTGGAGCTCAGACTCGCTGAGTAGGATCGCGGTTCAGGACGCGGGTTCGCGTCCGGACTCGACGAGTCCAAGGGATGGACTCGACGAGTCCTCGCTGTTTAATGAAACCCTAATTTCCCGGTCCTAAGCCTTATTTAAAGGACCTTATGGCCCTTCATTGCGGCTACCTGGATCTTGAGAGCACCAAGACAGCTGAGGGATTCGTGTGAGTGAGAAAGAGGCCATTGATCACCAAATTTGTGTGTTTTTGCAAGAAAGGAAGAGGAAAGGCAAGCTAGAAAAGTTGGGGAGCTTGGATCTTCTTTCATTTCATCAGAGGAGGCTTCTTGAGGTATCTTTCAGAGCTTATTTTCCGTATTTTGTTGATATGGTCAAATCTAGGGTTTCTTCATGCCTTATTTGCTTTGTATTGGAAGTGTGAGAGGTCCCATGGGGATATAGTGCCTAGATCTGGACCTTAGTAGGTCCAGAGAGTCCCTTATGTCATGCTTTATGTCCTCCCTTTTGGGTTGGAGGCTAGGGTTGCCATTCTAGAAGTCATTTCTCCAAAAAGAGCCTTGTAAGTGTTGTATGGTAACCAAGATATGAACTTTACGTGATGAATAAGCTTAGGAGGGCCAGATCTATGAGTGGATGGTGTGGATCTGACCTCAGAAGCTAGTTTGGGTTGATGCATGGCATGGACTCGCCGAGTCTGAAGAACAAACTCGGCGAGTAGCATGAAGATTGTCCCTAACCACTCAGCGAGTGGTCTTGCCGAGTTAAGGGTTTACTCAGTGAGTCAGGGAGAGTTAGAGAGGGTTGACAGTTGGACTGAGTCGAGCTGGGACTCGCCGAGTTGTTCTTGAGACTCGGCGAGTCGAGTCGTGGTGGCACCGCGATTCGTGCCAGGTGGAACCCGTCGAGTCAGGGGAGTACTCGACGTGTCAAAAGAGAATCCTAGAGAGTTGGTGAATATGTATAGACTCGCCGAGTCGCCCTAGTGCACTCGCCGAGTCCGGTCAAAGTTGACCGTTGACCGTTGACCGTTGACCAGAGTTGACTTGATAGGGGTAGTCAGCCTTAATGGTAAAAGTGTTAATTAAGAGATATATGATGTTATAGGAGGATTATAGCTCGGAGGATCGAGCACGAGTGATTTCCAGGATTCGCGAGTTATCGAGATACACGAGGTGAGTCTTCTCACTATACTTTACCTTGAGTAGGTAATCAGAGTTATGTGTCAGAGTATGTATGTTATGTGTATGCTATGTGTTGTACTGCATGATGTCTATGTGATTTATGTTGTGCATGTTTATAGAGTTGGAACCGGAAGGTTCCCAGAGTTAAAACCTGAGGTTCACAGAGCTTGGGTGCCCGGACCCATAGAGTTATAGCCTCGAGTGGCTAATATATGTTTATGTGGTATTTTAGGGAACTCACTAAGCTTTGTGCTTACAGTGTTAGTGTTGTTGTTTCAGGTACTAGCGATGACCGTGGGAAGGCGCCGGCTTGATCTGTACACACGCATGGGATTTTGATATACATATGATCTTGGGATTTTGTATAATGTGAATTAGGATTTAAACTTAATGTTTTTATGAAAATTAAATGAGAAATGTTTTTTATAATTTGTGAAAAAATTATTTTGAAATTCACGGTGTTACATGATATGATGCTATGTGCTAGTGACAGTAGGGGGGAGATAGTCCCCGAGGTATCCGGTCGGTAGGGCCGAAGGGGTAGTTATACCCAGCCATGTTAGATAGATCGGATATTGTGATACATGTTATGTGGTAGTAGTGGATGGGAGGAATAGCTCCCCAGTATCCGGTCGAGAGGACCGAAGGCGAGGCCAGCACCCAGATATGCTAGGCAATATCCGGTCGAGAGGACCGAAGGGGAGGCCAGCTCCCAGATATGCTAGGTAATACCCGGTCGAGAGGGCCGAAGGGGTAGGTCGGACACCCAGATATGCCTGACAATATATGTATGTTATGAGATTATATGGTATGTGGTACGGTGGGGGAACTCACTAAGCTTTGTGCTTACGGTTTTCAGTTTTGGTTTTAGGTACCTCCTCAACTAGGGGAAAGGAGCCGGTGCGGTAGCAGCATGTCACACACACACACTCTCTGGTTTCCGCATTTACGAGATTCTCTGGGATTTATACTCTGATGTTTGATCGGTTGTATGATTTGGCTTTTAGACATGGTTTACGTTGTGTTACGGGTTGATCAAACAATGTTTTAATTATTAATGTTTTCTAAAGTAACGTTTTAAAACGAAATTTTTGGACGTGAAATTTGGGTCGTTACACTCTCTCTTTCTCTCTCTCTCTCTCTCTCTCTCCTCTCTCTCTCTCTCTATTTCTTTCTCTCTCCTATCTCCTCTATCTCTATCTTCGATCTTCCTTCTCGTCACTCCTTTTTTCTTCGACTCCCAAATACCAACTGAACCACCGATTCCTATATCAGTCACAAACCGACGGCCGAACACCATGGCTCCGTTCAACCCTGCGGTTTGGAAATCAGACTGTCACTGTGCCCCGGCACATGATTCTCCGACTAGGTGCTACTGTGATTCGGCACCGACCCTACAACTTGAACGGATCTTCACCTACTATGCTGGGTACTAGGTTCACCAACTATCTACAACTAACTGTATACTCCGGCTATGTGTTGCTGTAGAAGATTGAGTTGATTTAGAGAGCCAATTAATGGAGGAATTGGACCGAAGACTAAGCTAGACATAAGGTCGAGCACCTGGAGTGCACCCGTTTTCTTCCTCATGAACATCATCATCTTCTTCCTCTCTTAATATTCCAACCAACACCACCACCCATCTCTGCCTCCGTTGATAGCTGGGTGCTTTAGAACCCAAGATTTGAGATAATTTGACACGATGTTGTTGAGCCCTTGCTACTTGAAGTCGATCAGATCTATCACCTTTGTTACTCTGCTTCCCTGTTAATTACAAACACAATCCAATCAATACATTCAGATTGGAGCACGCTTCTTGCTAACAAGCACCAGTGAGGAGATAAGTTGAAGAACGAGGGAGATGGCAGTGAAGATTGATGTCGCTGCTAAAATGATATTGGCGTTGGAGGTGGGTTTCAATGAGAAAAGGGGTGGCGGAGTAGGAGGACCACGATGGAGACGATGGAGGTGGGAGTTAAGAGTTTCTTCTGGCTTTTTTCTTTATATGGTTTTCCCTATTTGTTCTAAATAAAGATTCAGTATCAATTCATGGTAAAATTGATTTTGATTTTATAAAATAGAGAGAGAGAGAGAGAGAAAGAGATAGATGAGAGAGAGGGGGAGATAGGAAAGAGAGAGAGAGAGAGAGAGAGAGAGAGAGAGAGAAGAGGGAGAGAAGAGAGAGAGAGAGAGAGAGAGAGAGAGAGATTTAATTTTAATTTTTTTTAAAAATCAGAAAATCAGAAAAACAATTAAGAAAAAAAAGAAAAAAATCATATTCATAGGGGCAAATCCGTCATTTTGAAAAAAATCATAATAGATTGGACCAAACAAACAATAAAATGAAAACTTTAGACCTCTGATACTAGCTCAAACTTTTTTGAACAAAATTGTCAATTTTTGACAAACCATAGGGATCATTTGTGCAGTTTTGTCAAAACTAAAGTTATTTGTGAAGCATTTATTCTGTAACTAACCCTTTTCTTTTCTTTATGATAATGAAACAAACCACATAATCGTATCAACCACCCTATTTCGAGGGCCAAATTATTTGAGTTCATGAGCAGTTTAAATTGTCCAAACAAAAATAAATAGATTTTAAATTGTCCAAACAAAAATAAATAAACCCAAATCAACCTTGATTTGGAACTATATTATTATTCTGGATTATCAAAAGACAAGAAGATCACAGCCCGAAGACACAATTCAACCAGATTTGGATACACACACAGAGAAGAAGACGATGATCCAAATTTAATTTATTTAGACAACTCCAAAGATAAAGCGTTTGCCAAAGATAAAATGGTCGAAGGAGAGTACGCCGTGGTGCCACCCAGGTACCATTTCTTCATCATCTCCACTACATTCCCGTTCTCCACCTTCATCGTCTTCGGTTCTTCCTTTCCTTCACTCGAGAACCCAATCTGTAAATCATTTTATCAAAACAAACATTAATGATTAAGCATTTCATCAAACAGATTTTCATCTCATCAAACGCCATCTTCACTTACCTCAGCAGTGTTTGATGTCGCCGGAAAGCTAAAAGTAAGCACCGAATCTTTTTTGAAGTATTTCAACTGCAGAAACTCAACAATTTGGTTCAGGGCTTCCTCTTCTTCCTCTTCGTACTTGTCATCAGCCGCTAATCGGTCCCTCACTGCACTCTCCAGTTGTACTCCGTACTGTGATCCCTTGATCTCCTTGATCACCACAATTCTCAAGTACTTATCAACAGGTGCTACATAGATTCAACTAAAATTAGGGCTAAATCAAAAAAATAAATAAATAAATAAAATCAAGCATCAAATGTTACATTCAAGTTTCAAGTTCAAATATTACCTGAAATAACAGAATCGAAGAAATCGTCATCTCCGGCCAACTCTGATCCAGATTTGCCTTTCCATTTTTGCAAATGAGCGACGATCTCAGGATCAATGTAAACTCCGATAGCGGTGAATTTAATTTGCAGAAAGTGTATCTCGATGTCGGTAAGTCCTGTTCGTAAAATATGAAAAGATTTTAATTTTTTAATAACTCATATTAACTAATTAATTAATATTTAAAAATATATAACAAATACCATATCCAAGCAAAGATAAAGGCTTGGTAGTTGTGATATGTGGAGGAAAGGAGATATCATCCACCATCACCATTTCTGAACACACTAAACAAAAACCATCAAAATTTTAAGTTTATGAATTCTGAAATTGCTAATTAATTAAATACAAGAACTGAGTTAATAAAAATGTATCAATAAACAAACAATAAAGGGGTTAATATTTACCAATGAAGGATATCGAAAAAAATGGATTATAAAACTCTTTGGTATGGAGAACAGAGTAGAGGGAAAGATGGAAAAAATAATGTGTGAGACCGATGTTTAAATAAGAAAACTACGTTGCCTATTTAACAACCACCAGTCACTCAAAATTTTGGTTGGTAAACTTTGTACGTGACATTGCTTTTTAAAATAAATTAATATATATTATATATATTTAGTTCATATATTAATAAACATTCAATCGTGTATGTGTGAAGTTTAATAGTATTAGTTTATTTTATAACAACATAAGTAATTTCGAACCTGACGTAATTTGAAAAAAAAAATAGAAGAATTAGTTGATGATGTATAATGTTACATTGTAATAATTAGCTAAAGCAATTAAACCAGTACTTGTAAATGAAGTTCAATATTCCTAAAACACGTAACATTAATTAGCATTGAGTTAAGAGTTTAATAATGACAATACATATGCTTGGCATGAAATTAAATTGAATAGATCGATCAAACATTCTTTTTTAGATATATCATATTAGAGTATCAGTGATATCTTAAATCTTTTAGCTTTGTGATATATCAATGATCAGAAAATAAACACTAAAATAAAAATAAATTCGTAGTGAAGAACAAAATTATATATAATATTAAAAGTAATATATTCATGGAAAAATAATACGCATCATAACAAGATTGTGTTTTTACTTAGTTTTTAAACCTTACATGCAAAGATCATCTCTCAAAACATCTTTCTAAAATATAATAACTTTCGTTAATATAATTTAATAAACATAACGAATTATCATTTGGAGTTTCAAAACAATTTTTTATAGTTATAAATTAAAAATATTATGGGATAAAATCAGTGTATCACATTTTCTATTTTAATATGTATGTCTTATGAATTTGAAGTTTTGAACCAAGACATAATTTTATTTCGATACAAAATTAGTGTAACCTATATAAGATAATAATATTAAATATGTATATTTAAATACGCTTATTTTACTTATTTTCATGAAAAGCACAGAGTAGTAGCACGCCTCCAAATAAATAGACGATGAAAGGGTTCGGTAAAACTAAGGGTTGAGATCCAGCCACGTCACCACATGGAATATCCTCCTCCATTCCCTTTATCTAATAATTCATGGAAGTGGAAGCATCCACCGTTTCACCAAATTTGGCAATTTTAAGTCGAACTGAACCCCAAGTTTTGTTATATTTGACAAATCATAAAACACTAATTACTTTTTAGTTAAATTTTGTAAAATGTTAACAAATTGTATGGACAAAATTAATTTTGATTTTTGAGGATGAAAATGAAATTAAGTATGTTTTAAGATTTAACAAAATATTCAATTATTTATTTAATATTTGATTTTTGATTTTTAAAGTTTTTATATTAATTATATAATATATTAAAAGAGAAGCGTCAAACAATACTTTTTTTTTTGATTGGTGAGAATTTTTTTTAGTTTTTTTTTGTGGGTTTACTTTTTTTTTACCGTTCTTCAAGGTAGTCCACCACCACCACACTATGAGGATACGTGACTTGTGTATTTTTCCACCGCCTCACCTACCACTAGAGATGCACAAACCCAGGATCCGATCCGGTCAACAATTCGATCTGGTCCAATCCGATCCGAATCTGGTCAACAATCCGAATCCGATTTGAAACCGGTTTGATCCGGATTTTGTTAGCTTTTGCCAGATTTTTCGACGGTTTAAGAACCGGTTTTTGTAGAATCCGGTTTGTGATCCGGGGGTCAATCCGATTTCGAGTCCGAAAAGCCAAACCGGTTTGAATCCGGTCTCCGGTTTAATCCGATTCGGTTTGGTCAAAACCGGTTTTGACCAAAACCGGATTTCGGATCGGATCGGTTTCATTTCGAGGATCCGGATTTTGTGTGCATCTCTACCTACCACTCCTATTATGCCATCTTCATGTTCCACCGCCTACTTCTCTCCATCTATTACGTCTTTCTCACCGTAAGGGTCAGTTAGTGTTCCTGGTCGAATCAACGATAAAACCCCACCGCTCCACCGCTACCTACTCTTACCTCTGTTGTTTATATTAACTTCTATGGAGTTAATCCCATGTTCGAATGTCCATTGTCTTCGTCTTCCTCTGTGTCTTCTTATTTCCCCCAATTGACCAACAAATCGTTTCCTCAGGCGTTGTGCTTTTCTCTTCTTTTGTTCAACATCACTGATAGTTTAATCTTCTCCATATTGGTCGCTGTTTCCAAACTCCTCCCAAACCTCTCATGTTTGTCGATCATTTTTAGTGAAGTCGGCGCCACCTTTACCCAATTGATCTTCACAATAGAACACCACCTAGAGTAACGGTTGCGATCACCGGAAAGTGCAACGGTGGTTGTTATTTTTCTTGGGAAAGAAACAGATAGAGACCAAAGATTACTTGATTATTCTCTTACCTGATGTTTAATTTTCCGGAAATCTCACTTCTTATGGTATGATTGGTGCTTTCAGGGTCCTGTGGGTATAAGCAGAAAGCTTGCTATTTTATTTCGGATCTCAGTAGCTTACATGGAAAAACAAAGGTATTGTTAACATAGCCTCTGACCCAATGTCATTTTTAATTTTATAGATTTAGTTATAACTTCCTCAACGTACTTAATGAAATCAAAGGGATGTTAGTAGACTCTTTGGACCAGTCTATAAAGATTTCACTTTCCCCATACTTAGTAATGAAATCAGATTGCCAAATTTTTTTCATGATATTAGACAACCATACATAGGTCTAGGCTTTGGATTCACCTCATTTGATGTCTTCTAGAATTTATTACGAATTTCCAAAGTGGACTCATGCAAATAGTGAATTGCACAGTCCACTTTGGAAAGATTGCAACTTTCCCATTAATTGAGTGGGAATTAGATTAAGAACTTTTGGTGGATGACATTAGACATCTATACAAAACTCCAATCCCAGACGTAGTCTTTAAATTATCTTTTACCTATTTTTAATGAATTTTACAAAACAGTAGACATATTTCACAACGTGTTGGTTTTTGTTTAGCTTTTGTGACTACTCCATTCCCAACTCAATAAGGACTTAATAGATGAATTTTATCTATGCATGATTCTTTTCATTATTTATTTTGGAAGGTAAGGGTTTGGCTAGCATTATATTTTTCCAGTTTCTTTCTTTTAGTATAAATATATTTGTCTTTACACATATCCAACTTACTAACTTATTTCAATTGATGCAGATCAGTTTGAAATGATTTGATTTCCAATATACAAATAAAGATCATAGTCAAATAATTCCATTGGTCAAGAGTATAATAATAGAAGAAGCAAATAACTTCTCATAGCCTCCTCTTATCATGGGGTCTTTTATTCTACCAATTAGTTTGATCCTGAAGGATTTAGTACACATTTTCTTCCTACTAACTTTAACAAATTTCCATTTTCTTTTATCTCAATCCTTTTAATTATTCTAAATGGTTTTTAAAATTAAAGGAAAACAAGGAATAACTAGCGGTTTCTGTTGTTTTTGGTTACAACCTTTGTGAAAATATTGCATCCCTCTTCCATTTCTTTGATGAGAATAATAAGAGAAGCTCTTTCTAAAGTGTACTGGAATTCAACTTCTGAAACAAATCAATGATAATTTTCATATATTTGGTTCTTATTATGATTATAGCTTAAAATTTTATATATTACCAAATGACTTTTTTTAAAATAAATATTTCAGGAGCGAAATATACCTCATGGGCTTCCTCTATAACTGTAATATTATATTTCTCTAAAGTTAGTTGTAATTATTAACTTTTTTTTTCAAACATGCAAATGATTAGATGTCTTTAATTTAAGAATCTATGGGGATTGCTAAAGCTTTGGGAGCAAATAGATATGAATTGGACCGTTATTTGACCGTGGTGTCTATTGTTGATCTTTTAACACACTAAATACCAATGTACTTTCCATTTACATGTTTTTGTTTATGCATCTTCTCAAGAAAAGAAATGGGAATTTTTCATGAAGTGGGAGAAATCCATCTTCATTCTTGGATGTATAGATAAAGTAAAAGGTCAATTTGCAAAAAGTAGCGACATACTTTCATGTCCAATCATGTCGTTTTCTTTTGTCGTTTCCAACACCACAAAGCAGGGTTCCTTCCCTAGTTATTTACTAAAAGTGGGTTGATCTCATGATTGTCTTGGAGTTATATTATTGTTAGGGGGAGTTGAATGGATTCATTAATTAGAGTGTAAGTCTTTCTATCATTTTACATCTTACATGTATTATAAAAAGGTGATTGTTCGATTTATGTAACCACACTTTAAAAAAATCCCTTAATTCAAAATTATCGTAGCGGTCTCGAACGACACCACTGTATTAATCTTTAACCTCACCAACAACGAGCCAAAATTTATGAAACTTTTGAGTTTGTTCAAAATACAGAAAACGTGTTGCAAAATTACGATCTATTTGTTTCACATCATGGAAACTCTCCTTTGGACTCGTTTATCTTTATCGTCAACAACATATAAATAAGTTCATGTTTCAAAAATTGGGCATTTGTAGTTGTTTATAGGGAAATTTGCATTAAAGACCTTACATTTTGGTTCTATTAGCAAAAAAAAAGTCACCTTTATTTTTTTTATGCAATTTAACTAATGAAACCGGTAAACACTTGCAAAATAACACTTGTATTTAGTGTCGGTTTTAAGGGTTAAATTACAAAAAAAAAATGACTTTTTCATTAATAAAGTTTAAGTTTAAGGACTTTTCTCAAGATCTTCTTTTTTATATATACTAAATTTATTTGAAGAAAACTAAAATTTATTTATTAAAAAACTTTAAAAAAAGAATAATTTTATTTATTAAAAAACACAATAATGATAATTTATATATCATTTTAGAAATTCTTTTTAATAAATAACATTACTACAATCATAAATATATCATCTATATCTTATAGAACTTAAGAGAACTTTGTTGATTTGTTGTAAGAAGTACATTTCTAAGCCAAACGCTATTTCATTGTTAAATTTTTAAGTATTAGATGTAAAATGTTTACCATAAAACTATAACTTATCGAAAATCCTTTTACAATCGAACGACATCTCAAAAAATAAAGGTTAATCAGATATTATTTGTTTAGTTATGTGACATTTTCTTATTTTAAAACCTCTCATTGTTATATATCATTTTCTTATACCTTTTTTAATATTTATATTTATTTATTATTTATGTGTTTTAGGGTATTGGTTTGTTTTGTTAAGATATGTAGCAGGAGGGTATTTTCTGACATACTACGAAATTTTCTGAGTTGTGACTCGCTTTCAAAGTTTAGAGAATACATGGGTTATATCCATGATGGGTTATGATCCAACATATATATAATGTGTTTGGTGTGTGTATGTGTAACGTCCGTATTTCTGGGCTTGCCATTTTTAGCAATGTAATAGTCTATGTTAACCTTTGTAACCCATTTGAAATAATAAGAATGTATTATTTGCAAATTATGTGTTTTATACTTATCTGCTTAATTATGTGATTTGATTTAATCAAAGAATAAAAATAAGCATAAAAAAATTGAAATGTTATATAAACCCGATATCGATGCACGAAGATGTAGTGATTGAGACGAGGTTTCCGAAAATATAAAGAATACTGAAATCCGAGTTATAACGAAGAAGTTATGACCTGTCAAAGTTTTGCGACAAAACCGGTGTGGCACAGCGTGACGTTAATAGTGAATTTACGAAGGAGTGATATTTAGCCTTAGTGATCAACACGAAAGACGTAGATAATGTTGAACCGAGAGCATGCATAAAAAGAACGCCTTAATCTGACTTCGTATGAGGAAGTTATGATTTTTCGAAGTTTCAGCTTACCAGTAGACAGCCCAAAAATTCGAATTGAGATCGAGCGAGTTTTAATCTAAATGAGAATCGAAGATCTCGTCGATGGTAGCGCAGCGACAAAAAGAGGGACGAAAGCGGACGTCAGACGAAGAAGTTATGAATTTCTAACGAAGTTTTTCTGTCCCGGCCTACTAAAAATAAATAATAAAAATAAAGTCAAAATTAGCCGACGGAGTCTAAACGAAAGTTGTAGAGTATGGTTTGACCTACGCGTGGATATAAAGAACGTCGAAAACGGAGCTTGAATGCGAAAGTTATGCAATTTAGAAGTTTTACAAGTCAAATTACGCCGAGCGTAATTTGAGTACGCCCAGCGTACTCGGATGAGTGCAACTTGCCTGACCAATACTCGAGTGCCACTAAGTGACGCATGCGGTGACGTCATAGTACGCCCAGCGTAACCAAGATTACGCCCAGTGTAATCACAAACCCAGCACCCTATAAATAGAAACCGAGATCAGCCATTTTCCTTGCCATTTTTCTTTCTTTCTCTCTAGTTCTTGCCTTGGTTTCCGTGCCAATTATATCCCGAAGCCTCGGTATCATTCCCGAGCCCGAAGCAAGTTCCGAAGTCCCGAAGATCCCGAGAAGCGTTATTTCCGAGCCGAAGCTCTGCCCGCAAGGAGCCCGGTTTTTGTAAAGATCTTCCAGATCTACCGAAGAATACTACTTCTACAAGTCGTAGTGTTGTCCGATCATCTTCTGATCAAGTGAGTGTGTAGTCACTTTCTTCTAATGCATAATTATGAAGTATTTTATACGAAATATGTGTTGTGTGTATATTTTGTTGTTATATGTGTGAATGTATATTCACTTTCTTCTATCTCATAGATATGATTTAATCTCTATGAAATACGTGCTATGTGTATGTGTCTCATCTGTTGTTTGGAATATGTATTGAATGAGAATGCTATACAGGTTTTAAACTATGTATAAAAATATATATTTTTATCTACTAATATGTTGGGTAGAACATTGGTACATAGTTGATGTGTGATAAACAGATGAGAGGCCTCGATGCTGTTGTTGTTGATCTAGTTATTCAGCAGAGTATGGATAACGACCACAGACTCTTTCTAGACAGTCCTGTGTAACGCTAGCAGGCTCATAACCTGTAGGTGTTGTGAACGATGTGTTCACCGGTGTACTCTATCCCCCACATGGTTGCCTTTAGGACACTTATTGTTGAAGAAGCCCCTCTGCAGTAATGTACGTCCCTATGAAAATCCTAGATTAGGTCCCTTGAGATAGATGTTGTTTTAGGGACGTAAAGTTAGGATAACGGGAATGGGTAATCGAGTTATTGTTGATTGGTAAAAGTAAATATAATTATCTACTGCGGGTTGAAAACCCTATATGCTCACCAGGCTCCCAAGCCTGACCCACTCGGTTTATTTGTATTACAGGAAGTGGCGCAAGGGC
Organism: Lactuca serriola; assembly: GCF_051521515.1. NCBI lineage: Eukaryota > Viridiplantae > Streptophyta > Magnoliopsida > Asterales > Asteraceae > Lactuca > Lactuca serriola. Next base: position 16,353,315 of record NC_136415.1, on the reverse strand, counting down.
ATAAGATGGATGAATCATCAAGTTGTTTTGTTTACAAGTATGTATATGTATATATTTGTTGAATGACTTGTAATGTTATCGTTTATGCTTTATGGTCTGTATTGGAACATGACATCCCGGTTTTTTATTATGAAATGAAATTATATTTCTTTATGAAATGTTTTGATAAAAATCTATTTTATCATGTTTTGTTTTTTAGAACAAATTCCGCAACTCTTTTAAATCAAAAGAAGTTACTCTAAAAATGTTTAAAAAGCATAAAGGAAACCGGTCTTTTCTGGCCGAGATTTTGGTGATGTCACGATATGAGCTCTCATAACATAGATTGCTCACACATACACACTCACTTCATTCTCTCAATCAATTAAGGTTTTCTCCTAGCGTTTGTTCATAGTTCTTCTACTCCTATAATTTTTTATCGTCTTCTAGGTAGATTGAGTGTAGAATAGGTTGAGGGTTGTAGTAAGATTGGTTATATAGAGTTATTGAGTGATTTGTAGTGAGTTTTACTTTGTAAGTCACTTTCAAACCAACTAGTTCTTATTCTATTCTAAAAGAATTGTTGATGTTGATTATTTGTGTTTTGTTCAACTATTATTCTTAAATAGGGCTCCATTATACACATTATTTGGTATGAAACATTCTTACGACAAGTCAACAAAAGTTTTATTAATTATATTTAATCACCAACAATACCACACTATGTCACCACCACCACTATTTGTCATAAAAGCCTTCATATTTACACAAGCACACTCTCTAACCACCACCATTTGCCACCAACAACACCATCTTCACCACAAAACATCGGTAGCCCCCATCAATACCATTTCCGACCTAGCTTCTGCATTATTCATCTCTGAGCCACCATCATCACCATCGTCCACATATTGTTCTTTCTAGGCCACATATATAATGGAGCTCTATTTATGAACTCTATTTAGATGGTATTTTTATGATTGTAAATGATATTTATTAATGAGAATTACAAAAAAAAAATCCTAAAAATAATATATAAATTATAATTATTGTGTTTCTTAATAAAAAAATATGAGTTTTTTAGTGAAAGGGATCTAGATGGTATCTTTATTTTATGTTTTAATAAATAAATACAAGTTTTATTCAAATAAATTTTTTTTTTTGTATATATATATATATATATATATATATATATATATATATATATATATATATATATATATAACTCTATAAAAGTCCTTAAACTTTAATCTTGTTAATGAAAAAGTCATACATTTTCTTTTTGCAATTTAATCCTTGAAACCTTACTAATCGGGTACAAGGGTTATTTTGAAAAAGTTTATTTGTTATGTAACATCCTAAAAATAATGACATAAAATTTTCATTTCTAGATTAATAAATAGTTAATACAAATCACTTCCATAAAATCAAGTTAATCGAGATTTAAGAAAAACATCATCGAATCAGAAGAGATCACAGAATGTGGAAACATGTGGTGTGTGCTCTTCAATCATCCCGAGCTCTTCCATTGGAAAACCGAAGTACCTGAAACATAAACTGAAAACTGTAAGAATAAAGCTTAGTAAGTTCCCACAAACTACCACATACCAATCGTACAAGTGGGCCCAACCCTAGGGTTGATTCCAACCCAAAACAAGTATGGGCCCCACCGTGGGGCCTCGCCCTGGGGTATATTTCAACTCAAACATATCGTAGTGGATATTTCAACCCATCATGCCATAATGGGCCCCGCCCTAGGTGTATTTCAACCCAATCACAGCATATAGCACATAACAACTATCATCATAAAACACATACAAATAAATAGCATATAATATACATATTAGGCCCTGTCTGGCATCGGGCCCTGCCCGGCATCGAGTCCCGCTCGGTAAACATAAACACATAACACATACAAGATTCACGAAGACAACAAGCATACTAAGCATAACAAACCATGGGCCAACATTGGTGCCTTGGACCCGCTAAACACAGTAAGGAGACTCACCTCGCACACCTAAATCCCGCGGATAAATCTCTGGATGTTGGCTGCCCAATCCCCGAACTAACAATACCAAAACAATACCCAATCAACATTTGGGTCCCAAACCATATCCATAAATCCATTACTAGGGTAAATGACCAATTTACACCTTACCTGGTTTGGAACAAGACTTAGGCCCAAACCAAAGCCCAACATGTGAAATCCCTCCTGACTGAGTATGTGTGATGTACTCAGTTGTACGCTAAGCGTACTTGCTGTTTGGCTTGTATGCTGCACGTACAGACTTGTACGCCCAACGTACTTCTCCATTAACCCAAATCCTCAATAAAGCTCTTAATGCTTAAATCTAGAAGTCTAAGTCACAGATCTGAGTCCAAACAAATGTTTAGAACCATAAAGTCACTGACTTGGTGACTTTTCATGCCCCAAAAGAACCCAACTTCAAGATATAACACTCTACTTTCATAAAATGGACATAAACTCGTGCATGGATGGATCTAAACCTTAAATGTGACAACTTTATGCCTCAAGAAACTCGGAAACATCAAGAGTGGCAACCTATAGCTCCTGGAGTGGTATCAAGCCACTAGATCTCATTCTTAGGGCCAAAAAGGGACCAAAACTCACATAAAATAGATCTAAGACATCAATGATTAAGTTCATAGCTTTTTACCTCAAACAAACAGGAAATGAAGCACATCATCAAGATCCATAAGCTCTTCTTTGATCCACAACCTTGCATCAAACTCCATCTTCTTGAATATGAGCCAAAATACACCAAGATGCACACAAGGAGCTCAAAAACACAACTATGGAGGCTAAGGGACGGTTTTTAGGGTTTTGGGGACTTGGAGGCTAGTAAAGAGGCCAGCCTAAGGACTTAGTGTGCTTATATAGGATACAACAGAAAAATATAGGGTTTTCATCCATTCCACGTACGACCAGCGTACGAGGTCTCGCATCCACGATCAGCCTTCACAGTACGCTAAGTGTACGCTAGTGTACGAATCGCGTACAGACCCTCGCATCAGTACGCCCTGCGTACTACCTAGCTACACCCCGCGTACTAGGGTTTCCCTTCGGTACTAATATACTCTGAAGGCCATAACTTCCTCGATATATATTCGATTTCGACGATCCATATATACATGAGAAGGTAATAAGAAACTCTATGCTTTAAACAACTCATACCTACCTTACAATATCCCGAACAAACATCCAAATTCCATAAAAGTCCCGAGCTAACAAATTACCAAAATACCCTTTGGCTCCAAAGCACCTAAACAAAAACCTAGAACATCCATATTACATCATCCAACCCCAAATGAGTCCAAATCTCAATTCTTCAAGGGTTTTAAGTCTGCTAATACCCAATCCTTGATCACCACCTCGAAATGGAAAAGATTCGAAATAGGGCGTTGCAAGTTTCAATGGTTAAATTGCAAAATGTATGTATAAATGCGAATCGAACTCTTTCTTTGATCGATTAGGACATTCGACCCCTAAAAGCTTAGGTTTTTAGACCAAAAGACATCGGGGACTTCCCCAAGCTTAGCTGAACTTGGTTAGCTTTTTGGCTTGTGCGCTATGTTCTGTTTTTTTTACATAAAAAGATAAAAAAAAAAAATATGAGTATATTGTATAAGGTTACGACTTCACTCTAAAGTTTTGACATTAATGAGTTATATATATATTCATCTTGAAACCAAGTATAAGGCAAAGAGTATGTAAAGAACATTTTGTAACAAATATCATCAATATAAAAAAAAATGATATATATATATATATATATATATATATATATATATATATATAGAGAGAGAGAGAGAGAGAAAGAGAAAGAGAGAGAGTTTGGTTCAAATGTTTTTATTATCTATTGTGTGCATATAGGATTGATTTTAGACCAATCATTCTAGTCATTTTAAGAAAGTAATTAATGCATATTAAAATGTTGAAGATTTAATTAATATGCATTAATTGCTTTATTAAAATAACTAAAATGATTGATCCACAATCAATCATACATGCACACAATAGATACTTAAAACACAATAACCTATATATATATATATATATATATATATATATATTATTGTGTTTTAACTATCTATTGTGTGCATGTAGGATTGATTGCTTATATATATATATATATATATATATATATATATATATATATATATATATATATATATATATAAGCAAATGAATCCTACATGCACACAATAGATAGTTAAAACACAATAACATATATAAATATAAATATATATATATATATATATATATATATATATATATATATATATATATAATCGGAAAATGAATAGTATTTTTTTTGGATTTCAAATTTTAGTTACAAGACTTTCATATGTTGATAGGTTTGGTCCTTAGAATTTTTAGGTTTAAGACTTAGTCACAAGACTCTCATATATTTCCCGGTTTGGTCCCTAGACTTTAGTATATTGGCATGTTTGATCCCTATACTTTTTGGATTTCACACTTTAGCCACAATACTTTTGTATATAGGCAGATTTGGACCCTACACTTTTGTATTTAGACAGGTTCTGTCCCCCACATAGTGGGGGGTAAGATCACTCAATTTTAATATTAATATCTCTAAAATTAATTTTCACAAACATTTGATTGTAAATGAAATATTCTCATATATCCATTTTTTTGTCAAATAACAAACATTCATATGGTTTTTGACAACCAATGTTTTTAATTCATAACTTTTTTTCATTTCGAACAGTACCTCGTAATTTAGTATGTTATATATTTCGCTCATCCCGTTAACGGTGTTAAGTTTCTACTATTAATCCATGGTAAAATGATTTTTTCCTTAACCTTAAATTTCTTACTATTTTAAAAAGACAAGGTAGTTAAATGTAATTCCCTAACCCTAACCTTCATTCAAGGCACATCATCCCCTTCTCATCACGTAGCCTCCCCTTATGGTTACCGATAAATACATAGGCTACGACCGCCAATTTCTCTTCCATCCTCATGCTGTTGCCGGAGACATGGCCAACCACCTCTATCACTTGTTTAGGTCACCACATCGATTATCTCTACCATCTTCATGTGAGCACCACATAAGACAATCCCCCTTGTCTATCACCGACATAGATCGTCTCTCCCTTTTCCCATATGACTGCTTGAGTTGTCGAAGACACGACATACCGTCTTTGTTTTTCCATGTTAGCACTGTCGCTTTTCTAGTCCCAATATGTTTTCATATTCCTAACGTCAAAAACGTGTAAAGCTCACCTCAATTGCTAAAAATGTTGACTATATAAACAAAAATTGATATGCATGCATATGAACAAAATTGTTGCAAATGAACAAATGTTTTCTGATAAGTTGGATGTGTGGGATCTAATTGTCTATAGGATTTGGATTTCTTTTACCTGCAATTAATTTGTATACCTACTCTAGTGTTTTGATGAGCAAAATTTGATTAGAAAACTTTTTTTTCTTTTTATATTTTATATAATTTAGGTTGTGAATCCACTAAGTAGTCCCCAAAAACCCGGAACCGGTTAACGGGATTTTGTAGAACTGGAAACCGAACCGGTATATAGGAACCGGTTCGGTTCCGGGTACGGTACCAGGTAAACTGGGTCTAGAACCGGAAAAACCAGAAACATCAATGTGGGTAGACTGGAGCCGGATAAAGTGGGTTTATAACAGGAAAAACCAGAAATTTTTTGTAATTAATTACTACTTAGTGGCTTGAACTTTGAAAATTTTCATATTGATATCCCGACATTGGGGGACTGTAACTCATTGAATATGAAATCAAAATTGACAAAATTATAGTCTAAAATCATGTACTAGCTCTAAACTACACTCTGGAAAAAACCTCATATCAATCCGATTTAAACGAATGAGATATGCATGTGTTAACATTTTAACACAATACAAAGTACAAAAACAAAAAGCTAAAAAGTTGAAAATTTTCAATTTTCATATCTCAACTTTGGGGTACTATAAACCATTGAATATTAAACCAAAATAGACAAAATTATAGTCTAAGCTCATGTACAAACTCTGAACTACAAGCTAGAAAAAACCACATGTCAATCTGACTTCAAACGAATTAGATATGCATGTTTTAATACATTCAGAGAATACAAAAAAACTGAAAAACTAAAAACTTTCATCTTTGATATCTCAACTTTGAAGCACTGTAAGTCAATGAATATAAAACTAAAAATGACAAATTTATAGTCTAAAATCATATACAAACTTTAAACTACATGTTGGAAAAAACCGCATGTCAATCGGAGTTGAAACGAATGAGATATGCATATTTTAAACGTTTCACAAAAAACCGGTTCCAATCCTAAAAGTGGTTCCGGTTCCTATCACCAGTTTCGATTTTTAGACCCGGTTTATCCAGACCCGATGGACCCAAACTCGGATTACCCGGAACCCGGATAAAGTCAATTTTTAAACCCGAAACCGGAACCGGTTCTATATAATCTGGTTATAACGGTTCCAGTTCCAGTTCCATCCGGTTTTCCGGTTCTAAATCTAATCCCTAATTCACAAGTTCGTATAATTTACTTTATGACATAATAAACGTAACATTCCCCGTGTTTTGTTATAACAGTACGTTCAACACCATTACGTCATGATTTATTAAACATTTCAACCAAAACGTTCGTCATGTAGTTTATAAGCCCCCAATTTATAATTCAAACTTATTTAGTTATTTATTTTAAGTTGATTTCTTTATGATGCAGTTATAAAATTTTGAAATTTTTGGTGTATTATTTATAGAACTTGAAAAGTATATATTTGTGTGTATTGTAGATTTTTATATGAGTGTTCGAATTCACCAAATGGGTTGAAGACCTGAAGCACTTAATCGGTATTTGGATTATTTGAATAACCCAACCCTAAAATCAAGCACTAAATAAAAAAGAAAAAAAAAATAACGTAATAGATTTGCATGAAAAAGCAAAACACGTATATTCCATGTAGGAAAAGCCATGTCAGCAAAACGGCGGTTAACACAAGTTAGTTGAAAAGCGGCACGCGCATACCTGCGACAAACATAGGTGTGCAGCTGCTCCATCTAATGGCCATTCTTTGTCCACGACAGTTCTCTTTGATTCTCACCCACTAGAAATAAAGAAAAAAGGAATTACTTAATGGTTTATTTTTTCTTTAGCAACACCGTCGACGGCTGCTAACGATGGCCTGTTTCGGGATTCGGTACGGAGGAGCCGGTGATTGTTTACTTCGACAGCCGGCAGGTGGTTTCCTTGATGATCGGTCGGTTCGGGTTTCTAGGTTTAACAACCTGCATTCACTGTCGATTCCCAATCTCGCCGTTAAATCAACATTCTCGAGAATCTCGACGGCGGCGACTGGGAACGTGACTGCTGTTGGTGTTTCTGATCGTCTTGATTCCAGGTCGCCTTCGTCTCTCTTTGAAACCAGCTTCGATTTATTGCCGGCTGAAGCGATTGTTAACGGCGAAGAGTACGATCGTAGTTGCGATAGTCCCGGCGTTTCTGAGAAATTTGACGAATGGATGAGAAATTCAGTGACAGAAATCGTGAAGAACATAAGACAAGCGCCGTTGCTGGTTCAGATATACGCCGACGGCGTAGTGAAAACGGAGAAGGCGGTTCAAGCGGAGGACTGGCCGAACGTGGTTAAAGAGCGGCCGTCGTCTCCTGACGGAATCATACTTGTGGAAGAGCTCCAGGATAAGATAGATCCGGCCGATTCCGGCGATGGATTCGAGGAAGAGAACGGAACTAGAGCGTTCGGAGTGCTGATTCAAGGTAGATTCAAAGGAAGAGATCGATGCAAATCAGCTTGTTATTTGCTTAAAACCTCCAGCGTTAATGGTGGAATCGGACCTTTTTGCACCCATTTTTGCTTGATGAAGGTCCATAGCTTCAGCAAAAGTGCTTCTTCTCAGTTCAACGATTGTTGGCTATTACAATGAAAATATTCATTGAATCTAATAGATGAATTGTAATTTCAGGAAACTTAGCTTAAACGTGTAAATTTGTACATTATGATCATCGATTCATGTTGATCATCGAACAGAAACATCAGTAATTATTGAAATGAATAAATCCGATTGCTCCATTGTAATTCATCTTCGAAATAAATACAACAACATGAAACCTAGTATAACTTTAAGTTAAACATTGACAAATTGTTACAGATATCAATTAGGTCAAAAATGATCAGAAACCTGGTAGGTTTTGTGCAGGTTGTAGAAAATTGGATGTCGAATAGATAGCAGCAGCAGCAGCCCTAACGGCTAAATCCCTATCTACTTTCTGAAATCTGCATGAAAGAGAAGATCTCGTTCTTTGAATATGTGAAAGCCGAATTTAAAATTCATTAAATGAAATATAAATCAAGCACTTACAAATAGTTATTTTGCAAACCAATCTCTGAAGGAAAAGGGAGGAGACCATGTTCACAATGCGATAACATTTCCCTCACTTGGTTCAATGATTTCTCCTGGTGAATTGTCAAAAATACCCTTCTTTCTTTAAGATGAATTAACAAAAGAGAAAACCAAAATTAACATATGTTACAAGACTCACAAGATGTTCTTCTTCTTCAGAAAGTGATTTATCCATCTGATCAAAAAGAGCAGTCCATCTGAATCTATGCATCTCAATGCCAACAGGTGAATATAACTCCATTGATATTAAGAAAGGTAGCTCTGTTTGAATCACAGATTGAACTCTTTTCTTGCTTCGCCTTAATGCTGCAATAGCAGAATCAAAAACTGTTTTCAAATTCTAAACTAAAAACATATCTGGAATTACAAAGTTATGATCTCTACATTACCTGCAAGACGCCCTTTAATGTCCTGATGAACAAGTTCCAACCATTGACAAGCTACACTTGCAGCTACAAAACAACCATCTCTCATATTTCATATAAAGAAGAAGAAGATGATGATGAATTTGCTTATAAAATATTTAAAACTAACCTTTAATAGAAAGCGAATCAACAGTAGAGATATTCCCTGACTCCTCATTCGACAAAGAGCTTATATTCTCTGATGCCATGGTTGAATCCGATGAAAGCTTCAGTGCAAGAACATCATCTTCAACATCCTTACTAATTTTGTTCTTGTTTCTTGAAGATCTTACAAGATTCTCTATTATCGAATGAACCTGTCTTCTGTTTCTTACATGGTTTATAATCCCGGGATTCAATTCGTTTAAAAGTCCACTAGGAGCAGCAACTTTTGCAAATTTATCGACTTGTTCTTTTTTAGCGATCTCTATCTTTTTACTGATCACTGATATGCTTCCTCTTTTCTTCCCACGGGGTTTTGGCATTTGTGGCACCAATACACCGCCATTAGAGGATGACAGGAACCCATTTTGTTTCATTTGTTTCCATATTCTCATCGACTCTTTCTCTCCCATAAAGCCACAAGTGCTTCCACACTCAGAACTTGAAACATCTTCTGAGTTGAGATCGAGACTTATCTTTCTTCGTTTCTCACAATTTTTTGTGGATTCGATACATGATGGAGCATCATCAAAGGGTAAAATGTTGGATTTGGCATTGAGTTCATGTTTTGAATGAATGTTCTTCCCCAATTCACCTGTTAACGATAGATTTTATCTCAGATTACTAGCTTCCATGATTTGATAATTTTTAGTTCAAGTAATGATATCATCAAGATCTGTAAAATTGTAGTGCTTATTGCGAATTACAACAAAACGAACCAGAAGGTGATTGAAATACCTTCCAAGTAAAAACGCGATCTAAAATCGCAGGGTTTTGCCCATTCTTCTTCAAATTCTTCGTACTTCATCTTCTGCACAAACCAATTAACAACGAAAATCAATCCAAGATACATCAATTCAAGCAAACACCAAAACAAATTCGATCTAAACTTAATTCCACACAAATCGACGGACAACATACCTTGAATTTAAATCTCGCTCCACCACCATCCATGACTGTACACAAAGCTCAAATTATCGAGAAACGGTGATTCAACGTCAGCAAAAAGAAAATAACTCCAGCTACCTATCTAAAGAGGAGCTAAAATCAGAGAAAGGATGAATCAATTGCTATTACTTGTTAGGGTTAGGGTTAATGTTAAGATGAAGTAGGCGCCTAACTGGTTACTGGCGGAGTTGTATAAGTAGAAAGAAATTTATTTGAATTTGTATGAAAGCGCGCTGACAAAGCTTTTCGATTGTCTTCGAATTACAAATCTTGTGACATGAAAGCAAAGCAATCACGTGTTGGGCTGTGTGTGAGAGATCGGAGGGATTTGTTTATTCGTTTAAATTTAAAGTAAAAAACTTAAAATAATAATAATAATAGAGATCGAAAGCGTATGTTTGTGGTTTAGTTAAGTTTTCAAATTCAAAAATTGAGATGGGGTTTAAAAATGGATGAATGTTGCCGCGTATCAAGATGCATCACTAAACGTTAATACTTTAATGACAAATCTAAATAAATTATCTATGTTCATTATAAAAATTACAACTTCGGTCATTAATTTTTTTTTATGAGAATAGTTATTTTGGTTTTAATTTCTGGTTGATCCTAAATCAATATAAGATGACATTTCTATCTTTTTTTAAATATTTTATTTTCTAAAACTAATTTTAATTTTAAAAAAAATAAATAAATAAGACAAACCTCACCACCTATATGGGCACCACTAAAACCACACCTAAGTCTTATTATTCAACATCTATCTCGCTCACTCTTAACATTTTTTTCTCTCTCATACTTTGTCTTCAAACTCTTGTATAAGGCTTGACTTTTTTTGTTACAATTTTTTAGTAGATTTAAAATTGTTATTAAAAAAAATGATAAATATATAACTAAATGAGTTAGAATAATGTGAATAATAAAATGGATCATAATAACAGTTTAAATGCTAGTTGGAAAAATTAGATGTTGAATTTATAACATTTAGAGTTTGAAGGTAAAAAGTGACAAAAATGTGAATGTGATTGACTAAGTGTTGATTCACTTAAGTGAAAAGGGGACCAGTAAAATCTTTTTATGGATAGGGAAGGACTAGGTATAAAAAAATTCAAAGTTAGATGTAACAAATATGTTAAATGGGATTATTTTGGAAAAACATGCAATCTTGAAAGTAGAACGAAACTTAACAAATAAGATGCATCCCCTCCCACTCATTTCCTCATATCACGATTTGAGGAGTTAGGAGTAGGGGTGCAAACGAGTCAAGCTACTCGTGAGCTACTCGGGATCGGATCGCTAAAAGCTCGACTCGAAACCGATTTTAAACGAGTCCGAGCCGAGCTCGAGCTTAATATTAAGCTCATTTATTAAACGAGCTCAGCTCGAGCCTATGTCACTAAGCTTGATTAGGCTCGTGAGCCTAAACGAGCCTTTATATAATATAATTTCTTATTTTTTTATATATTAAAATATTTGTGGATTAAGAATTTAGGGTATTAGTAAACGAGCCTCTTAACGAGCTCGAGCCGAGCTTAAGCTTATTTAGGCAAGTCAGACAAAAAACAAGCCGAGCTCGAGCCCGAATCGAGCTTGTATAATTATTTATGAGCTCGAGCCAAGCTCAGTATAAGAAGCTCGAATCGAGCCGAGCTCGAGCTCGAGCCTCTTAGAACTTAAACAAGCCCGAGCCGAGCCTGGCCAGGCTCGGGCTCGGCTCGACTCGTTTGCACCCCTAGTTAGGAGCTCTTCCTATGACGATTTTCCCCTTCCAATGGCGATCTTATAACACTCGTTTCCCGGGATGGGTCGGCTGAGGACTTTGAGGGATCAAAGGTTGGATTTTTGGGAAGATTCTAGTGTCACGACGTGGTGAATGGAGCACCACGATGTGGCACGCCAAATACATAAAACGTGTAGCTGATGGTCGTTGCGACGTGGCAGCAGCTGCAACCCAAACCCATGATCTTATAGGGGTTATTCCATATTTAAGCACCTAATCTCAAGGATTAGGGCATCCTCTTCAGCCTTTAACCCTTCAACACGAAACCCTAGACTCCATGGATGTTTAACAGCTTGTTTGCTTAAGTGAAGACCTTGTTCTTGGATTTTGGTGATGCTTGAGGAAGGAGAAATATCATTTTTGTGCAAGGGACCAGCTTGGAATCATCATCTCCTTTAGATTTCTTAGTTGTTGGAAGTATAAAACTCTCATCTTGACCTTTTTTCTTCTTAATGAAAATTTAAGTTCATTTTGTATGATTTTGGTTCCTTCATTGGATGTTCTTGGAGTTTGAAGAACTTTAGAGCTTGTGATTGCTTTCTAGGGTCTTTAGGCTTCTAATGAATAAGAAAAAGAGTCATGTATGGAGTACCTTGTGTATATGTTCAATTTATATCCTCATTAAGGACTTATTGGACATAGAATTATAGATTTTGCCTTGTGGTGGATTCCTAACGAATAAAGTTTGAAACTTTATCCATTAAGTCATTGAAATATATCATATCTGAAATTATGGGTTTAGATATGTAAGGATTAAACACTTAATGAAAAGTGTGGCATTCTTCCAGTATCCACAATGTGACAAAGAGATTTCCACAACGTGGCGAGGTCCCGCATGTCGATTGGTTTGTCCTGACATGCCCACAACATTGTAACGCCTGTGTTTCTGGGACTGTCATTAATGTTGATATAATAGTCTAGGTTAACCTTTGTAACCCGTTTTGAAATAATAGAAGTGTATTATTTGAGTATTATATGTTTTGTGCTTAATTGCTTAATTATGTGGTTTGATTAATTAAGAATAAAAATAAGCGTCAAAATTTAAGTGTAAAATAAACTTGATATCTTTGGTTAATGTTGTAGTAGTGGAATCGAGGCTTCCGAAAATATATAGAACGCTCAAATCTGACTTCGTATGAGGAAGTTATGACTTATCGAAGTTTCGACTTAGCGGTATGCAGCCTGAAATACTCGATTTGAGATCGAGCTGTTTTTAGCCGAAGCCATCTAAACGAGGATCGAAGGTCTCGTTGTTGGTATCGAAGCGGTGAAAAGTTAGGCGAGAACGAACGTCAAACGAAGAAGTTATGAATTTATAACGAAGTTTTTCTGTCCCGGCCTATTAAAAATAAATAATAAAAATAAAGTCAAAATTAGCAGACAGAGTCTAAACGAAAGTTGTAGATCGTAGTCTCACCTACGCGTGGATATAAAGAACGTCGAAAACGGAGTTCGTATGAAGAAGATATGAATTTCCAAAGTTTATTAAATATTTTGTATTTAAATTTAATTGGAAAATCCGGCATTATCCGAAGAGGAGTCATCGGACTCATCCGAAGTACGCCCAGCGTACTAGCGTACGCCCCGCGTACCGCGAAGCATGACGCACCTCGCACTCGAGTTCTTCGGATACGTAAGCAATGACGATTCTGAGGCAGTACGCCCTGCGTACTCCGAGGCTCCAGCCTCCTATAAATAGGATGCGAGGGCGGCCGACTCAATTGCTATTTTTCTCTCTTCTCTCTCCCGTTTTGCATCGATTTGTGTGCCAGAAGTACCCCGAATCCCCGGTATCATTCCCGAGTCCCGAAGCAAGATCTGAAGCCCCGAGAATCCCGAAGAGCGTGATTCCCGAGCCGAAGCTCTGCCCGCGAGAAGTTCGATTTTTGTGGAGATCTTCCAGATCTACCGAAGAATATTACTTCTATACGCCGTAGTGCTGTCCGATCGTCTTCTGATCAAGTGAGTGTATACTACCTTTCATAAACACGATAATAATACAAGTATGGTTTGAGTGTATTAAGTATATTGTTGTTTATGTGTATAATTTTGTTGTTATAAGTGTGAATGTATATTCATTCTCTTCTATCTCATAGATATGATTTACTTTCTATGAAATACGTGTTATGTGGGTGTGCCTCATCTGTTATGTGGAATATGTATTGAATGAAAATGATATACAGGTTTTAAACTATGTATGAAAATATATATTTTTATTTACTAATATGTTGGGTAGAACATGGGTAGATAGTTGGTGTGTAATAAACAGATGAGAGGTCTCGATGTTGTTGTTGTTGTTGTTGTTGTTGATCTAGTTATTCAGCGGAGTATGGATAACAACCACGGATTCTTTCTAGACAGTCCAGTGGAACGCTAGCAGGTTCATAACCTGTAGGTGTTGTGAACGATGTGTTCACCGGTGTACTCTATCCCCCTCATGGTTGCCTTTAGGATATCTATTGTTGAGGAAACCCCTTAGCAGTAATGTCCGTCCCGATGAAAATCCTAGATTAGGTCCCTTGAGATAGATGTTATTTTAGGGACGTAAAGTGAGGATAACGGGAATGGGTAATCGGGATAGTGATTGGTTGGTGAAATTAAATATAATTCATTTATTGTGGGTTGAAAACCCTATATGCTCACCAGGCTCCCAAGCCTGACCCACTCAGTTTTATTTGTATTACAGGAAGTGGCGCAAGGGCGTAAGATGGATGAATCATCGAGTTGTTTTGTTTACAAGTCTGTATATGTATATATTTGTTGAATGACTTGTAATGTTATCGTTTATGCTTTATGGTCTGTATCGGAACATGACATCCTGAGTTTTGACTATATAATGAAAATGCATCTCTTGATGAAATGTTTTGATAAATATTATTTTATCATGTTTTGTTTTGGGAACAAATTCCGCAACACTTTTAAATCAAAAGGATTTACTCTGAAATTATTTTAAAAAGCATAAATGAAATCGGTCTTTTCTGGCCGTGATTTTGGGGATGTCATAGTTGGTATCAGAGCATTAGTTTAAGCGAACTAGGAATTTGTAGGATTTCTAGACTTAAACTTAGAATGCTAAGTGGAATTTTGAGATGTGTGTCTGTTGGATTTTAGACACGAGCACTAGTTTATTTTAGGAAAGTTGCCTAAAATGCTTTTATGTGCTAAATTTTATATGTTGCCATATATGATATTAATTGTTCGGATCTACGGTCTGTTGCCGACCGGATCTGGAAACCTTATGTGTGTAGGATTCTAAGCGTATGTCTACGGTATTAGAACTAGCATGTAAACGTTTCAGAGTAATAAGGATGATTTGAATATCTATCGTGAATAAAGATCTAAATTTCGCCTTATTCGGTGTTTAGATCAAAAATGGTGAGAACAAGGAGTGGCGTTGGAAACGCGGATGAAAACAGGAATCAACCGTCAGTGATTGAGCAAATACCTGTTGTAGCAGCAGCACCAGAACCAATAACAATGGCTGGGGTGCAAGCCATGATTCGGGCTATGCTAGCCGAACAAAGGGATGAGATGCGACAAATGTTGCATGATAATAGGGACGAACCTATCATACCTATTGAGGAACCCGAATTGATTCCCGAACAATCGGAGGAAGGGAACAATAGTCGCATTATGAGTCAAGTTGGGACTCAAGGAGAACGAAGGAACGATCCGGAAAGGAGAAACAACAAGGACGGACGAATGTACAAGAACTTCTTGGGCGCCAAGCCACCAAGTCTTTCTGGAAGCCCAAAGCCTGTTGAGATAATGGATTGGATCTCCGAAATGGAGATGGTATTTGAAAGTTGCGACTGTAGCAACAAACAGAAGACTATCTTTGCAGTCAGACAACTGAAGACTGGAGTCTTGAGTTGGTGGAAGTTGTTGGCAGATACTATGCCACGAGGAGAAGCCCTGAAAATGTCATGGGAGGAGTTCTTGGAACAGTTAAGGGTGCAGTATTGTTCAGAGATAGACCTGATTGATCTGAACAATGAGTTCTAAAACTTAAAGAAGGGGAGGATGAGCATAGATGACTATGCTACTGCATTCACTGAGAAAATGAAGTTATTTCCGTACCTAGTGCCAACGGAACTCTCCAAGATTGAGAGGTTTGCTAATGGACTGCCTGCCGACTTTGGTTCGACAGTCAAGATGGCAACTACTCTGAAAACGGTTGTTCGTGTAGCTAAGAATGTGGAGGCCCAGCAGAAGGAAAAGGGTCTGGAAAGGATAGAAGTTGGTGAAAAGAGGAAGTTCGATGGAACTTCAGGGTCCAATAAGAAAAACAAGTTCTCGAAGTCTGGTTCGAGGGGAAGTAGAGGCGAAGCAAAATGGTGCGACAAATGTAAGAAGAAGCATCATGGAAAATGTGAGGTAGCGACCACGTGCTACAAGTGTGGAAAGCCATGGCACTATGCAAATGAATGCACCCTCTCTAAGAAGGTTTGTTATGGTTGTGGTGAGGAGGGACACATGTCGAGGGACTGCCCGAAGAAGAAGGAGGCAGCTAGACCCAACATTCCGCCAAAGCCAAAGGCAAGAGCATTCCAGATGACACTGGAAGCTGCTAAAGATGAAGTTGATGTCGCTTCAGGTACCTTTCTCGTTAACAAATTGCCTGCCCAAATTTTGTTTGATTCTGGAGCCAACTACTCCTTTATTTCGCATGAGTTTGGTAGAAAACTAGCTTTGCCTGTTGATAGACTAGATAATGCCTTATTAGTCGAAGTTGCTAGTGGCAAGTTTGTACCTGTTAGCCATCGTATGAAAAACATGTTAATTGATCTGAATGGGAATAAGTTCCACGAGGAATTATTGCCTATCGAACTTAATGGTTTCGACATCGTGCTTGGAATGGATTGGCTAGCGCCAATGATGCCGAAATTTTATGCAAGAAGAAGATAGTTAAAGTAAACCTGCCTGGGAAAGATTCGTTTATGGTGTATGGGGAAAAACGCAGAGTGAATTCTGGAATCATTTCCCTAATGAAAGCCAGAAAATGTTTGACCAAGGGATGTACATCATATTTAGCATTCGTGATCGATGCTAAGAAGGAAAAGAAGGTGATGCAAAATATTCATGTTGTGTGTGATTATCCGGAAGTATTTCCCGAAGGTCTTCCTGGATTACCACCTGATAGACAAGTGGAGTTTAGAATAGACTTGTTGCCAGGGACGACGCCAATAGCAAAAGCACCTTATCGATTAGCACCGACGGAGATGAATGAGCTAATGATGCAACTTCAGGAGTTATTGGACAAAGGTTTCATTAGACCTAGTTCATCACCCTGGGGAGCTCCGGTGTTATTTGTGAAGAAGAAAGATGGAAGTATGAGAATGTGCATTGATTACCGAGAGTTAAATAAGGCAACAATAAAGAATAGATATCCGTTGCCAAGGATTGATGACCTGTTTGATCAATTGCAAGGTTCGAGCTATTTCTCGAAGATCGATCTAAGGTCAGGATATCATCAGCTAAAAGTAAGAGAGCAAGATATCGAGAAGACTGCATTCAGAACTAGATATGGACACTACGAGTTCTTGGTTATGTCGTTTGGACTAACCAATGCTCCGGCAGCATTCATGGATTTAATGAATAGGGTTTGTAATCCTTTCCTAGATAAATATGTGATAGTGTTCATAGATGACATTCTAATTTATTTGAAAAGCCAAGAGGAGCATGGCAGACACTTGCGAGAAGTGTTATAAGTCTTGAAGAAGGAGAAGTTGTATGCTAAGTTCTCCAAATGTGATTTTTGGATTCGAGAAGTCCAATTCTTGGGTTACGTGGTCAACCAAGAAGGTATAATGGTTGATCCGGCAAAGATTGAAGCTGCGACAAAGTGGGAGCAACCGAAAAGTCCCACGGAGATCCGAAGCTTTTTGGGATTAGCCGGATATTACCGAAGGTTTATCCAAGGCTTTTCTTCGATCGTTACTCCATTAACATCTTTGACCCACAAAGTAGCTACTTATGCTTGGAGTGATAAGCATAAAGAAGCATTCGAGAAGCTAAAGAAGAAGCTATGTGAGGCACCGATACTTTCTCTACCCGATGGAGTTGAAGACTTCGCTGTTTATAGCGATGCGTCTGGGGTTGGATTGGGTTGTGTTTTGACCCAAAGAGAAAAGGTGATAGCATATGCGTCTCGACAGCTGAAGGAGCATGAAAAGAATTACCCGAATCATGATTTGGAGTTGGCAGCGGTAGTTTTCGCTCTAAAAATATGGAGGCATTACCTTTATGGCATGAAGTGCAAACTTTTCACTGATCATAAGAGTCTCCAATATCTCTTTAATCATAAGGAATTGAAAATGAGGCAACGACGCTGGCTAGAATTACTTAAAGACTACGACTGTGAGATACTTTTCCACCCCGGTAAAGCTAATGTTGTTGTTGATGCTCTCAGTCAGAAAGTCAATCTTGAAAGGAGAAGGCCAAGAGCGTTGAGAATTGAAGTTGTCTCGACTATTTTGGAAAGTATAAAGAAAGCTCAAAGCGAAGCTTCTGAGAAGAATGACCGAAAGGAGGAACGTTTGGGCAAAACGTTGGTGTTCGGTGTAAACAGTCACAGACTGAAGGTGTTCCAAGATCGGATTTGGATACCTAAGACAGGAGGAGTCAGAGATCTTCTGATGGAAGAAGCTCACAAAACCATGTACTCGATTCATCCCGGTAGCACAAAAATGTATAGGGACCTGAAACCCTATTATTGGTGGCCGACGATGAAGCTCGACATTGCGAAGTATGTGGCTGAGTGTGTGACTTGTGCAAGAGTAAAGACACAACATCATAAACCGTACGGGAGTTTAGAACCATTGCATGTGCCTATGGGTAAGTGGGAAGACGTTGTTATGGATTTTGTCACTAAACTGCCCAGAACAATGAATGGTCACGACATGATTTGGGTGGTCGTTGATCGATTCATTAAGAGTGCGCATTTCATAGCAGCCAAGGAGAAATGGTCTGTGGAGAAGCTTGTGAATTCTTACGTGAAGGAAATTGTGAGGCTTCACGGTGTTCCGTTAACGATTGTGTCGGATCGTGATAGCCGTTTCACCTCAAGGTTTTGGAAAAGTCTACAAGAGGAATTGGGTACCAAGTTGTGTTTAAGTACAACTTACCATCCGCAGACTGATGGTCAGAGCGAACGAACAATACAAACACTTGAACATATGCTGAGAGCTTGTACCTTGGAATTCCTAGGTAACTGGGATGAACATTTACCTTTGGTAGAATTTTCCTACAATAATAGTTTCCACTCGAGCATTAAGATGGCACCTTACCAAGCTTTGTATGGACAGAAGTGTCGTACGTCGTCTTGTTGGCTTGAGGTTGGGGAAAAGCAGTTTATGGGACCGGAGATGGTTCATCAAACTGCTGAAAAGTTGAAAATAATTAGGGAAAGAATGTTAGCAGCTCAAGATCGTCAAAAGAGCTATGCTGACAAGAAGCGAAGACCGATGACTTTTGAGGTTGGGGATTCGGTTTTGCTTAAAGTCTCGCCGTGGAAGGGACTTATAAGATTTGGTAAAAGGGGAAAGTTGAGTCCAAGGTTTATTGGACCGTTTAAAGTTCTTCAGAGGATTGGGAACCAAGCTTACAAGCTCGAACTACCAGAAGAACTGAATGGAATTCATAACACTTTTCATGTGTGTTATTTGAGGAAGTTCACGGGAGAAGTTCCCGATATAATTCCAATTTCTGAATTGAGAATTGATGAGAACAAAAGGTTGATTGAAGAACCGGAGGCAATTGTTGACCGAACGACTAAGAAGTTGCGACGCAAGATGGTCGGGTTAGTGCTTGTCCGATGGAAACACACGAATGGGCCGAATCTCACCTGGGATACGGAGAGTGACATGATGGGTCGCTATCCGCATTTGTTTGTTGATGTGTGATTCCGGGGACGGAATCATTCTAAGGTGGAGAGAATTTTAACGCCTGTGTTTCTGGGACTGTCATTAATGTTGATATAATAGTCTAGGTTAACCTTTGTAACCCGTTTTGAAATAATAGAAGTGTATTATTTGAGTATTATGTGTTTTGTGCTTAATTGCTTAATTATGTGGTTTGGTTAATTAAGAATAAAAATAAGCGTCAAAATTTAAGTGTAAAATAAACTTGATATCTTTGGTTAATGTTGTAGTAGTGGAATCGAGGTTTCCGAAAATATATAGAACGCCCAAATCTGACTTTGTATGAGGAAGTTATGACTTATCGAAGTTTCGACTTAGCGGTATGCAGCCTGAAATACTCGATTTGAGATCGAGCGGTTTTTAGCCGAAGCCATCTAAACGAGGATCGAAGGTCTCGTTGTTGGTATCGAAGCGGTGAAAAGTTAGGCCAGAACGGACGTCAAACGAAGAAGTTATGAATTTATAACGAAGTTTTTCTGTCCCGGACTATTAAAAATAAATAATAAACATAAATTCAAAATTAGCCGACGGAGTCTAAACGAAAGTTGTAGAGCGTAGTCTCACCTACGCGTGGATATAAAGAACGTCGAAAACGGAGTTCATATGAAGAAGATATGAATTTCCGAAGTTTATTAAATATTTTGTATTTAAATTTAATTGGAAAATCCGGCATTATCCGAAGAGGAGTCATCGGACTCATCCGAAATATGCCCAGCGTACCGCGAAGCATGTCGCACCTCGCACTCGAGTTCTTCGGATACGTAAGCAATGACGATTCTGATGGAGTACGCCCCGTGTACTCCGAGGCTCCAGCCTCCTATAAATAGGATGCGAGGGCAGCCGACTCAATTGCTATTTTTCTCTCTTCTCTCTCCCGTTTTGCATCGATTTGTGTGCCAGAAGTACCCCGAAGCCCCGGTATCATTCCCGAGTCCCGAAGCAAGATCTGAAGCCCCGAGAATCCCGAAGAGCGTGATTCCCGAGCCGAAGCTCTGCCCGCGAGAAGTTCGATTTTTGTGGAGATCTTCCAGATCTACCGAAGAATATTACTTCTATACGCCGTAGTGTTGTTTATGAGTATAATTTTGTTGTTATAAGTGTGAATGTATATTCATTCTCTTCTATCTCATAGATCTAATTTACTTTCTATGAAATACGTGTTATGTGGGTGTGCCTCATCTGTTATGTGGAATATGTATTGAATGAAAATGATATACAGGTGTTAAACTATGTATGAAAATATATATTTTTATTTACTAATATGTTGGGTAGAACATGGGTAGATAGTTGGTGTGTAATAAACAGATGAGAGGCCTCGATGTTGTTGTTGTTGTTGTTGTTGGTCTAGTTATTCCGCGGAGTATGGATAACGACCACGGATTCTTTCTAGACAGTCCAGTGGAACGCTAGCAGGTTCATAACCTGTAGGTGTTGTGAACGATGTGGTCACCGGTGTACTCTATCCCCCTCATGGTTGCCTTTAGGATATCTATTGTTGAGGAAACCCCTTAGCAGTAATGTCCGTCCCGATGAAAATCCTAGATTAGGTCCCTTGAGATAGATGTTATTTTAGGGACGTAAAGTGAGGATAACGGGAATGGGTAATCGGGATAGTGATTGGTTGGTGAAATTAAATATAATTTATTTATTGTGGGTTGAAAACCCTATATGCTCACCAGGCTCCCAAGCCTGACCCACTCAGTTTTATTTGTATTACAGGAAGTGGCGCAAGGGCGTAAGATGGATGAATCATCGAGTTGTTTTGTTTACAAGTCTGTATATGTATATATTTGTTGAATGACTTGTAATGTTATCGTTTATGCTTTATGGTCTGTATCGGAACATGACATCCCGAGTTTTGACTATATAATGAAAATGCATCTCTTGATGAAATGTTTTGATAAATATTATTTTATCATGTTTTGTTTTGGGAACAAATTCCGCAACACTTTTAAATCAAAAGGATTTACTCTGAAATTATTTTAAAAAGCATAAATGAATTCGGTCTTTTCTGGCCGTGATTTTGGGGATGTCACAGTACGACATGCCCATGAGTCTCAATGTCATGGTGAGCATTGACCCAATTGAGCATTACCATTGGCCATTGACTTTTGACCTGTTTGACTTTTGGTCAAACTTGAAGGACTTAGGTTATTGATTAAGGATCTATCTTTGTTTGGTGTTAGTCGGTTCGCGGTGGCGATCGGTGCATGAAGTGAGGGAGTTGTGTTTCCTTGGGTCTTCGATTCAGGTGAGTTTCACCACTATACTATGTGTTTCAATATATATTCTTGCATGTTAGGATATACGAGTAGTGGTATGCTGGTAAGAGTACCAAGGTTCGATGATCGTCTAGTTAAGAATCCGAGGGGTTGTATGAAGCCATGTAGGTGTTATATTAGGTGTCTAAGCCGAAAACTATATTTGGTATTTACTTGACCCGGTTGTAACATGGTCCTTTTGGGTTGCCGTCACCAAAGCAACTTAATTGGATGAATTATAGAGAAAGAGATTATTATGGTTTATTAATATATCATATGAATAATATATTAAAGAAGAAATCGTATTTTTTTACTTAATATTGGTCAAGAATTAATTAGGAATTAGTTTTGTGATCAAAAGATATTAATTAAAGCTAAGGGACTGATATTGTAATTATTGGATAGTTGCAAAGTAGGCTGAGGAAACCCTAATGATAGGGTGGACGAATTCTTATGGATAAGGCCTTAAGAATTCGTCCAAAGGAGGATTCCAGAAGGATCTTATGGGCTGCTTAGAGCCTAAGCAACCGGATAAGTGTTTGACTGAAACCTTAACTCCTCACCTATATAATGACCTTCCTGGCCACCTAAAATTGGCTATAGAAAACCCTAAGAGTTCTAGGAGCCGAATTTTAGCCTTCCTTCTCTCTCTCTCTATTGTTCTCCAACTTGCTTTGGTGTTTGTGATCTACTAGAGGCACAACATTTGAGGTGATAAGATTCTCAAAAGCTAGAGATCTTTAATCAATAATCAAGGTAAACATCTAAACTTGTTTTAGTTATTATTTTCGGATTTTGTATGCTAGATCTATGGTTTATAGCTTTGGATGATTTCCCTGTAAAATTTGAGAAACCTAGATCCAAAGCTTTAGGGTTTGCATGTGCACCATAAGATTGATATAATGCTCAAAACCCATTAGTAGTATCAGAGCCTAGGTTGTTTTCTATCGTATTTGATGCTTATTTGATCATTCATTGCTTGAAAAAATCGAAAATTCTGCCCTCTAATAGCTTAACCAGTTGAGTCCCCAGATGAAATTGGCGAGCCCATTGAGTGACTCGGCGAGTCGGAGTGTCAGGAAGCAAAACATTCGGGATTCTGGCCTATTTTTTATTGGGATAATTACCAAAAACGTTTTTGATTAATAAAATCCAATTTTTATTAAATAGATATGATTATCCTTATCAAAACAGAAGATACTTGCAATTCAGATAGATTAGGGATGTCAAAAAGTCCCGTGATACCCCGTTCTCGTGGGGCCCCGTCCCGTTTGGGGGGATTTTTTTAAAAAATTCGGGAGCAGGGACGGGGGCGGGGGAACGTTTAACCCCCGTTTTAATTTCATAGGCGAGGGCGGGGGTGGGCAATCCCGTCCCGAAACCCCCATGGGGACCCCGTTAATAAATTGCACATATATATATATATATATATATATATATATATATATATATATAAAATAAAAAATAACATTATTTTGAACTTCCAAAATTCATCAAAAAGGTTGTCAGTATAATGTTTTTAAGATGCCATAACTTTTTTTATTTTCACATGTAAAATTTTGCTATAAATAATTATTTGTTACCTAAAAAATATATTCTTTTAGCCTAAATAACAATTTCTTTTAGCCCAAAAAAAGTCTGCCTAAAATCAATCGGGGACGGGGGAACAGGGGTGGGGCGGGGTAATAAAGGGGACTCAGGGGCATGGGTGGGGGTTGGAAGGCTGAACGTTTCGGGGGCGAGGACGGGGACGGGGGAACAAGAAAATTTCGGGGGTGGGGGTGGGGGATGCACTCCCCGTCCCGTTTGCCTCCGTTGACATCCTTAACTTAGATAATTATTGTGTTATATGATACTCTTTAATTATTTGAATTATTTGATTGCATTATCTTGTCATGTAATTGGATTAGGTCAAATTTAGATAATCACTAATTAATTGTTTAATTAAATTATTTGTAATTTGATCTAGTTAGTTTGAAAATTTTCAAAACTTGTTCTCGAGTTTTGGAATTTAAATTTTTGATTAAAAGGTTTAATTTTGAAATATTTAAATTCTAAACCCTAAAATTTTAAAAGTTTAAAATTCAACCCTTGTACAATTATAATACTGTAAGATTATTAATATATATATATATATATATATATATATATATATATATATATATATATATATATAAGATTAAGCTAGTCTTACCGTTAGTAGGCCTCATTCACGAAGCCAGTCTATAAGGGGGTATAAGGTTGCTGACTATAAAATGACAGTTTAATGGGTGTCCACTCTCACCCACCGCTTCCTTGATTGTGGTGGGCCGTTAACCGAAAGGGTAGTATTGGGCAACTAATTCCTCATTAAAAGTATAATATATAAAGTAACTAAATGTTTTTTATAAAATTCTCAATCTTAGTTACTTTAGGAAAAATGTGAAATGATGTTATTCCATGAAATTACACTTTGTACCCCTGCCAAGTCGTTAGTGGAGCGTGCGTGGATAACTGACACACTAATATGAACTAGCAATGGTGGCAAAGGTGACTCGATGTTTATCATAGATCAATGAATCATGTATGGTTAACCAGCACATTGATTAGGTGGTAAATTACATCGAGGGTACCAAGTATATTTGCATGGTTATTCACACCTTGTTTGTTATCCTCGGTATCCCAGTCACAAACTTTAAGGGCATATCGAGATTTAAACATGCCATTGAAAAGTTCGATGAATTTCAAAAGATCTAGGAGTTTCAATACATTTAAAACTTAATTTCTTTTTCATTTTTCATATTGGAAATTAGTGAATCGTCATTCACTTACCTTCGGATTATTTGCAGTTTAGATTACGACATCCCTCTTCTAAATTGTAAATAATGTTGTTGGATCCTAGCCCTAATTTCTCATATGGGTGTTTAATTGTGGATTATTATCTAATAAAACTGTCTCTTTTCAATTTAAGATGTCTACTTTGAACAACAACAACGCTTCAGGCTCGACCACTTCCGACTTATTCTCACTCATGAACTTGTGTGGGAGGGTGATTTTTGACGGGACCAACTTCAATGATTGGATCCACAATATCCGAATGGTCACCTTCTACGAGGACAATGAGTATGTTCTCGATAAGGAGCTAAAAGAGGTGAATGTCATGTGACATCCCCAAATTTCACGGCCATAAAAGACCGATTTGTTTATGCTTTGTTTTAAAATCAGAGTAATCTTTTAAAGAAAACAGTTGCGGAATTTGTTCCCGGAAAACATGATAAATACTTTATCCAAGCATCTCCGAAGATATGTATTTTATTCGTTTTAAAACATTTGGGATGTCCTGGTCAATACAGACACATAAGCATAAACCGAACTTACATTCATCTACACTAATGATATACTTCTCTTTAGTCTCTCAGTGTAATGTGTCTTTGTATCGATACCTGTGATACAAAAATATTGAGTGGGTCAAGTTTGGAAAACCTGGTGAGTACATAGGGATTTCAATCCCACAATGTTATAACATATATATAATTTAGAATTTACACAATATAAAATTTTCTCCATATATATATAACCAACTCTTACCCCACCCCGTCGATCCTCTCAACGAGACTATCCATACCCTTGGACCTTAAATTTTAACTCTTACTCCCGGATCTAATCCATATTCTCGAGTCCATGATTGTTCCCATTCCATACTCCCGGATAAGGGACAATTGGTCTATGTCTAAATCCATACTCCCGGACTAATGACAGATTCTATGTCATGTCCATACTCCCAGACTAAGAACAATTGACTATGTCTTAATCCATACTCCCGGATCAATGACAACTGACTAAGTCTTAATCCATACTCTCGGATTAATGACAATTAACCAAATCCAATCCATACTCTCGGACTAGGGATGAATAACCATGTCTAATCCATGCTTCCGGATCAATGACACATTTCAAAGTTCTATTCTCCGTATATATCTCGCTCGTACTCATAAAGAGATACTAACCCATAACCATTATAACAAACCTTAAGTTTACTCTTTAAATTGATATTACCATAAACAATCAGGTATGTTCTTTAACACATAATTAAGACATCATCGAATAACTCACACAAAACGTATATTTAATACATTCAAACAATACTTGTATTAAAACCATGTTCATGAAAGGGACTATGCACTCACTTGATAATACGATGATCGGACAGCACTACGGCTCTAAATGTAGTATTCTTCGGTGAAACCAAGATGCTTCCTTGAAACCCGGGCCTCTCGCGGGTAGAGTTTCGGCTCGTAAACTTTACTTCTCGGGATATTCGGGGTTTCAGGACTTGCTTCGGGTGTCGGGATTGATACCGGCGCTTCAGGGTTACAACTTTCCATGAAAAAGGACGAATAAGGGAGTGAAAGGAAAGAAATGAGCAATCAATTCGGCTGGACTCGCATCCTATTTATAGGAGGGGTCTGGCCTCCGAACGCAGCGTGTTCCCTAAGTGAACGCAACGTGTTCCGCCGTGCGTCATTGCTTACGAACTTCGGACTTGACATGTGACGGGACAGGCTCTGGGCTCCGAACGCAGGGCGTTCCCCAATTAAACGCGGGGCGTTCCCCCTTTGGTAAGCGTGCCTCGGACTTCAGAAATTCATGTCTTTCGCATACGAGCTCCGTTTTCGACGTTATTTATATTCACGCGAAGGTGAGATTATGCTCTACAAATCTCGTTTAGACTACGTCGGCTAATTTTGACATTATTTTTATTATATTAATTTTAGTAGGTCGGGACAGGAAAACTCCGTTAGAAATTCATAACTTCTTCATATGAACTTCGTTTTTGTATGTCTTTCTTCCGTTGCACTATTATCAACGAGATCTTCGATTCTGGTTTAGATATTCTCGGCTAGAAACCACTCGATCTCATATTCGAACTTTGGGTTGCATACCGCTAAGCTAGAACTTAGAAAAATCATAACTTCCTCATACGAAATCAGATTTGGATGTTCTTTTTATGCACGCTCTCGGTTTAACGTATTCTAGGAATTTCGTTTAGCTCGCTAAGGCTAAATATCGCTCTATCGTAAATTCACTATATACGTCGCGCTGTGTCGTGCCGGTTTTGTCGCGAAATTTCGACAGGTCATAACTTCTTCGTTATAACTCGGATTTCAGCGTTGTTTATATGCACGAAAACCTTGTGACATATACTAAAACTTGGTTAAGATTATTTATTCAAAACACTCTTCTATCAAAAATTCATTTTTGACGCTTATCGTCTCTAAATTGACTAGCCCGGATCTACAGGTGTTACATGTCAACACTGCTACTCCCGAAGAAATCGCTGCTTTCGAGGCTCACGAGCGAGATGCTACGAAAGTACATTGGGTCATGCTTGCGACCATGATCCAAAAGTCATACGAGGACTACTACCCCTACGGAGAGTCTGTCACGGCCCATCTGCAGAAAAATACAGAGATACGTGGACCGCTTGTTGATGTTAAATGTTACCTTTGATGAGGAGTTGTCCATAGATATCATTTTTCACTCCTTAACTCC
Source organism: Lactuca serriola (assembly GCF_051521515.1). NCBI lineage: Eukaryota > Viridiplantae > Streptophyta > Magnoliopsida > Asterales > Asteraceae > Lactuca > Lactuca serriola. The sequence continues at coordinate 16,325,880 of NC_136415.1, read as the reverse complement.
TTGTTACAACCAGTTCCGCATGACCTACCACATGAACAAGTAGAAGGTCACTCTAAGCAAGCTTTAAGGTTTGCTAAGGACTGCTGAGAGTAGTCTGAAAGACAAATCTGTTGCATCAGCTCCTACTACCGCCTCTGTCTTGGCAATTAGGCAAGGGAAGGAAAAGAAGAGGAAGGCTCCTTCTAAAAGCCACAAGGAAAGTCCCACAATGGCACCTCTTCTATTGGAACCAAGGTTGGTCCCACTGCTCCCTCCTCCAACCCGAAGGATGTAGAGTGCTACTACAGCAACGAGAAAGGGCATTGGAAATGGAGTTTCCCAAAGTACTTGCAAGATATCGAGGATAGGAAGATAAAGCCATCCTTCGCAAGTATTTATACTATTCATTCTAACAACTCATCACATGTTATGTCTTGGGTCCTTGATACAGGATTTGGTTTTCACATTTGTTCTGATTTGCAGGGCCTAAGAAGAAGTAGGGATGTGGAGCATGGGAAGATAAACTTGATCATGGGGAATAGGAAAGCGTCGCCTGTCACCAAGATTGGAGTTTACTCTTTAGTGCTTATTAGTGGGTTAGGTTTAGATTTGAACAACGGTTGTTACTCGTCAGAAATGACACGAAACATTCTTTATTTTCATGGTTTGTATAAACAAGGTTTAGATTTTCGTTTGATAATGAAAAGGGTTCTATTAATGCTTTCTTGAATAGTTCTTTCTATTTTGAAGCATTGCCTTGTAACGGTATATATGAAACTGTGATGGTTGTAGACAAATTAGGAAATGATGTGTTGCATATCGATTCGTCCAATAGTTTGGACAAAGCAAGCTTGTGGAATTATCATCTTGGACATGTCAACAAGAAGCGCATAGCCCAACTCCAAAAGGATGGAGTGTTGGAGTCATTCAACCTTATGGACGATGACGTGTGCGAGTCTTTTTTACTTGGAAAGATGACCAAGTCACCCTTCACCGGTACGTGTGAAAGGTGTGAGAGTTTATTGGATCTCATACATACCGATGTATGTGGGCCCTTTAGATCCACCACAAGTGATGCAAGCCACTTCTTTGTGACTTTCACCGACGATTATAGCAGATATAGGTATATCTACTTAATCAAGTACAAGTCAAAAACCTTGGAAAAGTTCAAAGAGTTTAAGCAGGAAGTTTAGAATCAGTTGGGCATGAAAATTAAGATGACCTGATCCAATGGAGGTGGTGAGTACCTTAGTCTTGAATTCCACGATTACCTCAAGGAATGTGAAATTTTTTCGCAATTGACGCCACCTAGGATACCGTAGTTGAATGGTGTGGCTGAGACGAGCAATCGAACCTTGTTTGACATGGTTCGTTCCATGATGAGTTGTGCTTTGTTACCTATCTCATTTTGGGGATATGCCTTAGAGACTGCCGCCTATATCCTTAATCTAGTCACAACTAAGATGGTTGCCAAAACACCTCACAAGATGTGGACAAGGAAAGCTCCCTCGTTGGCACAAATCAAGGTTTGGGGTTGCGAGGCTTTCGTAAGACGAGAGACTCACAACAAGCTCGAACCTCATAGTGAGCGGTGTATTTTCATCGGGTACCTGCAGAAGTCCTTTGGATATCTCTTCTATAAACCGAGTGACAATGTTGTATTCGTTACAAGGAGAGGGTTTTCCGAGAACGAGAACTCATAAGCCAATAAGACAGTGGGAGACAAATTGATCTTAAAGAGCTTCGAGAGTCAAACGATGAAGGAACCTCTAATGCTGACACTCAACCCGAGGAGGAAACTCCGGTTGAACCAATTGATGAGTCCCTACCTCTTAGACGTTCCAGTCGAGTTAGTGTTCCACCCGTGTTGTATGGTTTTCATATAACAAGTGAGGGTGATACGTTTATTAGTAATAGTACACTAGTAAATTTGGATGAACCTAACAGCTACAAAGAAGCCATGGCAGGCCCGGAGACTGCAAAGTGTAAAGAGACTATGGACATCGAGATTCAGTACATGTATAACAATGAAGCTTGGAACTTGGTTGACAATGTACCAGGTTGTAAGACGGTCGGGTGTAAATGGATCTTCAAGAAAAAGACCAACATGGATAGGAAAGTACACATTTATAAAGCGTGATTGGTTGCGAAGGGCTTTACTCAAACTCCCGGAGTTGAATATGATGAGACCTTCTTGCCAATTGCAAAGATAAAGTCAATTAGGGTTATGCTAGCCATAGCTGCATTTCATGATTATGAAACATGGCAGATGGATGTCAAACTTAATGGGAAGTTGGCTGAAGATGTTTACATGAGTCAGCCAGAGGGTTTTGTCGATGCGAAACACCCTAATAGAGTGTGTAAGCTTGATAAATCCATTTATGGATTAAAACAAGTATCTCGCAGATGGAATCTTTGTTTCGATTTGTTTCGATGAGAAAGTCAAAAGAGTTTAGTTTCTTGTGAAGTGAGGATGAACCCTGTGTATATGTCAAATCCAATGGGATTATAGTTAGCTTTCTCGTTTTGTATGTCAATGACATACTGCTCATAGGAAACGACATCCCAACCCTGTAAGAAGTTAAGTCCTGGCTTGGGAGGTGCTTCGCTATGAAGGACCTCGGAGAATTGCCTATATTCTTAGGATAAGGATAGTGAGAAACAAGAATAAAAGACTAATAGGACATAGTCAAAGTACGCACCTGGATAAAGTACTAAAGCGTTTTAGTATGGAGAATTCCAAGAAAGGGGAGTTACCAATCCAAAGCAATACCAAGTTGAGTAAGACTCAAAGCCCGAGTATCGAAACCGACATAGCAGATATGAGCCGAGTACCTTATGCTTCCGCAGTTGGCTAGATCATGTATGCCATGACTTGTACTCGCCCTGATGTGGCCTTCGCTTTGAGCATGGTCAGCAGATATCAAGGGAACCCTAGTAGAGCACATTGGACCGCAATCAAGAATATTCTTAAGTACCTTTGGAGGACTACAGAATGGTTTCTTATCCTCGGTGGGAGTGATGACTTAAGGGTGCGAGGGTATAGTGACGACAATTTTCAGACCGAACGAGATAATTTCTGCTCACATTCGGGTTGGGTCTTTACTCTTAATGGATGAGTAGTGACTTGGAAGAGTTCCAAGCATTAGACCGTAGTTGATTCAACGTGCCAATCAGAATACATAGTAGCGAGCGAAGCGTCAAAAGAGGCAATATGGTTGAAGAAATTCATCGGAGACATTGGATTTGTGCCAACCATAAAGGAGCCTATGGAGATTTTTTGGGATAATGAAGGCGTGGTTGCCTTAACCAAGGAACCGGGGGATCATGGTAGATCCATGAAAATCGGCAGGAAATATCATTTCATTAGACATCGGGTAGAAGAGGGACTCCTCGTGGTTAAGAGGGTATCGTCAGAGGATAACCCATCAGATCCCCTTACGATGGGACTGAGTAGGGCTAAGCACTTGCAGCACGCTAGGAGCATTGGGCTGAAGGACGATATTAGTTTTAGTGATTATATAGCTTTTAGAGACTTGTAATAGATAAATTGTAACTGGCATTTTGATGACTAAATAAAGGAGTATTATTTATGAGTAATGTTACTGTCTTATGTCAATTATTTACTATTGTTTCATTTTGCATGTTTTGACTTCCTAAATAATAAGATTATTTAAACTGTCCACAATCGTTCATACTTTGGAAGTAGGTATGAACGAAGACTGTCATGAATTGGCTTGTAGATTGTCTAAGTGTTTAGACATAGCAAAGGTTTACTGCAACGTTCATGAGTGCTCTTGAAATATGATTTGAGTATTGGATTAAACCCACGCTCACTTGAATCACTTCATGGAATTAATCACGAGTGATTGTTAAACGATAATATCATATAGTCTTTAAACCTAGATATATGGTTTATTGTTTGCGAGTTGGTTGTGCATTGATAATGTGTAAACGCATCAGTAACTTGATGTTATAAAACACATTGTTGTGTATGATTTGATGAGTAAATGATAAATGCATATAAGTCAAAGTTTATATGTTCCTTTTATCCTACGAGGGTAAAAGCGATATCTTGGGCCCCTTGATGATTTGGTTTGACTAATGTGTCAGGCCCGGTCAGGACTGATCTGATGTGTTCCATGTGACTATCCACACAATATCTTGAGAACGGAGGACTATACGATCCCTTATCTAAATGACGTGTCAGAGTTCGACAGCGACTTTAGAGAGCTAGTATTGCTAATCGGATTTTAAATTCATACTTGCATCTATAGTTATCAGACTTATCCAAGTGGGAGACTGTTGGATTAGGTGTCTAAGCCCATAACTATATTTTGTATGTACTTGATCCAGTTGTAGCCTGGTCCTTTTGGGTTACCTTCACCAAAGCAACTTGACTGGATGAATTATAGAGAAAGAGGTTATTATGGTTTATTAATATATTATATAAATAATATATTAAATGATAGATCATATTTGTTTAAATAATATTGGTCAAGAATTAATTAGGAATTAATTTTGTGATCAAAAGATATTAATTAAAGCTAGGGGACTGATATTGTAATTATTGGATAGTTGCAAAGTAGGTTGAGGAAACCCTAATGATAGGGTGGACGGATTCTCATGGATAAGGCCTTAAGAATTCGTCCAAAGGAGGATTCCAAATGGATCTTATGGGTTGCTTAGAGCATAAGCGAACGGATAAGTGTCTGACTGAAACCCTAACTCCTCACCTATATAAGGACCCTCCTGGCCACCTAAAATCGGCTACAAGAATCCATAAGAGTTCTAGGAGCCGAATTTTAGCCTTCCTTCTCTCTCTAATGTTATCCAACTTGCTTTGGTGTTTGTGATCTATTAGAGGCACAACATTTGAGGTGCTAAGATTCTCAAAAGCTCAAGATCTTCAATCAACAATCAAGGTAAACATCTAAACTTGTTTTAGTTATTATTTTCGGATTTTGTATGCTAGATCTATGGTTTATCGCTTTAGATGATTTGCATGTACAATTAGAGAAACCAAGATCCAAAGCTCTAGGATTTGCATGTGCACCATATGATTGATGTAATGCTCAAAACCCATTAGTAGGATAACCTGAGAACTCTTGATATATACCTTCTTGTTTATTCCTTGTTTGTTTGTGGCTCTAAACCGTGATAACCTGTTCGAGTGTCTGTCTCGCCTCTAACTACATATAGATATACATTCATTAGTGATCTGCCAGTAGTGGCATAGAGTATGTATCAGGCTCTGTATGTTGTAGTGAGTTGTTAGACGGGTAAACTAGTGTAGATAGTTGCATGTGTTTGTGTTCTTGTTTGATTTATATGTCAACATATCGGGTGGTGAGTTGAGGTGGTCCTGCTTTGTACGGTAGACCAAGATACCCGGACAGGCCAATAGTGTGTTGTAGGCCAGGTGCAGACCAACTGTATGTCGTAGGCACAGGAGGAGGACAAGTCATGGACTGGAGGCCAATGTGAGTGGTCCATGTATATTGTAGGCCTCGCGAGGCGATCCAATCATACTGAAGCTCGTATGTGCGCATGCATTGTATGTGTATTGTGGTGTGTGTGTGTGTTAGATGGATTTTATATGCATATTTTAGCATGTTCTTCTTGGTATTTTCTTATATATAGCTAAGTATCTCCCTTGTATTGTTAATTTTTTTGTATTTCTCATTTTATTCAAGGAATGACCCATACTACTCACTTTTGTTATGATTTTCAGGGCAAAATATAGCGGAACAAGAATACGACATTTTGAGGATGCATTTTATGAAGCATTGGAGCTTAACCGGATTTGGAAACTGAAGATTGACGACGAGGAATGGCTCGAAGTTGCTTAAACGGAAGAATTACGATCAATCCGCGAGAAAAAAATGAAAAACAAGATCGTGCTTTCTGAAAAGCACGATCACATTTATGATTCAAGGTTTTGTTGGACACAATAATTCATCTGAAGATTTTTGACAAAAATGCGATTGTGGTTTCCTTAAAAATATGATTGTGTTTTCTCTTCCAAGTCATAAAAGGTTCAAAAATAACAACACACTGTATTTAAATGGACTCAAAAACGTTTTGACCAAAAACACGATCGTGTTTGCCAAAAGCACGATCGTGGAAAGGGTCGATGACTTGTTAAACATATATATAGTAATTGGTTTTTAAGGTTACAAATTCAATGTACTTGAAGAAATTCTATTAACACTTAAGGGCAAATGCAACCTATGGATCTATGTATTTACAGTTAATAACAACATACTATGAAACTATGAAGCTGTAGCACCCGTAGATTCGTGATAGTCAATTTAGATATTATAAGCATTAAAAGAGACTTTTTGATAGAATAATATTTAGGATAAATAATCTTAACCAAATTTATAGAACTTGTAACAAGGATTTTGTGCATATAAAGAACGCCTATACTTGACTACGTGATAGGAAGTTATGATTTTTCTAATATTTCAGCGTATCAGTATACGACTCGTAAACTGAAATTGAAATTGGTCGATTGTTAGGAAAAACAATCTAAACGAGAGTTGAAGATTTCGTCATTCCCTATTCGTCGATATAAAGACAATCGAGATGGATATCATATGAGAGAGTTAAGAATTTTTAACGAACTTTAACAGTCTAAGCCTGTTAAAAATATAACTTTAATAATAAAGTCAAAATTAGCGGACGGAGTCTAAATAAAAGTTGTAGATCTCGTCGATAGCTACGTGTGAATATAAAACTCGTCGAAAACAGAGCTAGTATGAAGATATATATGAATTTTTGAAGAAACTGAAAATCCTCCCCTGCGCACACACAAGGTGTACGACACGCACTGACACTTCGACGTGCACCACCATATTTTCATCATGTATCACATACCTGCTAGAGCCACGTCACTCGTCCACACCACATGCACGACACACAGTTTAGGTGTGCGGCGTACAAGTCGAATTCGGGCCTATAAAAGGCGGCAACCCCTCATTCGACATTCACACCATTCTCTCAGGTGTCTCTCAATTTTGAGACCATTTTCCCATAATTTTAAGTACCTGGTGAAGCCCTAAGTTCCCTGAGAGTTCGACATCTTGAAGCTAGTAGACCGAAGTTCTACCAGTGCAATCACCCTACCATCAGCTACTAAAGAACTCCCCATAGTGCCAGTTACCACCTCATGAATATTATCACATGCAACAAAGCTTAGATAATCCTTCGAGTAACAGACTCATCTCTACGACGGTTGGACTCGGACAAGAGCTGCGCAATAGGGTCAAATCCATCACTTTGATATTATTCAACCTTTTTCACATGTGACTTGACATATTCACTTAGTAGCTAAATCCCATCACCTAAGAGTTACACAAAGAACAAAGAAAGCAACATCCGTGTAGTAATACTCCAAATCTCTAATCCACCGAATAATCACAAGCATCCAATCCCACATACTACAACCCATACTATGCATCTCTCATAGCATTCTATCATGCAATAAAAATTTGAGCAGATCCTTAGCCCTAACTAGCATGCGATTCAAAAATTCATAAATAAAATCATACCGGATATCATGTATGGGTATTTGGGGAGATACTTACTTGAGCTCGGTCGATTGCATGCACCACACCCTTTATTGTATTAGAAAACTTGTTTTTCCCTTTTTAAATAATTTTTATTTAATTTTTGATTTTTTTTACCAAATCCTCAGTTTAAGTTCAAACACACCCGAGAGTGTGTTCGAATCCCTCAAACCAAGACTCTGATACCAACTTGTAACGTCCCAAAAATAATGACATAAAATTTCCATTTTTAAATTAATAAATCGTTAATACATATCATATGACATCCCCAAAATCTCAGCCAGAAAAGACCGATTTTCATTTATGCTTTTAGAATAATTTCAAAGTAAATCCTTTTGATTTGAAAGAGTTGCGGAATTTGTTCCCAAAAACAAAGTATGATAAAATAATATTTACCAAAGCATTTCATCAAGAGATGTATTTTCATTATATAATCAAAACTCGAGATGTCATGTTCCGATACAGACCATAAAGCATAAACGATAACATTACAAGTCATTCAACAAATATATACATATACAAACTTGTAAACAAAACAACTTGATGGTCCATCCATCTTATGCCCTTGTGCCACTTCCTGTAATACAAATAAAATGAGTGTGTTAGGCTTGGGAGCCTGGTGAGCATATAGGGTTTTCAACCCACAATAAATAATTATATTTAATTCCACCAACCAACAATAACCCAATTGCCCATTCCCGTTATTCTCACGTTACATCCCTAAAACAACTAACACAAGGGACCTAGTCTTAGAATATTTCATCAGGGCGACAACACATGCTTCGGGGGTTCCTCAGCAATATAAGTCAAATAAGGCAACCATGAGGGGGATGGAGTACAACGAATGAACACCCAAGTTCATTAACACCTACAGGTGGCGAACCTGCTAGCATTCCACAGGACTGTCTAGAAAAGTCTGTGGTCCTCATCTAAACTCTGATAGATGACTAAATCAAAACAACATCGAGACCTCTCATCTGTTTATCACACAACTATCTACCCATGTTCTACCCGACATATTAGTAGATAAGAATATATATTTTTATACATAGTTTAAAACCTGTATAGCATTCTCATTCAATACATATACCAAACAACAGATGAGACACATACACATCACACGTATTTCATAGAAATAAATCAGATCTATGAGATAGAAGAAAGTGAATATACATTCACACATATAGCAACAAAATATACACATAACATGTACTTTATATAAAATACTTCATACTTATGCGTTAGAAGAAAGTAACCACACACTCACTTGATCAGAAGATGATCGGACAACACTACGACTTACAGTAGTAGTATTCTTCGGCAGATCTGGAAGATCTCCACAAAAATCGAACTCCTCGCGGGCAGAGCTTCGGCTCGGGAATCGCACTTCTCGGGATCTCGGGAGCGTAAAACTTCCTTCTTAACTTGGATATGAGATCCGGGGTGTCGGGATGGCTTCGGGGGTTTACACGCAGAGCTTCGACACGAAAAAGAGAAGAAATGAGCAAGAATGCCCGGAACCCTCGCATCCTATTTATAGGAGGCTGAGGCCTCGCAGTACGCTGGGGGTACAGCCTTACGCGGGGCGTACGCCTTCGAAATCGTCACTGCATGCGTCATCCGAAGAACTCGAGTGCGAGGCGTGTCATGCTTCGCTGTATGCTGGGCGTACTTCGGATAAGTCCGGTGACTCCTCTTCGCATAATATCGGATATAATAAATAAATTTAAATATTAATTATTTAATAAACTTTGAAAGTTCATATCTTCGTCATACGAACTCCGTTTTCGACGTTCTTTATATCCACGCGTAGGTGAGACTACGCTCTACAACTTTCGTTTAGACTCCGTCGGCTAATTTTGACTTTATTTTTTATTATTTATTTTTAGTAGGCCCGGACAGGAAAACTTCGTTATAAATTCATAACTTCTTCGTCCGACGTCCGTTCTCGCCTAACTTTTCATCGTTTCGCTACTAACAACTTTATGCAAAGATATCGGGCTTATCTCATACTTTAATTTTGATGCTTAATTTATTTTTAATTCATTAAATTATAATAATTAAGTAAATAAAGACATAATTCACATCATTCACATAATACTCAAAGATTTCGTCATTAATGCTTCAAAAGAGTTACAAGGGTTAACCTAGACTATTACATCAACGGAAATGCCTAGCCTGGAAACGCGGGCGTTACATATCATTTCCATAAAACCAAGGTAATAAAGATTTAGCAAAAAATCATCGAATCAAAGTAAATCACATAATGCGAAAACATGTGGTGTGTGCTCTGCAATCATCCTAAGCTCTTCCATTTGAAAACCAAAGTACCTGAAACATAAACTGAAAACCGTAAGCACAAAGTTTGGTGAGTTCCCCATGATACGTCAAAACACACATACATAAAATCACATATTTGGCCCAACCCTTCATCAGGCCCCGTCCGACATCGAGCCCTGCTCGATAAATAGATCTGTCGGTCATCAAGCCCCATATGGCATCGGGTCCCGTTCGGTATAAGCATATAAACATATAAACATATAAACACACAACACATTCCATAATCATTGAGATAAATAGCATACAGACTAGCCTTCAGACCCTGCCCGACATCGGGTCGTACTCGATAATCATAAAACACATACAATAACTAACATACAATATACCTATCAGGCCCCCTGGCATTGGTCCCCGCCCGGTAAACATAAAACACATATCACATGAAATAGTCACACAAACAACAAGCATAACGAGCATAACAAATCATGGGCCGACATTAGTGGCTTCGACCCACTAAACATAATGAGGATACTCACCTCGATCCGCTGCAAATCATATAACACTCGACTGCCGAATCAGAAATCCCACACTAACAACAAATAAATCCCAATTAATAATTATGCCATAATCCATTAACCGTGGTCTCAACTCATAAGTCTCGGATCCTAGGGTAAAAGACCATTTTACCCTTTCCTTAATGGGCCCAACCCAAACTTTGCCCAAGGCCCATTGATGACCCAACAACACAACCTGAGGCCCAAACCAAACCTAAGGCCCACTCAAAGTCTGGAGGCCCAACCAGAGCCCAAACATATAATTCATAGCCCAAAGAAACGACTCATTCCAAAAGATTCCATGTCCAAAAAGCCCAAAAATCCACTGAACAGACGAACGCATGGCGTTCATCGGCTGAACACATGGCATTCGTCACTGCTCAAACATCAGGGCTCCTAGTCGGAACGCGCTGCGCTCCACAAGGGTATGCACGACATTCCCGACAACTTCCAACTTCTTAAACCAATGGCTTAATCCCTTAAGCCAACGTCCAAAATCTCATAATAGCTCAATATAAGCGACTTAATTTGTAAAGTCGAAGGCTTTAAGCCTTTGCATAACTTAATGAAGCCCAACACCAAAGAAGAACTCCCAATGTCAAAATCACTCCAAAATGTATTAAAACTTCTTAATATCTTAAGACCTCAGTCCACATTTCCAGATTTGAATCAAAGGGACTTCTTAAGTTATAAAGTTCCTGACTTTATGACTTAGCATGACTTAATGGGACCCAAATCAAAACCCTAAGTCTCAAGCTTCACCAAAAGACTACCAAATCATGCATGGAAGGTTTATACTCATCAAGATCCAAACTTTATGACTCCATAACCCCAACAAACACCAAATATGAAGCTCAAAGAATCTTCAAGAAGTTCCTTCTTCCTTCTCAAGCACCAAAAACACGCAAAGTCACTATGAAACTCAAGAAATACTCAAATGGAGGCTAGGGTTTCATTCTTAGGGTTAGAGAGGATAGATGATTAAGAAAAATGATGGTTGGAGGTGAGTTAAGGTGTTTAAATAGGGTCCAAGATCCTAAATTAGGGTTTTCATCTGGCCTACGAATGCCCTGCATTCCCCAAAAGTGCCCACGTCCACTTTTCCCATGAACGCCATACGTAGTGTGTTCCCTACTGGTACGCCCTGCGTACCCGATTTGGTCCAAAACCCTTATAACGTCAAATGATCATAACTTTTGCATCCCTTATCCGTTTTTCACGTTCTTTATATCCACAAAAAGGTAAAGAGGAGCCCTACACTCCTATTATACCACCCCATTTATTTAATAAATAAGTATACAAATTAGTGAATGAGTAATAGCCCTAAAAATTTATAATTATATAGCAAGGTGTGGGTCTCGAGGAGCTATTTGTCATAATTTTAGAAGGCAAGAATTAAAGTGTGAAATATGGACTTAATTTGTAAGTATTTATGAAGGCAGGGACTAAATGGTAACTTTCAGGACTTAATTTTAAAAGATTTGAAGGTTTAGGGGCTAATTGGTAATTTTGGGACCTATTATGAAGAAATTTTTGAAGACAGGGACTGTTTGGTATATGTTGGATTTAAATTGAAAGGATTTTTGGAAGTTGGGGGCTGAAGGGTAAATATTGGATTTAAATTGAAAGAGATTTCCAAAGCCAGGGTTAAATGGGAAACTTATGGACTCATTTTGAGAGAAAAAAGGGTAGGAGGGGTCGATCCTGTTATTATGGAAATAAGTTTAGAGGGGCACCGAATATATAACCCTTATGGGAACCCTAACCCTAGGATCCATTAGCCAGCCACCAACCCACCTTATAACCCCTCCACCAATCGCCACCTTCCCTTCCTGAGTTCCGGCGCCGCACCACCATCATCGTGAGATCGGAAACCACCAACGACCATCCCATCTGCCGACAAGGGCGTTTACCGCCACTGTTCCATTGCTATCCGACCATCGTAACCATAGTCGTGACGAGCGTTGTTGCTGCTACGGTTTCGACGTCAACTCCAGTCGCTTCTGTCCACTGTTGTCGCCATCTCGTGTCGCCGCCGTCGCTGCCAGATCTCGTGATTTCTACATTCCGAAGACAAGACCACCGCATGTAAAATCCCCTTGATGCTCCGGTCACTGTGTACCACCACGAAGGGCTGCTGTGTATGTGGTTGCGAAGAGTGAGCATATGGTTGCTCGACTGGGAATCAAAAGATTAGAAGCATGTATGTGTGTGTTGTGTGTGTGTTTTGTCCACCCAGAAAACCGATAAAGCCACCGCCACCACGAGCCACCGCCGGCCACCACTAGGGAGGTTGTGTGTGTGTGTGTGTTAGTTAGTATGTATGTGTTTAATTTTGGATTCAATCATTGTAATTGTAATTAGCAAAGAATAATGAAAAAAATCATAACTACCACCGTAAACTGTCGTTGACCACCACTACCCGAGGTGGTAGTGGTTGGTGCCCCACTAGCAAAACCCTAATTGACCTAGTGAAACCCTAACGGGCTTAAAGATTAGTTTTCGGCCTATTGGGCCATGTTGGGTGGGAAACCATAATTAGGGTTTAGAAAACCCTAATTTTAGATACGTTGGCCTTGGACTTCTTGGGACCCACTTTTGGGCCATTGGGATTGGATTGTGTATTAAGCCCAATTACTCTATATCATTTATCTAGTAGAGTGAAGGACTTAATGGATTAAGTCTTTAATGGGTTAAATGAAAAACACTTAACCCTACTCGTCATTTTATGTGAAACCTTAATTTCAAATGGGCCTTGTGTTGGGCCTTTCTAATGAACTTTGGTGATTGTGCTATTGTTGGGCTTTCCAAGAACAAGTAATTGGACCACAATAATTAGATGGCCTTCAAGGTAAGGCCCATGTGAGAGACTTGGGCCCAATTTGGGAAATTGGGCCATAGTTGCGCCTTTGTTCATTACTAGACTTTTGGGCCTTTGGATTGGGACTTGGGCTTGAGTCAAGCTAAGTTAGGGGTAAAGTAGTCATTTACCCCAAGCATGGATTTATGGATATGTGTTAGAACCCAATTATTAATTGGGTGTTATTTTGATGTTGACAGATTCACGAATCTGTCATCCAGCAGCTAGGGTTTTGTCAGCGGGACTTCAGCAGTGTGAGGTGAGCCCTATTCCAGTAGGAACGGGACTAAGGCTACAATGTCAGCCCATTTAGATTTTAGTAGTTCCGGACTACAATTCGATGTCGAGACAGTCCCGAGAAGAGTATATGTATGCTTGATGTCTTTGTGATTCATGAATGTTATGTGTTATTTGTTCCGGGCCTAGGCCCGATGACGGGGTAAGCCCGATGTATGTTAGTTATGATGAGTTTTGGTCATAAGAACATCCTATGTGCTCATACAAACCCTAATGCTTGGATCTAGGTTTCTCTATTGTACATGCAAGTTATCCAAGACTATAAACCCTAGATCTAGCATATGATAAACAATATAACATATAATTAGGGTTTAGATCATACCTTGATTATTATGTAGCAATAACAATCTCAAATCGTCCTTGTAATGACTTTAGAAAGCTTAGAGTCACAAATGTCACTCCTATAATGGTTCACAAACACCAAGAGCAAGAGGATGAAGAGGAGAAGAGAAGGAGGCTGCCCAAAACATGTGGAAACCCTAGAAGGAAGATTGTCCACGCTTTTGGGGCATAAGGGCTCTTTAAATAGTGAGGCTATTAGGGTTATCTAACAAGGAAACCCTAATTTGGATGCTTAAGCCCCAAGCAACCCATGGACTCCTTTCCTTAAAGGCATTGGACGATTTCTAATGGGTTTCCCCATATAATTCGTCCACTCCTTAATATTAGGCAATCCATAGCCCAAATTGCAATTATCTTATAATTAGAATTCCAGTCCCTTGAGTTTAATTAATCTCTTTTAGTCACAAAACTAATTACCAATTAATTATTGACTAATATTAATTAAACAATATGATTTCTCCTTTAATATATTATTCTCATAATATATTAATAAATCATATTTAATCCTTTTTCTCCATAATTCATCCTATCAAGTTGCTTTGGTGAAGGCAACCCAAAAGGACCATGCACCATCGGGTCAAGTCCATACCAAAATAGTTATGGACTTAGACACTAATCCAACAGTCTCCCACTTGGATAAATCTAATAACTATTATGCGTATGACTTAAGATCCTGATCTGCAATCGTAGCTTTCCAAAGCCGCTGTCAACTCTGATCCTATCAGATACGCGTGTCTTTTAGATAAGGGATCATATATTCCTCCATTCTAGATATCGTATGAGACATGATTTCTAATCATTCTCTCTGTACTATTTCTCGACTTTCGATTTATGACGACTAACTAATTGAACAAATCAAATTAGCCCTAACCCGGCCGAGCATTTACGTTTGTCATCACTAAATCATCGAGGGGCCCAAAGATATCGCTTTTATCCTACTTTGGATAAAAGGAACGGATAAACTTTGATTCAATGCTTGCTTGCACTTACTCACCGAATCACACACAACAATATGTTTTATAACACCAAGTTACCGGTGCGTTTACATATTATCAATGTGCAACCGATTTGCAAGATACAACTCACACATCTCGGTTTCAAGAATATAAGATGTTATCGTCTCACCAATCACTCGTGATATAATTCATGAAGTGATCCAAGTGAGTGTGGGTTTAATCCAATGCTCAAATCATATTCATAAGCACTCATGAACGTTGTAGCAAACATTTGCTTAGATCTAATACTCTTTAGGCAATCCACACACCAATTCACGACAGTCTTTATTCATACCTACTTCCAACATATGAACGACTGTGGCCCGTTCGAATAATTTGACTGTTCTTAACCAATTAAATTATTCAGGAAGTCAAAACATGCAAAGTGAAACACAAGAATAATACTAATCCCATATGGCCTCAAACCTTTAAGCATAAATAAAACACCTTTTATTTATCACCATATCGATTACTCATTATTTGTTGTTTCGGGTAATCAACTTCTTACTTGAATTATTACACTTGTCCCATGCTCATAGCATGCACACAATGTTTACCTATGGTTCTTACTTTGTGAAATAGATCAAATGAACACATTTCCAATCATACTCATTTCACAACTCCAAATCCTTTTTTCATAAGTGAAAGAATATCAAATTCTTGCCACTTATGGAATATGCTAGATTCTAACATTTTATGCAATGATCCTTTTATAATGTCACTGCACTAAAGTCACAATGACTATTGCCAATGAAATTACAACGTCCTCTATCGGAGATTGTTACAATACAATTCCTTAGATATGATGTCTCTCACTCAAAGTACATTCCTTTGAACATCCTTTTGCATAAAAGTTTCTAATCTAGACATAGTTTTTCAATATTCAATTCCCAATATGGAAAACTTTCCATACTTACCATATGACAATTCATTCTTAATAGAATCTTTTCTATTCATAATAATGTCGATATGGTCCATCCAATACTATACTTCCAACTGCTCACAAGCGACCAATCCTAGGCGAACTTTGGATTGTCCTTTGATAGTTGTTAAATTATCTTAGTCAAAACCGATTCTTGTCCTTTTTCCCTCTAAATGCGCTAGACATCTGGAAAATTTTAGAATGGTCAAATATTATAGCATTTGCAATCAATCCTATACCTGAAGCGTATGGGACACGATGCATAATGTCTTACATGAAGATTCGATACTTTATCAATTTTCTGCCATAATATTTTATGTGCTACGTTCTCAAAATTCGAACTATGAAGAGGAATGCCGTAATCATAATCGAAATTTGAGAACACACTATGTTTCCTTGACTAAATTTATTAACATTTCACAACCTAAACCTTTAAATTTGAAATGAAACATAATATTCTCTCCCTTAATTATAGCAAAACAACTTTTTAACCCTTACAACTTTGCAAAGTATAACTCTTGTTTTCTATAATTAATATTGCTAACTTGCAATACTTTCCATAATAATCATATAATCATAATATTTATGCTCTCACTATCATGATAATTATTATAAACATAACACTTATGCTCCCACTAGCTTTGACATGTATTCAGAAACAGCTTAACTTTAAGAAAAACAATGCCTATTGAATTTCTTAAGTTCATGTTTCTAATACCTAATGCTTTGATAATCCTTTATCTAAGCTTATACACCTTTCCCTTAGATAGCTCATATGTGTGTCCAAATAATTTAGACTAATTGCCAGATCTCACAATTCGAATCATGGAAAGGGGTACCGTAACCATAATCGAATTCGAGAATACAATTTCACAATCTCTATCTTCTTAAAATCTCTATTAGTGAAAGCATTTCCTCACAGTCATTTTCATGAAGGAGGGAATCTTATGACACTTAGATTTTAATGGTGTATATGTTCCTATCCATGTGAATTTGTTAAAACCAAAGTTTACGACAAATTCAAACTCATATGGACCGAACTTTCTTAATCTTGATTTCTTGCCTTATGGTAGCACGACTGCCCACCATGTCTTCCAAGTAGTTAAGCAGCTCACCCTTTCCTAACAATGTACTTTCCATTGATCAAGATACCTGCCTTTTATGCATTCAAATGAGAACTCATAGAACTCACATGCATAATTAACTCAATTGGAATGACACAGAAACAAAATAGTGTCAACACGATAGGTTGTAAACCTCAACTCGTGTGCTAGTGATGATCGATAAGGTTTATTTTGATTTGTTCTTGAAACCTTTCAAGACCATTAAGGCTCCCACTGACTCCTTGACATATACGATTCTCTTGTCAATAAACATTTCTTGACAAATAAATATTCAAGAGTTAGTGTAGTTTTTATCAAAACACTTCATAAATTGGTCCTAGTTGCTATTTGTCTTATCCAAGACATCACAACTTTCCAAATTTGATGAATGTTATAAACCTTCTTAATATTTATCACTTAATTTCACAATCTTAACTCTAAGACTTGTTTTGGAACGAAGTATGATTGACTTCTTGATTTAACCATTTCCTCAATTATTGATTCCTCATCTTAGACATACAATTGTATTAAGACTCACTTAGAGGATCAATTGAGATATGGTTCTTAATCATTAAGACCTATCATAAAGCATAAAAGGTACCCTCCCTTCTTCTTAGAATAGAGAAACTTTTATCTTTCTTCCTACTTGATTCTTCTTATTTGTTCTGCTATTGATTTAAACTTTTTCAATCAATTCAGAATTACACTTAATCTTATCATATTACACTTCATCATGCAGCCGAGTTGCATGATTCCAAGTTTCTGTCCAATTGAAACTTGGGCGATGAGAAACTCTCCCTATTTGGTAAATTCTTGACATTTCCACAAATAACATAATTAAGAATCAAATCCATTATTGCTAATAATAGAAACATCCAAACATCAATTTTTCATGTATGCCATTGCAAGGATAAATAAATAATATAAAAATCAAAATTTATTTTATTGCGGAAAAATTTGTCCTTACAATGCAATTCATTGAAAAAATATGCTAATACATCTTTCTTAGCAATCTAATTCTAACTCTAAGTAGCAGCTCGAGAATCTAATCTTCAAGTAATGCGATCGAAATCCATTCCTTCTCGGTTAGATTCTGCTCACTTCTTCCCTTAAGCTTCCTCTCTTTTCTTTGATCCTACAAAACATCAATTGTAATCTTATTACATTATGTATTAAGAATCTAGAATAGGAGCTTAAAAGAGTTAGTCGATGGATTTTACCTAAAGTAGAGCCATACGTTTTGACTCTCCCATATCTTAGATCTCTTAGGTAAATAGGGCAGCTTCGTCCCCAATGCCCCTTCTCTTGGCAATAAAAACAAATTGACTCCTTTGGAACAGGACATGGAACTACTTCAGACATTGTCTTTTTCTTATGATCAAACTTTTCGATCATAGCATGTCTTTCGTTGCCATTGTCTATATCCATAGAGATCTTGAAGGCAGATTCACCAATCAACTTTGCTTTTCTATTACGCCAAACCATTGCTGATTCAGCAGCAATAAGCATATAGGTGAGATCTATAAGGGTCACGTCGCAGTTCATCATATAGTACTCTCTTACGAACTCACTATACGAGTTAGGAAGTGACTGAAGAACCCAGTCAACAGCCATCTCCTCACAGACAATGGATCCGAACATTCTTAACTTATCAATGTGTGACTTCATCCTTAGGACGTGTGCACACACCGACTTTCCTTCTTTATGTTTACTTGCCAAAAGGGCTTGAGTGAGCTTGAACCTTTCAAGCCTTCGAACTTGTGGGTTAGGGAGAATAATTGGAGGAGGTGGAGGAAGTGAAGCATGATCTCTTGTTCCTCGATCGAATCGTGGAATATCATCTTCATGCGGAATGCTTGTTCCACGGAATTTGGGAAGACCATAGTTGTCAAACTTCGACATCTACAAAAAGGGAGAAAACAAATTCAAGTTAGTTGATTGATTGAGTCCTTAGTAAATCACCCAAATGAGATACTAAGGCTAGGACCCAACACAATACGCTACAACCTAGAAAATGGATGCCGTAATCTACTTGTAGAATATTTGAAGGTATGTGAATGACGATTCACTAATTTCCACCATGAAAAACGAAAAAGAAATTTAAGTTTTAAATCTATGAAAACTCCTAGATCCTTTGAGATTCGTTGAACATTTCAATGGCATGTTTAAATCTCGGTATGCCCCTCTAGTTTGTGACTGGGATGCCGAGGATCACAAAGCGGGTGTGAATAACCATGCAAACTTACATGGTGCCCTCACAAGTTACAGTCACCTATTCGATGTGCCGGTAAACCACACACGCTCCACCGAACTATGACAAACATTGAGTCACCCTTCGCTACCTTTGCTTAGAACCATTTGGTGTGCCGGTAAACCACACACGCTCCACTAACATCTTCGCAATGGCACAAAGTGTAATTTCATGGAATTGCATCAATTCACTTTTTCTTAAGTAACTAAGATTGGGAATTTGTAAAAACATTTAGTTACTTTAGTACTTCATTATACTTATAATGGAAGGTTTTGTCATATCCTACCCGTTCGGCTAACGACCCTCCACTAGTCAAGAGTGCGGTGGGTAAGAGTGGATACCCATTCACTCGCCATTTTATAGGCAATTTCCTTAAACACCCCTTATAGACCAGCTTCGTGAATGAGGCTTACTAACGGTAAGACTGACTTTTACTCATACATATATATAATGTTAGACTTTTAATGTTATATATAGTATAGGGTGTATTTTACACTTTTAAAATACTAGGAGGTCAAATTTAACAATTATACTTTTAATTCAATTAAATTGTAAACCTAAACTTTTATGGATTTATTAAACCTCTTTTAATTATACACCTTAATTAATTAATAAAACCATAAGGGTGTGATTTGAACTTTTCAGAACAATACTAGGGTTTTAGAATTTAACATTCCTAAATTAAACTTTTAATCAACTTTTAAATTCCAAAACTTGAGGGCAAGTTCTGAAACATTTCAAAACATTTAGGTTTAGAATTTAAATATACATCAAAATTAAACTTTTAATCAAAATTTAAATTCCAAAACTTGAGGACAAGTTTTGAAACATTTTCAAAACATTAGGGTTTCAACTATTTAAA
This sequence comes from Lactuca serriola, assembly GCF_051521515.1. Classification (NCBI taxonomy): domain Eukaryota; kingdom Viridiplantae; phylum Streptophyta; class Magnoliopsida; order Asterales; family Asteraceae; genus Lactuca; species Lactuca serriola. The sequence continues at coordinate 16,305,861 of NC_136415.1, read as the reverse complement.
TTTCAAAACTAAACTTTTGAGTTTAAATTTAAACTATAAAACCTAGAGGGGAAAAATTGAAACTTTTCATAACACAAGGATCAAATAACAAATAATATAAATTAAACAATTAATTTCATCATTGTCTATATTTGACCTGATTTTCAATTTCTTGCAAAATAAGTTACTCAATTAATACAAATAATCAACTTTAATCATATAAGGAAGTTATTATCTAATCAATTGGTAATTATCTTTTGTTTAATCAAGGATATACTCAAGAATATGAATAAAATCGGATTTTAATGATCTAAAACAGATAAGGCAAGTATCTATGAGAAAAACAGCAAGAAATCCCGAAATCCCCTCTTTCTGACGCTCGAACTCGCCGAGTACCCATATGGACTCGTTGAGTAGGGGCTGCCCAAAATAGTAGAAACCCTAATTATTTTTGGATTGCTTAGGGCCTAAGTTATCCAATTAGGGTTTAAGGGTGAAACCCTAGGAGCCTTACAAGTATAGAAGGACCCCAAGGGTTAAGGAAATCGGCACTTGTGCTTTAGAAAGAAACCCTGGCCGATTTCTCTTCCCTCTCCTCTCTCTCAAATCATCCTCTTGCTAGTTGGTGTTTGTAGGCCATTAGAGGAGTGACAATTGTGACTCTAAAGCTCCAAGAACAAGAAGATCAAGCAAGTGATTCAATGTAAACTTCTAATTCTGATTTCATATTGTTATTAGCCATAAGAAGTCTTGGATTCAATGTATGTTCAATTAGAGAAACCTAGATCCAAGCATTAGGGTTGCATGTGCACATAGGAATGTTCATATGGCTAAAACCCATTAGTGGTATCAGAGACTAGATTGGTTTCTATTGAATTGATGCATTGATTGCTTGTTTGTTGCTTAAAAAATCGTTTTTTTGTCCTCTGCCTGATGAACTCGGCGAGTCCCATGGTGGTACTCGGCGAGTAGGCTCAACACGGCGAGTCCATCTGGGTACTCGGCGAGTTCGAGCGTCAGAAAGAGCAATCTTCGGGATTTCTTGCTGTTTATCTTTGAGATACTTGCCTTAATCATATTAGATCAATATAAATCCGATTTTATGATATATATGAGTATATTCTTGACCTAATTGAAGATATTTATCAATTAATAAAATATTTATTTCCTTATGTGATAATTGATTAATTATTTTAATTTAATTGGTAAATAGTTTTGCAAGAAATCATTAAATAAATCGAATATGGATAATTATGTGATTAATTGTTAATTTAGATTATTTGTTATTTGATCCCCTATGTTTTGAAAAGTTTAAAACTTGCCCTCAAGTTTTGAAATTTATGTTTTGTGATTAAAAGTTTAATTTAGACAATTTAAATTTCAAACCCTAGAATTTTACAAGTTTAAAATTCAACCCTATACTAATATAATATTACAAGATTAATATATATATATATATATATATATATATATATATGTATAATTAAAATGCTAGTCTTACCGTTAGTAGGGCTCATTCACGAAGCCGGTCTATAAGGTGGGTATAAGGTTGTTGCCTATAAAATGACGCTTAATGGGTGTACACTCACACCCACCACTTGCTTGATCGGTGGAGGGTCGTTAGCCGAACGGGTAGGATAGGGCAACCTCATCCCTTCATTAAAAGTATAATATGAAATACAAAGTAACTACATGTTTTTCAAAAAATTTCCCAATCTTAGTTACTTTAGGAAAAGTGAATTGATGCAATCCCATGAAATTGCACTTTGCACCCTTGCTAAGAAGTTAGTGGAGCGTGTGTGGTTTACCGGCACACTAATTGGTTCTGAGCAAAGGTGGCAAAGGGTAATTCATTGTTTATCATAGTTCGATGGAGCGTGTGTGGTTTACCGACACATCGAATATGTGATCGTTACAATGAAGGCACCATGTAAATTTGCATGGTAATTCACACCCACTTTGTGATCCTCGGTATCCCAGTCACAAACGAGAGGGGCATATCGAGATTTAAACATGCCATTGAAAAGTTTCAATGAATCTCATCAAAACCTAGGAATTCTCAATACATTTAGAACTTAAAGTTATGTTTTCATGGTGGAGAATTAGTGAATCGCCATTCACTTACCTTCAAATTGTTTGCATGTTAGATTACGGCATCCCTTTTCTAATATGTAAATATTGTTGTTGGATCCTAGCCCTAATTTTTCTTATTGGGTGATAATTAGGGATTCATATTCTAATCTATCTTTGTCCTTTCTATTTGTAGATGTCGAACGCAAACAACGCTGTTGTTAGTTCATTCACATTGATGAGCCTTTGTCAAAAGGTGACTTTCGATGGGATGAACTTTAGCGAATGGATAAGATACATTTGCACAATTGCTCTCTATGAGGACAAGGAGTATGTCCTAGATGAGAAGCTCGAGAAAATCAACCCATAAATCGCTACTCCGGCTAAAATGACTGCTTTTGAGACTCATGAACATGATGCAACGAAGGTTCATTGCATCATGATAGCCACGATGAATGCCGAATTCCAAAAGTCCTATGAGGACATGTATCCGTACGAAATGCACTAAGACTTGTTAGAGAGATACCACCAGAACGCGAGGCAAGAGCGTTACGAGATTTTCACTAACTTGATTTCTACCAAAATGGGTCATGGAGAATCTCTTACCGTGCACCTACAAAAGATGAAAAGGTATGTCGATCGTCTTCGCAAGTTGAATGTTGACTTCGGGGAAGACTAGGCGATCGACATGGTACTTCACTCTTTGCCTCCGTGTTACAATCAATTTAGGATGACCTACCACATGAACAAAGAAGAGGTCACCCTAAGTAAGCTCCAAGGTCTCCTTAGGGTTGCTGAAAGCAACCTTAAGGACAAGTCTGTTGCACCCGCTGCTCCTGTTTTGGCCATTGGGCAAGGAAGAGGCAAGAAGAGGAAGGCTCCGTCTAAGAGCCACCGCAAGGGAAAGTCCCGAGATGGTTCCTCTTCTAGTGGGACCAAAGTTGATCCCGCTAAGCCTAAGCCTAACCCTAAGGAGGCAGAGTGCCATCATTGCCATAAAATAGGGCATTGGAAGAGAAGCTGCCCAGACTACATGCAAGCCATCAGGGAAGGAAAGATCAAGCCATCTTTCGCAAGTATATATACAATTAAATCTAATGACTCATCTCATGCTATTTCTTGGGTCCTTGATACCGGTTGTGGTTACCACATTTGTTCTGATTTACAGGGACTAAGAAGAAATAGGGATGTGGAGCATGGAAGAATAAATCTAATCATGGGGAACAGAAGATCGTCGCCTGTGACCAAGATTGGAGTGTATTCTTTAGTGCTTAGGAATGGTTTATCTTTAGATTTGAACAATTGTTGCTATTCGCCAGAAATGGCTAGAAACATCATTTCATTTCATGGTTTGTTTAGACAAGGTTTTAGATTTTCTTTTAATAATGAGAATGGTTCTATTCTTGCTTATCTAAATGGTGTCTTATATTTTGAGGCAATACCATGTACTGGAATTTATGAAACTGTTATGATTGTAGATAACTTAGGAAATGATGTTTTATGCATGGATTCTTCCAATAGTATGGATAAAGCATCCTTGTGGCATTGTCGTCTTGGACATGTCAACAAGAAGCGCATAGCCCAACTCCAAAAGGATGGAGTGTTGGAGTCATTCGACCTTAGGGAAGATGACACATGCGAGTCTTGCTTTCTTGGAAAGATAACTAAGTCACCCTTCACAAGTACATGTGAAAGGGGTGAGGGTCTATTGGACCTAATACATACCGATGTATGTGGACCGTTTAGATCAACCACGAAGGATGGGAACCGCTTCTATGTGACTTTTACCAATGACTATAGTAGATATGGGTATATCTACTTAATCAAGCAAAAGTTAGAAACGTTTGAAAAGTTCAAAGAGTTCAAGAATGAAGTGGATAATCAATTGGGCAGGAAAATCAAGATACTTCGATCCGATCGAGGAGGAGAGTACCTAAGTCTTGAGTTCCACGACTATCTCAAGGAGTGTGGAATAGTTTCACAATTGACGCCACCTAGGACACCGTAGTTGAATGGTGTGGCAGAAAGGCGTAATCGAACCTTGTTAGACATGGTTCGCTATATGATGAGTCTTGCTTCACTACCTATCTCTTTTTGGGGGTATGCCTTAGAGACTGCCACCCATATCCTTAACCGAGTCCCTACTAAGAAGCTTGCCAAAACACCTCACGAGATGTGGACAGGGAAAGCTCCCTCGTTGGCACATATCAAGGTTTGGGGTTGCGAGGCTTTCGTAAGACGAGATACTCACGACAAGCTTGAACCTCGAAGTGAGCGATGTATTTTCATCGGCTACCCGCAGACATCCTTTGGATATCTCTTCTATAGACCAAAGGACAATGTGGTCTTCGTTGCGAGGAGAGGAGTTTTCCGAGAGCGAGAACTCATAAGCCAAGGAGACAGTGGGAGGCAAATCGAGCTTGAAGAGATTCAAGAGTCGATAGATGAAGGAACCTCTACCGCTGGCACTCAACCCGAGGAGGAAACTCCGGTTGAACCGATTGACGAATCCTTACCTCTTAGACGTTCCGATAGAGTTAGAGTTCTACCCCAGTTTTATGGTTTTCATATTACTACCGAAGGGGACACGTATATTAGTGATGGTACACTAATAAATCTTGATGAACCTAATAGCTATAAGGAAGCCATGGCAGGCCCGGAGTCTGCGAAATGGAAAGAGGCAATGGACAGCGAGATCCAGTACATGTATGACAACCAAGTTTGGAATTTGGTTGATAATGTGCCCGGACGTAAGACCGTTGGGTGCAAATGGATCTTCAAGAAGAAGACCGACGTGGATGGAAACGTACACACATATAAAGCGCGATTGGTTGCGAAGGGCTTTACTCAAACTCCCGGAGTTGACTATGATGAGACCTTCTCACTAGTTGCGAAGATAAAGTCTATTAGAGTGATGCTAGCCATTGCCGCATTTCATGATTATGAGATTTGGCAAATGGATGTCAAGACCGCTTTCCGTAATGGGAAGTTGGCTGAGGATGTTTACATGGCTCAGCCAGAGGGGTTTGTGGATCCGAAGCATCCGAATAGAGTGTGTAAGCTTGAGAAGTCCATTTACGGACTTAAGCGAGCGTCTCGCAGTTGGAATCTTTGCTTCGATGAGAAAGTCAATGAGTTTGGATTTGTACGAAGCGAAGATGAATCATGTGTATATGTCAAAGCCAGTGGGAGTATAGTAAGCTTCCTCGTTTTGTATGTCGATGACATACAACTTATAGGAAACGACGTCCCGACTCTGCAGGAAGTTAAGTACTGGCTCGGGAAGTGCTTCGCTATGAAGGACCTCGGAGAGGCTTCCTATATTTTGGGAATAAGGATATTGAGAGAACGAAGTAAGAGACTAATAGGACTTAGTTAGAACACTTACTTAGATAAAGTAGTAAAACGTTTTAGTATGGAAAACTCGAAGAAGGGAGAATTACCGATACAAAGTAATGCCAAATTGAGTAAGACTCAAAGTCCGAGTACCGAAGTTGAAATAGCAGAAATGAGCCGAGTACCATACGCTTCCGCAGTTGGCTCAATCATGTATGCTATGACTTGTACTCGCCCTGATGTAGCCTTTGCTTTGAGCATGGTTAGCAGATATCAAGGGAACCCTGGCAGAGCCCATTGGATTGCGGTTAAGAATATCCTTAAGTACCTTCGGAGGACGAAGGAATGGTTCTTAGTCCTCGGAGGGAGTGATGACTTGAAGGTGCGAGGGTATAGTGACGCCAGCTTTCAGACCGACAGGGACAACTACCGTTCGCAGTCGGGCTGGGTCTTTACCTTGAATGGAGGAGCAGTGACTTGGAAAAGTTCCAAGTAGGAAATCGTAGCTGATTCAACGTGCGAATTAGAGTACATTGCAACGAGCGAAGCGTCGAAGGAGGCAATATGGTTAAAGAACTTCATAGGTGATCTTGGAGTTGTACCTGCCATAAAGGAGCCCATGGAGATTTTCTGTGATAATGAAGGAGCGGTTGCCTTGACCAAGGAACCGAGAGATCATGGTAGATCTCGACATATCGACATAAAATATCACTTTATTAGACATCGTGTAGAAGAAGGACAACTCGTAGTGAAGAGGATATCATCAGAAGATAACCCAACATATCCGCTTACGAAGGGACTGAGTAGGGTTAAGCACTTGCAGCATGCTAGGAGTATTGGGTTGAAGGATGATATTAGTATAGATTATATAGTAGTAGAAACGTGTAATAGATAAATGTAATTAACATTTGATGATTAAATAAAATAGTATTATTTATGAGTAATGTTACTGTCTTATGTTAATTATTTAACTATTGTTTCATTTTTCATGTTTTGACTTCCAGAATAATTGAGTTTATTAAGAATAATCGAATTGTTCAAATTGTCCACAATCGTTCATATGTTGGAAGTAGGTATGATTGAAGATTGTCATGAATTGGTGTGTAGATTGTCTAAATGGTATTAGACATAGCAAAAGTTTGCTGCAACGTTCATGAGTGCTTATGAACTAGTTTTGAGCATTGGAACAAACCCGCGCTTGCTGGAATCACCTTATGGAATGTGATAAAAAGGGTGATCGCAAGACGATAATATCATATAGTCTTAAAACCAAGATATATGGTTTGTTATTTGTTAATTGGTTGTACATTGATAATGCGAAACCGCATCAGTAACTTGATGTTATAAAACGCATTGTTGTGTATAGTTGATTAATGAATAAGTAAATGCATATAAGTCGAAGTTTATCTGTTACTTTTATCCTAAGAGGGTAAAAGCGATATCTCGGCCGCTCGATGATTTGATTTGACTTATGTACCAAGCCCGGTCAGAACTGAATTGATGTGTTCGATTAAGTTCTATGTCGAATAAATCGGAGATCGAGAAACCAAATGCTAGACAAATGAGTTCCATACAATTGTCAGCATGATATCTAAACAGAGGACTGTACGATCCCTTATCTGAAGGACAAGATTGATTAGATCAGAGTTTGACAGCGTCTTTGAGAGCTAAGATTGAAATAGTGTCTAAGGATGCAACTATATTAGGCAAGTATTTGACCCGGTTGTGCATGGTCCTTTTGGGTTGCCTTCACCATAGCAACTTGACAGGATGATTTATTATGAGAGGAGAAATATTATTAATATATTATGAGAATAATATAAGGAATAATAATATTATTATTTGATTAATATAAGTCATAAATTAATTAGGAATTAATTTGGTGACTTAAAGAGATTAATTAAATAAAGGGGTATAAACTGTCAATTGTATGATAATTGGACTTTGGGCTATAAATACCTTAAGGATAATAGTGGACGATTTCTAGGGCTTAGGATAAGCTTAGAATTCGTCCAAGGGCTTATCTGTTAGGGTATTGGATTGCTTAGGGCCTAAGTTATCCAATTAGGGTTTAAGGGTGAAACCCTAGGAGCCTTACAAGTATAAAAGGACCCCAAGGGTTAAGGAAATTGACACTTGTGCTTTAGAAAGAAACCCTGGCCGATTTCTCTTCCCTCTCCTCTCTCTCAAATCATCCTCTTGCTAGTTGGTGTTTGTAGGCCATTAGAGGAGTGGCAATTGTGACTCTAAAGCTCCAAGAACAAGAAGATCAAGCAAGTGATTCAAGGTAAACTTCTAATTATGATTTCATATTATTATTAGCCATAAGAAGTCTTGGATTCAATGTATGTTCAATTAGAGAAACCTAGATCCAAGCATTAGGGTTGCATGTGCACATAGGAATGTTCATATGGCTAAAACCCATCAGAGTACATACCACTGATGCATCATTAATCTTTTTTCAACTTGAACAAACATACAAGGCATCAATATAATAGAAACCAATCAAGTCTCTGATACCACTGATGGGTTTTGGTCATAAGAACATCCTATGTGCTCATACAAACCCTAATGCTTGGATCTAGGTTTCTCTATTGTACATGCAAGTTATCCAAGACTATAAACCCTAGATCTAGCATATGATAAACAATATAACATATAATTAGGGTTTAGATCATACCTTGATTGTTATGTAGCAATAACAATCTCAAATCCTCGTTGTAATGACTTTAGAAAGCTTAGAGTCACAAATGTCACTCCTCTAATGGTTTACAAACACCAAGAGCAAGAGGATGAAGAGGAGAAGAGAAGGAGGCTGCCCAAAACGTGTGGAAACCCTAGAAGGCAGCTTGTCCACGTTTTTGGGGCATAAGGGCTCTTTAAATAGTGAGGCTATTAGGGTTATCTAACAAGGAAACCCTAATTTGGATGCTTAAGCCCCAAGCAACCCATGGACTCCTTTCCTTAAAGGCATTGGACGATTTCTAATGGGTTTCCGCATAGAATTCGCCCACTCCTTAATATTAGGCAATCCATAGCCCAAATTTCAATTATCTTATAATTACAATTCCAGTCCCTTGAGTTTAATTAATCTCTTTTAGTCACAAAACTAATTACCAATTAATTCTTGACTAATATTAATTAAATAATATGATTTCTCCTTTAATATATTATTCTCATAATATATTAATAAATCATATTTAATCCTTTTTCTCCATAATTCATCCTATCAAGTTGCTTTGGTAAAGGCAACCCAAAAGGACCATGTACCATCGGGTCAAGTACATACCAAAATAGTTATGGACTTAGACACTAATCCAACAAGTTACATGTTATGTGTTATGCATTCCGGGACAAGCCCGATGTCGGGGTAAGCCCGATGTATGTTAGTTATATGTTATGTGTTATGTGTTCCGGGGCAAGCCCGATGCTGGGGTAAGCCAACTGTATGTTATATGCTTATGTTATGTGTCTATGATATACGATATGTTGTGTGTATGTCGGGGCAAGCCCAATTCCGAGGTGAGCCCGATGCCCGATGCGCTCGGATGCCGGGGTGAGCCTAATGCCGGACAGGAGTCCGATGCCGAGTTCGTCCCGATGCAGTTAGGCGAAGTCCCAAGGTTATGTTATGTTATGTGTTTACGTTATGCATTGATGATATGTGTATATGTGCACCGAATTACGGTCCGATGTCGGGCGGAGCCCGATGCAGTGGGCTAGGCTCAAGTTATGTGATTACGTGTATGATATGTGGTAGTTTGGGGAGACTCACTAACCTTCGTGCTTACAGTTTTCAGTTTTGGTTTCAGGTATTTCAGTTTTCAAATGAGGAGCTCGGGAAGATTGCAGTGCACACACCATTTGTTTCAGTATGGGATATTTATACTCTGATATTTTGATAGATGTTATCATATATTTTGACATGCGACTTTGATACATGACGTATGATTTTTATATGACGAGGATATTTATGATTTTATTAATGGTTTAAAACAAAATTTTCAGACTTTATTTTTAGGATGTTTCACCTATAAACTTACTTTTTCCTGAAAACCAAACGAACTCAAATCCAAAATTCGTAAAAGGCCCGAACCAACGCCTTTACCGATACCCTTGGGATCCAAAGCACAAACCGAACCCTTTCATCACATAACCAACATTACCCACATCCAAATGGGTCTAAACCTTTCTTCCCCAAGCCCCTAAGCTTTATGATAACTGACGATCGGGCCACGGCCCCGAATAATGAAGCGATTCGAAACCGAGTGTTACACTAAGCTTTGTACAATTTGTGTTTATATGTTTTCAGGTACTTCCGGTTCAAAAAGGAAGGGTCCGACCTGATCGCAACGCATCCACATGTGTCCAATATTTTATGATTTTGGGATAGTACTCTGATAACTATTTTTAACTATGATATATATATATATATATATATATATATATATATATATATATATTATGGTTTTGTTTATTAAAAATAATTTTTTTCCTTAGTATTTTTGGGATGTTACAGAATACGCTTGCATACAGTCGAACCTTGCCCTTCTCACTAATCGATGAAGTTCTTGAAAAGCATTTATAAACAATTGGGTAAGCGTTAGGCGTAGTGAGTTCCCCAATATAACATATACCGCAATACACATACATGCATACAGACGGGCCCTACCCAAACTATATAATGGATCTTGCCCAAACTACCTAATGGGCCCTGCCCAACATACATAACGGGCCTTGTCCAAACTATGTAACGGTCGTGCCCGACATACAATACCATACATAGAGACTACACCTTAAGTTCTACTTATACATACTCTTTAAAGCTTATACTACCGACTCTACTCTACTAGCTCTTATGTCCTAACATACGTGGATATATATTGTAACATATGGTATAGTGAGATAACTTACCTGGATAGTTTCTTAAAAGATTAACAGCTTTCTGGGCGATTCACTGGCGAGCAACACACCTAATAAGTATTAACCTATATTACTATAACTTATTAGTCCCTATGGGAATCTGGTAATGAAGGGCTATATCCTTCACTAATCCCATTAAATATTGAGAGTTCTATCAAAGAAGGATCGCCTAGGCGTGACAATTGGGAGACAATATCAATTCGACATATAGCTTTTCTGAAATCCAACAACCAATCCAACATGACCACTCTTGGCACCTCTCTCGTAAGTAGATTAATCAGTATAATGACTTGGAATCACTGATAAATTTTATTTGTAGGTTCATGATAATGACTATGAACATAGATATAAGTTACACTTGAATTAAGATAAGTGCAACATAACTTACATAGATTTTAGTGAAAACCGGGAAATTGTACGGGCATAATCCCGACCTGAAAGCTTCTATTTTATCGGACTCCTATATATGTTAGATCCCCGCTAAATTACCCAAGAAACCAAATAAAATTGGACTCAAGAGATCTAGAGGTTTGAGAGAGTGTTAGGAAGTCTGTGGGTGAGAAATTAGCTAAAACCGCACAAGTTTATACAGGCTTTTGAGAGGCACACCACGCACATACAAGAGGCACACCGGACCCTCTTGTCGAGCTTGCCCCTTTCAACCCTCTCCACGTGTCGCTTTCGCTTCTCACCACGTCATCTGGTTGACTCCATCATTGGCCATGCTACATGTTCTCTTTTTGTGGTGTCACATGTCTCATTCTCGTGGTGCCGCATCACCTTTTCTCAAGAGAGAGCTCTGTTGGATTAGGTGTCTAAGCCCATAACTATAATTGGTATGTACTTGACCCGATAGTAGCATGGTCCTTTTGGGTTGCCTTCACCATAGCAAGTTGACTGGATGAATAACGGAGAAAGAGGATAATTGTGATTTATTAATATATTATAAGAATAATATATTAATTGAGAAAATCATATTATTTAATTAGTATTTATCATAAATTAATTTTGAATTAATTTGGTGATCAAAAGAGAGTATTTGAACTAAGGGGACTGATGTTGTAATTATAAGATAATTGCAAAGTTGGGCTTATGGATTCCTAAGGAAGGGATGGACAAATTCTATGAGAGAGTCCACATAGATTTTGTCCATAGGGCTTTCTGGAAGGACCATGTGGGCTGCTTGAGGACTAAGCAACTGGATTAAGGTTTTACCTGAAACCCTAGTAGCTCAGCTATATAAGGAACCCCATGGATCCCTAAAATCGGCCACTTGAACCCTAAAAGGAATACCAACCGATTTTGAGCCTCCTAAACCTCTCTCATATTCTTCCAACTTGCTACTTAGTGTTTGTGATCCATTTGAGGTGCAACAATTGAGTCATTAGGCTCTTGAAGGTCAAGATTTACAAGTTACAATCAAAATGTATTCTTCTAAACTTGTATTATGTTATTATTTCCGAAAATTGTATGCTAGTTAGGGTTCATGCTTTGGATAACTTGATTTGCATGTATAACTTGAGAAAAACATAGATCCGAAGCATTAGGGTTGCATGTACACCATAGGGATGTTGTAGTGCTCAAAACCCATCAAGCCCGACTGCCGAGCATACAACAGGACGCACTCTAGTGCTGACACATCATCAACACAGTGTAATTATCACAGATCTTCAAACGGTCATAACTTTCACATACGAACTCCGTTTTCGATGTTCTTTATATCCCCAAATTCCTCTCAACGAGATCTACACCTTTGATTAAAGTGTCATCAACCAATTCTTACTTTAACTAAACTCATATTTAGATCGGTTTCCACTGTTAAAGTCCGTACGAAATTAATAAGTCCTTCATACGAACTCCGTTCTCGACTGTCTTTATATCGACGGGTTCATACTCACGGGATCTTCAATTGCCGTTTAAATTATTTTGGTTAACAATCAACTGTTTTGAATTTCGATTTCCATGCTTGCACTATTGCGTTGAAACTTTAAAAAATATATCTCATGAATAACAATATATGAGCTATTAAATTAATTCGTCGTTGAGAATTGAATAGTATAACATACGAAGATCTTTTATCCATATCGAATCCAAAATTGGATTCCCGGGCCAATAAAAAATTCCTTTATTTATCATTTTTTCTGTTCTTTCTTTGATTTAAAAATTTTCTTATAATTTAATCCATAACAATTTTCGCATTGAACCTACAAATGCCGGAATTGTTGACTTACATCCATATGAGTAGAACTTTCTGGTATAGTTTGATCACTAGTTGTGATATCCTCGTTTTAACTACTTTTTTCACTTTTACTACAAATGGAACTAGAAATGTAATTGTTACTGAAATTATTGTTACTGGTTATGATCTCGGTTTTACGGCTACTACGAATTTCATTTAGATCACTTGGTCTAATAAGTAATCTATCAAAAATTCTCCTTTTACGATACGCAGAGGCGTTTCGGTTTAATTACGATACTTCGAAGAAACATAACTTCTTCATACGAAGTCGGGTTAAGCATTCTATATATCTACAAAAATCGTATCGACGTTTCTTACATGTTTATGACAAGTACTTGGTCTAAAGAGTAATATATTTCTATTTCAAAATTTACAAATGACGGTTTATATTGAATTCTACTGAAAGGTGAAAACAAGGTGTTACATGGTCAGAGAGAGAGAGAGAGAAAGAGTTTAATTTTTAATTTTTATAAGAAATAATCCATGTGGACACCAACTAATACAGGCAATCGGAGGACCTCTCTATTTTTCGAATATTCCTCCATTTGATGTGTAAATTGAAAGGTTAAGGAGATATCATAAAAGACCTTTTAAAACAAAAAAATGATGTATGGTATATATAATGATATTAAGGGTTAATATTATAAAAACCCTAAATTTTTAACGCGTAATTGGAAAAAACCCTGATATTTTTTTATTATTGCTGTGGCCACAACTTTTCGTAAAATTATCACTCTAGCCCACTTAACGAGTTTCATGGTTAAGTTGGTTAACTTTTTTTGCAAAATTAGTCCTAAAAAGTTCAAATTTAGTCCCTGAGGTTTGAAAAAAAATTACACCACTTGATTTTTTAACTTTATTTTTCGTTTTTTGTATACTTTATTTATTTTCGGTTTTTTTTTTTTTTATAAATATATGTACATTTTTTATTTTCTTTATATATATATATATATATATATATATATATATATTACTTATTTTCATTTTTTAACTTTAATTTTCAACAATTTTTTAAAACCTTTTTACCTTTTGTTTTCTATTTTTTAGTGTATATATAGAGTATATTAGAGGTTTTTTTTTTAGGTTTTTTCATATTTCTTTTCGTATTATATTTTATTTTTTTCATCTTTTTATTTTCTTATTTTTTTTCTTATTTGTTTTCCAATTATTTGTTTTTTTTTGTATTGTTATCTTTTTATTGATATTTTTCAAAAAATATAAAATGTATTAATATATTAGAGTATATTACAATTTTGATAATTTATAGTTTTTGTAATTGTTTTTTATTTTTATTCAAGTAAATAAAGTAGTTATGTTTATATTTGTAATTTCGGTCCAACTTATTTTTTTTCTTTATTTCTTTAGTGCTATTATATTTATGTTACGAAAAAAATGAAAATTACAAAAAAAAATAGTTTGTTTACTAAGAATTAGTGTTTCAATGTGTTATATAACTTGCAAATTATATCATATTTCTATATGTGATATCAATAAATTAAATTCAAAATAATATTTTTCAATTTGATAATAGACTAAAAAAAAATAATAATAATTGTCGATCTTTATAAAAAACTTGTTATAGTAATTTATATTGAATTCAAGTTCGTTTATTTGAATCAAAGTAAATAAAAACATTAGAAAAACTATAAATAACTAAAATAGGAAAAAAAATAGAAAAAAAAATATGTAATATGAAAAAACCTTAGGAAAAATATTATAAAAACCACAAATAACAAAAAATAGAAAAAATAAAATAAAAAAATAAAAAGGTGAAAAAATAAAATATAATACAAAAAGAAATATGAAAAAACCTAAAAAAAAACTCTAATTTACTCTATATATACACTAAAAAATAGAAAACAAAAGGTAAAAAGGTTAAAAAAAATTGTTGAAAAATAAAGTTAAAAAATGAAAATAAATAAAGTATATACATAAAAAGAAATAAAAAATGTACATATATTTATAAAACACCGAAAATAAATAAAGTATACAAAAAATGAAAAATAAATTTAAAAAACCATATGGTGTAATTTTTTTCAAACCTCTGGATCTAAATTTATACTTTTTAGAACTAATTTTACAAAAAAGTTAGCCAACTTAACCGTGAAACTCTTTAAGTGGGCTAAAATGATAATTCTGCGAGAAAGTTGTGGCCACAACAATAATAAAAAAAAATATCAGGGTTTTTTCCAATTACACGTTAAAAATTTAGAGCTTTTATAATATTAACCCATGATATTAACACTATATTTTTTTTATTCTAATCCTCTCTAATAAATGAAAGTTTTTTCGCCACATGTTAATCTCTAATGAGTTTTGACACTAGTCATATTGTGATTTTTTTTTAAATAAATAATATCAACATGTCAATTTATGGTTTTTTTTTCAATTTTTTAAATTAAAAAGTCATATAATCTTATACTTATATATGTAAAGTATTAAATGTAATAAATATTATAATAAATTACAATTAATATGTTTCTTAATTCCTTATTTTAAAATTTTATTTTAAACATTATTTATTATTTACATTTTAATATTTTATTTTTTTTAAGTAACCCGTGTAATACACAAATTTTACACCTAATAGATATTGTAACGCAATTATATATTTTTTCATTATGATAAAAGTAATTTGGATGTATGCTATTCGAAAAAGCCACTATTTTAGAGTTTATTTATTTATTTTTTTGTTTTTAACATACCAAATTTTTAAAGATTTTCCATTTTTTTAGCATTTTATGTTAACAAATAAAGTCATAAATTTACAATTAATAAAATCAAAGTTTGAAGATCTCTTTTAGTCGTTATATATTTATAGAACATTTACACTTTTAGAAGATATTTATTACCATATCAATACTCTTGGATTTATTTTGGGAAAGGAGAGTATAAAGAATAATAAAAATAAACATTAATTACCTGTGAAATAATAAACGCTGTTCTGCAGCAACGGAGTACTCATCAAACTTCATCTTCTTCGTACATTTTACGAGAGAGCGAGAGAGAATCGCATTTGCATATGTGATTGATAGATATATATCGGGAGAGAAGAAGATGAGATTCATTATAGGTAGTAATGATTGCGTGTTTTTCTCATACAAGCATTATCAAATAGGGATTTTGATTTCTCTTTTGAGTTTATCGGTGATTGATGTTGTAAAAGGTTCGATCCACGAATATAAGAATGAAGGATTCATACCTCGATTCAATTCCTTCTTCGTTCATGGAGGTAGTGAGGGAATGTATGCTTCTAAGGTACATAACAATGGGTCTACCGAAGATAAACCTATAAATGGCAAATCCTTCGTACGGTACAAACCTTTTTCCTTCTCTAATTTTGATTTCTGATCTACAGTTTAATCCTAACGTCTCGTGCTTTGTGATGCGGTGGAATCCATTGTTGCATTGAAATCAATAACTGATTATCAGATTTCCTTATGTGTGCGTAGGGATAAAGCTGATAGCTCCCAACGAAACGTTTTGACTTAGATGCCAGATAAACAGTTATCTGATTCCAAAACTGATATACGTTTTACGCTTTTGAAGAAAATTTACTTACTGCATAACTACATTATGTGCAAAAAGAATAATTTGGTGTTAAAATGTACTAAAATCCTTTGTCAATTTGAATTAGAGAGATATCTTTTACTTTAAACTGGATCATCATTTACTTCCATGAAATGTAAAGTCTTACTCATTCAATATGCCATATGATTCAAGGTTCGAGTCTATCATCTTTCGAAGACCAAAGGAGGTTGCTGCTAAACAAAACGAGATGCAACAGAGTACTGGTTTGGTTGAAGCTATACTCGTTGAAGTGAAAAACCGTGATAAAATTGGGGGTTCATATTTAAATTCAAACGCTATATGTTGTACACCTGAACTTGCAAATGATGGTTCATGTAAGGTAGGAGAAGTAATTATTCGTCAAGATCCTGATAACCCTGGCTGGCCTAAACGTATTCAAACCCCATTTGAGGGCAAAAATGAAGAAGCAAAGATGTTGTTACAAACCGTTGAGATCAATAGAACAGGAATGTATTATCTTTACTTTATGTTCTGTGATCCACAACTCAAGGGCACAACAATGAGTGGAAGAACAGTTTGGAGAAACCCAAACGGTTATCTACCAGGGAAGATGACACCATTGATGCCATTTTTTGGATTCATGTCTCTAACTTATCTCATTCTTGGTCTTTTATGGTTTCTTCGATTTGTTCAACATTGGAAGGATATAATCCAGTTGCATTACCACATCACAATGGTTATTGGTCTTGGAATGTGTGAGATGGCTCTTTGGTATTTTGAGTATGCAAATTTCAATGCCACAGGAAGTAGACCAATTGGAATTACTCTTTGGGCAGTTACTTTCAGTGCTTTTAAGAAGACTTTCTCTCGCCTTCTTCTTCTAGTTGTATCAATGGGTTTTGGTGTGGTGCGACCCACTTTAGGAGGTGTAACATTGAAAGTGTTGCTTCTTGGTTTGATATATTTTGTGGCTTCTGAAGCTCTTGAACTTGTTGAAAATCTTGGAAATATCAATGATTTTTCTGGGAAAGCAAGAGTCTTTCTTGTCCTACCTGTTGCTCTACTGGATTCTTGCTTCATTCTTTGGATCTTTTCATCTTTATCTAAAACTTTGGAAAAGCTTCAGGTATATTCACTGTTAATTCTTTCTGCTTCATTTCTTGATGGACTTTGATTTAATTATTTTCTTTTTATGTAGACACGAAGAAACATGGGTAAACTTGAACTATACCGAAAGTTTACTAATGCTTTAGCTGTATCAGTTTTAGTTTCTGTTGCTTGGATCGGCTATGAGGTACATTTAAAATATATATATTTTTTGAAGGGTTAATGACATATATGGGTAACAAAGTATTTGGGGTTTAATCTTTTATGTTTTTTTTATTTTTTTTTATTTAGTTGTACTTCAATGCAAGTGATCCCTTGAGTGAATTATGGCAAAGAGCTTGGATCATACAAGCTTTCTGGGCTGTGTTGGCTTATGTACTATTGGTGGTGATATGTATTCTATGGGCTCCTTCACATAATCCCACAAGGTATAAATTAATCTTTGACTCTCAAAAGTCAAACATGGAATCGTTGAGGGTAATATTGTCATTTTGCAAGCGTGCAGGTATTCGTATTCGGAGGTTGAGGACATAGAAGAAGATGGCATATCTTTGACCGGAGGTGGAGTCAAAGTTTCAGGAGACTTGATAGAGAGGAAACCTGCAGTCATTACAGATCATGTTTTTGAGGTTCTTGAAGAAGACAAAAGGGAATGATGCTCTCTCTCTCTCTTACTCTTATTCTCAAGGTACTATTTTACTTACGTATTATGTTTTCGCTCAAGAATTGGAAATATTTATTCATTTTTTATATACTTTTGTAGAAAATATAATCAAACGTATGAATGGCATCATCATCATCATCATCAAAGTTCAAAGAAGGAGCAGCCTGTGGTTGCTTGAAGTGAAAAGTCAACAGGCGATTTAGACACATATTTTTAACCAATTGATGTGGATCATTATTATGTATATTATACAAGTGGTCTTGATCCCTTGTATTTTCAGTTGTTGATTTCATTTGTTAGTTTTCAAGTTTGATTGATCATCCTCCCCCTTATGATGGAAGAAGTAATGTTTAGTCTTTAGTAAGTTGACTGAAATCTTATGTGTGAGGAGGATAAGGATTGTTCTTATATGTAACAGGTTATATCTAATTTCTTTTGACCCATCATCACTTTATATCGTATTCATTTGTTATCAAAAGAAATGAAAAGTAAGAGTCACTTGTCACTTGTTAGAAATTTTCGGGCCTTTATCGTAGGATGTGAATTCTGATAACTAGTATTTGGGTAATGTGTTCAAATCACGAAATGATTATTATTATTATTATTATTTGAAAGTATCAAACCAATTACTCGCAAAATGGTATTTGCAAATTTCTTTATTTTTGAAGAAAAGTTTTTCTTATTTCTTATCATTACAACGAATAGCGTTATTATTTAGTGAACTTATTGGTATTTTGAGAAATAGTTACGTAAAATTACATATTTTAATCAAAGATATTTTATAAACTCTATCTATTTAAATAATTCTATTTTACATGTCACAATTATTAGTTATCCCATATTACATTAAATGATATAATATCTGAAAAGAAAGAAAATAGAAACAAAACACATTGATGCATTCTTTTCCAAAGAATCTTATGCCAAAGGATGCGCAGAAGAGTCCCATCACCTGCTAACGTGCAATGTGTCCTCAAAGCCTAACAATCCATGCCTTCTCTAAATATCCTTGGCCCTTGCAAGATTTCCCATCCACCACACCATCTTCTTTTTATCCTTTAACACAAAAATTGCAAGATTGAAGACCAATTTTGAATTCATTTTATTTTATGTGAAATATACTTATAAGAGTTGTTAACATAATTTGTTGCTGATTTAGTGTAATATCACAATTTAATGGAGTGCTTTGTGCTTGGTTAGAACTCCCTATTGGTTCTTCTATGTGGGTATCAATGTTAACCAACTTAACTTGAAATCCTAATCCCCTTCCCGAGTTTTTTATATTTTCCTATCATATTCAACCTTACCATTGTGTAAATAAATTTAATTTCAATGTCTAGCATCTCGTATACCCTCCCTACGTAAATGGCTTTAACATTTGGAAGAAAATTATTGCTTTAGCATTTAAAGGTTTATAGAATATTCCACTTTCCTATCTCTTTGAAAATTGAAATGAATACACTTGTGTAACATTTTTACGTGAAAGTTAATCAAAACTTTATTTTTTCTTTAAAAAATTATCGAGAGCATGAATTTTTGATGTCCGTTACTTTCTAAATCCATGCACTTTTCTTAATTTTGTTAAGTTCAAGAACACATCTTTATGGATCAAAGTCAAACCATTAATATAACTATTCCGCACCAACAATATAAAAACTCAATAAACTATAACTATAGACTACAAACAGTCAAGTGACAATTTGTAATTAATTATTATTTTTTATTCATTCGCTTGAAACATATTATTTGATTTTCATACATTTCATTTTAACTAAGAGAAAGAATAATATAAGTAGATGGACTAATATAAGTGTATAAAAGTCAAAACATCTGCTTTTTAATGGATGGATAAAAAACATAAGTGAAAATACATCTTCATTTTTATATTTAATACTTTTGTTAAAAACCTCCGAATTCAAAATTGATGAGTTTCCTGATTATGATCGTGTTTGGTGCAAGCTTTTGAGAGTTTTTAGCTTTTAGCTTTTAGCAAAAAAAACTCGACTTTAACAAAAAACTTCGTTTAATAATACAAACTTTTAGCTTTTTGGTTTAAACAAAAAGTTCAAAATCTAAACTATTTCATATAGCGTTTAAAAAACAATTGGACTTTTTTAGTCAATTTCTAAAATTGTCTTTAATTTTAATTGTCATCGTGATTCTTATTTTAGACAGGTGCCCTTTTATGTAATTTTACATATTTCAAAGGTTTAAAAGTTATAATTTCCTGCTATAAGTTAGTTTTACAAAACACACTCATATATATTTGCAATACCGGCCTATGAAAACGATAAATTCAAACGTATAAGAGGATGTTTTGGACCTACAAACTAAAAAAACAAAAGAATACCATACACGGTACTGAAAAAATGAGACTAATTGTCGGCCTTGGATGTGATATTTATAGGTTTACAAAAACATTCAATTATTTATGTAGATTAAAAAAATCTTATTATATCAATCTTGTTGAGATCCATCCATACCTTAAAAATAATAATAAGTTATTCTAATGTGTGTTGTGTGTTTTGTTTTTGCCGTTGTTGCTTTGCTGGGTAGCCTTATATAATAGCCGTCCTCGCTCTAAGATTGTTTATGACATTATATGAAAAGTATTAAATTTTTGAACCATTAAAAGAATACTATTTTATTTAGAAATGAACTTAAAGAAGAAAAATCCTTGTCGATTACATGTTTATAAGTTGACTAAAGGTTACTTCTTTATAATGTTATTTTTTCATGTCGGCGAGAATAAATATTGGTTTCCAATAAGAAAACCATATGTATAATAGTTGAAATAATTAACCATTACTTTATAGTTTGTTTAATTAAATTTAATATCACAAAAGGATATAAGTTGTATTTGTCATTGAGCTTTTGAAAGTTTTTAAGAAAAAACTCAAAGAGAGTTTTTAAGAAACAACTTGAAAACAAGAAAAGTTTTGTTTGACACCATGATATTTTTATTTTAAACAACTTTGAATACAAAAGCTACTTCCAGTATTTGTGAGCTTTTAATTTTTACTTTTTAGTTTTAATTAATTTTATATATTTAAAAGCTAATAACTAATTTTGGCAAACTTAAAATCTATAACTTTTAGCTTCCAAATAAGCTAGCAACTAACAACTTCTAGTTTCTGGCTGCCCAACATGTTTCGTCAAGCATGCCTTGTTCAATATCCAAACTATTTTTCTTTTCAAAATTGTACATGTATATGTTATCAAATAATATATTGAATGGGATAATTATTTAATTTTTTGACATCCATTTACGAGGTGTTTGGAACTTTGGATTTAAGTGTCAAATATAATTATCATAACTTTAAATATCAGAAGCGGAATCACACAATTGTTAGCTAAATTTAGGATACACTTATAAAAAATAAATTCTTTTTTATGTATATTCGGAATCAATTTTATAATAAAAATATATATAGCTTTGATCACAGTAATAATTTGTAAAACAAATCACTAAATAAGCAAGTACTCGCGTCATAATTTCTTTCTCTCTACATGTTGATCTCCCGGGTTGCACGAAAATCAAAGATTATATTTATATCATATCATAACATATTATTTTGGATAAATGATGTGTGACATGTCCCATTGATGTGTTTATTCCAACCACTCGGCACATAAAATTCACAAAAAAACAAACACAAATAACAAAACATATGATCGAAATTTATATAAATACCCACAAGTAGAACATGAGAGAGAAAGAGAGATAAAGAGAGAGAGAGAGAGAGAGAGAGAATGGGGGAGAGAGAGGAGACTCCATTGAAGCCACCACACTTTGTGCTCATCCATGGCATAAGTGGAGGAAGTTGGTGTTGGTACAAGCTGAAAAGCATGATGTACAACTCTGGATATACGGTGACTTGCATAGACCTCAAAGGGGCAGGCATACATCCTTCTGACCCTAACACAATCCTCTCCTTTGATGAATACAACGAGCCTCTTCTTCATTTCTTATCTTCCTTGCCTCCACATCAAAAGGTATGTACAACTCTTTATGCCTCATGTACAATATCTAATGCATATGAGGATGCATTGCTCTCAAACTATACTACAAACCATGCATTGTATGTATGATTCAAGTGTAATAAATTAATCATATTTTATGTAAAGTTTGTGCAAAATTGGGTGTGAAACAGAAGGAAAGGAATTGGAAGTTGGCTATTAATTTATCCATTTAATCATAATAATTATCTATTTGAAATGATGCACCAGTTATTTGACTTTTTGTTACAAAATATATAAACACTCTTAAATAACACAAAAATGAAAAATCATTACTATAGGTGATCCTAGTGGGACATAGTGCTGGGGGATTAAGCGTGACACAAGCAACTCACAAATTCCCGAATAAGATCAGTCTAGCTGTATATGTTGCAGCAACCATGCTTAAAAATGGTGTTTTAACAGAGCAAGACATTAAAGATGTAAGTGTAGATACTATACATCGTTATATTTATTAGTTAACTATATAAATCTTGATTCAGTCTTACAACAAGTCATTATTTCCATTTATGATAAATATTTTTATAGTTATAACGTTATTGTTCTTCTTGTTATACATAAACGCTTTTAAATATACATGAGGAAGTGGTCTTAACCAAGTCTAACATCTTCATATTTCTTTAATGTTTATTATTTTTTTTTAAAATTTATATTAACTATATATAAATAAAAAAGAGAAAAAGAAGCTTCTTTTGAAATGCATTATGTGATTGTACGGCACTTGGGAATAGATGCGATAGTGGGTTTTGGACTTTGGTGACGTGTAGATAAATAGTGGGGAGCTGAATACTATGCTTATTTTGGGGCCAACTGTTCGTCATTTTGCCTTCACTTTGGTGGAAGATATTCCATAGCCCAATAAACCAAACGAATAAGGGTTTAAATGTTTTTATTTTGTTTTATATATAATGGTGCTTCATTTGTTTCTTTTAACTTAATTAAACCAATTTTATAACTATATAATATATTTAACTGATTAATAACTTGGTTACATAATTCATTTTAATTACATAAACTGGTAAACTAACAATATGGTGAAAGTTTGAAGAAAAATAAACCTTGTTGAATACATCGACAAAATCACAAAAAATAGAACATTCTTGCGTAGACAATCATTTATCCAATGTATCAAAATGAAAAGAAGAAAAAAACCCTACATGTTATTGTCATGTTTTTCGGTCCTAAACTTAAAATATGATTAAAAACCATTTTGTTAGATAAATTCAGAAAAACTATAAAACATTGTCATATAAACACACATTTAGCTCTTATATAGTTATGTTAGTCCCGATAGAAAACTTAAATCTCAAATAAATAATTATTACAAGTATCAGTTTTGAATTTAGACTTCTAATCAAAATTTAATTTTCGTAACTTATAAAATAATTTGTAAGTTAGCTAAAATAACTTATTGATAAATTAACTTATAAACGTAGTAGCTTAGTTGGTATGAAATAAGTCATAATCCTAAAAACTAGTTTTTTCAGTTAATATGACAAACAAGTCTTAGTACTCTTTAATTTTATATGAGCACCAATACACTGTTTGTCTTTTGGACCATTTTGATATTAGCATTTGCAATTATACTTTTGAAAATTGTCCATGGTATCATATTAACAACTATTTTATTTTTTAATTAATATATTTACTATTTATAGATAATAATCATATAATAAAGAATAAATCGAAATAAAAATATTTATAAATTAAATAAAAATAATTATAAAACTATATAATAACCAAATAAGAATATATATTTAATTTAACAAAATATAAGTTAGATATATAAATTAATTAAATATAATATTAAAATAAGAAAAAGTAAATTTCAGAAATGGTCTGGACCTTTCAAATGGTGAAAGACCAAAACCTTAGCTGGCTTGCAAATTTGATTTGAGAAAGAGACTTGAGAGTGGCCTGGCCTCTGTGCATGCTCTGAGTTTAACTCGAACTCGAAACTTCTATTTCTTTTTCAGTACTTTCACTTTACCTTTGTTAGTTTGTTCAACTTTATTAATATTAAATTAGATGTTTTTGTATTAAACCAACTTATTTAAAAAGCAATTGTAGAAGATTTACAACCATATACACAGAAAACGACTTAACACAAGCAAATTACACCTAAAAGGAAAGTTAACCTAAAACTAAGACTTTTAATTTGCAAAACCAAATTTTCAACTTTTGCATTGTTTACAACTTTTGCATCGTTTAGACTTTGAATCAACACTTGGGTTTTTAATATGTCAAACACAAAGAAGTCATCCCTTATAGATTTAGATTAGACATTACATATTAGAATTTAAAATGATACAAATTCGTATTTGTATTATAAAACAAGGATAATACAATTTATTTTCTTTAAATTTTTCGTTAAAATGTAGGGAGTTCCTGATTTATCCGAGTATGGTGATGCTTATGACTTGGAATTTGGGTTGGGTGTGAATCAGCCTCCTACGAGTGCAATTATAAAAAAGGAGCTACAACGTAAAATCCTATATCAAATGAGCCCTCCTGAGGTATGGAAAGTCTACTATATTACAAAACTATACATAATTTATTTGACAAATCGGAAGTACGAACCATTGAATATTTCTTGGTCACCGAAAAAATTAAAAAATTAAAAAAGTAAAAGAAAAAACTCGAATTAAAGAAAAAGCTTCATTCGGAAATCGGAAGTACCGTCCATTGAATATTTCTTTTAAACAATAAACTTATAATCCACAATTTATTTAAAATAGCTTTTGAGAGCTTTTAGTTTTTATTTTATTTCACACATTCCAAAAACTTACATATGCTTTTGACAAACAATTGTACACAAATAAAACCATAGTTTTTATCTTTCAATTAGTTTTACCAAATATACTAATAAGTGAAACTCCAAACTTTTAGACATTCTTAATAAAGTTTGGATGGTTATAAATATTTTTGGTGATACTTATAGTTATTATTTTGACAAAAGTGTTTGATAAAATTAATTGTAAGTTTTTGAAAAAATTGTAAAATGATATAAATATATGAAAATTAGAAACTAAAAACTGAAAACTCTTAAAAGCTTTAAAAAATTAGTTGAACTATCTTTTAGAAACTTTTTGTTTGGAATAAAAAAAACTTTAAACTCATACATCCATTTTTCTTTGAAGTTAAAAGTTAAAAACTCTTAAAATTTTTTGCAGAACATATCCTATAGGTATTAAGAAGTTTTCACAAACCAAATATTAATATGTTTGATGATCATGTATTTTGTAGGATTATACATTAGCTTCGATGCTATTAAGACCAGGGCCCATTTGTGCATTACTAAATGCTCAGTTTCCAGAAGTTAATGAATGTGTAGAAAAGGTGCCAAGGGTATACATTAAGACAATGTATGATAGAGTAGTGAAGCCAGAACAACAAGACAACATGATCACAAAATGGCCACCTTCACATGTTTATAGTTTGGAGAGTGATCACAGCCCGAATTTCTCAAGTCCTTTTGCATTGTTTGGGTTATTGGTTAAGGTTGCGGCTTCAATTAGTTGTACCTAGAAGATTTTGGTTTAGTTAGGCTTGATTTTGTGTGGTTAAAAGATATCATAAAGATCCTATACTTTATTATGATGTAATTTATTTTGCTTGATAATATGGAAGAAAAAAACAACACAATAAACGGTTTATAAGTTACTTTGGTTTTGAACTTGCAATGTTTTCGTTCACTTGAAATGTATCTCATAATTTTAAGTATCCAATAGTTATAATAGTTATAAGTTACTTTTGTTTTGAACTTGTAATGTTTTCATTCACTTGAGATGAGATGTATCTAAGGTGTTGTTTGTTTTTTGTAAAAAAATTCTTTAGACTTCTTATTGCTGCATGACACAGCACGCGCACAATACTTTTAATCTTGCAGTTTGTTTTTTAGAAGTTTTAAAAGTTAAAAACCTCTACGCGTGTTCTGTTTGGCGCAACATTTGTATTGCTCTTCCAACCTCTTCTTCTTCTTTCTTGCTGAAATCTTAATTATATGTTGTTGAAATCTTATTTTACATTTTTTTTCGTTTTTTTTGTTTATTCTTGTTGATTTTTTTTTGTTTTTTTGTTTTTTTTATATTGAATAATGATAATTTCTTGATGAAATATTGCTATTTTTTGCTAAAATATCTTTTTTTTTTGTTGAAATATCATTATTTTTTTTTGCTGAAATTCATAAATTTTTGCTGAAATGTCATACATTATTAAATTTTCGGTATTAAAAAGCTATTTTTGGTTTATAAAATCAGTTTATTTTAAATTTTTAATATCTGCAGCAGCATGCAGATGTTAAAAAAAAACACGCTTCTTATTACAGTCTGCAGCCGTTTGGTCCAACTCTTCTACTGCAGAGCGTTGCAGAGGTAGTCCGCAAATTTATGAATTTTTGCTTCAGAAAAACAAAACAGCGCCTAAGTAATTTTAAGTATCCAATAGTTCATGGTATTTGCTAAACTGTTAAATGGTAATATTCTCTTTTATCTTTTAAAAAGGTAGATTGCATAAAAGACAAATAATTTCCATAAAATTTCGATGTTGACATGTGCTTTTTTTTCTCAATTAACTCACGGAATTTACGGTTATTTTATTTTTATTTTTTTTGTAACGAGCCTTATGTATAACCTTTTAGCTAGGTTTACCTTAGATTGTTTTCTTATTTATAATTTTATTTATTTTTCTTTGTCTCTGGAAGCTTAAAACAAAAAAAACATGTAATCGTAATTACATAACTTGCAAGGATCTTTTATTGTAGAAAATAACTCAAAACTACAATCTCTGATCAAAGAGTATATAAACCTAACATTTATATATACTAAACAGAAAACAAATTAGTATACAATTAGGATTCCTAATAATCCAAACTTTCCTTATTGCTCAAGGGATTTTAGAACTTAGACACCACTCCAAATTACTTGGAGAACACTTAAAGGAAAATTTGATATGGATGGCTGGACCAAACATGCATAGAATGCCCATATTGGACTCAGATATTCGCCAATAATCACCCCCTGAATTTCTAATTCGAGGGTAATTCTTACACGCTAAGCAACGATCTCATCTCTGTGAATATTTTCTGAGCTACGGCCTTCATAACATCGAGCCAATTCTTGTTCATTTTGGCTTCCTTATAATTCTTCGGTTCTTCATCGAATGTCAATATTAAACGATCCACATTTAACTCGTAGTCATTTAATCTTCTTGGCAACACTAAAGTTCGAGTAGATTGGCAGGGTGGGGCAAAACATGCATCATTATTATGATCTTCAACGGGTTGCGATGGGCTGCTATCATCGTGAGAAGTGACATCGGTTTGGTCGGTTTGGGCCAGATCCGTGAGCTGTTCGGTTTCGGTTGCAATAGGGCCTGGACCACCATTATATTGGATTGCTGGATCATTACTCCACAAGACCGTAAATGTACCCGATCCATTTCCAGCTTGATTTTCAGGTTCATTATTCCATTGCCATGTCTTATTTTCATCACAAATTGCATGGGCACTTATAATGATTTTATTTTCCCGCGGATTATATAATCGAAATCCTCCCGAACTGGTTTCCTTTCGAAAATACACCAATGGTCGTGACCTATCATCAAGCTTCTTCAAATGTTTTGAGACTACTCTTTCATATGCAACACAACCAAATACTTTCTAGTCTTCAAGGTTTGGATTTTCACCATAAAATTTCTCGAATGGTGTAGCACCTATCAATGCTCGAGTAGGTATACAATTTATGATGAATGTTGCATAACATACCACTTCACCCCAATAGTGGTTTGGAATATATTTTGCTTTCATTAGGTACCATGTCATCTAGATTAGATTCTGATTTCTCCGTTCGACTATACCGTTTTGTTGAGGTGCATACAGAGCCGCCAACATACATGAAATCCCTTCTTCATCTGTAACATCCGAATTCTAAGGTATTAAAAATATTAGTTTAATTTTAATTGCAATTGGATTCGGCTCGCGACGTGAGCAATAGTGGTCATGTCGTGAGTAGGACCCTTGATTGTTTGACATGTTCTCGGACCTCATGACGTGAGGCATGAGACCTTACGATGTGAGGCATGCATGATGATCCTAAACCCTGAAAATCGGGTATAAAACAGAATGAGGAGGCTAGGGTCGTCCATCCTCAACTTCTTTCACTCCCAAGTCACTGAAAAACCTCTAAATTCGGCCTTCTTGAGCCCTTGAGCCATTGTTGGTGATATTGGTGTGTTATAGTGGTTGATTTCCTTGAAGAAGAAGAAGAAGAAGAATAAGCTCTTGTGGAGGTTCTTTTGGACGAGATAAGCTCCTTCTAGTGGCACTTATGAGCTCATAAGCCTCTGTAAGTCTCAAAGATCCCACCTTTCTCTTTTAATCTTGCTAGATATAGGTTATTGTTACCTTCTTTGCATGGGATCTTGAATTATCATGCATGAGGTCCATAAAGTTAGCAAATTTATGGACCATTAAGTCATTTGCTGTGTTAGAACCCTTGGATCTGGATTTTGGTTCAAGTTTTGGAATCCAAGTTGTAATCTTGATGTTTATACCCATCTTTTGACCTAACTAGTGTTTAAGTCATGCATGGGAAATGCATGACTGAAAATATATGATTTTTATGGTCCTTTAGGCAAGATATGGTATCCTGGAAAGACCCAACACGCATAAAAAGGATTAAGAGCTTAATGCTCACATAACAATTCTCACGATGTGAGCCCGACTTTGCCCCGATCTGAAACCCTAAGATAAGTGAACTGAGTTGACTCGCTGTGTCGACCCAAGACGAGTTGACTCTCACGACGTGAGCCAGGGAAGTTCAAGACTTAAGGATGGAATAATGAGGAAAGTTGACCATTGATCTTAACCGTTGACTTTTACTTTAACCATGGTTGACCACGTTTTGACTTTTGAGGATATTTTGGTAATTTGGGATTTTAATGGAATTAGTCATATAGTGGTTACAGGCAGTTGAGTTTGGAGCTGTGAATTCGGATTTGATTATCAGTTTAGCACTACTTGTGAGGTGAGTTTTCCTCACGATACGAACAAGGTCGAAGGCACCAATGCCGACCCTTATTGGATTGTTATCCTGGTTATCGCATGATGATATGCTTAGTGATCTGTTAGATATGTATCCTGGTATATAGGATGATGTTATATTTAGTGACTTGTTAGGTCGGTATCCTGGTGTATACGATGATGCTATGATTAGTGATATGTTAGATCGGTCTGACTGTTTATACATGCAAGCATTTGTTATTTATGTGTTGATTGTGTGCTTGGGGGTGGGTTGAGGCGGACCTTCTTTGTGTTGTAGGCCAACATACCCAGGGCAGCTCGGATAGACTGTAGGCCCAATGGGACATACCAGTCAGGCCGAAGGCCCGAGAACGGTCCAGATAGGCTGAAGGCCCGGTAGGGCGGACCAGACATACTGAAGGTTCTGAGAGTGGGCCAGACAGACTAAAGGCCCAGTGAGGGTGGTCAAGTCATACTGCTGACTCTATATGCATGCTGTTTGTTATGATATTGTTTTGGTTTGTATGGCGTTGGTATTTTGGGGGGAACTCACTAAGTTTCGGGCTTACAGTTTTGGATTTTGTTTCAGGTACTTCAGATGATCGCGGGAAGGCCTCACATTTCATGATTTTGATTTCTGGGATACTCTGATATGAAACTATTTTGAAAACATTTTGTAATAAGCAATGGTTTTTGGATGCTTGAAAAAATTTAATTTTTTTTATGAATTTTATGGATCTTACATCATCACAAAAACGGTTCAACTCATGTGATGTGAATTATCCACCTCTATCTGTATGGAATGTCTTGATCTGTTTACTGGTTCACTTTTCAATTAATGTCTTGAATCTTTTAATAATTTTGGATGCATAGCTTTTATGCTTCAAAAGAAAAGACAACATATATCAAGAAAAATCATCAATAAGTATCAAAATGTGAACGTTACCCACTTGAGTGGGGGGGATCAACCGGTCCACAAATATCTTCATGTATTACCTCGAGGATATTTGCAGCTCTATACTTAACTTTCTTTGGAAATGATTAATTTGTTTGCTTTCCAACCATGCATAATTCACACAGTTGGTCTTGATGTTGGATTGACGGTACCCCTATGGGTAGCTTGTACATCTAGTTTATCACGCCAAAAATTAACGTGGCTAATTCGTGCGTGCCATAACCAACTTCCTCATTAAACTTGGCTTGCAAGCAATGTGGTTTACCAACTTTTAGCTTTATTTTGTTAAGTCGATTTTCACTTCTCGATACTTCATAAGAGATCTTCCGTCTTCATCTCATATGGTTAGAAAATCACCTCGCATACAAATATCACAACCAACTATTGTAGATTTCCCGAGGCTAATAACATTGCTACGAAGTGATGGTATATAATAAATATCTTTCATTAATTTTTGCTCCTTGCTTTTCCTTTTGAACAAAATTGACGATTTTCCTTTAATGCTAACACATGATCCATCTCCAAATCTCACTCTACCGGTTATGTTTTTATTAAAAAAAAAAATAAGAGTAGTTTGCAGTCATGTGGTTTGCTCACACCATTGTCTGAGTACCAAATTCTGTCTTCATTGACATTTGTTTCAACTTTTGAAAGGGTATATTTGTCTTCGTTTAAGAACACCGTTTCTTGAATTGTTTTCATCACAAAGGATGTCCCTTCTTCATGATTCGTACCTCCTTCGTGTGTTTGATTAAGGTTAGCCTCATGATTTTTGATTCGTTCCGGGCATCTTGAAGCGAAGCGTTCGTATTTATCACACCGGTAACATTGGATGTTTAAGAGATCTGTAGGCTCGTATTGTTTTCCTTTTTGCTTTTGATCTTCACGATTTTTAGAGGATTCCGAGTGACTGTGAGCTTGTGTGTTACCCCGACCACGTCTACCACCATGTCCTCTTCCTTGGTTATTTGAACCCCGACCTCTACCTCTTGACGATTCGGTGTTTCTATTCGAAGATCCTGCTTTGGAATAAAGTAATTTACTTTGAGTCTCGGTTACTTTGTGTTCTCCCTTAATTATTTTTCATAAGGTTATAGACGACCAACCACGTCTTCAAAGATTATTGTCTTGAGCTCCAAAACTTGTTCAAGGGCAACAACAATGTGAACAAATCATCTGGGAAGGCCTGCAAGAAACTTCTTCGCAAGCTTTTGTTCAGTCATGACCTCTCATAGTGAAGTGGATTTCGAAGCAATTCCAGATAATTTTGCTGCGAAGTCGTCAATGGTGCTTGTGTCACCCATCTTCAAAATTTTAAAATCTGTGATTAGGGTTTGGAGTCTCGCTTCATTCACTCAATTGGCTCTAAGGATGCGAGTTTTAATTGCATCCCACATCTTTGAAGAAGTACATCCTCTGGAATCGACTGAAACAACAATCCTTTCACGATGTTGTTTTTCTTCACGTCGTCTAGTCCGGGATCGATCACATCCTAGACACCATGAATCCTGAGTAGCACCTCCATGCGCATCCTCCATATTGTGTAGTTCGCCGATATCAAATTTGGGTATTAGAACTTTAACGACGTGTGTTCCTTAGTCGATGGTTGGGAAGGTTCTCCTCTTGTCTTTGCGGTTCCATTTCTAATTCTTCCAAACGAATCATAAAAAAAATTGATTTGGTTATTTGTTTTGTTTTTTTTTCGCTTTAAACACAAAAAAATTCTCACGTGAACAAAGGAAACTGATTTGCTTCAAACAGAAAACTGATGAACTTTGACAAAACTAATCAGATTTTTCTGCACATGAGCTTTTCCTGATCTGAGCAGGAGAACTCCTTCTTTCACAGGTACTCCTTTAAATTCTTCCTTTTCAGTCGCAACTAGACTTGATGTCGCAGGTTTCGTCTAATTCGCAAGGATTCCAGATTTGCTGATCAGGTATAGTTTCTGAAAGAGAGATTAGGTGGGTTTTCTGTTCATAAAGTCTTTTTTCTTCTATCGTAGGTGGAACTCACTTGCTGCACTGGAAACATAGAAATATAGAGCTTATCTTCTTAGTCGCGAGGTACCTCACAGCAAGAACACAAAATATCAACAGGAACAGGAGATGGAGCAGTTTTTTGGTCTTCATATGGACATAACAGGTATTGAGTTCAGGTCCCTTTTTTTTCACTGTCGCAGGTTGTCTTCTTCAGATACAAGGCAGCGATCTAAACAGATTCTAATGTTGCAGGTTCTTTCACAATTACAGGTTCTGATGTTGTAGGCTCTAATACAAATTAAAAGCTTAAAATAGAAAAAAACATGTAACTGGAATTTCATAACTCGTAAGGACCTTTTACTGTAGAAAATAACTCAAAACTGCAATCTTTGATCAAAGAGCACAGGAACCTAACATCTATATATACTAAACAGAAAACAAATTAGTATACAATTAGGATTCCTAATAATATAGACTTTCCTTATAGCTCAAGATAGTTTTCCATCAACAATGTAACTGTAACTGTTTTCTCTCTATATTATTATTAGTTATCTGTAGATTGTTATTAGTTCAAATGGTATCAGAACCATGTTCGATCCGTCTTTTACGATTGTTTGGTATTGTTGTTGTTATTTTGACACTTTCTAATTTGATTTGTTCGTTTTTCGTCGATTTCACGTCTCGATCTGTTATATCGTACCACGAAAATACAATTTGATCGTTTTTTGTCGCAATTTGTGAATCTCGTTGCAATATTGGGTATAATTTATTGATTTAGTTTCTTTATTTCTTTTGGTTTGATTTGTTTTGAATTATTCGTTTGATTTGATTTGTTTGGATTGTGCGTTTGTTGCTGTTTTTTCAATTTCGATTATTATTGTTTTCGTATTTGGCATCATGCTTTTGGGTTCTTTGCGCCGCGATTTGGGTTTTTTTGTCGATATATCGCCGCGAGATCTCGCTGCCGTCGTGAAAATACTATTTTTCGTCAATATCTCGCCGTGATTATCACATCACACGACTTTTTTCTGTTCAGATTGTATTATTGTTCGAAGTTTTGTTTGTTTGGTTGTTGCCGGTATTTATTCATATTTGTTATTGGTATTAGTTTAGTTTTATTACAATTTTCTTTCAATTATGAAACCTAGTTGAAAGTTTACTTACATTTTTCTTTTGTTGTCGGAGCTATTGAAAATCCAGTTCGTCGAAAGTTTCATACTCATGTTATTCTTAATGTTTCCGGTTCAATTCATGTTTTTTTGTTGATTTTGAAATCTTCCTTAAAAAAGTTTTTTTTTTCTAAATTATTTTGAATGATTAGCCTTATTTACGTCGTCCTATTCTTCTTAAAAAAATGTCTACTCTTGCAAGAACGTCACTTACTATTAAGAACTATGATAATGCTTCCATCTTACATTCTTATTACAAACATTGATTTTGAAGGGTTTTAAGGTTTTTCTATTTAAGTTTAGTGTTACGTAAATATAGTATGGTTCCTTTGGTATTATCTGAAAAAACGTTTTCTTGTTCATTTGTTTTTTGTTATGCTTTTGCATGTCACCCCATTTTGTGTTTTTGTTTTTATTTATTTTTTTTTTTTTCTAGTGTTCTTGTTATGGTTTCAATCATTTATTTGTTTTCCAGTTGTAGCTTTCATTTCCATTTTCGGTTAAAAAAGTATTTCATTTGGATTTGTATTTGTTTGGTTGTATTTGGTTATGTTCTAGTTTTGATTCAGGTCTCTTTAATACTTTTACGTTTATTTTATTTTCCGTTGGTTTTTGTTTTTGTTTTGGTGTTTTTGTTATTGGGCAAACTCTCAATGTTTTTTTTTTGCTTGAGCATTGTGAGTTGAGGAATAGCACAAAAGAGACTAAATCTAAAATTCTAATTTGATACTTTGTTTTTTTTGTCTAAAATTTGACACTGTATTTTTTTAATTTTTTTACAATTCTGACCACTTGACGGGTCAACCTGGTTACTTGCTAACATGACATGATGATGTGTTAGTTTTGATGATGTTGCATGCTAACATGACATGCTGACGTGTCAAAATTGAATTTTGTTTCCACAAAAGATATTAAGTTATCACTTTTTTTCGATTTTGACAATAAGTTTAATTTTTATTTCAATTTCGACACTTTATTTTTTTGTTTCAAATCGAACAGCATTATTTCCAGTTTTGTTCAATATTGAGCATCTTCCACTTGAAAACCATATAGATATTTTTTAATACATTTTAAACTGTATAAATATTTTTTCATTTAAAATTTTTTGTATAAATACAAGGTTTTATTTACATTCAAACCATAATTTTATGTGTATATATATATATGTAATAGTTATATAAATATCATATTTTATTATTAAATGCTCAACTTTAAAATGAGTTTGAAGGTTTGAAGGCATGTAGTCAGGTTTGTAACCCCTGAAATTGTTACATCTTATTCGAAGTTTATTATTAGTTTGGTTTTCATGAAATAACTAATGCATATTTATGTATAACATTATGTTTTGAATGTAAAAAACATTATATGTGTATAAAAATATGGTTTTTAAACGAAAAAAATGTATTTATGTAACAACCCAATTTCCACGCCCAAAAATTTCATTTAAATTAAGTGGTTTGTAAAGCGTTTGTAGTAAAACATCATTCGATCATATCAATTCATAAAACATATCTCGTGTCTGAAAACCCAAAACATGAAAATAATAACAATGTCAGAGTACAATCCCAAAACATCTCATAACGCGGAAAACCAATGTGTGTGTATGATGTGCCGCTACCGCACCAACTCCTTCCCCTTCGCTGAAGAGGTACCTGAAACCAAAACTGAAAACGGTAAGCACGAAGCTTAGTGAGTTCCCTCATCATACCACATACCATATAATCACATCACATACATACTGCAAGGCATTTCTGGGGTGCCCGACCTACCCGGTACGGCCATTATGGGGTGCCGATCTACCCATGCGGCCATTCTGGGGTGCCGTCCTACCCGTGTCAATCCATTTTGGGGCGCTGACCTACCCAAGTCGAGCAATTCTGGGGTGCTGACTACCCTTCCGTCCTAACAACCGAACCTCAGGGACTGTTTCACCCCCTACAACTACTGTCACATATATCATAGCATAATCTATTGTCAGACATATCTGGGGTGTCTGACCTACCCTTCGGTCCTAACAACCGAATCTCGGGGACTCTTCCCCCTCCTACTACCTTTATCTCCTGTAACATATCATGCTAGTAGCTAAACTTATCATAACATACTGTTAGGCATATCTGGGGTGCCTAACCTACCCTTCGGTCCTAACAACCGAACTCTATCACTATCACATACCATATCACGCTAGCATATAACATATCATGTAGTAACAACACAGATGAATATCACAAAGACAAACATCTAGCATACGATCCCTACTGGTGGGCCGGCATTGTGGCCGTAGACTCACCGCTATTGGAAGGTAACTCACCTCGTAGTAGCTGCTGAACTATGTGGGAATCCTCTGACTGCTGCTGCTGCTACTCCGGAAATCCTCCGGCTAAAATTCCCACAAAACACTTAGTCAGAAACTGACATCTGCTCTTAGGGTAAAATGACCATTTTACCCCTGACCAAGTCAAAGTCAAAGTCAACCTCTAGTTGGCCTGACTCGCCGAGTTGGCTCGCCAACTCGCCTAGTCCCTATCCTTCCATTAGACCTCATACCCGTCTCTACTCGTCGAGTTAGGCGATGACTTGACGAGTTTTCCTTCTAAATGAACATCGACTGAATCCTCATCCGACTCGCCGAGTTATATGAACAACTCGTCGAGTTCATCATCAACTGATACACAGGTCCTGCCCTTGACTCGCCTAGTTGTATGAACAACTCGTCGAGTTCATCTTCATCCTTAAGAAGATTGCCTTGGACTCGCCAAGTCCCATGAATTTCCAGAACAATGGCTTAGTCTAGAACGTTGGGTCACCCCGTGGGACCCCCTTAAAACCTTTCCACACTCAACTGGGTCCTTATGACCCTCAACTGATATGGGATAGAACCTTGGACTCACCGAGTTTGTCACAACCACTCACTGAATCTTCGATTTCTGATGTACATTCCTTGATCAAAAGGTAGATCTATGCTTCTACAATCGATGTAGCACGTAAAGTTACAACCTTTACGTGCGTGCATGGGACTTTAAGCTCAAAAGGTCCTAAAACAAGCTCTCACAATGCATGGGGCCTAATTTGAGTGCAAAAGCCACTCCTTTCTGCCTTGTAACCCCTCAAAGGACCTAGATCCGAAACATCAACCTCAAACCATGCTTGCAATCATGGTTGGTGACCAAATTGGCTTAGAAAAGCCCTAAAACTCCACAAAATGGGATCTATCAAAAGAGCAAGCAAGGTATAGACTTTATACCTTTTGAAGTCAGCAAATGATGCGCAAAACCGAATCCTTCTAGCCTCCTCTTTATCCTTCAAGCTTTTCCTTCCTTCCTTGGACCACAAAAGCACCAAAATCACTCCAAAAGCCTTAGATTGCTTCAATAACGGCTAGGGTTTGCTATGGGGGTCTTCTAGGAGAAAATAGGACTAAGGAGGCCGAGTTAAGGTGTTTAAATAGGGTGCAAACCCTCGGATTAGGGTTTTTGTCCAAACAGGGTCTACTCGCCGAGTCCGGGACTCGACTCGCCGAGTCCACAACTTAAACTTCGTGCCTCGTCCCGCTTCTACTCGGCGAGTTGGTCCTTCAACTCGCCGAGTCCAAGACCAAATGAAAAATATTTAAAGATTTAATAAAAAGAACACGTACCAAGAACCAGGTGCTACAAATCTCCCCCACTTATTTTAGACTTCGTCCTCGAAGTCTGCTGCTCGATCTTGAAACAACTCGGGGTAGTGCTCTATCATCTCATCCACAGGCTCCCAAGTCCACTCCGACCCCTTCTGGTGCTGCCATTGCACCTTCACAAGTTCTACTCTTTTGTTCCTCAGATCCTTCGACTTCCGGTCAAGGATCGCTACAGGCCGATCGATGTAATTCAGGCTGTCATCAACCTGAATGTCCTCCAAGGGTACCACTGTTGAGTCGTCCACCAGGCACTTTCGCAGCTGAGAAACATGGAAAGTGTTGTGTATCTGATTGAGTTCGACTGACAAATCCAGTCTATAAGCCACCTTGTCCACCCGGGCTATAACACTGAACGATTCAATATACCTTGGGCCCAACTTGCCCCGCTTCCTGAATCGAATGACGCCTTTCCAAGGCGACACCTTCAGGAGAACCATATCTCCGACCTGGAACTCTAGTTTGGATCGACGTTTATCGGCATAACTTTTCTGCCGACTATGAGCAGTCTGAAGCCTGCTCCGGACCTGCTGAATTTTCTCTGTCGTCTTGAGCACTACTTCGGTGCTCCCCATGACCCTCTGGCCAACCTCGCCCAAGCATATCGGGGTCCTGCACCTCCTCCTATACAACATCTCGAAGGGAGGACGGTCGATGCTCGCATGATAGCTATTATTATACGAGAACTCCGCCAATGGAAGGTAGGTATCCCAGCTACCTCCGAAGTCTAAAACACATGCCCGCAGCATGTCCTCCAGGGTCTGGATGGTCCGCTCGCTCTGGTCATCCGTCTGCGGATGAAAGGCGGTGCTGAAATGCAGACGAGTACCCAACTCGTCGTGGAATTTCTTCCAAAACCTAGATGTGAACCGCACATCCCTATCCAAAATCACCGAAACTGGCTCTTCGTGATGGGCCACCACCTCTCTGATATAGATATCGGCCAATTTCTTGGCCGAGATGCTCTCCTGAATTGGGATAAAATGGGCGCTCTTGGTCAATCGATCCACGATGACCCATATCGAATCCACTCCTCGCGCGGTCCTAGGAAGCTTCGTGATAAAATCCATCTAATATCCTCCCATTTCCATAGTAGGATATCCAATGGCTGCATCTTTCCATGTGGTCTCTGATGCTCGGCCTTGACCTTTCTGCAGGTCAAGCACCGCTCCACGTACCATGCCACATCCCGCTTCATGCAGGGCCACCGATAGTCCCGACGAAGATCCCTATACATCTTCATCGCCCCGGGACGAATGGAGAATCGGGATTTGTGGGCCTCCTCCATCAAGATCTGGCGTACGCCTTTGAGGTATGGTACCCACACCCTGCAGTGTAATGTCAATAGTACCCTGCTGTCATAGTCGAAGGAGGAAACCTGGCCCACTATGCGCTCACTCTTCTGTTGTTCCTCCTTCATGGCCTCCTGCTCCCGAATCAGCTCCAAAAGCGGAGTCACCACTATCATCCGCATGAAGAAATCCCAGATCAGCGCCGCCTTGCGGCTAAGCGCATCGGCCACCACATTGGCCGTACCCAGGTGATAAAGGATCTCGCAATCGTAATCTTTTACCACGCCCGTCCACCGACGCTGCCTCATGTTTAGATTCGGCTGATCCATGAGGTACCTCAAACTCTTATGGTCCGTGTAAGTGGTACAGCGAACCCCATAGAGGTAATGACGCTAAATCTTGAGGGCGAACACAACAGCCCCCAGCTCCAAGTAATGTGTCGGGTAGTTCGTCTCATGAGGCTTCAGCTGCCTCGACGTGCAGGCGATGACATGCCCTCTCTGCATCAATACTGCGTCCAAACCTGAGATTGATGCATCACAGTACACAACAAAATCCTCCATGCCCTCTGGCAGGGCTAAGATTGGTGCCTCGCACAATCGCTGTCTCAGTGTCTCGAACGTGGCCTGCTGCTCAGGCCCCCAATGAAAGACCACGACTTTCTTAGTCAACCGTGTCAGGGGTACGGCTATCTTGGAGAAATCCTGAATGAATCTCTGATAGTAGCCCGCTAATCCTAGGAAACTCCGAATCTCGGATGGAGACTTCGAAATCTCCCATCTCGTCACGGCCTCTACCTTGGCCGGATCTACTGAAATCCCGTTCTGGTTGACAAGGTGCCTAAGAAACTGCACCTCGCACAACCAAAACTCACATTTCGAGAACTTAGCGTACAAGCTCTCCCTCCTCAAGGTCTCCAGCACCTCCCGCAGCTGCTCTTCATGCTCCTCATGCGTCTTGGAATAAACCAAGATATCATCAATAAACACTATCACT
The DNA here is from genome assembly GCF_051521515.1 of Lactuca serriola. Classification (NCBI taxonomy): domain Eukaryota; kingdom Viridiplantae; phylum Streptophyta; class Magnoliopsida; order Asterales; family Asteraceae; genus Lactuca; species Lactuca serriola. The sequence continues at coordinate 16,266,907 of NC_136415.1, read as the reverse complement.
GATCGGTCTAACATCGGTCTACACACGCGGTTCATGAGATCCATGAACGCGATAGGAGCATTGGTGAGCCCAAACGGCATCACCACGAACTCATAATGGCCATAACTCGTCCAAAACACGGTCTTCTGCACATCCACCTCTCTGACCCTCATCTGGTGGTAACTTGAATGCAAATCGATCTTGGAGAACCAAGATGCTCCCTGTAACTGGTCAAAGAGGTCATCAATCATCGGGAGCGTGTAACGGTTCTTCACCATCACCTTGTTTAGCTCCCGGTAATCTATACACATCCGATGCGACCTGTCCTTCTTCTTCAAAAACAGGATCGGGGCTCCCCAGGGTGAACTGCTCGGTCTAATGAATCGCTTGTTTAACAGCTCCTGTAGCTGTGTAGACAGCTCCTGCATCTCAGGAGGAGCCAACCGATATGGTGCCTTGGCTATCGGAGCCGCACCAGGAACTAGGTCGATCCTGAAAACTACCTGTCGCTCCGGAGGTATCCCACGAAGCTCCTCTGGGAGCACATCTGCGTAGTCTTGCACCACCGGGACCTCGCTCACCGTCGCCTTACTCGCCTCCCGGGTATCCATAACATACGCGACACATCCCGTGCAACCCTGCTGAAGGCAACGCCTAACCCTCGCTGTTGAACATACTGTGGGTCCACGCGGTGGCCTCTCACCGTGGATCACCAACTCTCCCCCACTTGGGGTCCTGATCCGCACTAGCTGTTGTGCGCAATCTATCACTGCCCCATTAGGGGTCAACCAATCCATGCCTATAATCACCTTGTTCCCACGCAACGGAATGGGAACCAAATCCACCAAGTAGCGCTCCTCGAATAACCTTAGAACACAATCTCTAAACACCGTTGATGCCCGCACCGATCGATCATCAGCAATCTCTACCTCTAAAGGGCAATCCAACATGCCTGAAGACTCAGTAAACTTCTTGCTAAGCGCAAGAGAAACAAATGATCGGGTGGAACCCGAGTCAAACAACACCTGAACAGGGATACCATTCACATGGAACGATCCTAACGCATATATACAGAGCACATATCAATATCATGACATCATACAAATAAAATAGAGGAAAAGAATCATACCCGTCACCACATTAGGTACGGCGCGTGCCTCCTCGGTAGCCAGCTGAAATGCCCGGCTCCTCACCACTGGAGCCTCTGCCTTGCCCTGTCGGCCATCAGTGATCCACAGGGTCGCTGGGGTTGGCGCCTTCACCGGCACTGTTGCTGTCAACTGAGGGCAATTGGCCTTCTTGTGGCCCCTCTGGTTGCAATGGAAACATAACAACTCAGATGTTTGTATCACAGGTGCATGGGCGGTACAATCCCTGCTGAAATGCCCCGTCTTGTCGCACTTATAGCAGCCCGACGATCCCAGTCTACATGCCCCCTCATGAGGCCTGCCGCATTTCCTGCAGCGGCTCGGTCCTGACTGGCCTTTCGGCCTACCATCTGATCCTTTGGGCTTCTTCCCCGAAGCCCCTCCTGTCTGGCCCTCCTCTATCTTCCTCTTCCGTATGTGCTCCAGATCTATCTCCCTCTCCCTCGCCCTGGCAATCATAGAATCCAAGGTAGGGCAAGCTGAAAAACTGACATGCTCTCGAATATCAGCTCGGAGCATGTCATGGTAGCGGGTCCTCCTCATGTCCTCATCACCTGCATACTGGGGCACCAACAATGCCCTCTCCCGGAACTTGGTGGTGATCTCCACCACAGTCTCCGTCGTCTGCCTCATATCTAAGAACTCCCTGGCCAGCTGCTGAAGCTCGACAGCCGGCGCAAACTCTTCCCTGAACCTGGTCACGAATTCCGACCAGGTCATAGCCTCGACAGCCGAGGCTCCCAACGAGTCACCAATGGACTCCCACCAATCCCTAGCTCGATCTCGTAAACACCCAACTTCAAACCTCACCTTCGAGCCCTCAGGGCAGAAGCTAATCAACTGTGTAGACTCAATGTCTGCAATCCATCGCCTGGCAGCTATGGGGTCCTTCGCCCCATGAAAATCCGGTGCACCACTGCCCCTGAAGTCCTTAAAGGACAGTGTGTGTGATCCCGACTGGCCAGATGCCATGTCGCTCCTGAATGCCCTAAGGCGATCCTCCATCAACTCAACTATCCCTTCCTTGATCGACCCGAAGATAATGGGGGTCGACTCAAGGATGCCCCTGGTGATCTATGACACGATGAACTCACGTAGCCCCTCATCTACTGGCTTGGAACCTAATCCCGAACCCGATCCCTCTCCTGAACCGCCAACTGCTGGCCTCGAGCGTAGTACCACCATTCTGAAATACATAAATAATAACCGTTAGCGATACTGATACTTCTTGAGGGATCACATCTACTACAAGTTCTCTGGTCTTATCTTGGCCTTCCTCGGTTCGGGTACGAATCCTCTGCTTTCAGTAGTACGGGCCCATACTACCTTCCACATCTATCTGTACCTTCTTCAAGGACTACCTTGACTCCACCAGATCCCTTTCACTACTGTTGATCACTGCTATACTCATCCTAAGCTTGCCCTAGGGAAATCTCTGACTCCACCCTACCCGGTCCTCAGTTGTTGAAGCCCTCCTTGTAATGCCAATTAGCCATTACCTGAATACCATCACATGTGGTGAGGCTCAGATAATCCTTTGAGTAACAGACTCGGCCCTACAACGGTTAGACTCAGACAAGAGCTGCGCAATAGGGCCAAATCCAACATTCTAAGATTATTCAACTCTGATCACATGTGACGTGACGTATTCACCTAATGGCTAACTCCCATCACTCAAAGTCCCACTACGCACAAAGTAAGCAGCATTCAGACAAAAGGGAACAATCTCAAGCAAATCCGTTCTCATAGAGAAAAACTGAACTAGCATACAATGCTAAATTCGTACTATCAGGCATAACCTAAACAGACTATCCTACTACTGTCTACTCAATTCCAGCATGCAATTCTCATACATTGAAGCACATAAAGCAGACACATAAGGCATCACTCCTAGATCCTTAGTCCTATTCTAGCATCCTGTTCTACTGAAACTGATAAACATAACATAAGCTCGTATGGGTACTTTGGGGAATACTTAATTGAGCTCGGCCGGTCGCGCACATCACACACTTTGTTCCTTCTTAAAACTCTTTACTTAGCCTTTTAGAAAACATTTTCTTTTTCAAAATCTTTTAATCCCTCGATTTGAATTCAAACACCCCCGAAGGTGTGTCCGAATCCCTCAAATCAGGGCTCTGATACCAACTTGTAACGACCCAATTTTCACGCCCAAAAATTTCATTTAAATTAAGTGGTTTGTAAAACGTTTGTAGTAAAACATCATTCGATCATATCAATTCATAAAACATATCTCGTGTCTGAAAACCCAAAACATGAAAATAATAACAATGTCAGAGTACAATCCCAAAACATCTCATAACATGGAAAACCAATGTGTGTGTGTGTGTATGATGTGCCGCTACCGCGCCAGCTCCTTCCCCTTCGCTGAAGAGGTACCTGAAACCAAAACTGAAAACGGTAAGCACAAAGCTTAGTGAGTTCCCCCATCGTACCACATACCATACAATCACATCACATACATACTGCCAGGCATTTCTGGGGTGCCCGACCTACCCGGTACGACCATTATGGGGTGCCGACCTACCCATGCGGCCATTCTGGGGTGCCGTCCTACCCGTGTCAATCCATTTTGGGGCGCTGACCTACCCAAGTCGAGCAATTCTGGGGTGCTGACTACCCTTCCGTCCTAACAACCGAACCTCAGGGACTGTTTCACCCCCTACAACTACTGTCACATATATCATAGCATAATCTATTGTCAGACATATCTGGGGTGTCTGACCTACCCTTCGGTCCTAACAACCGAATCTCGGGGACTCTTCCCCCTCCTACTACCTTTATCTCCTGTAACATATCATGCTAGTAGCTAAACTTATCATAACATACTGTTAGGCATATCTGGGGTGCCTAACCTACCCTTCGGTCCTAACAACCGAACTCTATCACTATCACATACCATATCACGCTAGCATATAACATATCATGTAGTAACAACACAGATGAATATCACAAAGACAAACATCTAGCATACGATCCCTACTGGTGGGCCGGCATTGTGGCCGTAGACTCACCGCTATTGGAAGGTAACTCACCTCGTAGTAGCTGCTGAACTATGTGGGAATCCTCTGACTGCTGCTGCTGCTACTCTGGAAATCCTCCGGCTAAAATTCCCACAAAACACTTAGTCAAAAACTGACATTTGCTCTTAGGGTAAAATGACCATTTTACCCCTGACCAAGTTAAAGTCAAAGTCAACCTCTAGTTGGGCTGACTCGCTGAGTTGACTCCCCAACTCGCCGAGTCCCTATCCTTCCATTAGACCTCATACCCGTCTCTACTCGTCGAGTTAGGCGACGACTCGACGAGTTTTCCTTCTAAATGAACATCGACTGAATCCTCATCCGACTCGTCGAGTTGTATGAACAACTTGTCGAGTTCATCATCAACTGATACACAGGTCCTTCCCTTGACTCGCCGAGTTGTATGAACAACTCGTCGAGTTCATCTTCATCCTTAAGAAGATTGCCTTGGACTCGCCGAGTCCCATGAATTTCCAGAACAATGGCTTAGTCCAGAACGTTGGGTCACCCCTTGGGACCCCCTTAAAACCTTTCCACACTCAACTGGGTCCTTATGACCCTCAACTGATATGGGACAGAACCTTGGACTCGTCGAGTCCAAGAACGGACTCGCGAAGTTGGTCACAACCACTCATTGAATCTTCGATTTCTGATGTACAAGCCTTGATCAAAAGGTAGATCTATGCTTCTACAATCGATCTAGCACGTAAAGTTACAACCTTTACGTGCGTGCATGGAACTTTAAGCTCAAAAGGTCCTAAAACAAGCTCTCACAATGCATGGGGCCTTCTTTGAGTGCAAAAGCCACTCCTTTCTGCCTTGTAACGCCTCAAAGGACCTAGATCCGAAACATCAACCTCAAACCATGCTTGCAATCATGGTTGGTGACCAAATTGGCATAGAAAAGCCCTAAAACTCCACAAAATGGGATCTATCAAAAGAGCAAGCAAGGTATAGACTTTATACCTTTTGAAGTCAGCAAATGATGCTCAAAAATGAATCCTTCTAGCCTCCTCTTGATCCTTCAAGCTTTTCCTTCCTTCCTTGGATCACAAAAGCACCAAAATCACTCCAAAAGCCTTAGATTGCTTCAATAACGGCTAAGGTTTGCTATGGGGGTCTTCTGGGAGCAAATGGGACTAAGGAGGCCGAGTTAAGGTGTTTAAATTGGGTGCAAACCCTCGGATTAGGGTTTTTGTCCAAACATGGTCTACTCGCCGAGTCCGGGACTCGACTCGCCGAGTCCACAACTTAAACTCCGCGCCTCATCTCGCTTCTACTCGGCGAGTTGGTCCTTCAACTCACCGAGTCCAAGACCAAATGCAAAATATTTAAAGATTTAATAAAAAGAACACGTACCAAGAACCAGGTGCTACAATTGATATGGTTTAAAATGTAATAAAAAAATATATTTATAAGGTTTCAAATGGAAAATGGTTAACGTCGAATAAATTGGAAAAAATGATCCTCGATTTTGAACAAAAAAATAAAGTGTCAATTTTTTTAAAAAAAAAAACTTAGTGTCAAAATCGAAAAAAGTAAAAACTTAGTGTCTTTTGTGAAAAAAAAATCAATTTTGACACGTCAGCATGCAATGTCATCAAATTTGAGACAAAAAAAAATATACATACAATGTTAAATTAAAATTTTGATATAAACTAAATGTTTTTTGTGCTATTTACCCTTGTGAGTTTGAAGGATGGAAAGTGAATAAGAATGACTGGTTAAATTAGTTTAGTACAATGCATATTTGCATATTGGGTTTTCTTTGCTGTGATACTTCCGCTAGTATCTTTATATTTGTTTGTTTATTTTAGCTGCTTTTTTGCAGATTGTTTTGTTTTGGCTACTTTCATGTAGATTGTTTGGTTTTGGTCGCTTTTATGCATATTGTTTAGTTTTGTCTGCTTGTGTAGATTGTTTGGTTTTGGCTATTTTCATGCAAATTGTTTGGTTTTAACTACTTTCGTGCAAATTTTTTGGTTTTGGGTGCTTTCGTGCATGTTGTTTGATTTTGGCTGCTTTTATGCAAACTAGGAAAACGTCCGTGCTTTGCACGGGTCATTCTTTTTAGAAAAAAAAAAATGAAAGGTAGAAGAATATGTTTGACGGAAATTCCAAAGAATAAAAAAAAGGATAGAAAAATACGGTAGACGAAAATGATAAAGAATAAAGAAAAATGGTTGTAAAGAAGTAAAAGTGAAAGTTTAGTGGCAAAAATATAAAGAAGTAAAAATAAAGTGGCAGGATTATAAAAATGTAAAGTTTGTTGAAACTTTAGTGACAAAATTGTAAAGAAGTAAAATAAAGTGGTCAAATTATGAAGATGAGAAGTTTCAACACTAAAATGTAGAAAAGATGTGACAAAAGTCAGAAATAGAAAAGAATATTGTTCTTTTCCTCCATGCGCTTTAATATATATAGTTAATTGTTTGGTTTGGATGCTTCTGTGCAAACTGTTTTGGTTTTGGCTTCTTTGTGTAGATTGTTTAGTTTTGGATATTTTCGTGCAAGTTGTTTGATTCACCTTTTCTCTTGAAGATTGCTTGGTATTGATGCTTAGACGAAAATTTTTCGCTGCTACTAGAATGTAGATTGTTTGGTTGCTTGTAGATATAATTTTTTGCTAAGGCATACTCAACTTCTCATTTTTGTTTCTTTGAAGACAAACTCTCAATGCTTGTTTCCTCCGCATTGTGAGTTTGTATGGGGATATTAGTATAATAAGTTATTTGGGCTTTTTTGTATTGGGTCTTATGTTTAGCTTTTTAGCTATTTTAAACCTAGATAGCTTTTCTATTTATAGTGTTATTTACTTTTCTTTGTTTCAACACAATTTTCCATTAACAATGTAAACCTGACCGTTTTCTCTCTATATTATTGTTAGTTCTATGTAGATTGTTATTAGTTTACATATTAACATAATAAGTTATTTAGTTTCTTTTTGTAATGAGCCTTGTGTTTATCCCTTTAGCTTTAGCTAGGTTAACCCTATAGACTTTCCTATTTATAGTCTTATTTACTTTCCTTTGTCTCAACATAGTTTTTCATCAACAATGTAACCCTAACCGTTTTCTCTCTATATTGTCATTAGTTTTATGTAGATTCTTATTAGTTCATAGCTTTCACATATGATCCTAGTTGGCAAATATTTGGATTAAATTGAACCCTTACATGAATATGTACTCGCTTTCACTTATTTATATTTATTTTCTTCTCTTGGAGCATCATGATTTTGTGTAATGACTTCTCAAGGTCGCTCAATTGGTTCATAATCCTAAAGTGGTGCGAGCAACGTAAGGAAGGTTATCCACATTCCACAATAACATCTTCTAAAGGAAACTTTCTTTGCCTTGCACATTTACCACCTGAACTGAGTCTCCTACCACAAAAGCAACCACCTTTTCTCCAAGTGAGACTCGCCCCCAACACTTCCACATCACTCATTGAATGTAGGTATTAGTAACTCAATCGAAAACTATATGACCTTTAAAGATCCCTTGGAGCTTTATGTAAGAATATTGTTACAGTAATGCATGAAAGAACAACAACCGATGGAAAATGGTTTGACATGTGTTCAATATAATGTCCTTAAAATAGTTCGTCTGAAACCAAACGTTAGTTCCCATGATAAAACTACTACATCTCCGTCGAACCTTTTTATGCCCGAACGTTACATTTATGGTAACAAAGGGAAAAAAAGGAGAGGACTAAATATAATTTCTTGTGTGTCTAAAATGGTTGTAAAGAAGTTGTATTTTTACAGGAAAAAAACTAATTTTCATTTTCTCACTAAGACTTGTGTTCAACACTATATCCTGTAATTTTTAATTAATTTTCAGTTTAAACTCGTATTAATCACAATATTAAACACTAAGTGAGAAAACAAAATGATAAGCCGTCACTAGGACCTTTTCACGACTTCCTCATGATTCATCATGAGTGCCTTGAGATCTCGTCAATCCAAATCTAGTCTAACTCATGCGAACTTTGTTCTTTGGCAACACAATTCAATTACAGAATTTTATCTTCACCGATATTCTTATGACCAGTTGAGTACATCCTGACCTAATGATTCACCAAAAATTGCATGCAAAGAAACGTCACCACGTTTGTTGGGTTCAACGAGAAGGGAAGAGAGGGGTAGGGTTGAGTGGTGATGTGTTAATGACTAATAAAAAGTAAAAACATTTAAAAGAAATTACTTAAGATTGTCATTCGATACATATTTGTCCGAAATACCAAATTTCATAATAAACCTACAATGACCATCTTGTAGTCAGGGCGGAGCCAGAATTTTACGATAACGGGGGCCCAATGTTTTAAAAACCGGTTTGAACCGGCCGGTCGAACCGGTTGGACCGGGAACCGGGAGAGGAAGCGGTTCAGCTATCACCGGTTTTACATTGATTTCTGAACCGGATTGAATCGGCCGGTTTTTAGAAAAAACCAGTTGAACCGGTCAAAATAAACCGGTTAAACCAAATAAAAACACATGAAAAGAACCATTTACATAATGAACTTTGGTGATTTTTTAAAATCTATTTAGTTTTCTCTAAATAAAAACATATGGTAAATGTTATAAATTCTTTTGATGTGTTTGTATTCATCAATAACTATATTTCGTTTTGGTATTATACTTTTTTTTACGTATATGGATTGATATAAAACACTAAACTTATGATTATGTGTTATTTTAATGTATTTGGATTCCTCTACAACTTATTTTATGTGTATTTTTAATGTTTAAACTTGTAAACATCAAATTCATAATTTCTATATGTATGTATGTGTAGGAAAATAGAAAAAAACATGAAAAATACAAAAATTGGTTCACCCAACGGTTGAACCGGAAACCCGTCACCATACCGGTTCAACTAAAAAACCGGTTTTTAAAACATTGTGGGGGCCTATGTCGCGATAAAATACTATTTTTTTTTATATGTATATATTTTTTGTTCAAATAGCATAATAGAGTCTATAAATTATGTGTAAACTATGTATTGAGGTCGGAGTCTTATCTTTAGGGACAATGAAAGCGCAATCTTTTCCATAATTCACTTTTATTTATTTATTTATTAAACCCTATTACCATAAATGTATATGACTTGGCTTGTCCAATAGGTTCTTAAAAATAAAACAAGGAAAGCAAAACACAACATCCCTTTTCATTTAATATTCCAACTACAAAAATTTCTTAAACAAAGTTTGTTAAAATTGCGCTTACAACCGTTAGGACCACTAATATTGAAGAGATACTTTGATTTTTAAAGTTGGTATGACCCAAGTTTAATATATAATCGTTTAATCATATCATGTTGGTTACTTGGATAATTTATGATTGAACGTCTTCTCGGGATTACGAATCAAAGAATTTAATTTTACTTCTCCTAAATTTGACATGTTATTTTTTTGAGGTTATTAATTGACTCTTCGATATTATTATTCATTTGAAGCTATGAGATTGTACTATAATCATCGATCTTTCCAAATATCATCATTAATATTATGTAATTGTGGTTCATGAACATTTTTTTTAGTTTGAGAAAAAAATCAATGGTTCTTTTTCTTATTCATAACTTATTCTATCATTATAAGAAACCAAATTACCAATCATAACAAAACAATTATTTACAAATTACAAAAAAATAAATGTGTAACAAGTAATAAGAATCGAAACTTACCTTCTTATTTATTGGAAAACTGAAATCATATAGAAGAGCTTGTTAATCCTTGACGTTGTCGAATAACAAAAAAAAAAAGGTATATCGTTAAAAAAAAGGTTTATGTCTATAACTTTCCACAATTAAAATAAGGAGGCGATAGGCTTTTAACTTAACCCGCAGTGGGCTTCAAGTTTTAGAAAGCCTTATTACTTTGCTTATATATTATAATAGGAAAATTTAAAATATATTAAGGAGCACAAAATAACTAAATGATATGGCTTCATCGTTTTCAAGTTTTACGATAACAACGTTTTAATGAGATTGGGGGTGGCTAAGCACCTGTCTGCCCCCTTACTGTCTACGCCCTTGCTTGTAGTATAAAATAAAGTTTGGCTCCATTAATAGATTCGAAAACCAAAATTTCATAACAAACCTACAATGACCATCTTGTAGTATAAAATAAAGTTTGGTTCCATAAATAGATTCGAATAAAACAAGAGCATATCCAAAGGCCCATCGCAAAGGCGCAAAGTTTATAAAATTGGGCAGAATGTCAGAAATCATCCTTGACTTTTGTCTAAATATACATTTTGATCATTTCATAATTTTCCAATGCAAACAAACCCCCTATTCTTATATTTTTATTTTTATTTTTAAATATATAACTAAATATAATAAACAACCAACACCAATTATGTTTAAACACCAAATTATTTGTTGTAATATACACATCTACATTGATCTAGCACATAATTGGCGAAGAAAGTGAATGAATCATACAAAAACTGAGATGTGTTATTTGAACAATACTCCAAGTACTAATTCTGTAATTCACTCAAAGTAATTGCTTCGCCGTGACCAAAACGACTTCCTTTCTCACAAGCCACAAAATAAACCACCAGAAAATGCGTGAATGTAACGTCACCTCATAAGATGGACGTTATTCTTTAAATTCCAATCAAAATTTGCCACGTCATATATTTCCTTATTTTTTGTTTTTATTTATTTATTTTTATTTTTAAGTCAGTTATAAGCGGCAAATCGATAATATTCTATATTTTTCCTTCCTTTTGTGAACAGCTTTTCTTTTACAGCGAATCCCCTCGGCGATCTCTCCAGGTAAGATGGAAACCGATTAAAATCACCTTCAATGTTTGGTGTTTAAACATCGTAATCGATGGTTTTTCTGTACTTGTTTAATCATTGTATGGTTTTGCTGTTCAATGTTCAGTTTTTGAGGAGGTTTGTTGTTGGATTTAGGGTTTAATGTTGCGTTATTGCATGTAGATTTTTAATGCTGTGAGGAATTTTCCTTTTCTTTTTTGCTTTTTTGATCTATAGTGATGTGTTATTTGTGTGAAATTAATTGCTTGAAGGATGGTAGTGGTTTTGAATTTTGATGTAGAATTAGTGATCGATGTGCTTTGGGTTCAATTATGAGTCCGAAAGCTGTTTTCTCGTTGGCAGTTGGATAAATTGGAGATTTGTTTGGTTGTTTGATTCTTTAATTTGAATTCGCAAATATTTTTATCTTGGTTTTGTCAATATGTTTTATGCTATCGCCGTTGTATTATGCTTTTCTCATCCGATAGATTTAAGTTCATCTGTTCATGATAAACTTGTTGATAATTCTGGGTCAAAAAGAATCTTGAATTTACTCTATCTGATTTTGATAAAAGGAAGTTTCAAACAAGCGTTCTTTTCCAGTTTTCCCTCTATTTGATCTTCTAAAGGAAGTCTCCAATCCAGTTTACCGGGATGTGCTGGTTTATTGGTCTGTATTGACCTTTTGATGGATTTCCTAAACGAAGTCTCTTCTTTCTGTTTTCTGGTTTTCTTATAAGAAGATTTGTGTAGTTAAATGAACCAAATTGTACTTGTTTATCAACTTACATTGTGTGAATCCCTGAAAAATGACTTCTGTCCTGAAAACTACAGTTTGACTGCATGATCTTCATGATTTCAAGAAGCATTGCTACATCTTCTGTTTCCTGTGAAGCGGGAAACAAGAACAACTTCCCTTTCTGGATCCTCATTTGCCTATTTTCAAGATTCTCTGGGACTCCAGTCCTGTACTTGACTCTCCTGTTCTCTGTGAGGTCCCCTTCATCAATTTAGAGATTGATAGTGAAGAATTGAAGTTATCTACATCATCTCAAACATTGGAAAATGGTTGCTTCCCAGTGCTTGCAAATGACCGGAAACACCACAAGGAAGACTGTAGATCATCATGTTGAGCTTGACTTTGACTTTTCTGATGTATTTGGTGCGCCACCTCAACTGCCTTCTGCACCCAACACAAATGGATTAGTATACGATGAGCCAGAAGTAATTTGTAGCCGATCCCATTCATTAGTGGGCCCCACAACTTTTACAAACCAGTCCATGAAGCTTAGCACACTCACTTTACACGAGACTGAATATGATCTTGTTGAGGGTATCACTGTAAGTACAATGGCTTTAAAAGAACTCGAAGAAGCTTCTTTTGTTGATGATGATGATGGTAGTTTAGTAAAAATCCAAAGTGTGGGACTTGAAGACTTTGAAATATTGAAAGTGGTTGGCCAAGGTGCATTTGCAAAAGTTTATCAAGTCAGAAAACATGGTTCATCCGAAATCTTTGCAATGAAGGTCATGCGCAAAGATAGGATTTTTGAGAAAGATCATGCTGAATATATGAAAGCAGAAAGAGATATTTTGACCAAAGTTGACCATCCGTTTATTGTACAACTCAAATACTCATTCCAGGTAAATCTTTTTACTCTATACAAAAAGTCAAAAAACTGACAAATGAAAAAAAGTTATAAAAGAAAAAAAAAAAACTTATTCTTTCCAATGTCCTTAAATCAAATTCTAAAGGTCACCTTCACATAAAGATTGTATCATCTATCCCTAATGTCTTTTTTTGGTTTATGTCATTATGTGTATGCAGACCAAGCATAGATTGTTCCTTGTTCTTGATTTTGTGAATGGAGGCCACCTTTTCTTTCAACTCTATAGGCAAGGCTTGTTCAGGTATGAAAAGGGAGACAACATTAAAATTAGGAAAAAGATAAAATTTTATGTTTGATGATGTTGCAATTATATTAGAGGATCAAACATTTTGTTCCTTCTGCAGGGAAGACCTGGCACGTTTCTACACTGCTGAGATAGTTTCTGCTGTTTCGCATCTCCATGCTAATGGCATAATGCACAGGGACCTGAAACCTGAAAATATTCTTCTAGATGCTGAGGGACATGTAAGATCCATAATCCTCATCCTCTCTTTTATATATCCTATTTTAAATATTGAGTTTAGGGATCTATTATTGTCTACATGATTCATGAGGCATAACAGTTTATTATTGTGTTTTTGGGTGCAACATAAATATAAAATGTCGAATTATTATTATTCAGGTTATGTTGACTGACTTTGGGGTAGCAAAGCAATTTGATGAAAGCACAAGGTCAAATTCCATGTGTGGGACATTAGAATATATGTCACCTGAAATTGTACAAGGGAGGGGCCATGATAAGGCCGCTGATTGGTGGAGTGTCGGAATTTTAATGTATGAAATGCTTACTGGAAAGGTTGGTGTCAGTGTGTTGTGTCACCCTTAATTACTGGAAGGGTAATAATGTAATTTTGTTCGACGTTGTGTCTTTGCAGCCTCCGTTTAGAGGTGGAAACAGACAGAAGATTCAGGAGAAAATAGTGAAGGACAAGATAAAGCTTCCGGGATTCTTGTCAAGTGAAGCACATTCACTTTTGAAAGGGGTAATGTCGTAATTTGTAATATTATATACTTGTGTTATAGTTGTTGCTTAATAAATAATAATGGTGTTTTTGGTTTTTTAATAGTTGTTACAAAAGGATTCAAGCAGGCGACTTGGGAGTGGGGCAGGTGGAGGGGATGAGATAAAAAAGCATGGTTGGTTTAAAGTGATTAATTGGAGGAAACTGGAGGGTAGAGAAATAAAGCCAAGTTTTGTTCCACAAGTAGCTGGGAAGCAATGCATTGCAAATTTTGAAGAGTGTTGGACAAATTTGCCCCCGCTTCTGGATTCCCCTGCTGCCAGTCCCAAATGTAAGGAGAACCCGTTTAAGGGATTTACTTATGTCAGGCCTGCACAGGAATGAATGATTGCAAATGTAATTTTGAGTATTTAAATTATATGGATTATTTTTTATTGTTATTTATGACAATTTTAATTTAGTGGTATACATTACTTGTACTCGTACTTATGTCACCCATGTTTCCCATTATTTGTTTATTGTTGCTTGTATCATTATTATTTTATTTTTTTTCAATTATCATATACCATTAATTATTTTTCTTCTTTGGCTGCCTACCTTATTACCTCTTACCCATTGTTATGAGATTGGGAATTGCTATTACGATTGTTGTTTCTTACTATGTTCAAAAAATGTCGATTTAAGAAAACAATTTAGTTATTAATTGAATATCTAAAACACTTTTAGGTAAAACTGATAATATTTTTGGATCAATGATACTTAAAAGGTAATCTTTGAGACAGTCTGTCTTTGCAAATTTTAATTTTAATGAAACCTATATTGATATATTCTACATAGAATGTCTCTTTAGCTATAAATAAATGTTGGTAATCGTAGTTTTTCAACACTATCAAAATATAGAGGTTTTGAGATTGAGTTTTGTAAAACTTATTAACTTATCAATTTTTTTTTGGCAACTATAAGCCTAAAGAATTTTTGAAAAACTATTCCCATTTGATTTTTTTTTTTTTCAAAAATGACCAATAGCTTCTTGAGATAAAATGATAAAAATGCCTTCATTTTAATCTAATAAGCATTTTTTATCGAACATTTTTTTTTCTAATTTTGTTTTGCTACTGCATTAGCTAATCCAAAACATTTTTTTTAAGCTAATAAACACTTGAAAAAACAAAACAATTTTTGGTTTTCAAAACTCAATCCTAAACACCCTAAGAAAGATGCTTTTAGAGCATATCATAGTTCCATTAAATGATAAAAAGTACATTTACTAATTAATCCACTAACTACAACTCTCATTCCTACAACAAATACACACAGATTTAGTAAATCATCAATAAAAAAACCAAGTAAATTTTTTTTTTTAAATTTCTTCATCTTTGTTGATAGTTGGCAGCAGCAAAAGCTTCGGTCTTGTTTATAAGCTCTTCCACATTTGCCCCTACAAGTTTATCTACTTGTCTCCCATCTTTAAGGAAGAAGAAAGTCGGCGTGGCTTTAATGTCCCATGATGCACTAAACTCCTGCAAAACACATAACGTGCTTTTATAGAATGTCTAACATACCCTTCAAATACTAAAATCTTATGATTTTAACTTGGAATCTTTCTTAAAAATAAAAATAAGTGTTACAATCAGCATCATATATATGAATTATGATACTTAATTAATTACTTACAGACAGCTCATCAACATCCACAGTCAAGAACACAAGTGACTCATATTTAGCAGCAAGACTGGAGAATGCAGGCGCTATCACCCTACAAGGACTACACCAAGATGCACTAAAATTCACCACAACCTGTTTTTTTTTTTAAAAAAAAAATTGTTTAAAAAACAGTTTTCATATGTCATCGAATAAATTACATTCCTAGTCCCTGGTATAGTTGATTTTTGCAACTTTAGTCTCCGTAAGTTTTCTCTTGTAATTTTGGTCCTTATTTAAAGTTTCTGTAACCTTTTTAGTCCATGTTCCAAGTGAAATGACAACTTTTGCTTCGTATATAGCTGAATTGCAATTTGGTCAAAAAATATAGTCATATTACTTGAAAAACAAAGACCAAAAACTTCGAATAAGGACCAAAATTGCAAAGGAAAACTTTTTGGGACTAAAATTAAAAAAATCGGTTACATTTTTGGTCCCCAGATTTTGCAATTTTGGTACAAAAAAGTTTTGTTTTGCAATTTCGGACTTTTTGTAACGTTGTTGCAAAAAAAATTGAAGACCGAAATTACAAGAGAAAACTTATGGGACAAAAATTACAAAAAAAATTCTATACGGACCAAAAATGTAATTTACTCATGAAAATATCAGACAAGAGGATTGACGAACCATCTTCCCTCTTCTGTTTGCTTCGGATAGTTTTTCTTCCCATTTTTCTAGGGTTTCTATAAGGGCAACCTTTCCGCTTGCGAGTGGACTTGTTGATTGTTTGTTTTTAAATCCGGTTTTGGAGGACTGCCATCGAGTTTCTTAATAATAAGCATATTCTGAGTTCGAATATAACAATAATTACAGATTTTTAATACTAAATAAATTCTACAACAAAAAACACAGGTAAGATGAACCACGTATATAAAGGGTTGTGCACATAAACGACATCAAAAACAGAACATTACCGATTTGCAGCAATTTCCCATTGATTAAGCCACAGCAGTTACCTGAAAGGTTACATATCAGATAATCTTCATATTCGTTTGGTCATTTCTACAAACATGTTATGGGCATTGAAGAATGCATAAAAGTTCTTTCAAGATTTCTGGGATGCTTCAGAAACAAAACAAAACAACAAGATTCGTAATATGAAATCATTTGGTTTAGGTATTGCGCATGAACCACCACCATCAAAACAAAACAAAACAAGAAACCGTCCGGATTAATCTAATCCTAAAAATGTATACAAAATGTCGCAAGTTATCATCGTATTAAGGGAAGAAGGAGACGAATAACACCTGCGGATCTTGTAAAACATATATATTTGGTCCTCCAACATGACTTGGAAAAGGAAAATCATGGGAAAAAGAACCCAAGGAAGAAAACAAAAATCCCCGATCGTCAAGGAGATTGATTTGTTTGAATCGCAATCAAATGAAAGCCTGCCCACCTTTGGGCAAATTAACCAACTTTTGAATTCATGTTATACTTATATATGCTTATGGCTTTTAAAATATCCGAAATTGAAAAATCAAACAAGAACATTTTTTAGTTACCTCAATTAGATTTTTTTTTTCCAATTTAATCAACAAATATTTTAAATCTTCGGCTTTTGGATTACAATGCACAGTACCCGAAAAAAAAACAGATAATTGAATTTGTTAAAAAGACGTTCAAAAATTAAAGTCTATATTAGATTACTATTTATTAAAAATTATTATATATCCCTATTCTAATCTACTCTAATAAATGAAAATGTCTTTGCCACATGTTCTTCTCTCATAAGATTAGCCACATGTCATTTTGTCATAATTTGAAATATATTTATTTTCCACTTGTCATTACTTTAATTTTCATTTTCAATATATCATTGATTTACTTTCCATAAAGTAAACCTATCATAATGACTATCAAATTTTAAATTTCATATTTAATTACAAATAAATTTACAGTTAAAACCTTTATGTTTAATATTTTGTTATAATTAACCCGTTTAGTACACACTAAACTCATAATTTTAATTAATTTATTATTTGCATATTTTTTTCTCGTAATTTTCACTTATTTCAATTTCAAATTCAAATAAAATTTTTATTTAATCGTTCGTACTTAACATTTTGTTTTAGTCAACTCGTATATTATACGGGTCTCACAACTAGTAAAAGAATATGTTTAATCTCCTATTGACAAGTGTCACATATTTAGAGCTCCTTATTAATGTTATATATCACCAATTATGTCATTTGTCAACCTATTAATTATTCAATTTAAATTACAAATTTTAAATTTCCACTATAATTACACTAATTAATAATTGATTATCCATTTTAAATTTTAAATTTTAAATTTTAAATTTTCTACTCTAATTATATTAAATTCATAACATTAGATTGAAAAATAAAATAAAATAAATAAAGATTATAAGATGATATAACTTCAAGTATTTATTTAAGTCAACAATTATAACTAGGGTGAGCGTTTGGACCGGCCCGGACCGAACCGGACCGGACCGGCTCTTGGACCGGACCGGTTATGGAGAATTTTGTGGACCATGGACCGGACCGGATGAGTTGTGTCCTCGTCCGTGTCCGGGTCCAGGTCCGGGTTTTCCGGTTTTTGGACTCGTTTGGACCGGTACAACTTTAATTGCATAGAGTATATTAAGTAATCTACATTGATGTATAATATTATAACTTGCAAAATTAATATGTTTCCATTTCATGTCTAACTAATCTACATTGATGTATAATATTATAACTTGCAATTTGCAAAAATTAATTTTCCAAATAAAAACAACTAACATATAAATCAAGTTCACCAACAAAAGTTAAACAATTTTAAGACAAACATATAAAAGTATTACCGTAACAACAAAAATCATAGTTTAAACTTTAAAATCAATCAAACTAACAAATTTCATAAACTCATAATCTAATCTTCCATTGGCCTCTTCCCCATATCATTGTCATCCATATGTAACATATTTAAAGTGAAACAACCCAAAAATACGACCCGAAAATTTCATTTTTAATATAACCAAAAGTCATAAAACTGTGTATCATATAATAAAACCATACGCTACGTATCTCAAACCATACTAAAATACTGTGAGAAAGCTGTGTCACAACTGTATCAAAACAAATCTAAGAGAACTGTATCAACTCCCAGGACAAAAACTGAAGTTGTGGCGTGTGCGATGCCATCATCCCGAGCTCTTCCCTTTACTTGCGGAAGTACCTGAAACCAAAAACTGAAACCGTAAGCACGAAGCTTAGTGAGCTCCCCCAAACTACCACATACCACACAATAACAAATAAAGCACATACTGGGCCTTGCCCAATCGGTCCTTCACTTGCTGATCGTTCGCGAGTAGAACTCGCTCTCTGAAGTCCGGAACTGACTGCATCGGACCGAAGTCCGGAACTGACTGCATCGGACCAAACTCCGGAACTAGCTGCATCGGACCGAAGTCCGGGACTGACTGCATCGGACGGAAGTCCGGAACTGACTGCATCGGACCGAAGTCCGGAACTAGCTGCATCGGACCGAAGTCCGGAACTGACTGGGACCTTGTCCCCTGCATCGGACCGGAGTCCGGAACTAACTGCATCAGACCGAAGTCCGGAACTGTCTGAACATATCATAACATAAACACGTATTTGCTAACATAACACATATACTGCATCGGACCGAAGTCCGGAACACATAACACAAAACATGCTTGAATCACAAAGACATCAAGCACTCTAACTACTGCATCTGACTAAAGTCCGGAACTACTGCTAACTAAACGGGCCGGCATTGTGGCCGTAGACCCATTCCCACTGGAAGGAAACTCACCTCGTGAACTGGCTGCTGTGTGTATGGCTCTGGAAGCTATCTGCTGCTGCTCCAGTATCTCCCCGGCTAAATTCCATAAACACACTCAATCAAATACTAATCACTGCATTGGGGTAAAATGACTCTTTTACCCCTGGACAAAGTCAACTCTCCCGGTCAAAGTCAACCTACAGTTGACCTGACTCGCCGAGTTGGGTCGCCAACTCGCCGAGTCTCTATTCTCACTTCTCAACCCTACTCGTGGCTACTCGTCGAGTATGGCATCAACTCGACGAGTTCCCTTTTGATTCTAAAACTCAGGCAATCTGCATCCGAATCGCCGAGTCGTATGAACAACTCGACGAGTTGTTCTTCGAGCTAAGAAGATTGCCTTGGACTCGCCGAGTTGTATGAACAACTCGTCGAGTCCCTCCATTACTGAGTCTGACCTCCAACTCACTGAGTCCACTCTACTACTCACTGGTCCCCACTCAACATCACTCAAAAAGGGGAAAATCGGGGACTCGCGACTCGACTCGCCGAGTCGTTCTTCCGACTCGCCGAGTCGCTTGCATGCAGCTACTCTAAACTCGATTCTGCTTGAATCCAGCGTATAAAACTTATAGATCTGGGCTCCCTTAGCTCGATTAGCACGTAAAGATTCTATCTTTACATGCCCATAAGCATCCATGAAGATTATAAGTCTCAAAAAGCATAATAAAGGCTAGATCTAGGGTTCTCATGCAAAGCATCTTCAAAAAGGCAATAGATCCGGGCTCTACAACTCCTAAATGAACAGATGTAGGGATATCTCGACCTATTAAGGCATCCATACAACTATAAGGTTTGGAAAATACATCAAACTAGCCCTAGAAGTGTTCTAATGGAGGTTTAAAGCATAAAACAGAAGGAATCCGAGAAATACCTCAATGAACTCTGATTTTGACCTTGGATCTTTGCTCTACACCTCTTCTCTTTGGTTCTTTCTTCTTTTTCTTCTTCAAACCTTCAAGATTCCACACAAAAACACTTTAATCAATCAAGGGATGGATTAGGGTTTCTCACAGCTCTCTGAGGGTGAAGGAGGCGAGTTTGGGGCACATAACATTGCTTAAATAGTGAGCAACCCGGGGATTTAGGGTTTTTTTCTGGCAGGCAGACTCGCCGAGTCCCGAATATGGACTCGCCGAGTCGCCGACTTACACGTGCTCGAAATCCCGTCCCTACTCGACGAGTCGGGCTATAGACTCGCCGAGTTCCTCTTGAAAACTTCTAAATAAATATCATGGAAGCAACATACCAGAGACGGGTCGTTACATGAAGCTTGTGCAATCTCTACATAAACACAAATGAAAATGTTGTTAGTATTTAATAAAAAGTAATAATTGTATAAATAAAGAATAAAGATTGTAATTTTTTTACCCAAAGCTATATCATCATTGTTCAAGATGTCACCAATGTTGTCAACTATCGGATTTGTAAACTTTATCACCCAATCTTGGGTGCATAACAAAGCTTCAACTATCAATGTCGATAAAATAGTTTCATACTCACTTACAACTCTACCACAAGTGCTAAATGCGGACTCGGAATTATAGTATAAAATAATACTAAAAAGCTGAAATATTTCAGCTTTGATAGCTCTACTTTGAAGGATTGTAACTCAATGAATATAATACCAAAATAAACAAAATTATAGTCTAAATTCATCTACAAATTATAAACTAAATGTTGGAAAAAAACGTAGGTCAATCCGACTTAAAACGAATGAGTTATGGGTGTTTAAAAAACGTCACAGATTATAAAATCTTGCTAAAAAGCTGAATTTTTTCAACTTTGATAGCTCTACTTTAAAGGATTGTAGCTCAGTGAATATAATATCAAAATAAACAAAATTATAGTCTAAACTCATCTACAAACTGTAAACTAAATGTTGGAAAAAATCGGAGGTCAATCCGACTTAAAACGAATGAGTTATGGGTGTTTAAAAAACGTCACAGCTTACAAAATGTTGCTGAAAAGCCGAATTTTTTCAGCTTTGATAGTTCTACTTTGAAGGATTGTAACACGGTGAATATAATACCAAAATAAACAAAATTATAGTCTAAATTCATCTACAAACTGTAAAATAAATGTTGGAAAAAACCACAGGTCGATCCGACTTAAAACGAATGAGTTATGTGCGTTTAAAAAACATCACAAAAATCTTAATCATGTCCAACCGGTTCTAAACCCGGTAAAAACCGGACCGGACCGGGAAAAAAACCGGACCGAACTGGCGAGAAATCTTAGAACCGAGAACCGGATCGGGGGTCCAAAAAAACGGTCCGGTCCGGTCCACCGGTCCAAATGCTCACCCCTAATTATAACTTTATATAATAAAAAAATATATCTTAAGTAATAGTTTTTTTTAACATAATTGATTAATAATTTTAATTTTATAATATGAAATTTTAATTAATTTTATAACCGTGTTTCTCACGGGTTATAAACTAATATATATATATATATATATATATATATATATATATATATATATATATTAAATAAATGAAAGTTATGAACAATAAACTGTAAGAGGGGTTGACATAATGGGTCCTCTAAATATGGTGGTGTTGTAATTGTTTTTTTTTCTTTTAAGGTCATATTTTGACATTTTATTATTTTATTACCTGATACCTTGGGGACTTGGCAGCTGATGTTACAGATTATACATTACAGGAGACATTTAGGGCTCATTATCAATCTGTAAGAAGTGAAAAAGTTGTAACTGATCGAATGACAGGGCACATAAAAGGTTATGGATTTGTCAAGTTTGGAGATGAAACGCGTCATGACTGAGATGAATGGAAGCTTATGCTCAACCAGACCTATGCTCATTGGTCCAACTGCTAACAAAAATACTACTGGTGGACAACAGAATCCTAAAGGTACAACATCTTGATCTTATTTTCATGGTATTACACTGACAACTTTATGATATGATTTCTGAAGTTTGTATGTTTATTTCTTTTGGAGTTTGGACCCTTAGCTCTTAGAAACATACGTTGCAGTTTTGTTTATTAAGTTCAGTTCATTCAATATTGTGTTCAAATTTCTTGAAGATAATCGCCAGTTGGCAGAGTCATTTCCTTCCCGTGCTTAGAGAAATTTTGGGCATTAAATTTTTATGAAGTATTAAACATGCATAAACTTATTAGAGCTCATGTTATCTCAAAGCAGGGCATCAAGGGGTTCTATCATGTAAGATTGTGGCAATGATTTCAGCTGAAATAGTTACCCCTGTAGTGGGTGACCTTGCTCAAAACCCTCAAGGTATCTTATTCTTATCTCTCATCGCGATATATAGTTTTACTTAAAACAATATTTTACTTGATTCGGTTTCCATTATCACCATTTTTTTTTCAAATTACTGACTTATTTATGCAACAGAGTGAAAGCAGTTTTACCAAAATATCAAATATAAGTGGAATTTTCATTGATGTATGACTCAATATGTTAGAATACCAATCTATGCATGCTTGAATCGGTAAACAACTAAAAGTCCCCTTTAGCTTTGTTGATGTAAACATACATATACAAAAAAACCCCTAAAAATCAACAAAATCAAACTACAAGTTTCTTTTTTCTTTCTTATTGTCAATTCACTAATCGTTCCTAATTCATATAGCTTAAGAACTAAGACGATTGGTTGAATCAACCAATCGTCATAGTTCCTAAGCTATATGAATTAGGCACGATTAGTGAATTGACAATAAACTATCTTAATTGTAAAATTAAACACATGAATAAAACCCAAATTCAATTATCATTGATATAAATCATAAATTTAAGAACATATAATAACCAAAGTTGATTGGAATAAAAGTAATTATCAAAATACGTTCATTAAATCATCCTGAACATTCTTGGAAGTAACCTAGATAGAATTCACAAAACACAAAACTTGAATAAAAACAATGTAATTCCTAATAAAATTCATAAACCAACTTGAATCATAAAATTAATAAAGTCTAATGATCAATCAATCATGGAACGATGAAACCTTGAAGAAGAAGTAACCAAATCTGGAGTTTGATGAAGATCCATCGGTTGAACGAATTGAATTGTTGAATGATGATGAACTTGGTGATTTGTAGCCTTGGATTTGGAAATTGATGATCAGAAACGCGTTTGGAGAAGGTTTGAATGTGTGTGGAACCCTCCAAAACTGTGTAAAATCGCAGGGGAGAAGTCCCAAGTCAATTAGGGTTAAATCTCCTTTAAATAGGTGCTAAAAAACTGATTTTCGGAGCTGTTTCTGCGTCATACAGGACGTCTGGGCGTCCTTCAGGATGTTTTACATGTCTTCTGTCGTCCTTGATTTGCACTTGAAAATGGCCTAAAACGGGTAGGCGTCCTAAGGGGGGGTCTTAGACACGTTCTAGGACATCCCTCATCTTTGTTTCCCATTTTTGGTGATGAAAACAGTAAAATCAGTAAAAACGCAAAACATGAAAGTTGTAGGAAATTTTTTCTAGTTTTCAGAACTTCTTCATTCATGTCAATTGGAGCTCTAGATATTGAGATATGATCAAAACATTGAAGAGTGGTCAAATTTCTCAACACCATTTTTCTTCATTCCTTTAGCAATTCGTCTCCCATGCTTGTTAGCTTCAGTTGTTCCGCCCACTTTAGCACTAAATATTTACCTGCGTATAAAGTTCAACAAGTCATCAAAGTAGTGCCATTCTTGGACAATTATGCATCATTCAACATATTTAGTACAATTTAGTATATTCATAAAATAGACTTATCAAACCTCCCCAACTTTATTCCAAACTTGTCCCGAGATTGGGCTAAAATAATCAGAGTAGTCGTATTCTCTCATCCTAAGAAAAACTCAATGGAATCACGAATTCCGTACATTTTATCACAATATTTTTGATAGCTCAATTTATTGATTTTGGGGATTATTAGTTTCTTATCCAGACTTTTAAACTCAAAACACATGTTATGCTTATTTTACTTTGTTGTTTGAAACTCTCCACTTTTTGAACCCTTTCCAATAATCAACCTCATGAGTAATCAATTGAACTCATTGCCAAAGTCCCCTTTTCAAGGTTCACTAACATAGTTAGCGTGGTTGGTAACACTTAATGGACCAACCCATACACTCCCGCTATTGAGGGGTCACATATTGTTTCACACAATGTCTTCAACTTGAACTTTTCTTCATATTTATCTTGATTGTGCATTTTTCAAGTTTTTTGATGGCTTCATCAGATTTGATCATCTTTGTATTTGACTTGAGCTTGAATATATATACTTGGAAGTTCTTCAATGTCTTATGATGCTTTTTGGTTGTGTGAAAACAATAATAGTCCCCTCCCAACCCCAAAGGCGCAGGAGTAAGTAAGACCAAGTACTCAGAGCGTGATGACACATATTGTTCAGTTGCGTCCTCAATTGAAAGATCATAGGCTCGAGCCAAAACCTTCATTTTTCAAACACTTGGGTATTTCACATAACAAATTTTAAATGAATATAAGTATTTTCAAACCAGCTGAGCAACCCACAAAATCTATATTAAATAGATATTATGACTCGATGTACGAAACTCCTATCATTTTCCATCTTGATGAGTTACATTCAAGATATAGAGATGCTACTAACTCATCACATATTTCATAGAACCAACCCGATAAGATAATTAAACATATAGAGTTTAAGATAGCAGTACATTCATCCTAAGTTGATTATCCAAAAAAAAAATCATCAAAGTTAATGTAAAAGAAATTAAAAATATGGAGGACGACACACCTGATGGTACTGATGGTAGAGGCGATTTTGATTTCCAAAAAAACTTCACTAGTTGGAGGTATTTTCATAATGTTTCGTTATGCCCGAATAAATATCGAATAATTATCATTTTTTTAAAAAAATCACTTTTTCTTCAATGCTCCATCTTTCTCTTGTGTACATCCCTCCCCAACTTTAAGTCTTGCATCGTCCTCGATGCATCAAAAGATAAATCCTAAAATAATAAATGAAACCAACTACAAGCACACAAATCAAATCAAATAAAAATAAACTACACTAACTAGCCCTCAATTTTGTCGGGGTCCACGATTTCACTTAGCACGTGCAACAAGCCTTTTAAACCCCTAGGTTACCCCTAGTAGATGAGTGAAGTCTCGTGAGGATTTGCAATGAACACACCCACAAAGTTCCAAAATTGCCAAGTTTAACGTCATTAGCGGGACATGTTACCTCGAGCGATGTCTAAGGAGGATCATATGTTAGTTGACTTCCTTGAAAGTCACCCATGAGGTCTCTCACCTTACTTTGAGGAACCGGATCATGTGGCAAGCCTTTTTTGGCCTTGTGTAAATCAACTATTTTGCGTTTAATCCTTCCACGATGATGCTTAAACCTTGTTTTAAAGAGTCATGCATCTTTCCATCTAGTAAACTTCTTTAATCGATACTTGATATCATGTAACACTTTCATTTTTTATTTTTGAGAGTGTGTGTAATCATGCTTCTTATTCCCTAATCTTCTTTTCTTGTGTTGACTTGTGCAATCATTTGATGCTTTTGACCTTTTACATGATAAAATTTTCTCCAAATCGAGGGTGGTGTTGGAGAGCATATTTGCGGTATGCTCATAGACATAATCATGAATAGTATTGATTACACACAAATCACCACTGATTGGAGAATCATTAGTAGGTCCAAACACAAGACATCTCACCTTATGGTTTCTAAATAACATATCAATTGCACCTTCCTGACAACCAATCTGAGCATAGATGGTTGCCAATAAGGGACGGTCAATGATTAAATTTGTTTGTTTGTATTTGGAATTTATTTTAGAATCTATTGCAACAAGAAGTTGTGTTTTAGGTTTTTTCAAAATTATTGGGTAGGGGATGGTATTAGCCTCCACAAACCCCTCCCTAATTTTGGACTCTTCCAACTCATGAAAATCTTCATTATACTTAACCAATTCAATTTCAACTTCTTTGATTTCAGAAATACTCTCAGTCTCCTGATCATTTAAAGATACATAATCCTCCACCACAAGCTCTAGTTTAGGTGGTGTAAGTTTATGCACTTTGTTATCAAATAATTTATCACTACATGGAAAAGTTACCTCATTCACCAACATAGTGTTTGAAAGATTGTCTGAAGGTTGTTGATTTAATTGCTCAACTATATGTTCTAATTGTTTTTCAATAACTGAAATTGACTTAGAGTTGTCTTCTTCTTTGTTGAAGGTTTCATTCAATATGTCCAACATTTGATCCAACTTTTTGCTAAATGAAGATTCATCTGATTCATGGTCCTCCAGAAAACAAGGTGATTCATGGTGTTGGCTTTGAGTTGAATCATTAGTCCACCAACAATCATCATGATATGGATCATCACATGTATCATCATTATATGACTCATAGTACAGATCATTATAACATTGATGTTGGCTTGAATTTTCTCTCTCCCACCACATATCTTGATTCAATTCTTCCATTCACCACCGTGCCTACAAAAGAATAACAGTAAACGAGTGAAGATTCTAAACTAAAAATAAAACAAAAAAATATAAAGACTACTTCAACACAATAATTCAAGAGCACAATCTCCCCGACAACGGCGCCAAATTTTAATCAACATATACTATTCCAAACTTGTGATTTTAAATGCTAAACATTGTAATAGGTAATCGCAAGACACATTATCGCCAAACCACTAGTTGTTCCTAATCCAATTAGACATAGGGAGTAAGACAACTAGTTGGAATAACATATTGTGTCCTCAAAATTATTTGTTGCATGTTAATCAACCTTAATTATGTCTAGGTAATTAAACTGGAATTTAAGGGAAGAAAAACATGTAAGTCTAACCATCTTAACAACTGAACCGGAAGTACCTTGTTTTCTCATTCATAGTATTTGTTTTAACAAACTTTTGCAACATAAAGTTTCTAGTTGTTTAGTTTATTTTAGTTTAATTTGAATTCGTGACAATTGCAAGCATTAGTTTTTCCATTTGACTATAACACAAGATTTAACCACAAACTCCTCGTGGATTCGACCCTTACTTACCCTAGCTATCTAGGGGTTTTTGAGGTTATTTTTGACCAAGACAACAACCTCGATCATTCACTGTGAATAACAAATATTGAGTTATCATTACTATTCTTGTTATTATTATCACAATTAAACAAATTATATTACGCATTACCAAATTAAATTTCCGTTATTAATATTACACAAACCACCGGTAATAATTGATTGCGATCCAGTGACCAAAGAGTATTTGGCGTAACGGTTCCAGAAGTTGACGGATAGATCATAGGTTTATAGTCATGCTAAAGAATTTATCTTCCAAAAGAGAGCTCTCTTATATGATGTAAGCATCATCATCTATTTCCATCTCCAATTCTCAATCGTGGCAGTAGCCTTTCAATCGGAGTAATTGTTCCTCTCCATCATCGCGTATAATTCTTACTCTTATGCTTTATTTGTTAACAACAAACCAATTTTGTATATAAATCCAAAAGTACCCAAAGTAATTTTTTTGTATTGAATTGATGAATGTTAATGAAATGCATGAGGTATTTATACAGTGGAAAATACAACTTAAACCTAAATATAAGCATACACTACTTTGACTAGACTAAGTCTATGACACATGGTAAAACAAATACACATTTGTGTTGAACTTGAAATTGTATATCGTTATTACCCCCATCAAGCTCATGTGTGGGACAAACTTGAAATTTGTGACATAAAGAACAAAATCGATCTTTATGGAATGGTTTAGTGAAGATATTTGGATGTTGATCAACCGAGGATACATGACTAATTTGAAGATCTTTGGCTTCAACATGTTCTTTAACAAAGTGGAGGTCTAGTGCAATATGTTTGGATTGGGTACGAATTACTGGATTTTTGGTCATGAAGGTGGATCCGAAATTGCCACACAATAGTAAAGGACCATGTGTAACTAGTGCATAAAGTTCAAAAAGCAATTGTTTTATCCAGATTAATTCAGCTGCAGTGTTTGCCAAGGCTCGATATTCTACCTCAATACTCGATTTAGCAACAACCTTTTATTTTTGGGATGTCCAACTTATGAGATTAGAGCCATAATATATTGTGAAGGCATATTGAGAGTGACTATCATCGGCATCGAAGACCCATCCAACGTTCAAAAAATCAAGAATAGAAGGTTTATTGGTTGGAGAGAAGGGTAAACAATGAGCGAGAGTGCCTTGAAGAGAATGCAAGTTTCTTTTTACAATATGCCAATAAAGTGTAGTAAGAGCATGCATGCATTGACAAACCCGATTGACTGCAAATTCAATGTCAGGGTGTGTAATAGTGGCATATTGAAGAGAGCCGACAACTTGTCAATAGATCCTTGGATAAGAGAATGGTTCACCATAAAGAGTGATTTTGGAGCTTACATCAGGGGTGTGGAGATTAGAGCGGTTGATGACATATGGATGCGTTCAATAATATCACAAATATACCCTTTTTGACTAAATGTGAGACCTGATGGAGTGCATTTGATTGTGATACCTAGAAAATAATGTAGAGATCACAAGTCTTTAAGATGCAATGGAGTTGTTGAATGAATCGTTGAATCAGGGGTGCATTTGTACATGTAATAATGAGATCATCCACACACACAAAAATGTAAATAACATCATATCGAGATTTTTACACAAAGAAGAACATGTCATAGTCATATATGCGAAAGCCTTGAGTGGTAAGGTAGGAATTGAGTTCGGTGAACCAGGATCTTGACGCTTGTTTCAGGTCATAGAGGGATTTATTGAGGCGATAGACATGTGTCAATTATCCATGATATTCAAAGCCACATGTTGTCTCATATAAACATCTTTATTTAAGTCACCATTGATGAATGCATTATTTATATCTAATTGGAGAATGTACCATCCCTGGGAGACAACAAGATATAAAACTAAGCATATAGTCGTATGTTTTATGACTTGACTAAAGGTGTCAAAGTAATCAACGCCTTCTTCTTTACTGAAACCTTAACGCCTTTTATCTTTCAATGATATCATTCGAGTGTCTCTTTATCCTGAAAAGCCATTTACAACTCACAAGATTGCCATTAGTAGGACAAGGAACCACTTTTTATTTCTCATAAGTGGATCATATTCAATTTGCATAGCATCTTGCCAACATTTGTGTTTTTTGGCTTGATTGAAGTTACATGGGCATGTGGATCATTGACTGAATAGGTGGAGATGAAAGAGAAGGCTTTAGGTTTTAAGGAATTTGTTTAAGCGTGAGTTACCATTGGATGTTGGTTGTTAGCCGCTTGTCGAAAATATGATAGGATTGAGGGAGATTGACGAGCACGAGAACTGATAGTAGAGTGGCGATACCGAGGACTTGTAGGTGGAGGAAGGATAGATATAAGAGTAACAACGGGGTTGGTGATAGTGGGAGATGGGTTAGAATTTGGAGGTGATTGGGGGTAGGGGTACAATAGGAGGGTTGGCAGTGTAGGCTAAGAGTGTTGGGCCAATATACATAGGAGTGGAGTGGGCCAAAGAGGTATCATGAGACGATGGGCATGAATTATATGAATAGGGGAATATTGTTGGATTAGGGTGTCAAAGGTCTTAACTAAATTGGTATATTGAGTGAATAATGGTAAAATTCTTTTTGGGTTGTCCTTATAACCGAGAAATGGCTAGATTGATATTAATAGAGAGATATGATTTATTAATATATTATAGGATTAATATAATAATTAGAAATGGTAATTATTAATTAGGAACTAATAATAATTAATTTAATTAACCATTCTGGATTAACTGGAATTAATTATTGAGTCTAAGAGGTTAAAATGCAATTGTTCAATAGTTGAACAATAGACATTCTAGAACCTCCTTGAGGGAGACAGTTCTGGAGCTCTTTTAGGAGAGTTCTGGAAGTTCGTTGGCCACTAAGGAAACTAATTTGAATTAAACAATATTTTATTAATATCTTGAATTCAAATCAGGGTTTCCTACAACTATAAATAGGTATCTTCATAAGACTCAAAGAACCTTGCAAATGACAATGAGTTTTTGAAATCCTCTCACCCTCTCTTTATATTTTTTATCCTAGGGCTTGGGTGCGATTCATTAGAGGCTCCCAAACTATTGGTGCTAGCATTCCAAGGGATTTGCAAAGCATTTTGTTATTTACGAAAATATCAATAATGTATGGTTTCTTAAATCCTTTTGATTTTTTTAGCTAGCTTATTTAGAAGTTTTAAATTATGCTGTTATTTTAAGAAAAGCCATAGAATTTCCAGGTTGCATGTGCCCATAATTAGTTATGGGAAATCCCGTAAGTATATAGAAGTAATCTAGAAAACCTATTAGTGGTATCAGAGCCTTAGGTTTGTTCTATAATTTGTACATTAGTGAAACCCTAAAAGAAACCAGTTTTTTTTCGAAAATTGATAACCTGATAGGGTTTTCGAAATTTCTTTGCCTCTTTTCCTTTTCCAAAGATTACTAGAATTTACTAGTTTCCTTATTTGTAATTTTAAATGTCTTAAAATTTGAACAACTAAAAGATAAATACTAAAACCCTAATTTTTGAAATCTATATAAGGAAGGATTGAGATTAAATAGATTAATTAATTAATAGTCTAATTAAATATAATTATATAATTCTTAATATGATTTAATTAATTTAATTAATTGGTTAATTAAAAGATAAAGATAAATCATAAACTTGTTTGAAAGATTAAATAATTAATTAATTAATAGTTAATTCAGATAAATTTAAATCTTGTTTTTTTAAAAGGTTTTAAAATACATATTACACATGTTATATAAGATAATAATATTATATATATAATTAAAAGGTCAGTCAAATCAATAGTCGGCCTAATTCATGATGCTACATTATAAGAGAGGTATAAGGAAACGACCTATAAATGATCGTTAAATGGGTGTCCTTTTCACACACCGCTTCTTTGTGTGGTGGATGGTTGTTAGCCAAACGAGTTTAATAGGATTTAATCATATTAAAAGTATAATATTTAAGTACTAGAACATTCAAAAATCCTACTCTAGTTACTTAGGACAAAATATGAAATCGTATGCTTGTTAGGCGTGTCAGACTCAACCAATAAAGGGGTACGATATACTCCAAAATAACACTACTATATTGCACTAAAAGGTAGTACAAGGCAAGTAGGGTCGATCCACAGAGACACGAGACAATTGGTCTATACCTCTTTGCACAAGGTACTATGGTCACCAATAGTAAAGAGAGGGGGTTTAGAACACAATGATTAAACAAACAATTAAAAACACAGTTAATAAGCTAAATGAGTGAATTAAACTCATAATTTGTAAGGACTCCAACTCTATGTATGACAACTTAGTAGTGCGATTCCAAGATAACATGATATTTGCTCAATTCCATCTAAGTTGGTACTTGAAAGTGTTAACAAGCTCTAACACTTCCCATTCACCACATTAATTAACCAAAACAAGCTCTTTGATTAACCCTAACCTTACTAACCTAATCTGAACAAGCTCTTAGAATTAGATTGAAAGATTGCATTAAACTTTATGTGAATGTTCCCAACAACACCCAATACTCCTCACAAGCTCAGGAGCGTAAGAGTGTGTGAATAAGATTTACACTAAATTCATTCAATGGAAATCAGTTTAGTGCTTGTTACTTGTCCAATTTCACAAAACAATTATGGATTTTGCTGTAAAAGAGATAACTTGAATGACATAACCCTAATTCAAATGGCCAATAAGAATCACAATTAGAATCAAACATTCGATTAAAGCAAAATCAAATTCACTAGATAGAAATTAAAAGCAAACATCAAGTCATATGATTGAAATCACAACTAAGAAGTCAAGACATGAAGTTGGAGAAACTAGGGGTCTAGCCACACATGGATAGAACAAAATCACAAGTTGTAAAGATGAAAAAAATGTGCAATTAGATCTCATAATTAAGAGAAATAATGTTTCCAAATGATAACCGATTAAATCCTTGCAAAAACCTTCGAAATTCCTTCACCCAATGTGCTCTGGTATCATGTGTGTGTGTAAAAATAACCCTCAACCTATAACATGAAAGATAAGAAAAATTGCCAAAAGTTGGTTTTTGGTTCGAACACGGCCCGTGTAGATTTGCATTAAACTGACACGGCCCGTGTTCAGCATGGTCAACATGGTCCGTGTTGATTTGCACTAAACTGACACGACCCGTATTTAGCATGGTCAATAGCTTCTTCTTTTCTGGTCAACATGGTCCGTGCTCCTTTTAAAGTGTAAATCCAACACGGCCCGTGTACCCTCTGACTCCAATTCCAAACTTGATTTTTTCAACTTTTCCGTTCTTCGCCCGATCATCCCGAAATCTTCACCAATGCTTCCCGGCACTTCCCAAAGCGTGTTTCAACCTCTGGTTTACCTAAAAAAGACATAAAAGTGTGCAAATAATGTTGTTCTAGAGACTAACATGAATATGATGAAATTCAAGAAAAATGAAGAACAATTATGCTAAATAGATGTATGAAAAGGGACTAAAAGGTGTGAAAAAAGGTGCACAAATTGCACCTAACAAATCTCCCCAAGCTTAGACCTTTCTTGTCCCCAAGAAAGAACAAGAAACGGACAAACATGACGATTTCTAGATGGCAAAAAGAAACATAGAACAAATGGGGACAAAAAGATCCTAAAAGCTAAGAATAAATGCATGCAATGAAGACCATGAAAAAGATACATATGTATAAAGATATTTAAGGAACAAAAATGAACCAAAGAAAAATTTAAGAACACAAGTAATCTTTTTATTTAT
The DNA here is from genome assembly GCF_051521515.1 of Lactuca serriola. Classification (NCBI taxonomy): domain Eukaryota; kingdom Viridiplantae; phylum Streptophyta; class Magnoliopsida; order Asterales; family Asteraceae; genus Lactuca; species Lactuca serriola. Next base: position 16,234,013 of record NC_136415.1, on the reverse strand, counting down.
TTTAATAAATAAGGACATATACGACCAGACTTTACATCAATGAGGCTCCAATCATTAATACCTAGGCGACCATCCTGCTACCTTCCACATATCATAGACTCCCAAAGTAAGGAAGACCACGAAACGGTGTAATCCAATAATCCAACCATGGTTTTATTTAAACTTCATACCTTAATTAGATTTTGCGAGCGAAAATAACATGGTTCGGGATCTGATGTCCTTAAATAACATGGTCAACAATCAGAATCGACGCATCCTTTAGAACCCGTCACGGCGAATCAGCTTTCGCTGAAACAGTGAGCCCACCCGAAGGGGCCCAACTCGTATGCTTTCACTTTTTCGAGAGCCACAAGTATCATATCACACAGTTCTTCATTCGCCAGATTTGACTTTGAGATGGCTTTGATTTTGATTGAAATTGGATTTGTATCTTCATTTTGAGCTTTGAATTCTTCAATCAAATTTTGAATTTTGAAAGTTTCTTTGATTAAGTGCTTGAATTTCTTTTTTTTGATTTGGGTACTGGATATGACAGTTGTACCCCTTCTTCTTTTTGACTGTGTGGATCTGATACTTAAGCTCTCTGTTACCGTGAGGGTAACGCGTGTCAACAAACAGGTCCGTGTTCTGTGGGTCCAGAGTTGTCGATAAATATTCTTTTTAAACATTCAGAAGCAAATCATCCTAAAGCTGTTATTATCGCCCACAAAAACGTTTCAATATGCCATTTTTTTATTATCTAAGGTTGGGGTCTCGAATTACGGTGTTTGGGTCCCCTAGTTATGACAGGTGATTCTACACTTCCGGTAACTATCCGGTCGCTTTGGGTATTTTGTTTTTCATTTGATTTCTCGTTTTCCCACTTCATGGAGCTATCGTATGTAAAGATTGTCTCATCTCATATTAAATCTTTTTTTAACGAAATGCATGAAAATGAAAATGCATGGAGATTTTTTATTTTTTATTTTTTTATTATTTTTTTAAAGAAACTAGGAAAAAATTGGAAACTAAGAACACGAAAAATTCTTTTTGGATTTTTTTTAAAAATTTAATTCATGGAGGTGATCCTAATATACAACTCTACCCCTCTCCAAGCTTGAATATAAGCATCGTCCCCGATGCTTGGAGAGGACGGAACAACCTATCTAATCACCAGAAGGTGGTGGGGGATGGTAGTCGGGTTGGGTAAGAGTCTAAAACAGTCACAGGTGCACACATATTGAATTTTAAAGCAAAATATGAACAATTAAAGATAAGGAAAGAATTTACCGAATCGTTCTTGGAGCCTTGCAGTTGGTGGGAACCTCCTCTTCAACCTCCCCAAGCTTTCCATGAAATATTTTTGGAGCCCGAGATTCGTTTTCGAGGCAAAAAAAAACAAGTTTAAAACCATTTGGGACATTAAAATTTTTAAATTTACCAATGACTAAAAAGTTTTAAAAGAAAGGACAAAAATACCCCCGGGTTGCCTCCCGGTTAGCCGCCCTTTTTTAAAGTCGTTAGCTCAACATGACCCCTGAATATGCATAAATCTAAGTATGTGGGGCTCTCCAGCTCTTAATTTTTTGCCACCTCCTTCAATGGAACACTTATCTATTACTTGACTTTCTTTTTGTTTGTGAACCATATTGTACTTAGACCCTTGATGATAGCAATCATCCAACTGACCCCTTTCATGTACTTGTCCAGTAAGGTGGTCAAATCTTCCTTCTTTGATAAGGTGGTCGATTTGATAATCGGTTGGGTGTCTTCCTTTTCGGGGTACATATCATTCGAAGGGTCCAACAAATTTATCATTTTTGCCTCTTGTGGTTGGTCTACCAGTGAAAGGAGTTTCTCATTGGTAGTGGGTGGCTCAGCCTCTTTTTCATCAACCTCCAACACATCCTCTACAACTTCCATATCAACTTTCTTAATTTTTACTTCTTCCTCGACAACCTTCTCCACTTCTACTTCTTCCTCTTCTTCCCTATCTTCTAATTACAATCTTGGGTCATCAACATTTTTCCCATCGTTCAAGGTGATGGAAGAAACGGTATGCCTTGGGTCCTCCTCCGTCTACGATGGTATTTTTCCCCGAGTTTCCAATATACTCACAGATTGAGTAAGTTGTGAAATTTGTTGCTCTAAGCTTTTGAGGCTAGCTTTGGTTGTTTCTTGGAAGATCTGGGTAGTAGTGGCAATGCTTTTGACAATGTCTTCCAAGGACATGCTCGACATTTCAGGTTGTTGGGGAGGTGGAGAATATGGTTGTTGGAATTGTGGAGTTAGTTGGTATTGGTCATTTCCCCAAGCTTGGTATGGGTTTTGGCATTGGTTGTTTCCCCAATCTTGGTTGTTTACCCACCATTGATCATGTTGAGGTTGATCATAACTCCATTGGTTTGGCCAGTAGTAGCTTCCCATTTCATGCACTTCTTCCCATTTCCCTTGTAAATATGGACACATGTTGGTATGATGTCCCCTTTTAGTGCAAAAATCGCGATGAATAGGTGTGGGTTGCGCACTTTGATCATTTCCAATCATCATAAATAACTGAGCTAGCTCATAAAGTTGGTCTTCAATGTAAGGAGTATTTATTTATGAGCAACACTTTCTATTTTGTTTTTTTATTCTGTTTTTTTTGTTTGTTTTTTTAGAGATGTACCTGCTCACAAAAATCTTGGCATAAACAATTAGTAACACCGTGTCCCCGGAAACGGCGCCAATTTGTTAGGCGTGTCAGACCCAACAAATAAAGGGGTACGATATACTCCAAAATAACACTACTATATTGCACTAAAAGGTAGTACAAGGCAAGTAGGGTCGATCCACAGAGACACGAGACAATTGGTCTATACCTCTTTGCACAAGGTACTATGGTCACCAATAGTAAAGAGAGGGGGTTTAGAACACAATGATTAAACAAACAATTAAAAACACAGTTAATAAGCTAAATGAGTGAATTAAACTCATAATTTGTAAGGACTCCAACTCTATGTATGACAACTTAGTAGTGCGATTCCAAGATAACATGATATTTGCTCAATTCCATCTAAGTTGGTACTTGAAAGTGTTAACAAGCTCTAACACTTCCCATTCACAACATTAATTAACCAAAACAAACTCTTTGATTAACCCTAACCTTACTAACCTAATCTGAACAAGCTCTTAGAATTAGATTGAAAGATTGCATTAAACTTTATGTGAATGTTCCTAACAACACCCAATACTCCTCACAAGCTCAGGAGCGTAAGAGTGTGTGAATAAGATTTACACTAAATTCATTCAATGGAAATCAGTTTAGTGCTTGTTACTTGTCCAATTTCACAAAACAATTATGGATTTTGCTGTAAAAGAGATAACTTGAATGACCTAACCCTAATTCAAATGGCCAATAAGAATCACAATTAGAATCAAACATTCGATTAAAGCAAAATCAAATTCACTAGATAGAAATTAAAAGCAAACATCAAGTCATATGATTGAAATCACAACTAAGAAGTCAAGACATGAAGTTGGAGAAACTAGGGGTCTAGCCACACATGGCTAGAACAAAATCACAAGTTGTAAAGATGAAAAAAATGTGCAATTAGACCTCATAATTAAGAGAAATAATGTTTCCAAATGATAACCGATTAAATCCTTACAAAAACCTTCGAAATTCCTTCACCCAATGTGCTCTGGTATCATGTGTGTGTGTAAAAATAACCCTCAACCTATAACATGAAAGATAAGAAAAATTGCCAAAAGTTGGTTTTTGGGTCGAACACGGCCCGTGTAGATTTGCACTAAACTGACACGGCCCGTGTTCAGCATGGTCAACATGGTCCGTGTTGATTTGCACTAAACTGACACGACCCGTATTCAGCATGGTCAATAGCTTCTTCTTTTCTGGTCAACATGGCCCGTGCTCCTTTTAAAGTGTAAATCCAACACGGCCCGTGTACCCTCTGACTCCAATTCCAAACTTGATTTTTTCAACTTTTCCGTTCTTCGCCCGATCATCTCGAAATCTTCACCAATGTTTCCCGGCACTTCCCAAAGCGTGTTTCAACCTCTGGTTTACCTAAAAAAGACATAAAAGTGTGCAAATAATGTTGTTCTCGAGACTAACATGAATATGATGAAATTCAAGAAAAAGGAAGAACAATTATGCTAAATAGATGTATGAAAAGGGACTAAAAGGTGTGAAAAAAGGTGCACAAATTGCACCTAACAATGCTAATCCATGAAAACACACATTGGTTATTTTTGAGTCGTTAGTGGAGTGTGTGTGGTTAACCGACACACTAATTAGGTACTACAAAGTTTAATAATTGCACAACTTGAGTTTATGATTGTTGATGGAGCGTGTGTGGTTAACTGACACATCAATGTGAAATCATAAATGAGAATGAGGTTGTCACACGGGTTTGCATGGTTATTCACATCTTTTTTGTGATCATTGGCATCCCAGTCACAAATTGAAGAACATAATCTGAGATTATACATGCCATTAAATAGTTTCGCAAAAGATCTAGAGATTTGATAATGGATTGAAATTGATAAAGTGATTTACTTACCATAAAGGAATTTGCAATTAGATTATGACATCACTCTTCTTAATTTCGAATTGCACTTTTGGATCCTAGCCTTGAATACTACTTTGGTTAAAATGTTTAAGGATTAATTTACTAACTAAAATCTTATCTCTTATTAGAGTTGTCTGGAAATTGTGAAACTCTTCCTCCTCATCCACTCACTCAAAACTTCCATCTCTTGTCGATCCTATCAAAGGAAAAGCTTAATTGTCCAAATTACATGGACTGGATGCGAAATTTGAAGATAACCTTGAGATACGAGAGCAAAGAGTACGTTCTTAATCTAATCCCAGAAATAAACAAAGAATGTAACGACTCAAAAATGACAAAAAAATTAAAATTTTCAAAACAACCCATTTACTAAAAGAAGTGTTTACCAAACCATTGTTTCCAAAACATTATTTAAAATCAGAGTCCCCCAAGATCCAATCGGTCGTAAAACCAATGTGTACGATCACACCTTTGCCTTGCCACAATCATCTGAAGTACCTGACCTGAAACAATAAACTGAAACTGTAAGCATGAAGCTTAGTGAGTTCCCCCAAAGTACCACAACACAAGTAGATAACATATACAATCAAGCATGTCGGGTCCAATCAACCATCGGGTTGGAATACCCCAGGCCCAGTCAACCTCTGGGTCCGGTCATCCTCGAGAAGGAATACCCCAGGTGGGAATTCCAATATACAACGGGTCCAGTCAACCCTCAGGTTGGAATACCCCAGGCCCAGTCAACCTCCGGGTCCAGTCATCCTCGGGATAGAATACCCTGGGTTGGAATGCCAATACACAATGGGTCCAGTCATCCTCGGGATGGAATACCCTCGTGTACAATCAACCATCATGTTGGAATGCCCTCGGTCTGTTGGCTCACACACATAGCAGTAAAGCCTTAACCACCAACCAAAGTATGTCCATATATTACTGATAAACATATAACTGGACAATAAACTATCAGGCAGATCTACAGATCACTATTGCATACTCACATCCTATATCCCAGGACTCAAATCTAATAGATCACTACATCATAACGCCATTCTATCACAGAGCAAGATATCAAATCCAATGGGCCGGCCATGGTGCCTTCGACCAATAAGTATAGTGATGAACCCCACCTCTCGATCTTATCAATATTTAATGAGGTCCCGACTTTGAATCTTAGCTCTAACCATCACCTATCCATCCAAACTATCAATTCTCAAACACAATCCAAAAATACCCAAAATACCCCTAGGTCAAACTTGGTCAAAATCAGGTAAAAGTCAAAATTCAAAAAAGTCAACTGAGTCAACCCATCTAAGTACGCCAAACGTACTCAGCTTTACACCCAAAGTACGCATTGGTTTACCAGGAACAGGTTTGTTGACCATGTACGCGCAGGGTACGCCTTATACACCCAACGTACATAGCTGACTGCCAACCCAACTCATTAAGAGCTTAATCCTTAAGCTCTTAAGCCCATTTTCCAGATCCAACCCCAAAATGATGTCATTTACCATAAAGTTTCCAACTTTATGGTCTTGCATGGTCATTAAGTGCTTAATTTCCAAAACCTTATGTTCTTAACACATTTAGACCATTTAAGACATGTGTGGGTTACATACAACACTTAAGATCATATTTTTATGGTTCATAATAGCTTCATAATGGATAAAGTTTCCAACTTTATCCATTAGAATGGTCCCAACAAACAAGACCTAGTCTTTAAGTTTCAAAGGGACCCAAAAAGTGCATATTTTCAACTTAATTCATTAAGCCTAAGTCTCTAATCTTCAGATCTTAATAAAAATGATGTTTAGATGGATAAATTTCCAACTTTATCCATAACAAGGTCACAAAATTTCAAGATATAAACTTTATGCACTTAAAGTAACCAAAAGCTCGTAACACTCAAAACTAGCTAGATCTAACAATATCATCATCAAGATTCAAACTTTATACCTCTAGAAGAAAGATCAAGGAGAACAAATAATGGATCTACAAGCCCCAATGCAACCAACACTTCTTCCATGAGTTCCTTCTTCTCCAAGGTGCACCAAGAACACTCCAAAGCACTTTAAAACACTTTCTTTTTGCTCACAAGGCTCAACTTAGGGTTACGGTTTCAAGAGGGGGTGTTGGAGAGATGGAGGCTGAGAATGGGGTGAGTTTAGGGAAGTTAAGGAACTTAAATATGACTCAAACCACGAAAATAGGGTTTGGGCACTGATTATGTACTCCTTGTGTACTCAATTTACACCAAGCGTACTAGGGATGCCCTAGTATGCCCAATGTACATGTTGAGTACATCCAATGTACTAAGGATGCCCCCGTACGCCCTGTGTACGCGGCTGACCCATAAATCGCCTAACTTCAAACGATCGTAATTTCTTCGTTCCAACTCCGTTTTCGATGTTCTTTATATCTACAGAAAGCTCTTGAGGGGCTATATATATATATATATATATATATATATATATATATATATATATACACATAATGGTGTTTCAAAGGTTTGAATTATCCAAGATCGCACATCGATTCATGAACACATTAATTTTTGATATGGATAATAGGTTTATAATAGGCTTTATATTTCTTATGGCCCTTGGAGCGTAATCCCATAGTGGTTACTCTTACAACAATACACCTCAAGACTGGAAGGTCAATCACATTGTGTTTTTTTAATGTATGTTAGGTGTACTTTTTGGAAAGTGACTTGGTTCTACTTGTGGTGACTGGGGAGCATTATCATAGACGGTTTTTTTTCAACCCACGCAAATTAAATTTGACAAACCTTATTGGTGATTGACAACACTTTCTTTCTAACTCTATCAGATATAACATTGAGGGGTGTGTATGCATGTATTTTTTTGCGTCGTCTTGATTGGGTTAGGTAGGAGATATAATATTTAACTATAATTAAAAACTTTGAAAAATGACTGATAGCTTATTTTATTTCCTTATTTTTATTAGTTTATTTTATATTTTTAGCTCTTTTTATTAGTATTGCATTGTATATTCTTTATTTTCTTTATCATGGATCGTATCGAGGACTTTTTATTTTGCATGAGGAATTTTGCAGGATTTTGGAGCTCATTGCGGTTGCGGTTTGATTAGAGTTAAGCTTAGTGGGATTGCCGATGCATTATTGGGCTTTGCGGATCCATTAAAGAAGAATTGGGCTTAGAAAACTAAAGGCTTGGATGAAGTGGGCTTGTGAAGATGGATCTTGGACTTTTATTTTGGGCTTGGAGCATCCACATTTGAAGCTAAAAGATGATTGGTTAATTTGAATCACATAGATATGGAGGGGACCAAAGGAATATTTGGTAGTGGAAGGGTGGAATGGAGGAATGAGGAGCCAATAGCATTACAACAACACTTGTGCGGGTGGAATCTCCGTTGCGCGGGTACCCGCGCAACTGCCCAGTTTGGGCATTTTTGTCATTTGGCACACCATAACCTTGGGGGATCAGATCTATCAGCCACATTCTCGATTTTTCACCATTGGAGACCTGGATGAGGCAATTTTGAAGCTCAAAGCTCATTTCTTTTCATATTTCCAAGATATTGGTAGTTTCTTTATGCAGTTAGACTTTTGTGATAGTTGTTCTATTGCCATGAGTGGCTGAACTCTCTATTTTGGTAGACCTTGGCTAAAACCTCTAAATGTTTGTGGGTTTTTGAAGGATTTATACTTATTTATCATTTATCTTATGTCTATGATTCTAGTTCATATTTTCAATGCTTGTTTAGTGCTTTGATCATGCGCTTGGTACTTTAATAAGCAATTGTTTATTTATTTCTTTGGTTTAACATTGAATCATTGAATTTACTTAGAACAATAGATTTATGATGGTAGAAATCATCTCTAGTTTATGAATCATAACTCTTTTATGGATGTGTAAGCATTAACATCCTCTAGGAATTGGGGATTTCTTCATTCTTAAGGCTAATCAACTTCTTGGGTTCAATTGCTTCAATTGGATCTTTGATTTTGATTAAGAAGGTGTGTTGTGGGCTTCCGCAACCTCCATACTACCTATGAGAAATCTTGGCATATCATGCTTCATGATTGCTATAACCAATTTGGGATGAGTGATAAGCTTCATGTTAAATCCTAATGATAAACACACAAATGTTCATTGTGTTGAATTGCCTTGGTTTACCAATTCTCTCAAATATTTTAGCATCTCACTTTTTTGCTTAATTACAGGTTTTTAGTTATTCAAGTCTTTTAGTTTTCAATCAATCGTAACACCCCCCTTTTAGTTTAATAGTAGTTAGTTAGTTTATTTATAATAGCTCTTTTAGATTGCATTGGTGATTGAATACAATCATTTCCCCGAGGATCGATACCCCTTTTTACCATTATATTACGTTTTATTTGCAAACAAAGGGTGTGATTTGCTTGGTGGATTTGACATCCCACCAAGTTTTGGCGCCGTTGCCGGGGAAATTGGTTATTGTTATTTGATTATTTATGCCTAGGTCTACAAGAATCGGTAAACTACTCTACAATCCGGAAATTGAAAAAGAAGCAAAAAGGTTGAAAAAATTAGCAAAACAAGCAAAGAAACAACAACTTGCTCAAGCTTCTTCATCATCTCCACTAATCAATATAGAAGATCAAGTTCATACTTCAAGTGATACCGACACAGAAAAATGACAGATTTTTCTCATACAAAACTCTTCTGAACTCACCAACTTAATTGTTTACACTTTTTCAAAACTGCTTGTATTCTCAGGAAATCAATAAACAGGTAATCAAAGCGGTTTTTGAGGATGGAGCACTACAACATCACGTCATATATTTTTGTCATGTGTATTTGGTATCAAACAAACAATGATTTGAATACAATGCAAACTTATAAATTTTCAATATGATGGTTGTATGGCTTTGATTAATATTCAGTTGTTATGATAGTGTACATGAAGTCACTCACCCCCAGGGGTTTCCGCCATTCTGATTTGGGGGTGTGACACTTGACCCACCGACTTTTACCACTGAAGAATAACCATCACAATACTGCCCAAAATCCAATACCTTGACAGACTCCCAGGCAAAACCATCTCGAAACACCGTCAATACGAGTTACTTTACAATCTGAACCATACGGAACTTCTCCGACCACGAATTACCTTGTCGAGGAATCTCAAAACTATAACCACTGAAACAACTACATTAATATGCTCCCCGAGTCCGGGAAACCTTAAATTCTAAACTTCAGAACCCATACTTTAGGACTGATATTCATCGATTCGTTGAACCTGTAACGCCCTGATCCTGGTACGCATTTTCTTATTTAATCAAGTAATTATTTTCAAGCTACTCGACGAGTTGATAGCCCTAACTCGTCGAGTACATGCCAGAAAGGACGCGGGGTTTAAAGAGTCTACTCGGTGAGTCCAAGCATGGGCTCGACGAGTAGGTCTGCCTGAAGGAAACCCTATTTCCGGGATTTTGCACCCTATTTAAACCTCTTAAACCCCTTTGGGCCTCCCTTATCAGCCTCCCTGTCCTCCAGAAACCCTAATTCGATTGAGAGCTTCCCCCTTGAGTTTTTGAGTGTGTTTTTGTGTTTTGAAAATAGTTGGAAGAGATTGGAGCGTGCAAGTTTGTGGAAAAGAACAAGATCGATAAGTATAACCATCTTGGACAGCTTTTTGAGGTAAAAATCTTTTAGCTTGATAACCCATAGCTTAGATCCCTTTGTTTGGTGATTTATGGGTATTTTTGACCTTTTAAGGACAGGATGGTTCCCATGGATTGCATGCAAAGCAATCCCTTTTTCCTGTGGTATTTAGCCTCTAGAGTCATAAAAGGAGTCTTGAACCCGTTTTCATTCAAGCCATGGCCATGTTCATGAAAGTAGATTGTTATACCTTGAGTTTGGGCCCATTTAAGGTGGGCAAAGCCATCAAGTCTCCAACTTTATAGAATTGGACCTTGGAGGCGACCTAGATCTGTACTTTTGAGTTGTAGAAGTGTGAAACCAGTTAACTAGGTTAGATCTGCAAGGGACTCGACGAGTTCATAAGGGAACTCAGTGAGTCCGATGAAGAAGCCCCGATGATGTTCATAGGACTCAGCGAGTTGATTAAGGAACTCGGCGAGTAGGAGGATTTTTCCCCTCTTCTGATTATGCCAGGACTCAGCGAGTTTGAGGACGACTCGATGAGTTACTTTTTCAAATCGCGATGACAAGTAGCTTGGGAACTCAACGAGTCATGGGGTTGACTCGGCGAGTCGAGTCGTGATTCCAAGGTTCTGAGTTCTAGGACTCGACGAGTCAAAAGGCTGGCTCGACGAGTTTGGTCAACCTAGAAGGTTGACTTTGACCAGGATGTTGACTTTGACTAGAGGTAAAATGGTCATTTTAACCTAAGAATAGTTATCGGTTTCTAACTAAGTGACATTATCGAATTTATAGCCGGAGTGTTACCGGAGCAGAAGGAAGGGATTCCTCACTCGGGTTTTTAACAGTCAGTTATACGAGGTGAGTTTCCTTACAGTAAGAATGGGTCTAAGGCACCAATGCTGACCCGTAGCATGTTATGTTAGATGTTGAGTGTGGGCGGGGCCCGTATCTCCTAGTTAGCCAAGTGTGGGCGGGGCCCGTGTCTCATAGCTGAGTTTGATTATGATATATGCAGATAGGCTTTGTTATACTTATTGTCGGTGTGATACCTATATGTTTGTCTAGTATCTGAGTGTGGGCGGGGCCCGTATCTCCTAGTTGATATGTGCATGTTTAGCCCATATTTAGTATAGATTTTTATCATTATTCGGCTAATTATTTACATTTTATTGACAAAAGATACTTAATATTGTTCAAATTATATTTTCAGTCCAAAAGAGAAGCTCGGAAGCAAAAGGAAGCAGGAGATACGACTGGAAGCTCGGGAACGGAACAAAGAAGAAAAATGCCAAAAACGAGAAGGAATCGACGAGTTTTGTCGAAGATTCGCGAACCTCTAGAAGTCCTTGTCGTATACGGGTTTTAAGTGACAGACTCGTCGATTCAGTCATTGGACTTGACGAGTCACCTCTGTTTCCAGAATAATATAAATAGGGACTTGGAGATCGAGATGAGAGATTTCTATGGAACCCTGGGAGGCAAAATTACAATTGAAGGTGTTGTTAGGTCGTGAGAAGCAGAGGAATCAACCCTACATTCGATCTTGAAGAGAATTAAGGCAACTTTAGTTTATTCTTAGTAATCTTTTAAATTGAATCATGTTTAAACTCTTTGATTTCGTTTTTGAGCTTAAGTTTACTGCAATTATGAACTAAACCCCTATTCTTCAGTTTGGGTAAGACAAATTTGAGACTATGGTTTGATTAATGGTAGGATTAACTTTAAATTGGTGATTTTGTTAAATTAAGCTTGTTAAAGATCCTTATGCATTAACCATAACTATTTTCTGTTAATAGGAAGGCAATTAGGCTGCATGAACATCTCTTAATTGTTTACCTCATGTGATTTATGTGAACACTTTATTATGTGCATAGGATTAGTGAATGTGAAACTAGGATTAATTAGAGAGTGGGTAAGTTAATGTGTGAGCTTGTTTGATAAACCAACAACAAGAGGCTAATTGAATTATTAATTTGATTAACCATTACAAGTCTTATTTAAGTCGAACAAATAACCTAGAGAATTAATTAATCTAGACAACTGGCCACTGCTTGAATTAGTCTATTTTCAAAGGATTAGAGATAGCGAATTTGAACCTAATCACCTGAATCAATAGCCAATGAAAGGTTAATCCATTGAACTATTACCATTTAATCAACCATAGGATCAATTGAGTCGAACCTAAACAGAAGTCCTCTTAATTATTGAATTTAGTTGATTTAGCTTGTTTTAGCTGTTAAGTTAGTTAAATTGCTTGTTAGTTAGTTTATTTAAGTTTTCTAGTCTTGGAAAACTAGAGAAAACCTTTCCTTTTATTACTTGTTTTAGATAAAATTAGTTATTAATTTAAATTTTCTGTTCCCTAAGTTCGATACTGTCACACCCCGAAACCGTGATGGCGGAATCGTTCCGGGGCGGAGGATGTCATGTATAGCATCACAACCAATGTATAATAGCAATCATAGCAACGCAACCATTACATTGAATACTTAAATAAAAATGTTTACATAAATTTGGAAATTTTCTGAAACTTGTTTGGATTTCGTCATAGAGAATATATATAGAATATAAACATTAAAATCTTGTTGCTCCAACTCCTCAAAAACCCAGAAGGTACCTGTCTATTGATTTCCTGAGAATACAAGCAGTTTAAAAATATCAGCATAAAGCTGGTGAGTTCATAAGCAGTAGTTTGTAATGAAACTTGTTGATGAGCTAGCAGAAATGTTTGTATAGTTTTAAGAAAATCCGATATTTTCTTTAATGAAAATGTAGTGTTATCAGTCCTGTAGTAAACCATGAATATCTGTATGTTTCCAAGAAAATCTGATATTTTCTTTAGTGAAAATGTAGCGTTATCAGTTCTGTAGTAAACCATGAATATATGTATGTTTCCAAGAAAATCCGATATTTTCGTTAGTGAAAATGTAGTGTTATCAGTTCTGTAGTAAACCATGAATATATGTATGTTTCCAAGAAAATCCGATATTTTCTTTAGTGAAAATGTAGCATTATCGAATTCGTATAAAACCATGAATGTTCGTTACTGAAAACTGTAGTGATATGCGCAAATACTACCTCATGTGACTAGCTAAAGCTAATCATGAAGTATAAGTCTTTTGTATGTGAAGCCATTGCATAAGTGGTTCTGTTTGAAAACCCTGGCTTTGGCCAGTATATGTAGTGTGTTTTAGTTCTATTTAGAATGAATAAAACTATTGAAGAGTGTCGGGTTGTAAACTAAAGATGATTTATACATAATGTGAGTCGTATAACCATACTTGATATGACTAGAGACCTTTCCAACGATCTTCAGGCGTCGAGTTAAATGACATTTGTCACCCTGGGCATGCCTGCCCAACTGTAGCCAGCAGTTCAGGTGTGGGATTGTCAGTCCCGAATAGATCTATTCACAAATCTCACGCTCTCCCTCCAGGAGACTCTGGTTATACTATGATAGGATTTATCCCTGTACACCTAAGGGTACAATAGTGAAGTAGCACCTCACAGTATCGTACAATCTAGTTTACATGTAGTGTAGTAGCGTTCTACCGTAGTGAAAATTTGAATGTATATCGTTCGTAGAGATAATTACAGTTATGAAAACGTGATAGAGTAGTGGGGCAAACTGTAAATTGTTCCTATTTTTAGTGCATGCATTTAGTAGTGAAAGTTTCTATACTTGTTATGTTCAAAAAAAAATCCCAAACTATACTGATTATAGTTTGCATGAGTAACGTAGTGAATAGCGAATCCGGAAAACTATGAAATTTTAGTCAACACAGTACAAAAGGGTTAAAGTATGAGAATTTCATGAGTTTTGAAAACATTTATGTTTGGCTTGTATTCCCCCCTGAAAACATTAAAAATACAGAAAATGTAGGGGTATGAACTCACCTCGGGTGATTTGAATGAAGGATCGACACAAAATGTTGGATGTTCAAGTGAAGCCTTGAACACACTTTGATCCTAATTAACATGTAATGACACATAAAGGAGTTAAATGATGGTATTTCACCACTAGATGTGATGAAGAACCATTCTAAGAACTTGGGACTACTTGCACTAAGTGTTAGGACCTCAAAGGATTGAATGAGTGAGGTGTATGGCCACTTTAAAGGTGTTTTCAAGGTCCATACTTGCATTCCATGAAGTGTCCTAGGCCCAAACTTGGTTGTAGTACAAGTTTAGGGTCTTAGAAATGGGTTTGTGGTCCTATGGTGTGTGTGTGTGTATGGTCGCACAAATGTGTGTGCTGCCGCACACACGGGTGTGTGGTCCCACTCCTTCAACGAGATGAAGAACATGATGGGACTTTCATGATTCAAGGCCTAGATCAATAGGTTCTTCAAGTATAACAAGCTAAGGGATGGATTACTCACGTTTTTGAAGCTTTGGAAGTTTCAAAGTTGGAGAAACTTGAGAGGAAATGATGTTGTGTGTTGCCAAGGTGTTAAAGGAATGGAAGGAAGGGGGATAACCTTTATATAAGGGTAAAGGTGCTGCCCAAAAGTGAGTGTGTTGCCAAGGGAGTGGGTGTGCGGCCGCATACCCATGTGTACGGTCGTACACTCCTCCAAGAGGGGTGTATGGCCCAATTTTTCACTATTCAACACTCCGACTCATTCCTAAACTCAACCTTGGTTATATATACAAGCTCAGAACACTTAAATGACCCCTTGAATAGCACTAGAAATCGAAAAAACAAGTTGAATATTGATTGAATTGATTAATTGTTCAAGATTGAAATTACGGATTGTCAGAGATACCCTACTTATCAAGCTACACCACAATTAACAGGTCCACTGTCTTTGTGTGTTAATTTTATAATTAAAAGTAGGTTTAAAACTATTTGAGTTCACACACATCAAGTTTTTGGCGCCGTTGCCAGGGAACAGTTCAAAAATTAAATCTAATTTCTAGTTTTGTCGATCCTTTGTGGGAGATTTATCTTGCACAAAGTTATTTTTTTAGGAAATTCAGTTACTAGGATAATTTTTGATAGTTTTCTGTTTTAGAAGATTAGTTAGTATTTTTTTTGTTTTTTTCTCTGAACTCGCCAAGTGCAATCGAAGCGACTCGGCGAGTCCATCGTTGTTTCACAGTTTCGTCTTTTATTTTATTTTTGTTCCTTTTACGTGTTTTTCTTGTTTTTTTTGCAGGCATTACATGAACAGAGGATCCAACACACCCCTGGTTCCTCCACTTGAAGACCCAGAATCCGCTTTAAGGAAAAACAAAGGCAAGGAGGTTGAAAGCTCTAATACACCTAAGAAATCACCTTTGAAGAGCTTGAAAACGGTTTTTGGGAAGATAAAGAACAAGAAGCCAGGAGAGACCAGCAGTCGAAATAGCGAAGAAAGCAAGTTAGAGAATATTGAAGATAATCCAAAAGAAGCCGAGTTCGAATACGACTATGAATCCGAATACGAAGAAGAAAGCGACTTTGAAGGCGAATTAGCTAACCCCATGGCTAACATCGATGAAGTTCCCATGGGAGAATGGAAGAAGAGAATACGTGACGACACCGGGTCAGGACTTGTGCAACCCGCAATTCCCGCAACGGCCACCTTTGAGCTTAAAGGTCACATACTTGCTCAACTAAAGGAGATCCCCTTCTACGGTAAAGATCATGAAGATGCCTATAAACACTTGGATGAGGTCAACGATGTAGCTTATTATTTTAATGTTCCAAATGTGCCTCGGAAACCCAGCTGCTTCATATGCTTCCCGTCACGTTCAAAGGAGCTGCAAAGGATTGGCTCAAGTCACTCCCTCCCGGATCCATCACTACATGGGCTAAGATGAAAGAAGAATTTATTGACCAGTTTTGCCCACCTTCGAAGATAGCCAAGTTGAATAAACCTATTGCCAACTTTGAACAACAAGTTGGAGAGCCCCTTTATGAGGCATGGGAGAGATACAAGGGCCTACTAAGGAACTACCCACATCATGATCTTAATAACCAACAAAAAGTCTCCATTTTCTATGTTGGAGTCAATGTAACAACTAGGCAGCTCCTTGACTCGCAAGGACCCCTCACAAAGAAGGCACCCCCGGTGATTAAAGAACTAATTGAAGAATTCTCTAAACACTCTAGAGAATATCATAATCCAAGGTATGAAGTAAGTCGGGGGGTGGTAAACACTGTCAATGATAGCATGGAGGCAATGATGGCTAAACTAGAAAGTTTAGATCGGAGAATGACTAAGATGGACCAATCTATCCACGCTATTCGAGTAGGATATGAGAATTGTAGAGGACCTCACCTCACTAAAGATTGTGATTTGGATGAAAATGGGAATCGAAAAGCATAAGTTTGCTATTCAAGTGGTGATAGATTTGATGATAATTGGCGAAAACCCAAGAAGGAATGGCTCCCTTATGAAGAGTACAAAAAGGCAAAGGAGGAGAAATACAAGCAAAAAGAAAGGGGTTTCTAACAAAAGGAGGAACCGGTTATGGAAAAGAAAGCTGATTTGGAGGAAATTTTCACAAGGTTTGTAGCTGCGTCTGAGAAGAAGCACAATGATACCAACAATGAATTGAAGGAGCAACGAATAATGCTTAAAGATCATCAAGCTATGATGAAAGATCAACAAAATTTGCTTAGGAATCAGCAAGCCTCCATTCATAACATTGAAAAACAGATAGGTCATCTTGCACAACAAATCAATCAAAGAACACTTGGTGAACTTCCTAGCAATACCGAACAAAATCCAAAAATGGCGCATCTAAATGTGATAACCACTAATTCTGACAAAATTTTCACTCCTTTGACCTCTATTCAGAAGAAACCCAGTAAGCTGCAAACAGAAGAGACAATTGAATGGGAATCGAGCAAACCCGACTCCACTTGCCGAGTCGGCACCATGGACTCGACGAGTCTGAGAGCTGATGAGAAAAATTGTTCTCTTTTGAAACCTTACAGGCCCCCTTTGCCATTTCCAATCCGAGCCATACCAGATGAGCAGATTCGGCGGTATAGAAGATTTATGGAGCAAGTGAGGACCCTTCAAGTGAACATTCAATTTGTTGAAACAATACTTCATACACCCAAGTATGCAACTTTGCTTAAGAGCCTCTTTACTACTAGACAAAATATGGAAGAAGTTGTTGAATGAGCTGCCAGAAAAGTGGGGTGATCCAGGAAGCATAACCGTGCCTTGCCAATGTTGGAACATCATCACTACACGAGTATTGATCGATTCGGGGGCAAGTATTTGATGGGTTTTGGTCCTAAGAACATCCTATGTGCTCATACAAATCCTAATGCTTGGATCTAGGTTTCTCTATTGTACATGCAAGTTATCCAAGACTATAAACCCTAATTCTAGCATATGGAAATCGATATTAACATATAATTAGGTTTATGATATTACCTTGATTGTTATGTAGCACTAACAATCCCAATAAGCATATAGGTGAGATCTATAAGGGTCACGTCGCGGTTCATCATATAGTACTCTCTTACGAACTCACTATATGAGTTAGGAAGTGACTGAAGAACCCAATCAACAGCCATTTCCTCACAGACAACGGATCCCAACATTCCTAACCTATCAATGTGTGACTTCATCCCTAGGATGTGTGCACACACCGACTTTCCTTCTTTATGTTTACTTGCCAAAAGGGCTTGAGTGATCTTGAACTTTTCAAGCTTTTGAACTTGTGGGTTAGGGAGAATAATTGGAGGAGGTGGAGGAAATGAAGCATGATTTCTTGTTCCTCGATCGAATCGTGGAATATCATCTTCATGTGGAAAGCTTGTTCCACGGGATTTGGGAAGACCATAGTTGTCGAACTTTGACACCTACAAAACGGGAGAAAATGAATTCGAGTTAGTTGATTGATTGAGTCCTTAGTAAATCACCCAAATGAGATACTAAGGCTAGGACCCAACACAATATTCTACAACTCGGGAGAGGGATGCCGTAACCCTAATTGCAGAATATTTGAAGGTAAGTGAATGACGATTCACTAATTTCCACCACGAAAAACGAAAAGGAATTTAAGTTTTAAATCTATGAAAACTCCTAGATTCTTTGAGATTCATTGAACTTTCAATGGCATGTTTAAATCTCGATATGCCCCTCTTGTTTGTGACTGGGATGCCGAGGATCACAAAGCGGGTGTGAATAACCATGCAAACTTACATGGTGCCCTCACATGTTACAGTCACCTATTCGATGTGCCGGTAAACCACACACGCTCCACCGAACTATGACAAACATTGAGTCACCCTTTGCTACCTTTGCTTAGAACCATTTAGTGTGCCGGTAAACCACACACGCTCCACTAACGTCTTCGCAAGGGCACAAAGTGTAATTTCATGGAATTGCATCAATTCACTTTTGCCTAAGTAACTAAGATTGGGAATTTTATGAAAACATTTAGTTACTTTGATAATTCATTATACTTATAATGGAAGGTTTCGTCCTATCTTACCCGTTCGGCTAACGACCATCCACTAGTTAAGAGTGCGGTGGGTAAGAGTGGATACCCATTCAATCGCCATTTTATAGGCAATTTCCTTAAACACCCCTTATAGACCAGCTTCGTGAATGATGCCTGCTAACGGTAAGATTGACTTTTACTCATACATATATATATATATATATATATATATATATATATATATATATATATATATATATATATATATATATATAATGTTAGACTTTTAATGTTATATATATAGTATAGGGTGTATTTTACACTTTTAAAATATTAGGTGGTCTAATTTAACAATTATACTTTTAATTCAATTAAATTATAAACCTAAAATTTTATGGGTTTATTCAACCTCTTTTAATTATACACCTTAATTAATTAATAAAACCATAAGGGTGTGATTTGAACCTTTTCAAAACTATACTAGAGTTTTAGAATTTAACATTCCTAATTAAACTTTTAATCAACTTTTAAATTCCAAAACTTGAGGGCAAGTTTTGAAACATTTCAACACATTAGGGTTTAGAATTTAAATATACATCAAAATTAAACTCTTAATCAAAATTTAAATTCCAAAACTTGAGGGCAAGTTTTGAAACCTTTTTCAAAACATTAGGGTTTCAACTATTTAAATTTCAAAACAACAAAACCTTTGGGTTCAAATTTAAACTATAAAACCTAAAGGGGAAAATATGAAACTTTTCAAAGCACAAGGATCAAATAACAAATAATCTAAATTAACATTTAATTACATAATTATCCATATTTGATTTATTTTAATGATTTCTTGCAAAACAATTTATCAATTTAGTCAAAATAATTAATCAATTATCACATAAGGAAACAATTATCTTATTAATTGATAAATATCTTCAATTAGATCAAAAATATAGTCAAATATATCATAAAATCGGATTTATATTGATCTAACATGATAAGGTAACTATCCATAAGCAAAAACAAGAAGAAATCGTGAAATACCCTCCATCTGACGAGTTGACTCGTCGAGTCAAGCATGGACTCGTCAAGTCTGCATGGACTCGGCGAGTTCAGCTATGGACTCGGCGAGTCCAGCCTCCAGAACATCAAAAATCGATTTTTTTAAACATGTAATGCATCAATACAATTGAAACCAGTCTAGGCTCTGATACCACTGATGGGTTTTGGTCCTAAGAACATTCTATGTGCTCATACAAACCCTAATGTTTGGATCTAGGTTTCTCTATTGTACATGCAAGTTATCCAAGACTATAAACCCTAATTCTAGCATATGGAAATCGATATTAAGATATAATTAGGTTTATGATATTACCTTGATTGTTATGTAGCAATAACTGAAACAACCCAAAAATACGACCCAAAAATTTCAATTTTTATTATAACAAAACCATGAAACTGAGTATCACATATTAAAACCATACGTTGCGTGTTTCAAAAACCATAATAAAATACTGTGAGAGAAACTGTAACACAACTGTATCCAAACATATCAAGAAACTGAATCAACTCCCAGGACAAAAACTGAAGCTGTGGTGTGTGCGATGCCATCATCCCGAGCTCTTCCCTTTGCTTGCGAAAGTACCTGAAACCAAAACTGAAACTGTAAGCACGAAGCTTAGTGAGCTCCCCCAAACTACCACATACCATACAATACATAAAAAGCACATACTGGGCCTTGCCCACTAACTGGGACCCCGTCCCCTGCATCGGACCGAAGTCCGGACTAACTATCTGGGACCCCGTCCCCTGCATTGGACCGAAGTCCGAAAACTGACTAGGACCTCGTCCCCTACATCGGACCGAAGTCCAAAACTGACTGGGACCCCGTCCCTTACATCGGACCGAAGTCCGAAACTGACTGGGACCCCGTCCCCTGCATCGGACCGAAGTCCGGACTAACTGAACATGGCATAGCATAACATATCATCTAGCATAAGCACATAAATCCCGTCTGAGCCACGGAGGCGTCAAACATACTAACTACTGCATTGGACCGAAGTACAGAAACTACTACTAACTGAACGGGCCGGCATTGTGGCCTTAGACCCGTTCCTACTGGAAGGAAAACTCACCTCGCGAACAGGCTGCTGTGTGTATGGCTCTGGAAGCTAACTGTTGCAGCTCCGGTATCTCTCCGGCTACAAATCCATAAACACACTCAATCAGATGCTAATCACTGCCTTGGGTAAAATGACTCTTTTACCCATGGTCAAAGTCAACTCTCCCGGTCAAAGTCAACCTACAGTTGACCTGACTCACCGAGTAGGGCTGCCAACTCGCCGAGTCCCTAGTCTCACTTCTCAACCCTACTCGTGGCTACTCGTCGAGCATGGCATCGACTCGACGAGTACCCTCTTGATTCAAAAGCTCAGGCAATCTGCATCCGACTCGTCGAGTCATATGAACAACTCGACGAGTTGTTCTTCGATCTAAGAAGATTGTCTTGGACTCGCCGAGTTGTATGAACAACTCGTCGAGTCCCTCCATTACTGAGTCTAACCTCCGACTCACTGAGTCCATCCTACTGCTCACTGGCCTCCACTCGGAATCACTCAAAGGGTAAAGATCGGGGACTCGCGACCTGACTCGCCGAGTCCGAAGAACGACTCGCCGAGTCACATGCATGCAGATACTAAAAACTCGATTCTGCTCGAAACCACCGCACACAATTTATAGATCTGAATTTCTAAGGCTGATTTACCACGTAAAGTTTCCAACTTTACGTGCACATACGCATGAAAAGGGATATAAAGGCTAAAAAGGTACTTAGAAAAGTAGATCTAGGACTATCATGCAAAATGGCTCTATAAAGGTAATAGATCTACGTTTTTGGAACTGAAACATGGCTAGATCCGAAGGCTAATCAATCTAATGTGATCTCTTTACTAAGAACAAGTTAAGGAATGGCTAAAAGAGGCTAAATATGCTTGTGAAAGATAAATAAATCATAGAAACAGAAGGAAATCAGCTGATACCTCAATAAACTCTGAAATGGGTGCAAGACCTTGGATCTTCTTCTTCTCCTTTGGATCTAGCCTCCTTCTTCTCTTCAAAACTTCAAGATTCACACAAGAAATACTCAATTACTCAAGAAAACGATTAGGGTTTGCTAAATGATGCTCTGAGGGTGAAGGGGACGAGTTTGGGGCTCATAAGGTGGTTTAAATAGGGTGCAAACCCGGGGATTTAGGGTTTCTACCTGGCAGGCAGACTCGCCGAGTCCCGAATATGGACTCGCCGAGTCGCCGACTATCACGTGCTCGAAATCTCGTCCCTACTCGACGAGTCGGGCCATAAACTCGCCGAGTCCCTCTCGAAAACTTCTAAATAAATTCCGCGAAAGCAACATACCAGAAATGGGGCGTTACAATAACAATCCCAATTCCTCCTTGAATTGACCTTGGAAGGCTTAGAGTCACAAGTGTCACTCCTCTAATGGCTTACAAACACCAAGAGCAAATGGAGAAGGTATAAGGAGAGAGGGGAGGTATTGAATTCGTTTCTAGGACCTCTTGGGAAGGCATGGACGAATTCATGAGCCTTGGGGGGTCTTTATATAGGTGTAGAGATTAGGGTTTTAGTCCTTATCCTTATCTAGTTGCTTGCCCACCAAGTAACCATAAGATAAGTCTTGAAACCCTTATCCTAGTCGAATTCTAAGGCCTTATCACCTTAAATTCGTCCAACCTATTAATAAGATAATCCTTACCTTATTTTGTAACTATCACATAATCACAATTCAGCCCCTCTAGTTTAATTAATTACACTTGATCACAAATTTAATTCTTAATTAATTATTGACCAATATTAATTAAACAAATATGATTTCTCCTTTAATATATTATTCTCATAACATATTAATAAATCATAATAACCTCTCTCTTAATTTATTTCTCCAATCAAGTTGCTTTGGTGAAGGCAACCCAAAAGGACCATGCACCATCAGGTCAAGTACATACCAAAATAGTTATGGACTTAGACACTAATCCAACAGTATTAACATTATGCCATATTCTTTCTTCCAAAAGTTGAAGCTACCGATTCCGAAACCTGTTCACATGAAGATCCACTTGGCCTACAAGAGAATAATACATCCAATGGGAGTGTGTGAAGACCTTCTTATTAAGGTAGATAAGCTAATATTTCCGGTTGACTTCATAATATTGGATATGGGGGAGGATCTTAAACTACCAATCATTCTTGGACGACCATTTATGAATACCGCTTGTGCTTTGTTAGATATGAGTGAGTCTGCGCTAACATTAAGAGTAGGTGATGAATCGGTAATTTTTAAAGCTGAGCAAAAAGATACGCAAGAAGGGTCGAGAGAAGAAAAGGTTTCGTCACTAGATTTGGATGATGAATTGTTAGAAAAAGGAGCTTGCATATTTGCAAGAAAGCAATCAAAATCAATTCTTTTTTATCTTTGGAGGATACTTCTGATGCCAAGGGAGATGTAGAAGAGATAAAAAGGCTGATTAGGGAAGCTGATTATCAAGAAAGCATAAGAAGTGTTCAAGGTTCCACGACTTGCCGAGTCGTGTCTGCTGACTCGACGAGTCCAGTCGAAAATTCTAAATCTGGCAAACTTTTGACTCTACAGCCAATTAGTGCCCTTGCTGAATCAGATACGCAACTTATGCCTGATCCCTTTGAGAACCTTCTTGAGGAAAATGAGGATAGTGAAGATGTTGGGAATGCACATTTGGCATTTCTTGAAGCAATCATGGGAGGTGATGAGATTGTCCAAGAGAAGAGTGAGGGAAGTTCAGAAGATAAAAACCACCATTATCCAATTAAAGAACAAATGCTAGATCAAGAAGAAGTTTTGACCAAAAGAAAAAGGACCAAGCCTCGTGCCATTGTCTCTATTATGTTCGAAGTGTTAACTTTCACGACACCAGATCCTGTAATGAATAAAAAGACAAGCAAGGAAGGAATGGAGAGGAACAAGCATGGTAAGGGGTGAAGCGTAAAGCTGAAGAGAGTGTTGCGAAAAAGAGAATGGAAGACTTGAGGAAGGCTTATAAAAGGAAAATCCATCTTTACAAGACGAAATACAAAGTACAAAGGTTGAAGGAGGAGAGCCGCATGGAGGAAGCAACAACAACGTAAGCGAGACGGAGTCCAGCTAACGACTCCTAAAAAAGAAGCGCTTAACGGGAGGCAACCCGTCACTAGAGTTTGCTTTCGTTTACTTTTTTTTTCGTTTTTAGGATTTATCTATCTTCGTTTTCTTTATTATCTAAAATGACTGCTTGAGGGTAAGCATGGTCTGAGTGTGGGGTGGGTTGAATATATTTTTAAGAAGGAATAAAAAACTATATCAAAATTTTCAAATTCGCAATCAGACTCGCTGAGTCGGACCCTGACTCAACGAGTCTGTTTATTTTGCTGAAAAACATAAATAGTAATTTTTACATATCAGTTAAATTAGGGTTTTTTACTCTAATTGGTAACCACTCCTCATTCAGCCAGCCGACACTAGACGTGCTCTCTCTCTCTCGCTCTCTATCTCTCTCAAGCAAGAAAGGTACTCAATTTCTTCTCTATTTCTGTCAAATCTTTGATTTCTAGAAGGTTGGAAGTGTTAATTAGGAAGAAAACCCGTTTTTGAAGTTTTAGAATTTCTAAGTTTTGACTTTAACCTAATTAGAATGCTATGGATGAATATCCTTATACTACTGTGCTCGAAATACATCCCTGGACAAACCCTTGCAAACAATTTTGATTTTTATAGATGAAATTTGACAGACTCGTCATCAGACTCGTGCAGTTCGTCAGACTCGTCGAGTCGGTCTACGGACTCAGCGAGTCATGTCTGAAGCAGTCCAAATTTTATTTTCTAATTGTTCTATCCGTTTCTGGTTGTTTGTGTTACTTATTTATGCAGGAACATGTCTTCACGGGGTCAAAGCTCAAGAGGAAGCCAAAGGGGTTTCCCTTGGTTGAATTTTCCACAAATCGAGTCCAAATCTACGATGACTAATTGGAAGAAGAAGCTTGCAGAAATCCGGAAAAAGGAGATTTGTGTCTCCAATGCGATTGATTGGGAATGGCTGGGGACAATTCGTTACGAAGAAGAGTTGGCTCCTTATATAGTAAAAACATTTGTGCATAATGGGGTGTCCATCATGTGTGATGGATAGAGTCGCATCTTTCGTATCCAGGAGCCGGTATATCAAGAGTTGTGCTTAGAATTTGTCTCCACAATACATTTCCAGGGTGGGGACGATTACTATAACCCCAGGAATATTACTATTTGTCTTGGGGGCGAGGTTCGCAATTTTTCTATGGTGGAATTAGCTTGGAGGTTGGGAATTTATGACCAACAATTGATTCACACGGCTGCATTTGGTACCTTCTTGGAGCATTGCCATAAAGTATTCCCGGATGGTGTCACAAGCACAAGTTGGTGGAACACCATTGCCAACAAGGTTTACATCCCCAAATCGGCTCAAGAGGGGAGCATACGATCACCTACGCACCGTCTTATCTATCGCCTTATTTCAAGCACCATCAACCAAAGAAAAGATGATGACAAGGTTTCTAACCTTGATGTTTTTTTTATCTTTGGAGCATCATTACACCCAACACCTTTTGTAACCTTCCATGGCGTGTGGCTTCATATTTAGCTAAAGGGGCGGTCAAGGACCGCAAAACTTCAAAAATTAATGGTGACATGTTTGTGACATGTTTAGCCCACTCTTACGGGTTGATGGATCGTAGTGCTTGGAACTTAATGACAATGGTCCTGACCGCTCCCTTTAATCCTATTCTTTTTCGAAGGGATAGAATTATTGAGGATTGTGGAGGGGGACACTCAGGGGCGTAGCTACACTATGTGAAGGTGGGTCCTAGGACCTACCTTTTTTCTTTTTTAATACAACAATTCTATATAAAAAAACATAAGGAACTACCTTGTTTTTTCCAAAAGACCTACATTTTCATACTTTTTTCCATTTCATTTATATAAGGAACCACATTGATTTTGGTTCTAGATTCGCCACTGGGGACACTATGCTATTCCACATGATGATGTCGTGATTGGACCCCGAGGAGCCTGGTAGGAGAGTAAGGCAAAGACGCGGGCAAGCACCTCCCGATTCACCGGTTATTCCGGTGGAAGATGAAATACCCCCGGAGTGGTTTAATGTTTAAGGAAGACAATATCAAGATGATTTGGCAAGAGGCGTGAATTTTGCCAACCGGTCCTTCATCCAAATGTTTAACCACTTCAACATCCAACATTTGGATGGGGGCCAATTTCCTTATATACCAACTTGGGAGGAGAGGACGAATGCAAGGCAAAGCGGAGCCGGTGGGAGCGGGGCAATGCATGATGATGATGAGGAAGGAGATGAAGATTGATTTGTTTTTATTTGTGTTTTGTGTTGAACAATTTGTTTTTGTTTTTATTTTGTTTGTTGGAACTTCTAGTAATTAGGATTTTTTAAGTTTATTTTCTCATGGGTTGTTTAGTGTGTTTTCTAAATTTGAAAAAGGGTTTCCTACAAAGAGTCTCGAGAGTAATAGGAGTTTCGAGTCTAAGCGAAAGAGAGAATGAAGTCAAAGTATCGAGTCCGATCATGAGGAGCATTCAATTGAGTTTAATTACTGAAGAAAAATATTAGATCTAATATAATTCTGAAGTAGTTAGGATTTATCAAAAAGACTTGGACCAGAAAACAAAAAATTTTCACCCAGTGACTGATTCGTTGAGTGCATATACTGACTCGACGAGTCCAAGAGTGAAAACACGAATTCTGCACTTTAACGACTTAACTCGGCGAGTCTGATTACTTACTCGACGAGTCTCTACGAATTTTACCTCTTAGCTTCAGGCTTGACGATTATTCCCGCGACAAATGGTTTATATTATGAAGATTAATTTCTGGAGATTTTCGAGAGTTTTTCCTGCATTTTTCGAGCTGTTGCCACACGAGACGAATGACACCCAAGGCATGGATGAGTTGTTCCCATGTCCAAAGTCAGCTGAAGATGGAGCTTAAAAAAAAGAAAATCAACCTCGTGACTACTATCCCAGGGGAGTTTGTTCTAATTCCCTCTTTACTTTTATGTTCTTTATCATGCCTATTATGCAATGGGGACATTGCATAAATTAAGTGTGGGGTAGGGGGTTGGTTACATTAGTTAAAATTTTAGTTAAATTTTGAAAATTTTGAAATTTTTGCATTAAAATTGTTAGGGCTAAATTATAAAATTTTGGTAAAAGCAATTTGGGTTCATGCTAGTATTATGTTTGATGATTTTATGAAGACCCAAATGTTTAGTTGAGCCTATACACGTTCTAGTGCATTTGTGGCCTCCCTTTATTCTAGTTAAATCATGGGACAAAAACACAACCTCACTTAGTTTGAAGTATGCAATAAGTTTAGCATCGTGTACTTGAAATGTATCCAGGAAAATTATTATCTTTAACCAATAAAGGTTGAAGTTGAGTGCCCTTGCTTAAGCATGTAGGTATTGAGTGAAAAAAAAGTGAGTTACATGCAAAAAAAGAGAGAGAATTACAAGAAAAGTTTGAAGAATTTTGGAGCAATCAAAGCAAAGATCAAAAGTTCAAAAGTTGAAGATACCAAAAATTAAAGAAGGTGGTGAATTCAAGAAAATTAAAGTCAAATTATCAAGAGTAAGGATTCCAAAAATTAAAGAAGGTGGTGAATTCAAGAAAATTAAAGTCAAATTATCAAGAGTAAAGAATTCCAAAAAGTTGTAGGAGGGTATCAAGAATTGTAATTTTCTAGTTTATGTATGCTTGGGTTGCTCAACCAAAAATACCTTGAGGATAGGAGGTTTTCTGCGGATGGATTCGGAGGGATGCATAAAATGAGCATTGTTCGGAAAAAGTGGACGAGTGTTTATGAGGATTGTGAGTATTTAGAATTAGGGGGGTCCTTAGGAAAAAAATTTAGACACAAATGCATGCGTTGCGGTCTTGGCATAATCGATGGGTTCGATTGTGACTGTCTTATGTGATGCTAGTATGTTTAAAATTTAATTTTGCTTGGGGGCAAACAAAAGTTAAGTGTGGGGTATTTTGATATGTGCATGTTTAGCCCTATATTTTGTATAGAGTTTTATCATTATTCGGCTAATTATTTACATTTTATGGACAAAAGATACTTAACATTGTTCAAATTATATTTTCAATCCAAAAGAGAAGCTCAGAAGCAAAAGGAAGCAGGAGATATGACTGGAAGCTCAGGAACGGAACAAAGAAGAAAAATGCCAAAAACGAGAAGGACTCGGCGAGTAGGGATGGCTACTCGACGAGTCTTGTCGAAGATTCGCGAACCTCTAGAAGTCCTTACCGTACACGGGTTTTAAGTGACAGACTCGTCGAGTCAGTCACTGGACTCGACGAGTCACCTCTGTTTCCAAAATAATATAAATAGGGACTTGGAGATCGAGATGAGAGACTTCTCTGGAACCCTAGGAGGTAAAATTACGATTAAAGGTGCTGTTAGGTCGTGAGAAGTAAAGGAATCAACCCTACATTCAATCTTGAAGAGAATTAAGGCAACTTTAGTTTATTCTTAGTAATCTTTTAAATTGAATCAAGTTTAAACTCTTTGATTTCGTTTTTTAGCTTAAGTTTACTGCAATTATGAACTAAACCCTTATTCTTCTATTTGGGTAAGACAAATTTGAGACTATGGTTTGATTAATGGTGGGATTAACTTTAAATTGGTGATTATGTTAAATTAAGCTTGTTAAAGATCCTTATGCCTTAACCATAACTATTTTCTGTTAATAGGAAGGCAATTAGGCTGCATGAACATCTCTTAATTGTTTAACTCATGTGATTTATGTGAACACTTTATTATGTGTCTAAGATTAGTGAATGTGAAACTAGGATTAATTAGAGAATGGGTAAGTTAATGTGTGATCTTGTTTGATAAACCAACAACAAGAGGCTAATTGAATTATTAATTTGATTAACCATTACAAGTCTTATTTAACCCGAACAAATAACCTAGAGAATTAATTAATTTAGACAACTGTCCACTGTTTGAATTAGTCTATTTTCTAAGGATTATAGATAGCAAATGTGAACCTAATCACCTGAATCGGTAGCTAATGAAAGGTTAATCCATCGCACTATTACCATTTAATCAACCATAGGATCAATTGAGTCGAACCTAAACAGAAGTCCTCTTAATTATTGAATTTAGTTGATTTAGCTTGTTTTAGCTGTTAGGTTAGTTAAATTGCTTGTTAGTTAGTTTATTTAAGTTTTCTAGTCTTGAAAAACTAGAGAAAACCTTTCCTTTTATTACTTGTTTTAGTTAAAATTAGTTATTAGTTTAAATTTTCCGTTCCATGAGTTCGATACCCTACATATCTAGCTACACCACAATTGACAGGTCCACTGCCTTTGTGTGTTAATTTTATAATTAAAAGTAGGTTTAAAACTAGTTGAGTTCACACACATCACTAGTTAGTAGAGTGTGGACGGGGCCCGTATCTCCTAGTTACATGTTATATGTGTTTGGTATGTGGTATTCTGGGGGAGCTCACTAAGCTTCGTGCTTACGGTTTTCAGTTTTGGTTTCAGGTACTTCCACTAGCAAAGGGAAGGGCTCGGGATAATCGCATGACACACACCAAAGTCTTAGCCTAGGAGTTCACTATGATGTTTTGTTATGAGGTTTTGATTGTGACAGATACTATGATGTTTTATGATACATGATTCACGATTTTACTTATGACTTTGGATGTTTTATGATTTAATAATGATTTGAAAACGAAATTTTTGGTCCGTATTTTTCGGATGTTTCAGAACCTACCCCTTGTCTTTGACTAAGAACATCACCAAAACATGTGGAAAGAATACTCGAAACACACCGGTCATGAATTTCACACAATCCCATATCCAGAAGTTGTACCAAAAACCTTAAATACACCCGTGACTCACTGACATGTGATTACCAACCCACTGCTCCTATGAGCAAATATGGTCTGTCCAAGAATTCTCATATTGCATCCAAGTCCATAATCAGCCCAGGTATACCCCTACCCGATAAAATCACTCGAGACATTCACAATAAACTTCATGATTTGAGGTTCCATAATCGATACCCATCATTGGTAACCAAACTCCTAATAAACAACTCACAAGCAAACGAAATTTATAATGCAACATTCTGCAAGAGACTTCTGATGCACAACTGTTACTCCCAATAACCCTTAACTGCCCACATGTTCCAAACCAGCTGGTCACTGAGTATCCCGGCTCCCACAATGCAATAACATCCAAAGTACCACACATGGAAAACAAACAAACATGATCATTGGGGCCGGAACCTATGTTTGGAATACCCCAACAAGGTCCTCATCATTAGTATGGATTGCCTCCAAGCCCATAACATGAATATGGAATGCCCTTCCCGACCCTCAGCCCATGTCTGGAATGCTCCCAGTATCTTAGCCTTCCAAATGTCTACAGATCCCAAACATGCCAATACGACTAACGATCTTGAGACCTAAGAGTCTCAATCAGTTGACTATCGGGTATCGCCCATATGAAATATACAACTACTAGTTCACATTATATCGTGACACCTTCTAACCACTAAAACAATAAGCTCATGGTACCACGCCGATCTTGTTGTCATTCCATCACTCACCTAAAAACTCACGACCAACACCACGGTCCTAAAGATACTCAACCTCAATCCACCGTCTTGTAGGAACCCAATCAACATCCCTCTCAACGCTAACCGAACACAACACTTCCATACTCATCTGCCTGACATAATTCATTTCACGGTACAAGAAGTTACCGAATGCCAAATCCGACTAAAACATGGTCGCACACGACCCGAGAATGGGATAAATGGTCGCACTCTTGTTCCAATTCAAAAAGCTATAACATAAATAATAACCATGCATATAATTCGAACCAAGTGCTCCATAGCTATCTTGAACAGCCCACATACACCCTTCACGACAATACCTAATGAACTTACCACAATACACCCTTAAGGGAACCCAAAAGCTTACCCAAAGGGTGAAGTACTAGAATAACTAACAAAATGATGAACCTCAATCATTAACAAAAAACATTCTCCTGAACGATTGAAACAAGATCTCATACCTTGATAGAGACTGTAAAGACCCCATCAATGCGTAACTATCTCGATAATACTTTTAAAGTTATCCAAAAATGTTGCTAAAATTCTAGTCGGATCCATCCCAATACTAATCCTACCAATATGTAACTATCTCGATAATACTTTTAAAGTTATCTAACGAAATGATGAACCTCAATTAACAAAAAACATTCTCATGAACGATTGAAACAAGATCTCATACCTTGATAAAGACTGTAAAGACCCCATCAATACGTAACTATCTCGATAATACTTTTAAAGTTATCCAAAAATGTTGCTAAAATTCTAGTCGGATCCATCCCAATACTAATCCTGCCAATATGACATGCCAAAAATTAGATTTTACGCAGATTTGATGTCACGTCTGGAAAAACTAAACAACACTTCCACAACTTCTAAACTTCCAATAACCAGGTACGTCTTCCAATCTCGAGTTGAACTTAACGATAGGTTGGCGCATCCATTGAACTTCAATTGATATAACCCGAAACTTCCAAAGAATTTCTGCTAATTATGATGAATGAAATGACCAGCGATCAAGGATGGGTTGACAACTAATCCCATGATCCAATACACTACTAAACCAAACCCAGGAGGAACCATACATACCAAACTCTGAAATTGATTGACCGATCAACAACTGTCCATCCTAGACTATAGATATTAATCTATACAACAACCTGACAAATCCTTCAATGATCGATACTCAACCTGAGTGACCCAAATGCCTATTGACATATTTCTCGATCTTTCCGAAAGGAACCACTAACTACAATGAGCTCCTTGTCCAACAACTTCTTGCTGCATTGATGACTCTTCCATTCCTAAACACATGCACCTAATGGCAAAATGCTTTGTGCCCCGTCCTGACCAAGTCCTCAACCAAATTTTCACATACCCAAACCGCAAATCTCTATGACCTATTCTTTTGAAACTGTAACTCGAACATATCAATGATTCCCTAAGCAGAATATCCAACTCTCCCCCACTTAGGGTTCGAACTACTACAAACTAACATTGTAGCCATGCCAAAACTCAAACGGCTCACCCAAATACATAGCATCTATGGCCCTTGGAATGTATAACACAATGTAAGATGATCTTCTAGATAAGGACCAAGCAAACTCAAATAGATTCTGAATCTCAGATGAAGACCTCGGGAACTCCCCAATCATGGTTGCCTCTAACATCAATAGTTCCATGTAGATGCAAAAGTAAAAACACCAAATTCCTATTTAGAAACATATGGATTACTAAACTCCTCGCCTGCAAATCCTAACTATCAATTCATCTCAAGAAAACATACCCTTGATCTCATCTCAAAGCAACCATACCACACGAATCTTCCCGTGTATTCTCACACTGCCATACTACCGCCAAATACCGTAACGATATAGCCCCATGTTGGGTCTACATCCCAACTCTGAAAATCACATGTTTGCTCTCTCTCTCTCTCTCTCTCTCTCTCATTTGAATGTGGAAGCTGGAAGAACATAGCCTTTGCCGAATATAATGACATCCCGGTCTATCTGCCAATCACTCAGCCTCCGACTATAATCCTCAAGTCGGTCATAACAATCTCTTCTTTTTTGAGTCTCGTGACTCAACTGGCACTACTACCAGGCAAGGACCCCGATACGTCAAATCAACTAACTCACTTAGGTCTACACAATTCAAACCAAATTGACATGGACACCAAAGTCGATACAAACACAAGACTCATCCTCAGTCGGAATGACTATAACCAAAAGATCGATAGATACAAAAACACTGTCACAAATCACGATACCAACCACGCCATCTAACCTAAACCAACTCCTTAGGATCCTCGTGACTTCCCTCATTTCGTGTATGGATCATGTGCTTCCCGTAGTGTGGACCCAATACTACCTTCCACACCTATCCATACTTTCCTCAAGAATCATCTCAAATCCTATAAGTTACCTCCTTGTAATGATACGACCAAAATATGATAAACAACACATTGTGTGTACTACAATACTTCCTAAGCTATCCTAGGATCCCCACCTCACCATGCCATCGGATGTTGAAAGATCACCATTAGTGCCAGTTAACCACTTCATGAATACAATCACATTCAACATAACTTAAATAATCTTAGATTAAAATACTCAACCATACAACGGTTGGACTCAAACAAGAGCTGCACAATAGGGTCAAGTCCTTCACTCTAAGATTATTTAACCTTTTCAACATGTGACCTGTTGCATTCATTTAGTAGTTAATTTACACCCGAAAAGGTCCTACTAGTCATCAAGCAAGCAACATTCAAGCAGAAAATCTCTGTAGGAAATAAGGCATCATAATTCATGCAATTCCTGAAGATCCCTACCTTATAGCTAGCAAGCAGTTCTATCATAAAAATCAATAACAAATAACAATGTGGGTAACTTGGGATTTACTTTCTTGCTCCGGCTGATTGTACACATCTCGTCCTTCCTTGGTTACTTCTGAAAACAAATTTTGAAAATCATTTATAGATCATTAGTTTGAGTTTGGATTCACATGAATGCTCATCTAATTCTCTCAAACCAGTGCTCTAATACCAACTTGTAAAATCCCAAAAATCAAAGTAAAAAATTTCATTTTAAATCCAGAGAAATCATTGTTTTGCAAATAAAAGAGCCTAAATCAAACCCAAACATTTACAAAAAATTGTTCTCAAAAGTATATATCAAAGTGTCCCAAATACGCATCATCAAAACCAAAAAAATGTGCACGATCACGTCTTTGCTTTCCCACGGTCATCTGAAGTACATGAAACATAAAGCTGAAACTGTAAGCCAAAACTTAGTGAGTTCCCCCAAAGTACCATGTAACGCCCGTGTTTCTGGCTAAGCATTATTATTATGATGTAATAGTTAGGGTCAACAATTGTATCATATTTTGACGTAATGAAGAATAATTATTTGAGTATTATATGATTTATTTGATTTTATGTGCATTATACTTGCCTATAACGATGTAATATAATAATAATAATAATATGCATCAAAAATAAAATAATAGATAGACTCAATATCTATGAAGAAAGTTGAAGTGTTCGTGACAAAGATTCTGGAGATATAAAGAACGCTGGAATCCGACTTATAACGAAGAAGCTATGACCCGTCGAAATTTTGCGACAAACCCGACACGACGTGTATCATAAAAAGCGAGTTTGCGATAACATACTTTTTAGCCTTAGCGGTCTAAAAGAAATTCATATTATACGTTAAACCGAAAGTGTGCATATAGAGAACTTCCATATCTGACTTCGTTAGAGGAAGTTATGTTTTTTCTAAAATTTGGCATAATAGTGTGCAGTCCGGAAATCGAATTTTAGATCGATCGATTTATAGCCGACATAATCTAAACGAGAATCGAAGATCTCGTTAATAGGAGTTCAACGATATTAAGACAAACAAAGATGTACGTCAAATGACAAATTTATGAATGTTTAATGGACTTTAACTGTCTAAGCTTGTTAAAATATAACTTTAACCAAAAGCATACGCCCCTTCTACAACATATAAATAGAGGCGCAAATCTATCATTTTCCTCACACCAAAACCATTCTTTCTCTCCCAAATACCATCCTTAGCCCTTACCCTTCCCTAACACTTTCCAAGTGTTAGAGGTAAAGCCTGGAGCGCCAGAA
This sequence comes from Lactuca serriola, assembly GCF_051521515.1. Lineage (NCBI taxonomy): Eukaryota > Viridiplantae > Streptophyta > Magnoliopsida > Asterales > Asteraceae > Lactuca > Lactuca serriola. Next base: position 16,199,569 of record NC_136415.1, on the reverse strand, counting down.
GGCTTCGAGAAGAAGAGCTTTCAACTCAGAAGTTTTGCCCTTGCATAGCCCAACTCTTAGCTAAACCCCCTTATAAGTGAGTTATGCTTACCCTACTTTAAGTATAACTTAATTTTAAGTCCATTATCATTATTGTGAACCTATAAACAAGATTTATCAGTGATTTAAAGTCGTTATACTGATTGATCTACTTACAGGGATGATGTCTAGGTTGTGATTTAGTGAGGTGTTTAAAATGGGCTTTCCAAAAAGTATACTAAGTATACCAAACGGACCCTACCTGGTTGTTCCTTACTTGATAGATCATGATGTAGACTTTGAGTTAATGATGAACCTAGACTAATAATTAGTTGTCGTAAATATTAGACTAAAATATAGTAATTATGATACTAGGTTTCGTCGAAAGAAAAGAAAATTGTTAGAAGCGAAGCGCTGTCTGAATCTGGAGTCATCACTTTAACAAGTGAGTGCATAGTTACTTTCATCTTACACATAGATATGAAGTATTTAATCTAAATTATGTGCTATGTGTGCATATTATCTATGTTCTTGATATCTATGTTGGATGAATAAAATATACATGTTTTATTCGATTTAAAATGTATATGTATTTTATACCTATAATTATGAAAGGTAAAGATGGGTAGATGATATAGTTGATGAAATAAATGATGAGAGGCCTCGATGTTTAAGTTGATTCAGTCATTTAGCGGAGTATAAATGACAACCATGGGCTATTCTAAACAGTCCAATGGAATGCTAGCAGGCTCGCAACCTGTATGTGTTTTTGAACTACGTGTTCACCAGGTGTACTCCATCCCCTCATGGTTGCCTTTTAGACATATATTGATGTGGAATCCCCTAAGCAGTGTTTTCCATACCGATGAAAATCCTTAGGCAGACCCTTTAGGGACAGAAAGTGAGGATAACAGGAACGGGTAATTGGGTTGAATAATTTTATGAAATTAATGAACTTAGTTATTATGGGTTGAAAACCCTATGTGCTTACCAAGATCCCAAGTTTGACCACTCGGTTTTTTGTATTACAGGTAGTGTACATAGAGCACAAAAGTGATGATCTGATGAGAGATCAATGGATTATAGGCCATTAGAATAATAGATGTTGTAAGGCATGTACTATTTATGTTTATGCTTATGTACTATATTGACAATGACATCCCAACTTTTTTAATATAATGAAAGCACATTTCTTCGGAAATGCTTTGATAATTTACTTATCATATTTTTGGGAACAAATTCCGCAACATATTTCTTCAAAACGATACTCTGATTTCAAATAAAGCATAAACAAATCGGTCTTTTCTGGACGTGAAATTGGGGATGTCACATACCACCACACAAACGAATAACAACATGCATAATGGGTCCACAACTAACAGACCGAATTAACCCTAACTCCACATCATGATTATGGCTTGCTTTCCAGCCCACAACTCATGCATGGCTTACTCTCGAGTCCACATCATAAGTTTGGCTCGCCTTCCAGCCCACAACTCATGTCTGACTTACTCCCGAGCCCACAACATAAGTCTGGTTCGCCTCTCGGACCCACAACTTACGTCTGCCTAACTCCAAGGGTTGTTGTCTTGTGCACAAAGCAGTATCACCTCAACCTAACCACAATATGTCGACATATACATAACATATAACATATATCCAACTAGCAGTTAATCATATAACCAATCAACAGACAAACAAGCAGATCTACATATCATTATCACATATCAACATCCTATATACCAAGACTCAGTTCTAACAGATCAATACAACATATCAGCATCCTCTAAACAAGGGTACATAACCTAGTGAGTCGGCATTGGTGCATTCGACCCACAAGTACAGTAAGGAAAACCCACCTCCCAGTCTGAAAAGATAGCTAAATAGGATACTGCTTCGAATATCATCTCAACCGATCACCTATTCATGAAAAATGTCCAAACTTAAATACAATTCAAAATACCTAAAATACCCCTAGGTTAAACTTGGTTAAAACATGGTTAAAGTCGAAAGTCAAAAACTCAACCGAGTTGACGTAGCTGAGTACGCTAGCATACTCAACATGTACGCTTAGCGTACTCAAGATCTAGATTTGGCTACCAAGGGAGTATGCCTAGTGTACTCGGCCAAAAATCATTTCCATTTTAAGAGCTTATTTCATTAAGTCCTTTCGTCTAAATGTAGATCTAGCCCCCAAATGTCATTCCCAACCAAAAAGTTTCCAACTTTATGAGTTTGTATGCTTAGAAAATGACCAATACCAAAACCCTAACTTGTCTTAAGCTCTTAAGCTCTCTAGCATTTTCATGGAAAAGAATAGAGGAGTAAGGTTACATTTTTATGCTTCTAAACACTCCAAAATGTTTGAAAGGACAACTTATATGAATTAAAGTAACCCATACTCATAATACCAAGCTTATATGACCAAAATGAACACAAATCCATGGCTAAATAACATCTAAGCATAGCTTCATCAAGTTCAGAGCTTTTTACCTTCAAATGGTGTGAAATGATGATGTGATTCTGGATCCAAAGTGTTATACTCTTCTAAGATGGTTTCCTCTTCCTTCTTCATCCTTCAAGAACACCAAAATACACACTCAAGGTTAAGATTACTTCACTCAAGAGCTTAGGGTTAACTAGGGTACGAAATGGGGATGAAGGCTGATGAAAGAAAGGTTAATGGGGCTATAAAGGTGTTTAAATAGTGCACAACCCTAAATATTGGGTTTTTGGGTCCAGACCACGTACGCCCAACGTACGTTTTGGGTACGTCTAGTGTACTCAAGAAATTCCCAAAAATTACGAAAATGCCATGTGGGACCAAATTTGCAAATAATACTCACACCAAGGGTAAAAATGCAAAATACCTGGAAACCAAGATCTTACAAAACTAAAATAACTAAATCAAATAAAACTAAAATAAATAATAATTACAACAACAAAATTATACTTCTCATGTTCATCGTGCATGAATATGTCACGATGTGTTTAACCAAATTTACTTGAAGTTGAATATGTACCGACTTATCAAGTTGAACAATGAGGTTTGGTTTAGTACATTGATGTCATTTTTGAGCATCAACACCAAATAATCCATGTTAAATCAAAGTACCTTGTGGATCAATTACTTTGAAAGATAAAATTTAAAAAACAAGAACCATTAGAGTGCTAATGATTATATCTCAATCTTAAAGTATGTTTTTGAACCAAACACTTAATTAAAAGGAAAGTTTTTATATTTTTCAAATTTATTATAAAAAACTAATATTAATGAAATTAAGTATTGTTTTCATTTCGATCCTATGTCGAGATCTTTTAGTGGTACATTTTGTTTATATTTTTCAATATGTAATTTGATAAATTGAGTGTATATTTTAAAATACGTAGGGTATAGATAGAAAAACTAAAACGAGTAGTATATAAGATGTATCATACAAATAGGATATAAATTTGTTTTTAAAAATGAATTTACTTCAAGTTGAGTCTTAGTTATATTTTATGGGCTTTAAAATGTCTGAATTATCCAAGATTGCACACTGATTCGTTAACACGTAATTCCCGCTAGGTATGATAGATTTATAAAGAGCTTTATATTTCTTATAGACAATGGAGAACAATCCCATAACAGTTACACTTATCATTAGTTAGCATAAAAAATATGAACCATACCATCTAAACTGTCCATATCAACCACCTTTAAGGCCCAGATGGAAGGTTAATCGTGGAACCTTAGTGACATTTGGATGTGTTATGATTTGAATTGTAGACCTCGTATGTGGAATAAATTTTTATCTGATGGAATGAGAAATAGTAATGTTTTTAATGTATGTTTGGTATACTATTATGAAGTTGACTTGGTTCTCCTTATGGGGATGGGGAGAATTATCATATTCTTCAACCTCCCTAATCAAACTTAATAATCCTTATTGGTGAATGACAACACTTTCTTTATGTTATATTGGATATAACATTAAGGCGTGTGTAGGCATGTATTTTTTGCTTCGTCTTAGTTAGGTTATGTTGGAGATATAATATTTAACTATAATTAAAAAAATTTAAATGAGGACAATATGATTTCAATTTTTTGTGGTTTGATATATAAATATCAAATACAATAAAAACTAACTTTAAATCCATTTTGATAAAGCTTATGATATGATTTCTTGGTCCTTTTCTGGATCACATGATACAATTCATGAGTTTCGGACCTAAATGGAGGACTTGGATTCAAGCATGTTTAATCTCTTCTATGACTTCTATTTTGCTCAATGGAAGTCCCATAAATGAGTTTCAATTACACATGGGTTTGAGACAGGGAGATCCCTTATCTCATTTCCTCTTCATTCTTGTTATGGAATGGTTACATGTAACCATTGATGATGCTAAGGTGGCTAATCTTTTTTTTTTGGTTTGTAGGTTGGTAAATGTAATTTGAGGATGTCACACTTATTCTATGCGTATGATGTGATATTCCTTGGTGAGTGGAAGCGCTCTAATATTGTTAACATTGTTCAAGTCCTTCATTGTTTTTACATGGTTTATGGTCTAAAAATTAATTTACATAAATCCAATCTTTATGAAGTGTGTGTTTTGGTTGAAGAGGTGGATGATTTTGCTTATGTTATGGGATGTAGGGTAGATAAACTAACATTTACCTATATGGGTCTTTCGGTGGGACAAAATATGACTAGGGTGGTAGGATGGAAAGTCATTGATCGGTTTCAGAAGCTTTGTGTGCTCAATTTTTTGGGGGAGGGGATGAGGATACTCGTAAAATTTCATAGGTCAAATGGGATGTGGTGCTTGCTGTCAAAAAATGGTGGTCTTGATATTGGGAGTCTAGGTGCCTTTAACTTAACTCTTCTTCATAAATGGTGGCGGAGATTCTTGAATAATGTAACTTGATTTGGGTGAACGTTGTTAAGGAGTTGTATAGGTTTAGTGGGGGTTTTAATCGAACTAGAAGTATTTGGTCTATGCCGTGGGCTCGAGTTTTGGCTTCTTTTTCTAAACTTCAAAACTGATGTGTGGTTGATTCTTTCATTAAGAGAGAAGTTGGTAACTGGATAACTACACAATTTTAGAAAGATAGACGACACAATGATATTTTGGCGACTAGATTCCCAAGATTGTTTGAGCTAGAGTTGGATAAGGATTGTACCATTGCAGATAGAAAGGTTAATGGAGAGTGGTCTTGGTCTTGGTGACATCCTTTACACAGGGGAGAAGAAATGGTTCAATTTTTGGATCTAATGGACTGTATTTAGAATGTTATTTTGTCTGATTAAGCGGATAGATGGGTATAGGAAATTGGTTATGATGGGTGTTTCACAGTTGGAGATACTATGAGGTAGATTGATGATGCGATTTTACCTTCCTTGGGAATGAAAACTAGTTGGAATCCTTTTGTCCCAAGAAAGGTAAATATTTTGATACGACATGTTTTGCTGGATAGACTTCCAATTCAGAGTAATTTAGCAAACATAAACATGGATGTTCCTTCAATTTTGTGTCCTAGTTGTCAACTTGAGGTGGAGCAACTCAATCGTCTTTTTATTAGGTGAGAAGTGGCAGCTAGAACTTGGAATGCTATTTTATCCTGGCTTGATATTGATGATTCAGATTTTGATATAGTTCATGAGATATTTAGCTACACTTCTTAACAATAGATACATGAGAATTTTAGTCAATTAAACTATATTTAAAAATCATTTTGAAATTGACTAATTAAAATAGCCGATGCATCCGCATCCCAAACTACATTGTCCTTATAGACGTGCAACACTAAGTAATCCAAGCCAACCCACATTAATGACAAACTTTGAATAATCACATTTCTTAGACGTACTAATAGAACTCTATGAATAAGCAATATGAATGTTTAATTAGTGATAAAGATATATATATATATATATATATATATATATATATATATATATATATATATATATAGGAAAAACGCTACATTCAAACACATTTTGCTTTCATTCCTACGTATGGAGTAATTAACACTTGACGCTAGAGTCTCTTACATGTAAGACTGAATACACTAGAAAAGCTATGTACCATGTGTCCATCTTAGTCATCCCACATTTTTAGTTGATAATCATTATCAACTTACCTATCTGGTTATCGTTCATCTTGATTAATATTTTCGATTTTTGAAAAAATTATGTTAAAAGATTATACTTATTTTGTAATTTATTTATGGAATTTTAAATTTTGAAATATACTCATGGTTATATAAACGGTTGAGCGGTTAATCGACAACCCAAACAGAAAAGAACTTAACTAACCATTGGTTAACAAGTTTTTGGTTTAAGATCAAGAAATAGCAATATAAAAATCATGATTAGTATTTTGATAAATAATTCCAGTTCTGTTAACCATCCGCTAAGACCCCTAATTCTTGATACACAACAGTTAGTATATTTTAAGAAATATATTGAATTTTACTAGTTTATAAAATTCAATTAAATGTTAATATACATTAGCAAAATAATATCAAAAGTTCATAAGAAATAAATATATTATAAAAAAATAAAAAAAAACAAAAAAAATTAGATCATCTCAAATAACTTATATAAATTAATATTATAACATCTTTTATATATATATATATATATATATATATATAAAAGTTTAGTAATATTAAATTTAAAGTATATTATTAAAAACTGAATTTAAAAAATTGTAAATGATAATGGAATATTGGAATGGGTTTGGGACTTGGATTGGGTTTCATTAAAGGCCATACTGTTTAATATATACGTGACCCGAAGCCCAAATGCCAATGGACATTACAAGAAGATGCTATCGCGTGCGGTGCACGTGAAATCCCTGCTTATTTTATCGAACCCCTCTTCTTCGTCCTCCGGCTTCCAAAAGGATCGGCAATGGCTCTGCTCCACCGATTTGGATGCTGTTCTCCACCTTCTCCTCCTCCTCTTCTCTCATTCCAAAAGCCAACCTCCGGTTCCGTTTTGTTTACGGTCTCTGCCCTTCCCCTCCGCCGCCGTTTTCCGCGGAGATTTTCATCATTTAGATTAACCGCAACCCTCGCCGCTGAATCACCGGCTGGTTCTGTGTCGGACGGAGGAGGTGGACCGCCGAAGCTTCTTATGGAAGTCAAGGACCTCACTGCCGTCATCGCTGAATCGGGAAAGAAAATTCTCAACGGTGTTAACCTCTCAATCTACGAGGGCGAGGTCTCTTCTACTTTTATTTTTTATTATTATTTTTTTTTTTTCAAATTATACTGTTCCGTGATTATATAATTGAAGTATTATTGATTTGTTTTTTTGACTTCAAACGCAGTATCTTTGAATTTCCAAATTAATATGGAGATTTTTATGCACTCGAATTCAGTATTTTTCCTGTTTTTGTAATTGTTATACTGTTTAGTGTAGTGATTATTTATTGTCAGCAATCAGAATAATGTAATTCATACTTGAGCTTAAATTATCGGCTGTTTGACTTTGAAAGCTAAAGTGCATAATGCCATATCTGTAAAATCCTGTGTTTTTCTGATGTATTAATTATAAGTTACTGGTATTTGTACTCGTCTCTAATGATGTGATGATTGTTTATTTGACTAGATTCATGCTATTATGGGCAAAAATGGTTCTGGGAAGAGTACTTTTGCCAAGGTTAGTATGCTTTTTTATTTATTTGTTGCATCTTTAACTGTGTATTTGTTGTTCAAAACCTTAGCAATAGGTAGGATACAAATTTACACTTACATTATATTGTCATTATTAAGATAGACAAATGAAATGGAATTGAGAAAATGGTCCTAGAAACAGAGTCTCCTGGTAATAAAATTAAAGCTTAGTATTCAAAATAAAATTGAAATCTCTCGAAAACCGCTTAATATCAAAGCAAATGCTTGTGCAACCTTTTGATCTTGAGTTTCAATTAACATTTCTTTTCTCTTATAAGAAACTGCAATGACATTTATTAAGTTTGCAAGTATTGACTTTTTTGGGAAGTCAAATGTCAAGCTTGTTTTATATATTTCTAAGTCATTTACTTCATGACTAATCCATTATAGATCCTAGTCTAACATCATACAAACAGCCCATATCACACCATTTAATTAGCAATGAAAATATAAAATTGATCATTTTCGGTGAGCTTGTTTATGAAATTGTAGGTTCTTGTTGGGCACCGAGATTATGAAGTTACTGGAGGATCTGTTATTTTCAAGGGAGAGAATTTGCTTGAAATGGAAGCAGAAGACAGATCACTTGCTGGACTTTTTCTGAGCTTTCAATCTCCAGTTGAAATCCCAGGAGTAAGCAACAGCGACTTTCTTCAAATGGCCTACAATGCCAGAAGAAGAAAACTCAATCTACCAGAGCTTGATCCACTTCAGGTATATATTATATATAATATATCCACAATCACATCACTCCCTTATACTTTTTCTAAATATTTACAAGTAGTTTGACATTTTTTGGTTTAGTTTTATGGTTACATCATGCCCAAGCTGGAAATGGTGAATATAAAGGCTGACTTTCTGAATAGAAACGTTAATGAAGGATTTAGTGGTGGTGAAAAGAAGCGAAACGAGATTTTACAACTTGCAGTATGTATATTCTCATAGCTATACCATTTTTTTTATTTTTTTTAAAAAGAAAAAGCTTTTTATTAGTCTTATTTAATTTATCTTTTTTTTAAAAAAAAAAAAAAAGGTTCTTGGAGCTGAATTGGCTATATTGGATGAAATTGATTCGGGATTAGATGTTGATGCATTAAGAGATGTTGCAAAAGCAGTAAATGCTTTAATGACTCCCACAAACTCTGTTTTGATGATCACTCATTACAGAAGACTCTTGGAATTTATCAAGCCCACCTATATCCACATCATGGTATGTATACTTTCATCTCTGTATGTATGTATGTATGTACAATGTTGGCGTTATGTTATTATGATTTATGAATGTGTGTGTTTGTAGGATGATGGAAGAATTACAAAGACGGGTGACATCTCCATAGCTAACATTCTTGAGAAAGATGGCTATAAAGCAATGTCAACAACCAAATAATTGAAGGCTACAAGGTATTTATTGATCACTGATTTTCAAAGTATTACCACAAAATTATTGGCATTCTTTACTTCAGGGTTATTAATGTAACTCACTTTATAGCCACCAACTATGACCATTTTCTTGTTCAAGTCCCCCATCATTTAATTCTACTCAATATCCAATCCCTTTTACAAAAAAAATATAATAATAATTAAATAAAGTTTGTTCAGTTAAACCTTTAGTGTAAATATAGAAATGTTATTGTATGCGTACTTGAACAGCATAATAGTAATAGTTGGTGTCCATAATATATTTTGTAATATTTGTCGCATCTTTTGATGTAATTATAAAAAAGACATTGTTGTATTTCTGTGTAGTTTTTGACATGTAGAGAGTTTTTTGGGAGTATTGGAACTACAAGTGAGACCTAATATGATGAGAAGTTCCGACTTGAAGCACAAGTGTAGGTGCTCTGTGTTACTCTCTTTATTTGTAACTAGATAATTTATTTTGCAAATTTGTGATATACCTTTGGTTTTGTATATCCAACAAAAAAAACATCATCATCTTAAAAAAGTGTGTGGAGGGTTGTTAAATTGTTACAGACTTGATATGGAACTGTTTATTTATTTTATAAGAGTCAGAATTAAAGGACAAAAAAAAGTCAAAAATTGAGCAAATAGTTAACATGCATAAATTGTGTGTAGTACACACTATTTTAATAAAAATATTGTGCCAAAATTGAATATGTGAAGTCAAATGAGCAACCCGATTTAAGGGTCAATTAACATTAGCCTAACAATACGCATCATTATCAAGCAGCAAATAAACAAAAGAGTAGGAGTAGGAGTTGGTTCATTTAATAGACTGAATATACATATATAAAACAATTGGGTTGTTGCCTTGTTTCTCTCATTTTTTTTCCCAAGATTTTAGTTGGTTTGATCTGATTTGATTCAGAAAGTCGTATAATTGTTACAATATTCTAAAGATATTTATCCATGTTACGAATAATTTAATGTTTGTATGAGTGCATACTTGTTTCTTCACCACTAGGCTTACTTCTATATGCTATCAGTCACATAGGTTGTATTTTGGGTTGCGGGATCATCACTCTCACAACTAGATTTCAAGATTTAAATATAAATATATTATTACGATTTACGAGTTAGAATTATAGACAAACTGTCAAGTTGCATGTGAAAGTGTATTTGCTATAATATCGTATCAGACTCTTTTCATTCTACTTTTAGAAAACTGAAATGACCTTACTAGCCCTCGAGAAGTTTGTTGTTGGTTTGATACCTAACTTGGGGTAGACTGAAAAGGGTGAATTATGCTTATAATTGCTTTCTTTTTGTTTTGTTTGGTTCCCTTTGGTTGTGAACAACAAGCATTACATGCTGAGAATCCCTTCCAAAAAAAAAAAAAATTGCATGGTTGAACTTAAGGCTAAATTATGAACCATGGAAGGTCAATTAATTTTAATGTATGTGATTATTAATCAAATGTATAAAGGACGATTTATGATGGATAAGTCGATTACTAGTTTTTTTTTCATAGTTATCTTGAAACATCGACAATGAAATTAAATTTTCTTTGTGATAAGAGACATAGGGTGAATACAAACCCAGAACAATATATATCAAAGAATTATATAATATGCATAAACTATCAAATTATTATTTCTGACGTACTATCAACTTAACTTTGTTTTTAAAAACCATGCTTCAACTAATACCACCATCTTTCGACCTCAAGAAAAAGTGGTGACGTATTTGTCCTCTTTAACGTTAAAAAAGTGTATAATATTAAGATTATATATATATATATATATATATATATATATATATATATATATATATATATATATATATATATATATATATATATATATAGGGAAAAGTGAATATACCCTTAAGGGTATATAAACTTAGGTACCCAAACTCATAATAATACATCGTTTTGTTTGATATATTCATTATAATATTGTTAAACTTCAATCCTTAACTTGATTTATATTCAATATTTTTAAATTTTCACTATTATCTTCCTCTTACATCACATCTTTTTGTCGAACACTTACTATTCTATATATATTATTGTTGAAAATGACAATTATGTAAGAAGAAGATAAATATGAAATTTATAAAAATCTTTGAAGTAATTCAAGTTAGAAGTTGAATTATAAGAACATTGGACAATTACAATGTCTATATATGATACAAACGATGTAGTATAGTGAGTTTGGGTACCTAAGTTTATATACCCTTAAGGGTATATTCACTTTTCCCATATATATATATATATATATATATATATATATATATATATATATATATATATATATATATATATATATATATATCAAGAGGGTAGATGAGTTTGAGATTTGGAGAATGAAGGTATTTTTACAGTAAAATCGGCTAGAAAATTCATTGATGATGGAATGTTTGTGGTGGGATAGGACTTGAGAAGGTGTAAATAAGTTGGTCCCTATTACAACATATATTTCCTTAGTCATGTGTAGTTTCTCAAACTTTAGTGCTAGCTTGACAAAGATCATTGTACGAACAATACAATTGTAAACTAATCACATTGAAGATTTTGGATCAAAACCAATCTCCATAGTTGGATCTTGAGTTAAGACCTATATCAACCATGTTGATCTAGACTAGATACATCGTCTCTCAAGTTTGATATCATGTTGGCCCCATATATCAACCATGTTATCTCTATGACCAATGCATGGGATCTTCAACTCTTGAACATCTCAATTGGTTCTCATACCAAATGATGTATAAAAATACAAACAAGTGTGCATTTGTTGGTTGCGAGAATGAAAAGAACACACTCAAGATAATCAAATGTTCTTCAAGAATTATTAAGATGCTTATGTCATATAATATACACATGAATTCTAACGTGATAAATATATATATTTATACATTCATATATTTTTTTTTGCTAGTTTTAAAATAAACAACAAGAATACAAAATACATTCAATTATTTATTTTTTTTAAAGAAATTAATCATATAGAGTATATATAACATAAAACCTTTTATAGATATGGACAAAAAATAAATTTGGAAGGCATGGTTGGTCGTTTAGCATTCGCCCTTGGAGACACGGCCCCCACTGAACTACTTGTTCTAGATCCACCCCATTTTCCGTTTTCCATTTTCTTTTATAATAGTAATTTCTTTCAATCTTCTCCACTTTGCAGCCATTACACGCTTCTTCATATTCAATTCAATTCTTTATTGTGTTTTCATTTCCTATCCCAAATTTGAATTGAATCTTTCAACTACGCAAACCCTATAATTCATCCCCAAATTCTCATCACCACAATCTTCGAATCACTGATTCAATATACGCATATCATATACACACATTCATACACACACAAACGTCTATATCGCTACCCAATCTTTCATTATCTCCCATTGCTTTGACTTTATTTTCCTTCTGTTTTTCTCTCTCAATTTCATAACATTTCAAGGGTTTCAGAGTTTTTTCTGGATTAAAGGTGTTTTCTACACCAATTTTAATGGAAACAACAGGTTTGAGCGTTGATACCACCAATTCCGATGCGTATGAGACTGATAATTTAGCTTCATCAAACTCTTTAACACCGAGGATTACGAGTCGAAGTAGTTCTTCCAGGAGGATGACGCCGTCTTCTTCGTTTTCTGTAATTCGATTTCTACAAGCGCCTGTAACTACTGTACTTGAATATTCTGGTGTTCTTCGACCTAGGTCAAACAACGATTACCATGAATCAGAGAGTTTGATTCATGATCATCATCATCATCATGATGCCCGTAGTTCGAGTGATTCGGATACGGCTACGAGCAGTAATGGCGATAATGGGGAGGTTTCTATACGGATAATCGGTGCGGTAGATCCAGAAGAACAACATGGTGGGGAGGGTGGAGAACCGGTGGCCTTGAATGGCGGCGATAATGATGGAGGAGAGAGAGAGATGGCTGATTCCACCGACGTAGATGGTGAAAATGGCAGGAGTGGGAGTCATAGTGATTCATCTTATCAACAGCGGTATGATATGCAACAGGTTTCGAGGTGGATTGAACAGATTCTTCCATTTTCTTTGCTGTTGTTGATCGTGTTCATTCGTCAGCATTTGCAAGGTACTCAAGATTTGACCTTTTTCTCCTTTCAAACCATTTCAAACGAAATTTCTTGTAGTAATTGCTTTACTTCATCTATATCTGTAGGTTTCTTTGTCACAGTCTATGTAACTGCTTTCATGTACAAGTCTAATGATATTCTTCGAAAGCAGACAGCTTTAAAGGTCCAATCCCAATCCCACTTCTACTATATAATCTTCTTCTTAAATCACCTTTCTAACTCTAAACACACTTAATCATCTTCTCTTAAATTTTAACAATCAACAATTTTTACAGGGGGAGAGAAGACTCTCTGTTCTTGGTGGTTATTTTATAGTTTTTATCCTTCATGTAATTGGAGTATACTGGTGGTACCAAAACGATGATCTTTGTTACCCATTGTTCATGGTTCCACCAAGAGCAATTCCACCATTCTGGCATGCTATATTCACCATCCTTGTGAATGGTATGAAATTTCTTTTTATATATAAATTTCCCATGTTATTAAAGAAAGTATTACATTTTTTTAACAAGTTTTATCTATTGTGTACAGATACAATGGTGAGGCAGACAGCAATGGCTTTTAAGCTTGTATTGCTTATGTACTATAAAAATGGCAAAGGGCATAACTTTCGTAGACAGGTAATGTGACATTAATCACCAAAAAGAAAGAATACAATCACATACACAACAAATTATTCCTCAATTTTTTTTTTATAACTTTAGTTATTTTGATATTATAGGGTCAAATGCTGACTGTGATTGAGTATGCACTGCTGTTATACCGTGCATTTTTACCTGCTCCAGTTTGGTATCGATTCTTTTTAAACAAAGAATATGGAAGCCTCTTTTCCTCTTTGACAACAGGCTTATATCTAACTTTCAAGCTTACATCAATAGTTGAGAAGGTATCATCAAATACTGTTATTTCTTGCATTTATCCTTTTTTTTTTTTTAATTTATATTAATTAGTGTACACACTCTTGCTCACAGGTTGGATCCTTCTGGACTGCATTGAAGGCGTTGTCAAGAAAAGAAGTCCATTATGGATCCTACGCGACACCAGACCAGGTATAATGTCGCAATTTGTTCAGGGGTATTTTAGTCATTTCATTGGTATTCAAATACTTATATTAATCTTTGTTTTTCAGGTAATTGAAGCAGGGGACATGTGTGCTATTTGTCAGGAAAAGATGCAAGCTCCAGTTTTATTACGTTGTAAACACATTTTCTGTGAAGATTGTGTTTCAGAATGGTTAGATTAATAATTAATTCCCCCTCAAATACGGTTATCAGGGGTATTTTAGGTATTTGACTAATTTGAATTATTGTTATTTTTCTCAGGTTTGATAGAGAAAGAACATGCCCTTTATGCAGAGCTGTGGTGAAACCAGCAGAAATACGTTCATATGGGGATGGATCCACGACTTTGTTTTTCCAGTTGTTTTAATTTTTAATTTTTTTTTGGTTTATAATTCTTGAAATACGCAAGTTATAACCCGAATTACAGTAAAAGAGTAGAGTCCTAACATTTTTTTTTACACTAAAGCTGTAGTTATTAATGTTTTAATATATTTACAATGTACATGAGATACAATTTTCATGCATTCTGTTGAGTTTTGAAAGTGCATAAAGGAATTAATTCTTAACGTAATGTATGCAATCCTTGTCATTGTTATTTGTTAGTTATAATTTGGCAGTTTTTGGCCTACACATGTGATATCAAGACTATAACTAAACGTGTTTAAGTGGTTAAAAATTCTTTGTTAACAAAGTTCAAGTTTTAATTTGAACCACATCCCAAATGCACGTGGCAAAGTTTTGGTCTTCTTAGATATGAGAGTATTTTGGGGGTTTTAAACAAAAGAGTAAAAACATATTCTTTACTTTTAAAATGGATGTATTTAATTTATATGCGTTATTCAATGATCAAAAACATTTATTGCAAGAACAAAGTAAAAGATCTTGGAAGCCAATGCCATTGTAAATTGTTCTTTACATGAATTACAAATTAGAAGTATAAAACTTGAATTTAAATTACATTCTTACTAGAAAGAAATTATTACACTTTTCTAAAGAATATAACATTTTTGAACTAATAAGATTGGAGGTATAATACAATACACATAGATCATATTCTTACACCTTCACAATTGTATGAAACATAACGTTTTTGTATTTTAACCAACTACCTAGAGGCTCATCGGGTAAGTCTTGGGGTTTCAATTAGGATTCGGTCAAAAGAGAGTATGCAGCATATTTCAATTTCTTAGCATATCCTCCAAAAAGGCGAGCCCTTTCCCTGACCCTTGCAAAAGTAGTGAGTTATAGTTTCTAATTAATTTAGCTAGTTTCTAATTAATTTATTAATCATATAATATATTAATAAACTATTTTATCAATCTCTTAAAATTATTTCTAACTATTCTTGCTCTTGAGGGCAACCCAAACATGACTTTGCTATTATTCCAAAAGTTACACCAATTAGTTATGACATTGGACATCTATTTCCAACATCTTAGTGTCAAGAGCCTTAATTGTATGCTTGTATGTGTATTGTTGTATATGGTATTTTGAGAATCTGGCTAAGCTTTGGCTTATAATTGTGATTAAATGTTTCAGGTACTTGAAATGATCATTGGAATGTGAATGTATAACGTTCCAAATTTCACAACAATTTTTTCATTTATTATTAAAGCATTTGTTCCAATCCTAACTTCAAAGATCAAAAGAAAACCATTTGTTTCAAAACAATAATCAGAATGTAAATATAAAAAATTATTAAGTGCATAAATCTCCAATGGATGCGATACAATCAAGTTGTGCCCTTCCTTCGTTACCAGAAAACCGAAAATAATTTAAACTTAAAACCGTTAGTACAAAGTTTAGTGAGTTCCCCAACATACCATATATCATACTACAACAACACATAACCGTAACGGTCCTATTTCAATTCTTGTGAATGCTATGAGCCAGATCATAGTCTTACAATTACTTCTTGTCATGGGCTAAACATGGTCTTTCCTGCTATGCACCAAAACATAGTATTTCATACAAGTGTCATGGGACAAAACATGGTCTTTCATAGAAGTTCCATGGGCCAAATCATGGTCTTCCATTCAAGCCACAAAGACAAACAACATATCCTGATACATAGTGTCCTACAGTATAGTGAGAAAACTCACTTGATCAATGAGCTGAAATCCACTACTTGGAGTCCAATGAATCAACTACATGAAATTCATAGTCTATAGTTCAAAACCATCAAGTTTGAACCACGGTGAGAAAACTCGCTTAGCAAGAAGTTTTGGGATGCTCCGGGGACTCTAGATTCCCCGCTGGAGGTTGAGATTGCGAATGACCGCACCGTGAGTGCTACGAGGGTATATCAGGATTGTGTCCTAAATGTGTTTGGGGAGAGATTCTGTGTTGATTTACTTCCGATATCGTTACGAGGGCTGAAGGTGATTGTCGGGATGGACTGGTTCGGGGCCAATGGGGCCATGATAGACTGCAAGTGCCAGCTGGTGAGAGTTCGAACCCCAAGTGGGGGAGAATTGGTTATTCATGGGGAGAAGGCCTCGCATGGGCCAACTCTCTATTCAGATGCGAAGGCTAGGAAACTTCTCCATCAGGGTTGTTTGGGATTTTTGGCATACATCTCAGATACGAGGATTGAGCCCATGACAGATTTGGGGTAGTGTACCGGTTGTACGAAATTTTCGGGATGTCTTCCTCGAAGAGTTGCCAGGGGTGCCTACAGAGAGGTAAGTAGAGTTTCGCATTGATTTGGTGTCGGGTGCTGCTCCGAAAGCCAAGGCACCTTACCGGTTAGCTCCGCCCGAGATGCAGGAGTTGTCTTCGCAGCTTCAGGAGCTGCTAGACCGAGGATTTATTCGTCCGAGCAGTTCCCCCTGAGGAGCACCGATCTTGTTCGTGAAAAAGAAGGACATGTCACACAGTATGTTCGATTGTCGGGAGCTAAACAAGCTAACGGTGAAAAGCTATTATCTGCTTCTGAGGATCGATGATTTGTTCGATCAACTGCAGGGTGCATCTTGGTTTTCCAAGATTGATCTACGGTCAGGGTACTATCAGATGAGGATTGCGGATGAGGATGTAACGCTCTAAATTTTCAAAACAAATTTTCCACTTTTAAAAGTTCACACAAACATACTTAAACATTTCCCATGTAAAATTGAATTTTTCTCAAACACAAAACAGCATAAATTGTTTGTCAAATATCCGAGAATCCACATAACTCAAATCATTAAGCTGGTGTGTACAATCATGCCGGCGCCTTCCCGTGATCCTGAGATGTACCTGAAACACATTTTACACAAACACTGTAAGCACGAAGCTTAGTGAGTTCCCCAAATACCACATACACAATAATTAGCCTCTCATTGCTATATCTCGATAAGGACCCTCCAATTACGTGTCGCAGTGAAGACCCTCCAGTCTTAAGTCTCGGTATAGACCCTACAATCATAGCTCAACATATTCACAGAATAATATAACAACATAAGTCACAAAGACAAGATTCATAACAACACATTACTCAGTATAAGCAAATAAGACCCTCTGGTCAAAACAAGAATAAGACCCTCCGGTCAGTAACACGATCAAGACCCTCCGGTTACACATAAATTACCACTACGGTAAGTAAAGTGAGAAGACTCACCTCGTGAAGTAAAGTAAGTAAATCCCACACCCGAACTGCTGGTCTAGACTTCGCCTAACATATGTCACAAACATCACTAATTAAAATTGATATTAACAACCCTCAAAGATGTTGGTTAAGTCTTTCTACTAAACCTTAGAAGGGTAAAAGACCATTTTACCCATTCATGGCCTCCAAGGTCCACAAATTGACCAAAACCCTAAAAGTCAACAGAAGTCAACACCCAGCGCGTACGTTGGGCGTACAAGTGGCCATGCATGCATCGGGGTGGACTCAACACTACGCTGTGCGTAACTGGGGTGCACACGACGTACATCCCGTACTTACTCTTTTCACTCTTTTGGTCTTAATCCGTTAAGACAATTGCTACAACTACAGATCTGGGCTGATTAAGGTCCATTACTTAATAAAGTTGGTGACTTTACGCCTTAGCATGGTTGGACAAGTCTAGAACTCATAAACTCTAATCCTTTACTCACAAAGGTCCACATATCTCATGCATGGAGAGATCTTGACGACCAAGATCTCATTTTTATGAATCCAAACGTCTAAAAACACCTAAAAGGACATGTATTATGCTCTAGAGTTCAACAAACTCATAAAGCTTCAATCTTGGGACATAAAACCCTAAAAATGGACCAAAACATGAAGTAATCAAAACAATTAGAAAGCTTTGAGCTTGATACCTCTAAATGATGCACCAACCACAGGGAAACTTATATCCAAAAGCTTAGACACTAACTCTTCTTCCTTCAAATCTCCTTCTTCACAAAAGAATCCCCCAAGATCACTCAATAAGCCTCAAATGCTCATACAAGCTAGGAAAACAGGATTTAGGGTTTGAGGGGAGTTGAAGGCTGGAAATGGTGGCTGGAAATGAGGCCATCATGTTCCTTAAATAGCGACACACAACATAATTAGGGTTTACACTCTGAGCCTATTACGCCTAGCGTACTAGGTGTCCTCTGCATCCATAATACGTACATGAGTGCGCTGAGCATACACATGCATACGCCCCGCGTACGCATCTGCCACCTTTTCTTAAATAAGGACTAATCTTGACGGGGCAATAAAAGTTATGGTCATCGATGCATACCTTATTTCAGGTTGTTACAATTCTCCCCCACTAGGATCAGACTTCGCCCTCGAAGTCATCCTCTGGAAACAACTTGGGTACTGCTCGTGCATCTCAGACTCCGACTCCCAAGTCCACTCCGAACCTATACGATGCCGCCACTGAACTTTAACCAGGTGCACTTCCTTGTTCCTCATGGTCCTTACTTTTATATCCAATATCGCTACCGGTCTCTCGATATAGTTCAGGCGATCATCAACCTGAATGTCCTCTAAAGGTACCACTGTTGTCTCGTCGGCTGCACTCTCAGAACCTTCAGCATGTCTGGTCCGCCCACCCGGTCCTTCAGCTTGTCTGGACCGTTCTCTGGGCCTTCAGCCTGACTGATATGCCCTACTGGGCCTGTAATCTATCCGGTCCGCCCTGGGTATGTTGGCCCTTAGCACAAAGTAGGTCCGTCTCAACCCAACCCCCAATCAAACAATCATGTGCACATAAATATCATATGCTAGCTAGCATGTACATATAGTCATACTGATCTAACAAATTAGTAACATAGTATCATCCTATAACTAGGATACCAACCTAACCAGTCACTAACATAGCATCGTCCTATTTACTAAGATACCAACCTAACAGGTCACTAAGCATATCATCATCCTATATACCAGGATACCGACGTAACATGTCACTAAGCATATCATCACGCAATAAGCCCATATTCAAATCCGAAAAGGGTCGGCATTGGTGCCTTAGACCCTGATGATATAGTGATAAGAACTCACCTCACAATGTCGATCGGAACTGAAATATCAAACCCCTGAAATACAACTCCAAACACCAACACCTACAACCACCATTGGTCCCATTCCATAAATTTCCAAATTACCAAAATACCCTCAGAAGTCAAACTGGTCAACCCTTGGTCAGAGTCGAAGTCAACGGTCAAGGTCAACAGTCCATGTTGACCCAACTCGTCGAGTGCAGTCTTCAGACTCACCGAGTTCCTTCAGAACTCAGAAAGTCGCGAATTCCCTGGTCAACTCGCTGAGTTTCCAGAAAACTCGTCAAGTCCATGTAGTGTCCAAAATGTCAGGAAAACCCTGACCAACTCGTCGAGTCATCTCGCTGACTCGCTGAGTCCATGCATAAACCAAAAACGGGCAATCTTCATCCGACTCGTCGAGTTGCCTATGCAACTCATTGATTCCCTTCAGTCCTTTTCTTATTCAGATGCTTTTAAGCAAGACCAAGGCTCCAAATTGTAGATCTAGCCTCCTTGGGCATAGTTAGCACGTAAAGTTGCAAACTTTACGTGCATACAAGGCTTTAAATGCCAAAACCAAGCTAAGGAAGAGATTTATGCCAAAAAGAAGGGCCAAAGCTTGATAAATTAAAGAAATTTATGACTATGAGGACTTAGAGGAGTCCAGATCTGAGGTTACAACTTCAGATCATGCTCAATACCAGAAATGACCCACAAATATGCTAAAAATGGCCTTAAGCCCTTGAATGAGGAGATCTAATGCTAGAATGATCAAGGTAACAACTTGTTACCTTCAAATGGAAGCCAAAACAATGTAGATGTTGGATCTACAAGCTCCTTCCCATTCCAAGTCTCTCATCCTTCAAGCTTCTTCAACAAATGCACCAAAAACACTCTTTTAGCCTCACAAACACTCAAAAATGGGGTTAGATCGCTTAGGGTTTCTCTCTGGACGTGAAAAGTGGCATGGGTGGCTGGGGGAAACGAATTAAGGTCCGTTAAATAAGGTGCAAACCCTAAAAATTAGGGTTTTCATGCACAACCTCTACTCGTCGATTTGGGGTCCACCGGCTCGTCGAGTAGGCTCCATAAATCATGCGGCCTGATTAGTCTCTACTCGACAAGTTGGGGCCTCTAACTCGTCGAGTAGGCTTCCTTAAATGCATGAAAATCTCTAAAATCTCATTTCTGGAAATCGTGGTGTTACAACTCTCCCCCACTTGAACTAGGCTTCGTCCTTGAAGCCTGCTGCAGTGGATAAAGCCGGATAATGCTTTTGCATCCCAGCCTCCGACTCCCCAAACCTACTCGGATTCACTCTGATGCTGCCACTTGTACCTTTACCAAAGGTATCTCCTTGCTACCCATAACCTTTACCTTTCATTCCAAGATGGCACCGGCCTCTCGACATAGTTCAGGCGCTCATCGTCCTGAAGATTACCCAACGATGCCACGACATCCTCGCCTGACACGTACTTTCACAACTACAAAAATGGAAAGTGCTATGAATCTGACTGAGCTCCTCCGGGAGACCCAGTCGATACGCTGCCTCGCCAACCTTGGTAAAACCCAAAATGGCCCGATATATTGGGAACCCAAATTCCTTTCTTCCTGAAGCGGATAACACTCTGAAAACCTGAAGTTCTTGCCAGAACAAAATCATGGTTCATACGCAGTTGCCGATAATTCTCTGCTGGAGAAGATATTATATATTCTTTCAAGGGAAAGCTCATTTAACGACCGAATTTTCAGGGATAACACGAACAACGGGAGGCAAACTGGGAGATGAACCCTTTTGTGTTGACAAGATAATGCTTCCTTTAGCTCCCAAACCTACACACAGTAACAGTTAACTACTAACGCATAACCAAAAACACCTATGATTGGCCCGATCAGCCTCGGTTTGGAATATCAACATGTCGAATCCAATTAACCACGAGATTGAAATTCTTAGGGTTTGTTGGCTTACCGCCTCAACCCTACCGCTCCCCGGAGCCTCCGTGCCTACGACTTGCAGTCAGCCCGCACCGGGTATCTTGGCCTACTGCATAGAGCAGGACCGCCTCACCCCGTCCACACAATATGTCATCAATTAGCCAATCAGGATCAAGTGTGCACATAATACCGACAAAAAATCAATCATCCCGCTCCTTGTCGCCTACTATTTCCTCATAGTATACAATCCTACAGGCAATTACCACGAAGCAACATGCTAAATACCAGGAGAAAGTCCTGACTCAGTTCTGAACTCACAACCCGAGATCCAAGGGTCTACCATTGCATTTCGTCCAAAATCCTCTGATTCGTTGCAACCGATTACGACTCGTCAAACCTCAACAATACATCCATTCTGACAACGCTCCAATAGTAGAAATGAACCATCACGATCTCTGAGCCCACAACCTATGATTGGAATACTCCTTCGTGGTCCTCAGCATAGGTCCGATCGCCTCCGAGCCTATGATATGAGTCTGGTGTGCCCTTCCCGGCCCCCATCTCATGACTGGAATGCTCTCGATAACTATCAATACTGTCACCAATCCATCAGTCGCCCCGCACTCCGGGCCTGAAGGTACTCACCTTCCTCCATTGCCCTAAAGGCCTAATCAATGTTCTTCGTAGCATCAAATAAGCACCCCAATACTGAAACCTTGCCTTGCACGATTGCCTTTTAGAACGAGTTGCTCCCCAAGAGTTTCCAGGCTCTCCTTCATGACCACCGACCACTCTTAAGGGTACTCCATAGGTGATAATCAATAAGTGCAGATAACATAGGGTTCCATCAGTTATTATCACAAAGTAGCATGCTCAATACCCAAACGTAGATCTAACATAATACATACAGAGTCTTAAACATGAATGGACCGCATCACCGGGTCTTCAGCCTATCTAGACCACTCTCAGAACCTTCAGCATGTCTGGACCACCTCTCCGGGCCAACAGTCTGTCATAATTGTTCTCCGGGCCTTCGGCCTGACTAGACCTCCCTTACTGGGCCTTCAGCCTATCCAGGCCGCCCGAGGTATGTTGAGCAAAACCCTGGACCCATCTTGGTGCCCTTTCCGTAAGTAGCCATCTCTCCCCCACTTGGGGTTCGAACTCTCGATCCAATTCGCAGACCATAACCTCGACCTAACTATGTGCATCAGTCAGTCCACCCTTAATGCTACCTTGAGCACCCATGGATACCTAGTTTGGGAAGGCCTCCAAAGTTATCCAGAAGGTTGCCAAAATCCGAGTCTGATACGAATTAGAATTCCACTCCACCATCAAGGGTAAATATACCCTAAGGACTGGGAAAACATAAACACAACGAACATGGGGATTAGTGATGCATTCCTAGCTTCTCCATTATCACCTCTTGAACCCTTCAAAAAATTCCTGATGAAGACGAAATTGATGCCCAATGGTCTAGAACACCCTGACCCTAAACCAGGGAGCCACAAGTATACCTGGAGTTGAACATTCCCGCTTCTGGAGAGGTTCATCGACCAACGCTTGCCCAAACACTCTAGAAACCGTAGTTCGAACAGCAACAAATAAAACCTTCAATGGATGACGCTCGATCTGAGAATCCCCAATTCTCCCTCACTTAGAACCCTAACCACTACCCACTGGTGGTGAAACCAATACACGACTTAACCGTCCCAACCAGTTATTACTATACTCAACCCTGGAATGAATAACCTTTGCAGAACAATCCTCCCGGCACGGAGCAACCGAACTTCAAAAAAGTCTAAATCCCAGCTGAAAACTTCTGCATTCCCAAATTACAACTACTTACCCTGGAATGGCGATTCTTTACCGTAACTGTTGATCCTAAAATGCATCTTTGGATCCTAACCATCTATAATCCTTTGATACTAAATTCCCCTAACACCTCCTATGTCCTAACGACTCATGCAGAAGGCGTATGAAGCTTTACAAGGTAAAAGGTAAAGACATACCAGTTGCCACCTCAGGTGCTGTCCTGTCTTCCTCAACAGTGAGCTGAAATGCGCATCCACGAGCCCTCGGGGGCTCTGCTCTAATCTGGCTCTCGCCCGTGATCCTCAAGGTAGCCGACACTAGCCTGGTAGCTGGCAGGGGATACTAGGCCTTCATATGGCCCACCTGCTCGCAATGGTAACAAAGTTTGACACCAGAACCTGGATTATGTTGCCAACAATCCTTCACGATGTGACCCTCCTTGCAATACTTATGGCATCCTGAAGAAAATCCTCAAACCCCATCAGCAAACCGCATCATTCATCTTGCATTTAGAGCGGCTTAGGAAGCTTGAGGAGGTAAAAAGCTTTCTCCTTGGTCATCATTGTCATTTCTAGAGCTAGGTTTTTCTATATAGTCCCTTTTGTGTTCATAGATCATCTATTGAGAGTTTGAGCAACTCCAGAGCTTAGGAAGAGTAGATATGAAGTCCCTTGACTCATTCATACCATAAAAATGGAGTCTTGATGGGTGTTTTGACCTCATGCATCGATTAAAACTCTTGGAAAGGTCTTAATGGGTTGTTGGGAGCATATGGAACATGCAAAACTTTATGCCTTAGGACGTCTTAATGGACTCAGATCTAAAGTTGGACGTTGAAGTCCTAAGTATTAAGCACTTAATGGTCATTTTTGCATGCCAGACTAGTACGTTGTGCATAGCAGCATATACGCAGCGTGTACTAATTAAGACGCTAGTATGTTAAGCGTACTAAAGTGGTACGCCAGGCGTACACACCCTAGTGGGTTTTGGGCTTCGTATCGGCTTGGAAGGCCTTTAGGCCTTATTCAGTTTTGGGCCTGGTCATATTTTGGGTTGGTGGTCTGATTAATCTGTTTTGGGCCATGGTTGTTTGGTTGGGCCTTATTGGGCCATATGTCACGTTCATAGTTTTGGACATGGACTTTGGGCCCATTAGCAAAGGGAGACTTTTGGGCCATTGCAAAAGGACTTGGACTTAGGTAATTGGGTTCTACAATTAGATTGTGTTTAACCCTAACTTAAGGTTAATGGCATTATTGTTCAGCATGGGTGGTTTCAGACAGTTAGGGGAGCAACTTTCAGGTTCATCAGGCAACAGTGAGTCTCCTCATCATACCAATGGGTCGAAGGCACCAAGGCCGACCCATTTTATGACATGTGGTACACTAGTTGATGTAGTGATATATTGTATTCTAGTTGTTATTTTTGGATATAGTGTCTAAGTCTATAACTATATTTGGTATGTACTTGACCCGACCGACATGGTCCGTTTGGGTTGCACTTCATCCGAACAATTTATGGATAATATTTTGAGAATAGTATAAGTTATGATTTATTAATATATTATAAGTCCTAATATATTAATATAAAATCATATTATTTAATTAGTGTTGATCTATAATTAATTTAGAGAGCAAAAGTAAGACTAATTAAATATGGGCTGTTGTATCTATATAGTGTGGGCTAATGCTTATTTGGAATGGGCTAGGCTTGCATGGAAAGTCCATGGATACTCCATGGAGCTTTAACTCATGTATCTCATGGAAATGAAAAGACATGGGTATTAGGGTTTACATGGATGTAACCCTAATCCACCACACTATATAAATGAGGCTTTGGTTCTTGAAATCACACTAGTTGTGGTGAGTATACTAAGAGGGCCGATTTCAAGAAAGGTTGTGACTATTCTCTCAAGTTTCCAAGTTTGTGGTGATTTGTGACTTCCATTTGAGGCATCCACACTATTGGTCCTAGGCTCTCAAACTCCAAGCAATCAACTACAACTACAAGGTAAGTAATTCTACTAGCTTTATTTGATTCAAGTACCCCATGCCATGCTAGTTAGGATAAGAACCTTGGAAAAAATAATTATTTGCATGTATCTTAGTCAAACATAGATCTAAGGCTTCTAGGGTTGCATGTACACCATAGGAGTGTTCAAATGCTCAAAACCCATCAGTTATATGCTATGCGATATGCTAGTTCTTATATGTTGTGTGGTATGCTAGTTGTTTATGTGATACTTGCATGAAAGACCATGGGGGAGCCCATGACACCTGGATGTAAGACCATGTGGGGGAGCCCATGGCTTTCCAGGTAAAGACCATGGGGGGAGCCTAAGACACTTGGATGTCAGATCATGTGGGGGAGCCCATGACTTTCCAGGTAAAGACCATGCGGGAGCCCATGACACATAGGTGTAAGACCATGTGGGGGAGCCCATGACATCCTGGAGTAAGACCTTGGAGGAGCCCACGACATCCTTATATGTTTATATGCATGACTTATGTGATTGATATGGATTATATGATTATGTGGTTATGTGGGGTATGCTCTGGGCAACTCATTAAGCATTAGCTTACAATTTGTTGGTTGTTTAAGGTACTTCAGGATCTAAGGGCAAGAGCCCGACGTGATGGCGCGACATGCACTTTCTGGCATTTTGCGAGGGGACACTCTGATTTTATGAATAAATTATCTGATGTTATGGATTTGAAAACAATTATGATTAGAATTTTATGATTTGTGGAAATGAATTTCTTAATTAAAAATGAAAAATTTTATTGGGATTTTGGGCTGTTACATTTTGGGGATTATGACTTATGGAACAAATGGTTTTATTGATGTTTGATTTTATGTAAATTGTTTTTTATCTTATTTAAAAATTAATTTTATTATGAAAATTGGGACGTTATATTTGTTATTGCGTGTAACCAAAAAAGATACCGACATTAATAGTAATATTACCAATTGGTTGTGCCTGTAGACCCTAGGCACTATATACATTGAACATTACACTAGGCTAATATAAATATGGGAAATCTCCGGAAAAGTCCCAATATTTTACCATAATTTACGAAAAAGTCCCAAACTAAAATTTGTTTATGAAAAAGTCCTAATTACCGATAAAAATGACGATTTGACCCTATTTTCCCGGTTTACCGGTTTCATTACTTAACCGGTTTTAAAAAAGTCATATTATTTTACCATAATTTACGAATAAGTCCCAAATTATTGTAAAATAATAGGACTTTAATTAAAATAATAGTAAAATAATGGGACTTTAATGTTTCCGGGTAAGTAATGAAGCCGGTAAACCGAGAAAATAGGGCCAACTCGTCATTTTTACCGGTTTTTGGGACTTTTTCATAAACCAATTTTAGTTTGGGACTTTTTTATAAATTATAATAAAATATTTAAGACTTTTCCGGAGATTTCCCTATAAATAATAGTCTTTTTTAATGTTCGACAGAAATTCATGATTCTATCTACTTTCATTTTGAGTTTTAGCACCATCTCTCACTTCCTTAATTACAACTCTGCTTTTGGTGGTTATGGATTTTGTAGTGTTTTTCCACAATCGTTAATTTCTCCTTGCAAATAAAAGTTAGTTATAATATAATAAGAGGCCATTAATAGTAGAGATAATAAATGAATATAACATATCTAGTAGTTTTAACATAGTTAATTACGACAATTCATTAAAAGAGCATATATATCCTTATTTGCGCAACGGGTATTTTTGAGCGACATATCAAATACCAAAAAAATGAGCAATTTCAAAAATATTTTTGGATTTTGGAGTGAGGTTTTACATTTTAGGCATTGCTTTTTATGATTTTCAACCTCATTACAAAATCAACCACGAGTTTTTTTATGATTTTCAACCTCATTACAAAATCAACCACGAGTTCTTATAAACTAAATACTATAAAAAAAGACATACGAAACACCTATTTTAATTTAAAAAAAATTATGGAAATGTTCATCTCATTTGGAACTTGGGGGTATCATTTCGGACTTTGTTTTTTTAACTATAAAACATGAGATTAATAATGTAGAAATAACATAGTTTACCGTAATTTTCTCCGACTATGAATCTATACATCGTATCATCGAACTGAAATTTTTGAGAGAATCTGAAACGTCATTTTCAAAATATAGTTGATACTATATTTTAGATATTTCTTAAATAGAAAGAACCACTTACAAGAACATATATTCATAAGCTATCAGATGACAATTTATGTAAATTGCAAATTCTTAATATATTCCTACGTTTTCATCATATTAATCCTCATACTCACTATATCAAGACAAATGTCAAAACCAAGAAAGCGGATTAAAAAAGAGAATTAATGGTATTCTTATGTCATAATCTTATATAAGGCTAATGGGAGTGATGTTAATTGCACCGAGCTCCACCTTAGCTCCGGAAAAAGACGAAAGGAGGAAAGAAGGAAGAAAGAAGAAAGGAGGTACAACTTGCTGAGTGCTGGAGAAGGAAGGAGGAAGAAAGGAGGAATAAGAAAGAGACTCGACATGTCATTACCGAGTTAATGACTCGATGTTTGCTGAGTCTACATCAGATCTGTCGAGTTGCACCGAGCTCCACTCCGCCTGGCCTACGTAGGTGGAGAATTATGAAGAAAATATAAAAAGATATTTATTTTTCTTTGCACATCCTATAAAAAGTGAGCATATAATCAAATTTGTAAATATTCTTTAATACATTATTAATTATTGTAGGAGGATAATTATAAAGAAAACCTAGAAAGATATACATTTACCACTATTAGGTGTTGTTTATTTTTTAAAAGATAAAATATTTGCAGTCTGCGGACCACATATGCAGTCATCTGCAGAAGAAGAGGTGGATCAAAAATCTGCGTAAGGAAAAACGTGTTTGTTTTTTAGAAGTCTGCAGTATACTACGTAAAAAGTTAAAGTTCAAAAATTGTTTATTTATTTATTTTTTTTGTTTTTTTTAAATTAAACGACTTTTACAATAATTCTAGGTTTTTTTAATACTAATGCCGAAAATATTCCTACAACACAAAATTCATAAAATTCATAGAATTCAACAATTTCAACATTACTCTCCCGTCCCAAATTAATTGTCCACTTTTGACTTTTGAAGTCTTTTTTTTTTTTAACTTTGACCTTAAATATTTTTATTTGGGTTATATATTACTTGATGAAACTTATAACAATGAAAAAACATTTAAAATACAATCCATTCATATATTTTGCATCAAGTATTATATATATATATATATATATATATATATATATATATATATATATATATATATATATAAGGTCAAAGTTGAAGAATAAAGACTTCAAAAGTTAAATGTGGACAATTAATTTGGGATGGAGGTAGTATCTAGTAAAAAATTATATTTTTCTATTGAAATAAAAAGATGACAATTGAATTTTATTTTTCAACATTTATACATTCAAAGTCTTTCAACATTCATACATCATGACATAAGGAAAATAAGGAAGTAAACAACATGGTTTCCAATTTGTTTGAGTAGAAAAGCAGCTTGCTGCACTTGTTTCCTACTAACATTCAATTGCATGTCATTTCCATGAACTAGCCAAATATTTCGTTAGTTATATGAAATCCCACGGTTTCACAACAACAATGAATCCTTAAACACATAAAACAACACAGTTTCACAACAAAAGAAAAGACTAAAGATGTAAAATAAATTTGGATGTTGGTTGCTAATTTCTTTCCAATTTGGAGGGAAATCGATTGTATGATACCTGATTCGCCCAAAGTGTTCTCAACATTAGCTAATCACGACTAAAGAGAGTAATATAACATAACCATTATTTTGAAACCCAAATATTTTAGTAGCCTAACTAAAAACACAACTCATATCTCATTAAACCCTAACCTATTCAGATATTGAAACAAATTAATGGTGAATTCGAGTACAAATGAGTGGTAATTACAACTAAGATTTAGGATTTTTGGTGTAATTGCAAGTCAATTGTAAATTTCGGTGTTAACAAAAAAATTTGTGTTTACCTGTGGTCGGCGACGAGGAGATGGAGAAGCGCTGGTGGTGGTTGTGAAGGAGTGTCGATAGTGATTGTGGAGCATCACAATCAGTGGATGAAGCATCCGTGGTCGACTGGTCGAACAATGATCGATGAAGCATGGATGGATCAACAATGGAGAGGAAGAGCGCTGGTATAAGGTTTGTCGCCTGAAATGAAGCAGCGACGACAGAAGCTAGCCTCGCCTAAGACAGAGTAGCGTCGGCGATGGAAGGAAGCAAGGGAATGGAGATGGGTTTGAAGCAAGGATTGATGATGGTGGCTTCAAGAAAGCGAACCTTTTTTTAGACATGAAGGAAGCAACAAGCGTGTTTTTTTAGGTGTTAGAATAAAATGTGCAGACCTTATAAGACTCAAGGCCAAGTCTCCGCCATGAAGACCTCGCGTAGATGTTTTTATGTTTGCACACTTTTGAAAAACAAACACACTGCAAACCCTTCTGCCTGCGTATGGTCTGCACGGTACAGACAAAAGAGACCACACAAATCTGCGTAAGGGTGAGCATGGGTCAGTTTTGACCCAAAACCGAATCCAAACCGATAATATCGGTTTTCAAATATTCAAAACCAAACCCTAAACCCAAACCGATGGGTCGATTTCTTGGTTTTTAAACTCGGTTTCAGGTTTAAACTGAAACCCGTTAGAAAATTTAACTTGGAGAACTGATAAATTGGTTTTGCTTATACAAGAATCGAATTGGGCTTTGTTTCATTTTTCGTTCGATGTGGGACAAGTAATAGAAATGAAAGAATTAATAAATTAGTTTTGCTTATATAAGAGCTCAGTAGGGGGTTTGTTTCATTTTCTGATCGATGCGGGACAAATAAGAGAAGTGAAAGAAACAACTTGGCATAGATATAGGATAGGCGCTTTCTAAACAATATAAAAGCTTCATAACGAAGTCAAGATTCGAACCTGTGCATCTTAGTTTAAGAGATACACGCCTTAACCGGCTGGGTGACTTAGGACTTATGATTATAACCCACTTTATAATAAAATACTTATATAAGTAGTATAATTTTTTATAGGACGGGTCGGTTTTAAGTCGGATTCAACCCAATGGGCTGGGTTGGTTCCTATAGGTTAGTTTGAAGTACTAAAACTGAACCTAGAACCCATTTTTCGATTTTTAGAAATTTAAACCCAAACCCAACGGTTTGGGTTCAGTTTCGATTTTGTCAGTTTTGCTCACCCTTAGATCTGCAGACGAAAAACAAACTAACCCCTCAATTATTGTTATACTTTCTCGATCCAACAATTTATCCTCTCTTTTCTTTTTATAAGACGTGTTTTTTGTCCGTGTTCACTCTTTTTTTTTTCTTTTTTTTACATTTAAATAAAGGGAAAATGACTTGAGAATGTAATTAACTTTTCAGTAAGTTCACATCTGAGTAACTTTTTTTGTACACATGTAGGTAACAAACTTGTTGGAAGTGTTCACATATGACCATTATGACCGGCTGTAGCAGGTTACATCCTAGATATGAACACTTTCAACAAGTTCGTTACCTAGATGTGTAAAAAAAATAGTTACCTAAATATGAACAAAATGAAAAGTAATAGTAAATTACACGAATAGTCCCTGTGGTTTGTGGGAATTTGTTTTTTTGTCCTTAACTTATTTTTTTAACTCGGATGGTCCCTACTGTTTATTTTTGTTGTGCATTTGGTTATTGTCTTACCTAAAAAGACTATTGTGCCCTTATTAATTTATTTTTTAATTAAATCTTATTTATGTATTTATTTTTTATATATTTAAAAAAATTAATATATCTCACATATTTGTTTCTCCTTATCTTTAGTGCTCATTATCATTTGATTTAATAGCTGACCTAACCCCTTGTTGTTTGAAAAAACCCTCCACTTCAATTGGTATTTTTTTTTTCACGAAAAACATAGATGAGATACCAAATCTAATGTTTCACTAAGATTTCGAATATTGGTCTCGAATTCAAGTTGATTCTATTTGCTTCTTCCTTAGAGAAAGACGATCAAACAATTCCCACTCATGGTCCTTACGGATCGGGTCATCCATATAATATACATTGTCTCTTCATCTTTAGTGGGTGAGGAGATATAAATATGTGAGGTCTATTAATTTTTTTTAAATATATAAAAAAATAAATACATAAATAAGAAAATTAATTAAAAAATAAATTAAAAATGGCACAATAGTCTTTTTAGGTAAGATAAGGACCAAACGCGCAACAAAAATAAAT
Organism: Lactuca serriola; assembly: GCF_051521515.1. Lineage (NCBI taxonomy): Eukaryota > Viridiplantae > Streptophyta > Magnoliopsida > Asterales > Asteraceae > Lactuca > Lactuca serriola. The sequence goes on along the minus strand of NC_136415.1, from coordinate 16,167,811 downwards.
AATAGGGACCATCCAGATTAAAACAAATAAGTTAGGACCAAAAACACAAATTCCCCCAAACCGTAGGGATCGTTCGTGTAATTTACTCTTACTTTTCATTTTGTTGTTCACATGAAACAACAATTAGGATGTAACCTGTTACAGCCGATCATAATGGTCATATATGAACCCTTCCAACAAATTTATTACCTGGATATATACCAAAAAAAAATAAAAAAAATAAAAAAATAAAAATAATTATCCATATTTGAATTTATCGAAAGTTAATACCTTCCCCTTAAATAAAAACAAACACGATCACGAATCACGATGCCAGGCATTTGCTCCGTTCTCTGACCTCTAAAATTGGTACCGACCAGACGCATGTGTTTGATTTTCATAATTCATAGTCGTCTTCCCTTCTCCAATCACGAATTTCTCGCATCACAGAGAAGAGCAACAAAACTCTACGCTATGCTCCATTACTCTTTCTTCCATCTCTCTGATCTGATCTCTCTCTTCACTCGCACACCAAATAACACTTGGTTTTCCTTTCTTTAAGCAATTAAACACACAATCGCGCTCAACTTTCACCGCCGGGAAAGTATTTGGTTGTGATTTGAACTTGATTAACTTCTTAAGGTCAGTCGATTACGATCATGCCTGATTCTTTTTTCTAGGGTTTTTAATTTTGTGGGTAATATCCAGATTCGAACGCTTTGCTTGAGTTTCACGTTACGAAATGTATAATTACAGGAAAACGGATATTGATCGGTGGTTGTGGCAAAAGCATATTGATTTACAGGATTGCGCGATCGAGTGAATCTCCAATGACTTTGTAAGTTTTCGATTTCCTTTAGTTTTCCTTGTATGATTGGCTATATTTTGTTTGCTTACTATTTTAGTTACATGACATGGTTTTATGCTGAAGTCTTCATATCATTATATGATTATCAATTTCATATCTAGTAATCTATGGAATGCTTGCAGCTGTTCGTTTTAACGAAATTATTCTCTCTGAAAGACTCGATATGATTTTCAATTCGATAAGAGAAGAATTAAGGAATTGTTTTGCCTGTGTGTGTACTCTTTCAGTTTTCACCAAATCATTATCCGTGAAAGACCATGACATGATTTCCAGTTCGACAGATAGGAATTTATGAATGATTATAGTTTAACAATAATGCCTTCTATGGCAAAATTAGCGTTTGATTGAATACTTCTTTAAAGATGGACCTTGGTGAATGCTAATGCTATTGCTATTGCTACGAAATTCATAGAATCATTAAAAGTTGTTGTATCATTATCATTATGAAATCAACTATGCTCATGACATTATCTATATATGTTTGCTTTAGGTTGCTTTCATGACTATTGCTTCTTCCCCTATGAGTTTAGCTGTTTCAACATTGCAAGAAGGATTTCCAGAATCTGAGTTCTTACCAGTTGAGCCTCTGATGGATGCTCCCTATAACAGTCCCTCTGGGAATTCAAATCCAGAGATTGATGAGAGTGAAATAGATTTACTATCAGTTTCTTGGAACCAAGATTATGGTTGTTTTGCTGCAGGAACAAACCATGGTTTCCGTATATACAACTGTGATCCTTTCAAAGAAACCTTCAGACGTGATCTGAAAAGTGGAGGATTTGGGATCATTGAGATGCTTTTCAGAAGCAACATTCTAGCACTTGTTGGTGGAAAAGCTAATACACAATACCCTCCAAATAAAGTCATCATATGGGATGATCATCAGAGTCGATGCATTGGTGAATTTTCATTTAGATCAGAAGTTAGAGCTGTAAAATTAAGACGCGATCGGATTGTTGTTGTTCTTGAACACAAGATCTATGTTTATAACTTTATGGATCTGAAGCTTCTTCATCAGATAGAAACCCTAGCAAACCCTAGAGGACTTTGTTGCCTATCCCATCAGGTCAACACATCTGTATTAGCTTGCCCAGGTTTAAGAAGAGGACAAGTTAGGGTTGAACATTTTGGATTAAACATGACAAAGTTAATCAATGCTCATGATTCAAGAATCGCATGCTTGACCATGACAATGGATGGGCTTCTTGTTGCTACTGCCAGCACAAAGGGCACTTTGGTCAGAATTTTTAATGCAATGGATGGTACTCGGTTACAAGAGGTTCGTAGAGGAGTGGATAGAGCTGATATTTACGGAATTGCCCTTTCTCCAAATGTCCAGTGGTTGGCTGTGTCTAGTGACAAGGGTACTGTGCATATATTTAGTCTTAGAGTGCGTGTTGTTGGTGAAGATCCATCATCTGTTCAATCTACAGCAGCAGCAGCATTATCACATCAATATTCTTCATCTTCCCTTGATGCCCTTATCTCACCAACTTCTGCTGGTGCCAATCCTGGTTCTTCTCTATCTTTCATGAAAGGTATATATATGTGATTTTTAACTTTTAATGACAAAAGGGCATTTACGTCGTTTTGGCAATGAATATGTTTTTTAATGGGTTGCAATTTTTTAGGGGTGTTGCCGAAGTATTTCAGCTCCGAATGGTCATTTGCTCGGTTTCATTTGCCAGAATGCACGCATTACATGTCAGCATTTGGATCACAGAACACAGTCATTATTGTAGGCATGGATGGAAGGTATTATTTAATGCCTTTATTTAAAAATGGAAGAAATAACAATTGGTTTGATAGCATCCTACTTTCAATTTTTTTTTTGTATTACTTCGAAAAAATATATCCAGTTATAGCAATGTGACCCAAATACAAAGCAATTTTCATTGCTATCTTGTAATAGAAAAAAAAAAATGAAAGTGTGATGCTATAAATATATGAAAGTGAAAGTAGGGGTAGATTGTTATTTGTTGGATTATTTTAGGTGAATGATATGATATATCTGATGGATGATTTGTGAAATGATTCACAGTTTCTACAGGTGCATATTCGATCCTGTGAATGGTGGGGAGATGGTGCAACATGAGTATGTGCGTTTTCTGAAAACCCAACTCAAGTCTAGATAACAATATCAATCTTATTAATTCCCTTTTTATTTAAACTCTCAATTCCCTTTAAAATGTGAATATATCTCTAAAATAAGGATTTTTAATTCCAACCTGTCATCTGTCTTGATTCTTCTTCTTCTTCAAAAAAAAAAAAAAAAAAAACACTCAAGGCAGTGGGTCAAATATGTCATTGGTTGTTGGTGGAGGTGTGGGTGTGGTTAACAGAATTGCAGTAATTTATGATTTGTGAATATTGTGTAATTTATGTCGCATACAAGAAAAATATTTGTTTTGCTGCATACCTATTTAATTTGTGTAGACTGTTGTTTTTGTTGTTTTGGTCACAAAACATGATGTTCGTGTACATTATGTGAGTGGCGTCTTGATATTGATACTAAGTACTAACAAACCACAACTAGGCAACAATCATACACGTTTCCATTTATATTTTTATTTCATCCTACTACTAGACATACTTATAGTGTTTTTTACTCTAAGTAAACCAACCTGTGTAATCATGTAGCATAAATTATATAAAAAAGAGATTGTAAGATCATTGATTTCAAGATGTTGCAACTTGCAAGTTGAGAAGATCCGACGGCTTAGGTAACAAGATGATGGAGGGTAATTTATAACATACAAACAGTTCATGTTAGATTGGAGACCATCTCTATAGAACCTCAATTTAATCCAATAAAATAGGCTTTCTATGTCATCTACATACACAACCAAACTTGTTCTTAAAAGCCTGACTAAATAAGAACTTACACCATATCCGACTACAAATTAATATACAAACAATATGTTATCTTCAACCCTATTTTATTTAAAGAAATTAAATATCCTACTATATTCTTTTGTCCTGTCATCTTCCTACATATTATTGCAACACTTGTTATATTTAATAAAGTTAATAAAATTTTATTATATTTATCATTATCTAAAAATGCTAGGAGGATGAATAGAAAAAATAAATAGGACGATATTTAATTTCTCATTCATTTTTTATATTATTTTTTCCCTAAAAAAATATAAACATGTACTTTTTTTTTTCTATAATTTAAGTAAAATGTAAAAAACTCCCATTATGACTATTCCTTGATTTCTTTGTGTGAGGTCATGCTAATATTCTCTTTATTGTTCCAACTTATCTGATATCCCCCAAAGGAACAAAAACTTCAATTATATATATATATATATATATATATATATATATATATATATATATATATATATATATATATATATATATATATATGTTTCTTATATTTATTGTGTGTTATAATGTATCAATAGAAATTTCATAAAATTAAATAATTATTTAATTAAATAAAGATAGATATTAAATAATTTCCATAATTGTATGTGTATTAAATGGCATCCATAATTATAATTCTCTTTTTATGAAAACTAATTAAATTTGTTATTAATGTAAGCAATAATATTTTTTCAAAATGAATTCGCATATATGTTTTTATGAATAGGTTCTTGTTTTGTTTGACACATTTATTTAAAATACAACAAAGTTACACTCTCGTTCTCCATGTTCTAGGCAACTTTGTTGTATTTTGAGTGAGTGGGTTATGAAACAAAATACAAACTCATATATGAAAACTAGATGTGAATTCAATCTGAAATAATATTATTGTTGATATTAATGACGAATTTAATTAATTTTCATAAAAAAAGAATTATAATTATGGATATCATTTAATATGCATATAATTACGGAAATCATTTAAGCCCAAAACTTTTAGCCCCAAAACAATTAAGTGCTTGGTATATATGTTAGTGTATAGGTTTTATAAGAACATACATGCAATTTGAAGTTTTACAAGGATATAGGTGTGCTTATAAAAGTTTACATGGATATAGCCAAATTCTCCCTGTAAAATATGTTATCTTGTTTTAACTATTGTTAATTGCATTTAACTTTTATATGAATTTGATACATAAAGATTAAAAATTATATTTATAGTTAGTTAACATCATTTAATATATAAAATGATAATGTAAGCATTAATTGTTATATTTAAATTATATCTAGTAAATGAAAATAATCTAAAATTGTATAAACTTAAAATGATAGGGACTAAAACTGACAACCAAAAATTTCACTTAGTTTTGGTGCTAATGAATAATATTATTATGTATTAGGAGTAATACTATTCATTTACATCAAAAGAGAGTGAGATATGGAATGGAGTAGGAGAAAATGGAATGGAAAATGGGTTTTGAAAGTATGTTGAAGATGCTCTTATAATATTCCAAAAACATGACAAATCTATATATTATTCATATACACAACCAATAACCATTTCCTTCACACAACTACTACAAGCTACCTTTATCTAGCATGGTGGAAAACAAGTCCACAATGTAGTCTAACATTCTTATTGGCCAAATATGTCTCATGATTCCATCACTCCAATTATTGCCTCTATTTCTATGTGTTTAATTACATACATTGTTCTAAAAGGAGCGTCATGACACGCACCAAGGCGTGAGGTACAACTCTGTCGTTACAAAAAGCGTCATGCCGTTGTTGTTAGGAGTGACACATGACAAGACGTGATATGGCGTGCCATGACGTGTTATGGCATTTTTTTTTTTTTTTTTTTTTTGTTTCAGACATATTTTTTTTGCTCTTTGTTATGTTTTTTTTAATCGTGCATTAGTGCATACAAGTATTATGTTTTTGTTAACTTTTTGTTATTAGTTGTTGATATAACACTTCTAAAGACTAGTTATACTTGATATAAATCTATATTTATGTGGTAATATAATTATAGTTCAATGCAAAATCGTATCCTTACATCACACATTGAAAAATGTTATGGTTCGTAAAGATTGAGGCTTGACCTTGTCACCATGCCACGTCTTACACCGTTTAGAACCTTGATTACATCCGATGTTTATTCCTACTTCAGGTACATGTTCTTGCATGGACTAATTTAGGAATTGTTGGTGTATCCCACATCGGAACTACACGTTCATTTATGTCTCTATATATAGTCGACTTACGCAACCTCATAGCTTAAAACATCATTGTTTGACATCATCGAGTCTCCGTCTTTGAGATGGAGTGTTAGTACTGTATCCCACATCGGGGTAACATGATCCCTTATCTCTCTATATATGTTGGAGTGTCTTCTTTCTCCATAAGAGCTATTTTGAATAGAGAGTCTTGCACTCCACATATACTAGTATATCTTATAATGTCTCAGTATATGTTAGTCAATTTTTTATGGATAAGGAGCTATTTGGAGAGAGTGCCTTGGATTCAACATATATCTTACAAGGAACCCATTAGATACCAATGTTTGGTTATCAAGTTATATGTTGGTATCTTCGGACCCACTCTAAAACTAGCTTCCAAATATAATTTACCAGCACGAGTATGTCATCAATTGCCTTTCCTAGTGCACATGGTGACAATGTAAGTATCATGATTTGTTTAGAAATGTTTAATGTAAAACTATATTATTGTATTGACCATTTGACCACGACAAACCATAACAAGTAAAGAACACTAACATCTTTTCCAAGAGCATATCGTCCTAGTAAAAAATAGTTTTAGGAACAAGATCTATAACTATAACTATTGACATACCACACGAACCATATATGTCATTTTGCATTTATTTAACTATTGGTAAAGTTATATGATTAAAATAATAATATATATTTTTATTTAAATTGTTCATAGTATTTGAATCTTCTGACCCATTGGCATAACTTATTGACATACCACACGAACCATATATGTAATTTTGCCTTTATTTAACTGTTGGTAAAGTTAGGGATGAAAGTGGGTCCAAACCCGGACCGGATGGACCCGAACCCGGAAAACCCGGAACCGGTTAACTGGATTTTATAGAACCGGAAACCGGACCGGTATGTAGGAACCGGTTCCGGTTCGGTTCCGGGTATGGTTCCGAGTAAAGTGGGTCTAGAATCGGAAAACCCGGAAACATCAAAGTGGTTAGGTTGGAACCGGATAAAGTGGGTTTAGACCCGGAAAACCCGAAAAAACCGGAATTGTTTGGTAATTACTTACTACTTAGTGGGTTGAACTTTGAAAATTTTCATATTGATATCCCGACTTTGGGGGGCTGTAACTTATTGAATACGAAACCACAATTAACAAAATTAGAGTCTAAAACCATGTACAAACTCTAAAATACACTCTGGAAAAACCCGCATGTCAATCCGAATTTAAACTAATGAGATATACTTGTGTTAATATTTTCACATAATACAAAGTACAAAAACAAATAGCTGAAAAGTTGAAAATTTTCAGTTTTGATATCCCGACTTCGGAGGACTGTAAATCATTGAATGTTAAACCAAAAATGACAAAATTATAGTCTAAACTCATGTACAAACTGTAAACTAGAAGTTGGAAAAAACCACATGTCAATCCGACTTCAAACGAATTAGATATGCATGTTTTAAAACTTTCACCGAATACAAAAAAACTAAAAAGCTAAAAACTTTCAGCTTTGGTATCTCAACTTTTGAGGACTGTAAGTCAATGAATATAAAACTAAAAATGACAAATTTATAGTCTAGAATCATGTACAAACTCTAAACTACATGTTGGAAAAAACCGTATGTCAATTGGAGTTGAAACGAATAAGATATGCATCTTGTAAACGTTTCACAAAAAATGGTTCCGGCCCTAAAAGTGGTTTCGGTTCCGGATTTTAGACCCGGTTTACCCGGACCCAATGGACCCAATCCCGGATTACCCGGAACCTGGATAAAGCCAATTTTTAAACCCGGAACCGGACCCGGTTCTATATATTCCGGTTCTAACGAGTCCGGTTCCGGTCCGGTTTTCCGGTTCTAAATCTCATCCCTAGGTAAAGTTATATGATTAAAATAATAATATATTTATATTTAAATTGTTCATAGGATTTGAATCTTTGACCCATTGGTATAACTTAAATCCATAATAATAGTCTTTTAAAAAATGAAATGGCTTTGAAAAAATTAATCACCTATAGTGAGCTTTTTTTTCACAATGTCTTCCTAATTTACTCTCTCTCTCTCTCTCTATCTATATATATATATATATATATATATATATATATATATATATATATATATATATATATATATATATATATATATTTCAATACTTTAATGGAACCCATAACTTTTTTACCAATAACAAACATTAGGTTTTTCAATCATTTTGGTGGGGTTCATATCTATTTTTTATTATTTTTAAATAATGAAAAAGCTTTCCGGAATTTCTATAAGTTTTTTTATTTTGATTATGTAGCATGAAAAAGCTTTTAACCGAAACACTTTGGTATTTTGGATGCTAACTTAACTTCTAATACCAGCAGTGACGAGTCTAGAATGGAAACTATATAGTTCACTAATTTTGTTATAGAAAATTTTCTATACAAATTCAAAGATTTTATAGGTAAGGTAGTTCCTAAATTCTTTTTAAGGTAGGTCACTAAAAATTTTCTTTAGAAATTTTAGATCAATTAAAAAAATTAGGTGGGTCATTGGACCCACCTTAATTACACTTAGCCTCGCCCTTGAAAACCAGGATTCAAATTGTCACTTTACTTTTTATGTAAAAGGAATCACATTCAATTGCCACTTTCTAATATGGTTAAACATCAAAACATAAGCAAAATACTAAAAACTCTTTAACTTCCAGTTTTTTTAACCCACATACTCAGATCCTGTATTTTTGAAGCCACATACTCAGAACGTAGACATATTACCCAGACACTTGTTTGAGAGTCAAAACAAACATGTTTAGCAACGAGATTTTGAAAAAATTTAGGAGCTTAAACTTTTAGCATTAAAAACACTCGAATTAAAGAAAAAACTTCATAAATAAAAGACATTTGGCCTAGCGGGTATCAATAGTTAACAAAAAGCCAAAGAATGAGGATACAAATCTTGTTGTAGAAGAAATGTGTAGATTTATGAATAAAGATATGTATACATTTGTGAGCCGTTCAAAAAAAATATAAAAACTTAATTTGGGATTAGGAACTTACATTTTTCATTTTAAATTAAAAAACTCATAATCCAAATTTAATTCGAGTAGAGTTAAAAGATTTTATTTGACTTCTGCAGGTGGGACATTTTTGCGCATTATGACGGCACAAACACTGTCCCCTTCATCGTTTTTGCGCGTTATAGGCATGTCCGTTGCTTTCCATTACCACCACAACATCCTGTAATGCCGTTTCCCTTTTTTATTTTTATTTTTTTGCTAAAAACGCCTTTGGGTGTTGCCCACACCTAACAGCCTAAAGCCTAGAAGAAGGTATGGTTTTAGGATCATCGACAGTAATCATCACCTTCCCAATTACTTTCCGATCCTTGATCTCCAAAAATGCAAGGTAAGCCTGCCAACAATATTTTTAGACGCATAAGGTTCTCTTATTTGAGTATTAGTAAAGAGCATATTAGACATTTTTACAATATCCAAAATCGAATTCTTGTTACCTCTTGAAGTTTGTATGAACGAGACATATATATGGTAATTAAGCCTCTTGCCAACCAAGATAACAACTCCTTCAAAGAATCTTCAACTACACCCGGTCTATTTGTTTCATAGTTCCCCCAGTAGACTCCATGAATTGTCCAATTCTTAAAAAAAAAAAAAATTCAGTACTTTCATCCCATTTTATGGGTCCCACTTCACACCACAAGGGTGAAAACTATATATTTACCTTAACAAGAGCAATATTAGCAGGAATAACAGGGACTTCACCACTTGCAAACCCTATTACCAAAATCTGTGCCCCCCAGTTCAACAACTTCATACTTTCTTTCATAAGCTTGCCTCCAACAGGATCATACACAACATCAACCCCTTTAAGCTTTTTTGTTTTCAAGAATGACTTTACACTTTCAATAACACCTCCTTTGCTCAAGTCAACAGCATGATCCACACCCATCGACTTCAAGAACTCTACTTTCTCAGTTCCTCTGAGATTTCAAACAGAATCATTTTCAGAATTGGTGTTAGAAAAACTAAGACAAGTTTAGAGGAATTACACACCTAGCAACAGCAATAACAATGGCACCACGAACTTTTCCTATCTGAACAGCTGCAAGACCAACACCTCCAGCTGCACCAAGAACTAGCAACACCTGCAGGCAAAAATAAAAATAAAAAAAATTCATCAGTCTTTGAATACCGAAGTCAGATGCTTAGTTAACAAATTAAAGTGAGAAGCTGGTAGTGATTGATACCTGATCAGATTTGAGATTGGCTCTATGAACCAACGCCTGATGAGATGTTCCATATGCAACTGGAATTGCAGCAGCAGCCACCAGATCACATCCATCAGGAACCCCATACCTTCAATTTCTTAGTGAAACTCAAAATTAGGGAAATTTTTAATCAAACTTTGGATACAGAAAAATAAACGATCACTCACAATTCATGCTCCTCGGCAACGATATATTGTGCGAAAGAACCCACACCAGCGTGGGCACAGATCCGATCGCCGATTTTGAACTTGGTGACATTGGGACCAACGGATTCGACTACGCCGGAGTAATCAGAGCCGAGAACGAAAGGCAAAGGAAATTTTTCTTGATATTTACCGAGGACTTGCAGGTAGGTGGCATAGTTCAAGCTGATGGACTTGATTCGAACTCTGACAGAAGTGGGAGAAATGAGGTTGGGGATAGGGTGAGAAGTTGAAACACTCAAAGGGCTGTTTTCGGAAGAATCCGGTGGGTTTGTTGGATCTCCGTGCTTCCTGCATACCAAAGCTTCCATTTCCTTCACTCATGCTTGAAGTCAAATAGAGAGGGAAACATTTAAATGAAAACAAAACTGATCAAGTATAACCATGGTTAAATAAACTAACCACGGTTGGAATGAAATATTCATTAATGATTCATTTGTCTTGAGGTTGAGGGGATGTTTAGTCATGATGAATATGGCCTCGCATAAGTCCAGGTTCACAGTCTTGTAATCCTACTACATATACACCAGGCTATAAACTGATCATAATACACACCTAATTCGATCTAAATTCACTGTGTCTGTGATTACTTTTATTATAGAATAAATAGGTTTCTTTCTTTCTTTTTTTTTTATTTTCAAAATCCTAGTGTGACTATAAAGCGATTTTGGAAAAAAAAAAATTACTTTTGTGTTATGTGTTATTGTTTAATATTATATCACCACTTATTTTGGCAATTTTACTTTCCCGTTTATACACCCAAAAACATAAAATGGTTGTTAAGTATTAAGTATTAGACCCAAAGGTATATGGGATCTCTCTCTCTCTTTTTTTTTTTTTTTTTTTTTTTTTTTTTTTTTTTTGTCACATTTGTTTCTTGCTTTTATGGACAAATGTCATATTAGCCTATTGAACTTTTCGTATTTACTTTAAAAGGTGACAATTTTTTTTTGTACATTAAAGACATAAACTATCATTTTACCTGTTAAAAATGTCACTTGACCCACTATAACAGGTTTTAATTTCAAATGTAACGTCATCACCTTCAACATCCTCCCACTGTAACAGGTTTCCCCTCTCCACAATAGCTAGTTTTTGAGATGCCTAAAAGAAATAGTCCATCCCAAATATAATATTGCAAACCATTTGATGAAATGGGTCCAGTTTCTCTTTTTGTTTTTGTTTGGAATTGAATGTATCGGAGATCGAACACAAAAAAGAGATCGACGACTGTAGGTCAATGCTCCTAGAGATGACTTGTTTTTTTTGTTTGGTTCTTTGCTGGAGCTCACCACCTGTAGCAGCAGGATATCAAAGCGGAGGCAGGAGGTGAACATTGAAGGCATCGATCTGGTGGGTTGTTGCTTGAAGGAAGATGATGGGTGTCGGCATTGACAAATGATCCGGTTCTAACGATGGTGTTCGGATGGCAATGAAGATTAGAGCAGTGAGAGAGACCCGTATTAAAACATGGTCGAGTTGCAGGTGGTTCCGATGGAAGAGAAAACAAAGATCGAGAACGGATTTGAGGAAAACCCGATAAGTTTTACTTGGATACCGGTATCAGGTCAAATAAGGACCTTTAAAACGGTAAATTCGGACTTCATTCCCTTAATGTTAAAAAAAAATAATTGAGTGGCTTTTTAAAACAACACAATAAGTTTGATGAGCTAATATGACATTTGCCCAACTTTTCTTTCACTCATCAAAACGCATGGTGTGTATAAAAATAATCTTTCACTCTTTTTTTTTAAAAATATATTTCATACAAATATTATATTCATTTTGTAGGGAATTAAAAGTCATGAATTTTGATATATTTTTTTTGTTATAATTTTTTAGTAGTATATAATTTAACAAATATTTAAAAAAAAACTAACCAATCAAAACAAGAGAGAGAATGTGGGGTCTCTATCCCTCACTCCCTTCCCACACCTCCTTTCCCATTGGGGCTGTACGGTGTTCCAATGTGTGGGAATGACTCCAGCACCCCCTTCCCGCGACGCTCCGTACGGCCTTACGAGATAGTATATCTTTTGTAAAACGGGTAAAGTATATATTTTTGTAACACCACATAAACTTTTGCTAAGAACAATAACCATTAGGCCAATAAGCAAGTGTGAAAAAAAAAGATTGTGAAAAGGATTCAAAAGAATTATGGGTTCCTTATCATCCACTACAGCACTGCGACTTCTCGATATTGCAAGGTTTGAGGGAGAGAGCTCGCATTTAGCGTTAAATACTAAACAGTCCCTTTCGTTACCGTGTCAAGCACCCTTCTCCACACCATTATTTGATTGAAACCCCAAGGGCTGAATTTGAGACCTCCTTATGGGATGTCCAAGCTTTACCCGGCGAGCCACCAAGATGATGGTTATTGTTAAAAGTATTCAGTTGATCTTAAGTCTAAGCTTCCAACATATAAAGTGTTATCCCATTTAAGGCATCTCGTCTAACCGGTCGATCCATCCATCCACCCCACATATTGTACTCATCTATCCATCTGATCCTTGATCCTTCAATATGATGCATCCATCCTATCAATCAGTCCATTTGATCCTAATATATTAAATCCATTTACTTTCATCAAATCCATCCTAATATATTCAATCCATATACATTTATCACATCCACCCATGTGATTAAATTGATCCATCCCTCATTGATCCATTACATTTAACTATTTCATCAATTAGTCCAATTTATCCTATTAATGCATCGACCTACTTTGTGGATTTTTATTAATCCATTCAATATATATACACTAATCCAATCATTCAATCCCATCAATTTAATCGATCCATCCATTGATCATCAATCCATCATATTCATATATACGTCCATCCTATTTTTACATCCAATTTGAAACACCCCTTATACGAACTATTGAAAATCACTTAAAAACAACTTTATTTTTTTAAATCTCACATTTGCGAAAAAATAAGATCTCAATACTTTTAAAATATTTCATGCCATAAAAAATGTGTTATAATATATTCAATTTGTACAAACCAAATATATAAGCAACAATCACATTTTAATAGCCTTTAAACCTTCCTTACAAGTTAACCTTCAATTTCTTGGAAATGGTCATGTTTTGAATACACGTCAAAAAATATGTTAGGCTTGGAAAGTCTAGTGAGTTAATCACCGAGTCGAACCTTTTAAGACTATGGATTCTTTTTCTAATCCATGTTTAAGGTTAAACTCCCCAAACAGTTGAAAATCTTTGAAATGCTAGTTCACAAAACATATAAGCCAGAAGGGTATTTGTAACACTTTTTTGGGTCAAAGCCAATAATTTGATGAGTCAAACTAGCGGCATCTAGTTGCCAACATGTGACGCTGATGAATTCAACGTGTGTGTCTACGTTGATAGCTTCAGCATGCGGTTTTAAAGACTCGACAACGTAACTCAAGGAAACGAGAATACCAAGAAGATGATTTGAAGACTTTGTGGTGATGATCAAGTTGTTTTAAATAGAAGATATTGTTTCCTTATATGCATGAAGACTCTCTGTCTCTATAGGAATTGTGTATTATGTGTAACATTTGACTCCAGGTATTTCCTTTTCAAGTCCTTGATATTAATAAAGTTGGCAAAAGAGACCCTCCGTATGATGGGTGTACGTGCATGTACGCTTAGCGTACATGGGCACGTTTGGTTGAGCAGCTGAGCCTCGTATGTGGGGCGTACAAACATGTACGCGGGCATACATGGCCTAAAGACTAAAACCCTAATCTTCATACTTAATCCCTATTTAAAATCACTTATGACTTTTGGACCTCACTCTTTACAGCCTCCACTGCCTCTAAACATCCCTAAAAACCCTAAGTTGCCATTAGAGGTGATCTTTGAGCTTGAAGTGATAAAAGTATCCCTTTTTGGTGTGTTTGCAAGAAGAAGAAGATGGTGAGCAAGTCTTGGACGTGTTTGAGATTTTAGATCGTGCATCTACATCACCTTGAGAAGCTTTTGGATGTAAAAAAGTTCATACCTTTCTAATCCTTTTGCTAGTTTGAGTTAGGGTTAGGTAATGAGTTCATTTGGTCCATGAATCATCTTTTGTGAGTTTGAGCAACTCCAGAGGTTAGAAATGTTAGATTTGAGTCCCTTTGGCATGTTAGAAGCATAAAATGTAATCTTGATGGTTGTTATGGCACCATGCATGGCTTTAAGTTCTTAAAGTAAGTCTTAATGGACAAAATGGGATGTTGGGCTCCCATAATGCATGAAAAGGCATAAATTTGCCAACTTTATGCCCTAGGACCCTTAAAATGACCAAGATTTGGAAGTTGACGAAGTGGCTACATAGATTAAGCCCTTAATGGTTGAATGTACTTAGCAGCTTTATACGTTGGGCGTACTTATATGTACGCTACGCGTACCGCTTGAAGACCACGTACACTAAGCGTACCGATGGTGTATGCTACACATACTTCCATTGGGCTGATGGGCGAGTTTTGAACTTTTAGGACTCTTGGGCCTCATCTAGTTTTCGACCTTGGCCCGTTTAGGATAGGTGGGCCTAGTTTTCTTTCGTGAGCCTTGTGTGTCTTGGAATGGGCTTTGTACTTGCTAATGAACCTTAGGCGGCATAGTTGTGCCTTTAGGGCATGATGGCCCGTTATTGCTTTTAGACCAA
Organism: Lactuca serriola; assembly: GCF_051521515.1. NCBI lineage: Eukaryota > Viridiplantae > Streptophyta > Magnoliopsida > Asterales > Asteraceae > Lactuca > Lactuca serriola. Next base: position 16,152,735 of record NC_136415.1, on the reverse strand, counting down.
GGATAGTGGGACCAATTAAAGGAGAAAGGTTTTTGGGCCTTATTTGAAGAGTTTGGACTTAGGGATTTTGGGCTCTTGATTGGGTTTGTGTCATAATTCTAATTAGGGTAATTTGTATATATTACAGTGTGATATTTCCGGACCGATAGCCGAGTAGTTATTATTTCTCAGCAGATTGAGGTGAGTCTTCTCACTATATCGTTGGGTCGAAGGCACCAATGTCGGCCCATTACTTGACATGTAGATTGACAGTTTGTCTATGTATTTAATTGTCCGAAGTCCCTGAGGGTAGCCCGTGGCACTTGTACGGAAGACCATAGGTGTGGCCCATGGCATGGAAGACCATAGGGTAGTCCATGACACATGGATATCAGACCATAGAGGTAGCCTATGGCATTCCAAGAAAAGACCATGGGGGTAGCCCATGGAAATCATATGTATATTGCATGGTATTCCGTGATTGTATGTTATGTGACATTTGGGAACTCACTAAGCTTTTGCTCATAGTTTATTTGGTGATTTCCGGTACTTCCGATATAAAGGGAAGGGCCCGACTTGATAACGCAACATTCACTCTCCAGCGTTTTCCGCACTCCTTAATATTGATACTCTGATAATTTGACATGTTATGATGTAATGGGCTTTTGGAAACAAATTATGAATGTGATTCTTAGTTTTTAAAATGAAAAATTGTATCTGGTTTTTAGGTTGTTACAAGTTGGTATCAAAGCCTTAGTTTGAGGGATTCGGTCACCCTCTCGGGTGTGTCAAAACTCAAACTGAGGAATGATAATATTAAAAAAAAGAACTGAAATTTTTATGAAAAAAAGGTTTTCTTAAGTAACAAGGGAGAGTGCAATGTGTGCGATCGGCCGAGCTCAAGTAAGTGTTTCCCAAAAATTTACCATGTGTATGTATTGCAACTAGTATGTTGATATGTGAAATGCATCCTAGAGTAGGGCTAAGGATACCTTCGTGGATTGTGTGGTAAGAATGTTGGAATAGTGTCTAAGCCCGTAACTATATTTGGTATATACTTGACCCGGTTGTGCATGGTCCTTTTGGGTTGCCTTCTCCAAAGCAACTTGACAAAGTAATTTAAGGAGAAAGAGAGAATATTATGGTTTATTAATATATTATAAGAATAATATATTAAAGGAGAAATCATATTTATTTAATTAGTATTGGTCATAAATTAATTAGGAATTAATTTGGTGACCAAAAGAGATTAATTGAATAAAGGGGTATAAACTGTCAAATGTATGATAGTGGAGTTTTGGGTTAAGGAAACCTAATGGACTTAAGGGGGAACGAAATTATGATGGGTATCCATCATATTTTCGTCCAAGGCCTTATTCCAGAAGGTTCCTTGGGCTGCTTGGTGGCTAAGCTGTCCATTAGGGTTTAGACTGAAACCCTAGTAGCCTGTAAGTATAAATAAGATGCCTAGGGCTTTGAAATCGGCTACCACTTGATTCAAAGAGAACCCTAGGCCGATTTCTAGCATCTCTCACCCTCTCTCGTATTGCCTTCTTGCTTGTGGGGGTTGTGAACCATTAGAGGAGTTGCATTTGTGACTCTAAGCTCAAGATCAAGAAGACTACAAGGATTCAAGCTACTTGGAAGAGGTAAACCACTTAGATCTGTTTTCCTTATGGTAATTTCGAATTATATATGATAGATCTAGGTTTATAAGTCTTGGAATTAAAGCATGTACAATAGAGAAACCTAGATCCAAGCATTAGGGTTTGTATGAGCACATAGGAATGTTTCTTATGCATAAAACCCATTAGTGGTATCAGAGCCTTGATTGGTTTCAATTGTATGTGATGCTTAACTGTTTTGTTTGCTAAAAATCGAGTTTTTTTTGCCTCTGCCCGACACAACTCGGCGACTCAGTATCTGGACTCAGCGAGTTAGCCCTACTCGGCGAGTCTAGGTCTAACTCGGCGAGTTTGTGCGTCAGACAAAGGGTATTTCGGGATATAGCTACTGTTTTAACTTGGATTTGATGCTTAAATTGTTTTATGAAGTTAAAATCCGAATTTTATCTTAATTAAATGATTATCCTTGCCAAAACAATAGATAATTTCAAATCTTTTAAATATTGGTTGTTTATATGATAAATATGGATTATTTAAAGTTATTTAGTAATTATCTAATGACTAAAATAAGATTAGGTCAAATATAGATAATTATGAAATTAATTGTTTAATTTGAATTATTTGTTATTTGATCCCTTGTGTTTTGAAAAGTTCAAAAACTTGCCCTTAAGTTTTGATATTTTAATTTTGTGATTAAAAGTTTAAATTTGAATAATTTAAATTTCAAACCCTTAGAATTTTACAAGTTTAAATTTCAAGTCTATACTATTATATATTATTACAAGTTTAATTAATATATATATACATATATATATATATATATATATATATATATATATATATATATATATATATATATATATATATATATATAACTTAAAATGCTAGTCTTGCCGTTAGTAGGCCTCATTCACGAAGCCAGTCTATAAGGTGGGTATAAGGTTGCTGCCTATAAAATGACACTTAATGGGTGTACACTCACACCCACCGCTTGCTTGACTGGTGGAGGGTCGTTAGCCGAACGGGTAGGATAGGGCAACCCTCTCCTCATTAAAAGTATAATGTAAGATACAAAGTAACTACATGTTTTTACAAATTCCCAATATTAGTTACTTTAGGGCAAAATGTGAGAATGATGCTAATCCATGGAATTACACATCGTACCCTTGTCAAACGTTGGTGGAGCGCGTGTGGTTAACCGACACATCAATTTGGGGATGACATTGGTAGCGAAGGGTGACTCGATGTTTGTCATAGATCAATGGAGCGTGTGTGGTTTACCGGCACATTGATTAGGTGATAGAGACATTGAGTGCACCATGTTAATTCGCATGGTTATTCACAATTTGTTTGCGATCCTCGGTATCCCAGTCACAAATTTGAAATGCATATCGAGATTTAAACATGCCATTGAAAAGTTCAATGGATCTCAAAGATCTAGGAGTTTTCAATACATTTAAAACCTAAATTGCCTTTTCATTTTTCATGGTGAGAATTAGTGAATCGTCATTCACTTACCTTCAAATTATTTACTTTTAGAGTACGACATCCCTTTCTAAGTTGTAAATAATGTTGTTGGATCCTAGCCCTAATTTCTCATTTGGGTGTTTAATTAGGGATTCATTTCTAATCAAACTTTGTTCCTTTCTTTTTCAGATGTCTGCAAACAACAACAACAATAATGCTTACGGGTCATTCTCGTTGATGAACCTGTGTCAGAAAGTGACATTTGATGGTTCAAACTTCAACGAGTGGATGAGGTATATTTGAATGATCACACGCTATGAGGACAAAGAATATGTCCTCGATGAAAAGCTTGAAAAGATCATCCCAGATGTTGCTACTCCTGAAGAACTGGTCGCCTTTGAGGCCCATGAGCGTGATGCCACGAAAGTTCACTGCATCATGTTGGACACCATGAACCTCAAACTCTAAAAGTCCTATGAGGACATGTATCCGTATGAAATGCATCAGGATTTGCTGGACAGGTATCACCAGAGCGCGAGTCAAGAGCGCTATGAGATCATTACTAACATGATCACCGCTAAGATGGGGAGTGGAGAATCCCTAACCTCTCATTTGCAGAAAATGCAGAGGTATGTTGATCGTCTTCTCAAAATTAATGTTAAGTTTGATGAGGATTTAGCTATCGACATAATCCTCCACTCCTTGCCCTCCTGCTACAACCAGTTTAGGATGACCTACCACATGAACAAAGAGGAGGTATCCTTGAGCAAGCTCCAAGGACTCTTGAGGACTGCTGAGAGCAACCTCAAAGACAAATCCGTTGCACCGTCCCCTGCTGTGGCCGCTCCTGTGATGGCGATAGGTCAAGGAAAGGGTAAAAAGAGGAAGGCTCCATGTAAGAGCCACCATAAGGGGAAGCCCCGAGATGGTTCGTCCTCAAGTGGGACCAAAGTCGGCGCTGCTAAACCCTCTTCCGATCCCAAATAAGCAGAGTGCTTCTATTGCCACCAAAAGGGCCACTGGAAGCGAAGCTGCCCACAATATCTGCAAGACATAAGAGATGGGAAGATTAAGCCCACCTTTGCAGGTATGTATTCTATTAAATCTAATAAATCATCATTTGCTACTTCATGGGTTCTTGATACATGGTGTGGTTACCACATTTGTTCTGATATGCAGGGCCTAAAAAGAAGTAGGGAGGTGGAACATGGAAAGATGAACCTGATTATGGGAAACAGAAGATCGTCACCTGTGACCAAAGTCGGTGTTTATTCTTTAATGTTGAGTAATGGGTTAGAGATAGATTTAGACAATTGCTGTTATTCGCCAGATATGGCAAGAAACATTATTTCATTGCATGGGTTGTTTAGACAAGGTTTCAGATATTCTTTTGATAATAGTAATGGTTCTATTAACGTTTATTTGAATGATGTCTTTTATTTCAATGCATTACCTTGTAATGGGATTTATGAATCTGTGATGATTGTTGATAATTTAGGAAATAATGTTTTGAATATTGATTCGTCTACTAGTCTAGACAAAGCATGCTTGTGGCATTGTCTCCTTGGCCATGTCAACAAGAAACGCATAGCCCAACTCCAAAAGGATGGAGTGTTGGAGTCATTCGACCTTAGGGACGATGACACGTGTGAATCTCGTTTACTTGGGAAGATGACCAAGTCACCCTTTACTGGCACTTATGAAAGGGGTGAGGGTTTATTGGATCTCATACACACCGATGTGTGTAGGCCCTTTAGATCCACCACAAGGGATGTTTGCCACTTCTACGTGCTTTTACAGACGATTATAGCAGGTATGGATATATCTACCTAATCAAGCAAAAGTCAAAAACCTTTGAAAATTTCAAAGAGTTTAAGAATGAAGTTCAGAATCAGCTGGGAAGATGCTTCGGTCAGACCGAGGAGGAGAGTACCTAAGTCATGAGTTTCACGACTATCTAAAAGAATGCGGAATCGTTTTGCAATTGACACCTCTGAGGACGCCACAATTGAATGGTGTGGCTGAGAGACGTAATCGGACCTTTTTGGACATGGTTCGTTCTATGATGAGTCGGAATTCATTACCAATAGCTTTCTGGGGGTATGCCTTAGAGACTGCCGCCCATATCCTTAACTTAGTTCCCACCAAGAAGGTTTCCAAGACTCCTCACGAGATGTGGACATGGAAGGCTCCCTCGTTGGCACATATCAAGGTTTGGGGTTGTGAGGCTTTCGTAAGACGAGAGAGTCACGACAAGCTAGAACCTCGTAGTGAGAAGTTTTATTTCATTGGCTATCCGCAGAAGTCTTTTGGCTACCTTTTCTATAGACCGGGTGATAATGTTGTCTTCGTTGCTAGAAGAGGAGTTTTTCAAGAAAGGGAATTGATAAGCCAAGAAGACAGTGGGAGGCAAATTGAACTTGAAGAGATTCAAGATCAAAGCGATGAAGGAACCTCTGACACTGGCACTCAACTTGAGGAGGAAACTCATGTTGAACCGGTTGACGAGCCCTTACCTCTTCGACGTTCCACTAGGGCTAGTGTTCCACCCCAGTTTTATGGTTTTCATATTACTACTGAAAGGGATACATTTATTAGTGATAGTACCCTAGTAAATTTGGATGAACCTAGCAGCTATAAGGAAGCCATGGCAGGCCCGAATTCTGCGAAATGGAAAGAGGCGATGGACAACGAGATTCAGTACATGTACGACAACCAAGTTTGGAATTTAGTTGATAATGTACCGGGTCGTAAGACAGTCGGGTGCAAGTGGATCTTCAAGAAGAAGACGGACATGGATGGGAAAGTGCATACTTATAAAGCGCGATTGGTTGCGAAGGGCTTTACTCAGACTCCCGGAGTTGACTATGATGAGACCTTCTCACCAGTTGCGAAGATAAAGTCTATTAGGGTAATGCTTGCAATAGCTGCGTTTCATGATTATGAAATATGGCAGATGGACGTGAAAACCGCTTTCCTTAATGGAAAGTTGGTTGAGGATGTTTACATGAATCAGCCAGAGGGTTTTGTCGATGCGAAGCATCCAATTAAATAGAGTATGCAAGCTTGAGAAATCCATTTATGGATTAAAACAAGCGTCTCGCAGATGAAATCTTTGTTTTGACGAGAAGGTTAAAGAGTTTGGCTTTCTGCGAAGCGAAGATGAATCTTGTGTGTATGTCAAAGCCAGTGGGAGTATAGTGAGCTTCCTCGTATTGTATGTCGACGACATACTGCTCATAGGAAACGATGTCCCAACCTTGCAGGAGGTCAAGTCCTGGCTTGGGAAATGTTTCGCTATGAAGCACCTCGGAGAGGCTGCTTATATTCTGGGAATAAGAATAGTAAGAAATAGGGAAAAGAGACTGATAGGACTCAGTCAGGATACATACTTGGATAAGGTACTAAAGCGTTTTAGTATGGAAAATTCCAAGAAAGGGGAGTTGCCAATCCAAAGAAATACCAAGCTGAGTAAGACTCAGAGCCCGAGTACAGAGGCAGAGATAGTTGATATGAGCCGATTACCTTACGCTTCCGCAGTAGGCTCTATCATGTACGCTATGACTTGTACTTGCCCTGATGTGGCTTTCGCTTTGAGCATGGTCAGCAAATATCAAGGGAACCTTGTTAGAGCTCATTGGATTGCAGTTAATAATATTCTTAAGTACCTTTTGGAGGACCAAGGAATGGTTTCTAGTTCTTGGTGGGAGTGATGACTTAAGGGTACAAGGGTACAGTGACGCTAGTTTTCAGACGGATCGGGATAATTTCCGATCGCAGTCGGCCTGCGTCTTTACCCTAAATGGAGGAGCAGTGACTTGGAAAAGTTCCAAGCAAGAGACCGTAGCTGATTCAATGTGCGAATCAGAGTATATTGCGACGATCGAAGCGTGAAAGGAGGCTATATGGTTGAAGAACTTCATTGGAGACCTTGGAGTTGTGCCATCCATAATGGAGCCGGTGGAAATTTTCTGTGATAATGAAGGACTGGTTGCCTTGACCAAGGAACCAAGAGATCATGGTAGACCTCGACATATCGACATGAAATACCATTTTATCAGACATCGGGTAGAAGAGGGACTCCTCATTGTGAAGAGGGTATCATCAGTAGAAAACCCATCAGACCCCCTTACGAAGGGACTGAGTAGGGTCAAACACTTGCAGCACGCTAGGAGCATTGGACTGAAGGATGATGTAAGTTTGGATTAGATAGGAAACGTGTAATATATAGTTTGTACTTGACATTTGATGAATAAATAAAATTGTGTTATTTATGAGTAAAGCTACTATCTTGTGTTGGCTATTTGTCTATTGTTTCCATTTTTGCATGTTTTGACTTCCTGAATGATAGGATTATTCAAAAGGTCCACAGTCAGTCATATTTTGGAAGTAGATATGAATGAAGACTGTCATGAATTTTTTGTAGATTGTCTATAAGGTTTTGGACATAGAAAAGGTTTGCTGCAAAGTTCATGAGTGCTTATGAATATGATTTGAGCATTGGAATAAACCCGAGTTTGCTGTATCACGTCGTGGTGTTTTACCTTAAGTGATCGCAAAGCGATAACATCATATAGTCTTAAAACTTAGAGATATGGTTGTTGTTTGCTGGTTGGTTATGCATTGATAATGTGTAAACGCATCAGTAACTTGATGTTATAAAATGCATTATTGTGTGTGATTCAATTAGTGAATAATGGATGCATATGAGTCGAAGTTTATCTGTTCCTTTTATTCTATTAGAATAAAAGTGATATCTTGGCCACTTGATGATTTGGTTTCACTTATGTGTCGGGCCCGGTCAGAATGAAGTTGATGTGTTTAACTAAATTCTATGTTAAACAAATTGGAAATCAAGGAACAAATGTTGGATAATAAGCATTGTCAGCATGATATCCAGAACAGAGGATTATACGATCCCTTATCTGAAGGACAAGTTGATCAAAGTTGACAGCAGAGTATAAGAGCTACGATTCCTAATCGGATTCTGAAGTCGTATGTGAGATATAGTTACTAGACACATCCAAGTGGGAGACTGTTGGAATAGTGTCTAAGCCCGTAACTATATTTGGTATGTACTTGACCCGGTTGTGCATGGTCCTTTTGGGTTGCCTTCTCCAAAGCAACTTGACAAGGTAATTTAAGGAGAAAGAGAGAATATTATGGTTTATTAATATATTATAAGAATAATATATTAAAGGAGAAATCATATTTATTTAATTAGTATTGGTAATAAATTAATTTGGTGACCAAAAGAGATTAACTAAATAAAGGGGTATAAAATGTCAAATGTATGATAGTTGAGTTTTGGGTTAAGGAAACCTAATGGACTTAAGGGGGAACGAAATTATGATGGGTATCCATCGTATTTTCTTCCAAAGCCTTATTCCAGAAGGTTCCTTGGGCTGCTTGGTGGCTAAGTTGTCCATTAGGGTTTAGACTGAAACCCTAGTAGCCTGTAAGTATAAATAAGACCCCTAGGGCTTTGAAATCGGCTACCACTTGATTCAAAGAGAACCCTATTCTAGCATCTCTCACCCTCTCTCATATTACCTTCTTGCTTGTGGGGTTTGTGAACCATTAGAGGAGTTGCATTTGTGACTATAAGCTCAAGATCAAGAAGACTACAAGGATTCAAGCTACTTGGAAGAGGTAAACCACTTAGATCTGTTTTCCTTAGGGTAATTTCGAATTATATATGATAGATCTAGGTTTGTAAGTCTTGGAATCAAAGCATGTACAATAGAGAAAACTAGATCCAAGCATTAGGGTTTGTATGAGCACATAGGAATGTTTCTTACGCATAAAACCCATCAAAGCATTAGGGTCAACAGCCCATTTTCCAGTCAACCTGAGTCGGGGTACGCCCAAGGTACTCCCTCTGTTGGGTTTTTGTTTTTGGGCCTTAAGTGATTAGGCTGTTATTGGGCTAGTGGGGCTTGGGTCGTGACTGAACATTATGGATAAAGTATTTTGGGCTCGATAAGTATTATGGCCCTTGGATCTAGGCCCATTTGGTGAGTGGGCCCAATTTAGTAAATTGGGCCAATATTGGCCTTTGCATGAGGATTTGATTTTGAGACTTGGTCTTAATGAGTGTTGTGGGCCTTTGGTCTAGAAAGTCATGATTGGACTCTAACTTGGTGATTATCATGTGATAGTTGGGAGTCCCGGTGAGTCAGCGGTCGGAGATTTGCAGGATTTCGGCAGTTTCAAGGTGAGTTATCCTCACTATATCAACAGGGTCTAAGGCACCAAGGCCGACCCTTCATCGGATGGAAATCCGGGTAGTTGTTGTTATGTTATTGCTTTGCTATGTCTGCATCCTGGTAGTTAGGATGGTATGTGTTAGAGACCTGGTTAAGGTCGGTATCCTGGTTTGGATGTTGTTATGATATGTGATCTGCTAGATCGGTTTGATTAGATGTGAATGGCTATATGATTATATGTTTATGTGCACATGGTTGTTTGGACTGGGGTTGGGTTGAGGCGGGTCCTACTTTGTGCTATAGGCCAACATACCCAGGGCGGACCGGTTAGACCGAAGGCCCGACGAGCGGTCCGGATAGGCTGAAGGCCCTAAGAGGGCGGACCAGACGTGCCGAGGCTCGAAGAGTGGACCAGATAGACTGAAGGCCCGGTGCAGGCGGACCAGTCACACTGTAGACTCGGAAAGACAGTGGACCGAGTGGACTGAAGGCCAGGTGCAGGCGGACCAGTCACACTGTAGACTCGATATGCATGGCTGTTCTATTTGTGATATGATATGAGTATGTTATGTGTGGTTGGTATTCTGGGGGTAACTCACTAAGCTTTCGGGCTTACAGTTGTAGTGTTATGTTTCAGGTACTTCAGGAGATCATGGCAAGGCGAAGGCATGATCGTACCGCTCCTCATGTTTTATGATTTAAGTGATATGGATCTGGGGATGCTCTGATGTCTAAACTATTTTGAAAATGAAATGTATGAACTTAATGGTTTTTGAAGGAAAGAAAATGTTTTAAATTTGGTTGAAATTTTTTGTCGTGACACTCTAAGGATTCCGGTGAAGAGGGGGGTATATGAATTGTTGTTTACGAGTCAGTTGCGCATTGATAATGCGTAAACGCATCAATAACTTGATGTTATAAAACATATTGTTGTGCATGATTTGATGAGTAAATAGTACAAGCATATAAGTTAAATTTTATTCATTCCTTTTACCTAACGGGAAAAGCGATATCTTTGGGGCCCTGGTGTGGTGCATGCAATCAGCTGAGCTCAAGTAAGTACCCCAAAATACCCATACAAGTTTATGTTATGATTATCAGTTAATAGAACAACATGCTAGATTAGGACTAAGGATCTAGGGATGATGCCTTATGTGCCTGTTAGATGTGCTTTTGAGCTGCATGTTAGTGCTGATTAGACAGTAATAGGATGGCCTGTTTAGGTTATGCCTGAGTTTATGAGTTTGTGTGAGTCTATGAGTTTGTATTGCATGCTAGTTCAGATTCTTGCTATGTGGATATGATTGCTTGAGTATGTTATGGTTAGATTTTCCCTTGTCTGAGTGCTGCTTGCTCTGTGCATTGTGGGATTCTGAGTAATAGGAGTTAGCCATTAGGTGGATATGACACGTCACATGTGATCAGGGTTGAATAATCTCAGAGTGTTGGATTTGGTCCTATTGCGCAACTCTTGTTTGAGTCCAATCGTTGTAGGGACGAGTCTTTTACTTGAAGGATTATATGAGCCTCGTCACATGTGATGGTATCTAGGTGATGGCTAATTAGCATCACAAGGAGACCTTCAGCAGCTGAGGACTGGTTTGAGTTGAGTCAGAGGTTTCCCTAGGGTAAGCCTCGGATGAGATAGTGCTGGGAGTAGTAGTAGTGGATAAAGGACCTGGTGGAGTCGAAGCAATTCCTGAGAAAAGTACGGATAGATATGGAAGGTAGTATGGGCCCGTACTACTAAAATCAGAGGATCCATACTCAATTCGGGAAAGGCCGAGACAAGATCGGGAACCTGGTAGGGTGTGTGTTTGGGTCTCGCAGCAGTGATCAGTATTTTGTTTGAGGATGTATTATTTTTTTCAGCATGGTGACGTTGCGAGAGAGACCAGCAGGCGGATCAGGCGCCAGAGAGGGAACAGGCTCGGGTTCAGGGGCCGAGCAGCTTGAGGAGCGAATGAGGGAGTTGATATCAGCTGAGGTTACGCGCAGTATTCTAGATGAGACTCCTGTGATCTTTGGCACGGTCAAGGAGGGTATACTGGAGATTTTGGATGAGAGGCTGGGAGCCTTCCGCACCGAGATGATGGCTTTGATGGGAGCGCGTACCTTGACATTTCGAGAGTTCAGGGCTTGTGGGGCACCAAATTATCATGGGGCTAGGGACCCCATCGCTAGCAGTAGATGGTTGGCTGATGTTGCCAACGTGTTCCGTATGAGCCAGTGTCCCGAGGAGGACAAGGTCAGACTCGCTTCCTGTCTTCTGAAGGACAGAGCGAGGGATTGGTGGGAGGAGATTGGTCATGCTCTGGGGGATGATGTCGTGTTGGACGCGATGACTTGGAGCGATTTCTCGGCCAGGTTTAGGGCGGAGTTTTCGCCAATTATTGAGGTGCAGCAGTTGACACGAGAGTTTCAGGATTTGACGCAGGCCACTGAGACTGTGGCGGAGATCACCGCCAAGTTCAGGGAGAAGGCTCTTCTTGTACCGTAGTATGTAGCGGATGAGGAGATGAAGAAGGCCCGATATCACGAAATGTTGAGGGCTGACATCAGGGAGTTCGTGAGCAGGTCCGGCTGTAAGACGCTGGAAGATATGATTTCTCGGGCTAGAGAGAGGGAAATTGATTTGGAGCAGATCCGGAAGAGGAAGCCGGATGAGGTTCAGGTAGCCGCAAGTTCGGGAAAAAGGCCCAAGGGATCAGATTCGAGATCGAGGGATTTTCAGGACCGCAGCCGATGCGGGAAGTGTGGCAGGGCACACGGGGGCGCGTGTCGGAGTCGTAGCGGTGGTGAGTCTGGCTGCTTCAAGTGCGGTCAGACTGGTCATTTCAGCAAGGATTGTGCTACTACTACCACACAGGGATAAGACTTGATATGTTTTCACTGCAATCAGCGGGGCCACAAGAAGGCCCAATGCCCCAATTTGTTTTCAGCAGGACAGGTGATAGCACTTGCCCCTGCAACTTTGAGGATCACAGACAGCCGTCAGGGCCATGCAGAGGCGCCTGCAGTAGGAGGCAGGGATTTTCAGATGACTACCTTAGAGGTGCGAGCAGCATCGGACGTTGCAGGTATGCGATTTCCATTTTCAGTTCTTTTATTTGTGCATGATTATATTGTTATGGTTCTGCATCATTATCGGTATGAGTATTTTATTTTGTGTGGCTTGCTTGTGATCGAGTTATATGCCATCTGCATACCTTGGATATTTGAATGATAGTTAAGGGATGTGCTCTATTGGGGAAGGTTGCTTAGGATGCAGTAACTGTAGCATGCCTGGGAGGAACTTGGTATGTCTCGCTAGTTCGGAGCCGTAAAATTTTGGAAATGGATTGGTTAGATCCCTAGCTATGGTAAGCTTGGGGTTCCTCAGCAGGTTGATTATGGAATGGTAGCAAGGATTGGAATTTCTTTTCGAGCATTAAGCCGCAAGGGTTAAGCAGGATCGAAGTGGGGGAGAATCCTTCGAGCGTTCAAAGGTAAGAGCACGCAGATCCAGAATGAGTGCGCAGCCTCCGAGAAGGAAAAGAAGTGGTACAATGTTGATGGATTGAGGAGTTCAGGGTTAGGAGTTTGAGAAATTCCCCCTCAGTCAGTGTGTGTATTGGTGATGGTTAGTATGTGGTTGGGAATTCAGGTTGGAGGATCGCCTGTAGGACTTGAGTGAGTCAGAAGGAGGATCTTGGGAACTGATAGCACGGGGTGCTTTCGTATTAGCAGTCAGTGGTGGAAAGTGTTGTAAGACTATGGGGCAGCCGTAGCATTCACTAGTAGTCAGTGGTGGAAAGTGTTGTAAGACTACGGGGTAGCCGTAGCATTCATTAGCAGTCAGTGGTGGAGAGCGTTGTAAGACTACGGGGCAGCCGTAGCATTCACTAGCAGTCAGTGTTGGAGAGCGTTGTAAGACTACGGGGCAGCCGTAACATTCACTAGCAGCCAGTGATGGAAAGCGTTGTAAGACTACGGGGCAGCCGTAGCATTCACTAGCAGCCAGTGGTGGAAAGTGTTGTAAGACTTCGGGGCAGCCGTAGCATTCACTAGCAGTCAGTGGTGGAAAGTGTTGTAAGACTACGGGGCACCCATAACATTCATTAGAAGTCAGTGGTGGAAAGTGTTGTAAGACTACGGGGCAGCCGTAGCATTCACTAGCAGCCAGTGGTGGAAAGTGTTGTAAGACTACGGGGCAGCCGTAGCATTCACTAGCAGACGGTGATAGAAGGTGATGTAAGACTACGGGTAAGCCGTAACATTCCATAGTAGTTTCATTGGCAGAGTTGGGGCGATGCCCTTATCTCCTAGTGATCAAATAGGGATCAGGAATGGGTAGTGGATGAGAATGATAGGGAGTTTGCCTGTATAGCCCTAGAAAGGTGAGACCTTGAGAGAGGCCACTCCAGGATGTAGTTGGGTGAGACCCATGGGCGAGGCCCGTATGAGAATAGCAGTATAGGTGAGACTTGAGAGCAGGGTTGCTCAGTAGTATGGTCGGGTGAGACCCGTGGGCGAGGCCCGAGCGAGAATGGCTAGACAAGTAGGACTAGAGGGATAGAGGTGGGTGAGACCCGTGGGCGAGGCCCGTGAGTTTTAGCAGCACAGGTGGGACCTGGTAGGGACCTTAGTGTCAAGATAGGGGATTGGGGATCCCAGGAATTGTAGTGCCTGTATGGCAGAATAGATTGAGCAGTTATAGGTGGTCGAAGTTTCTTCGAAAGTCGCTGGGAGCGACTAGTAGTTGTGTTGGGACGGCGTTTGGTGGGAGCCGGTAATCCAGATATTGATAGGTTGGTAGGGACCAGGGCGGTCTCAGTTCGTCCGGAAGTCAGATGAGGAATAGCAGAATTTCCAGTCAGTAACAGTGCGGGTATGTAGCGTGTGGTGGAATTCAGTTAGTTGATCGTGGGGTGCTCAACACCAAATTATAGTAGAAAGAAATGCCCAGTGGATACTGACGATAATGACCCGAACTGGAGGTAGCGGGAGTAATGGATTGGTGAAGATAGGATATTCACAGTGACAGAGGAAATAGTTGGTTATGGAGCATTGCCTTGGGGAAGCAAGGAAATCGCGCAAGGAAAGAAGGGGTGAACCCTTGTGGGTTCAGTGCAGTACTCGGTGAGTACCAGAAGGATTGTCGGTTGAGTAAGTTGTGTTTCCAGAATGTTCAGGGTCAGGGTTGACCCGAGATTATTATCCTCAAGGATTAATGTTAGTCGGAATGACCGGGCGAAAGACCAACGAAGGTAGGCAGCTGGTGATGGATCATTTAGTGGAATATTGGAAGCAGATCGCAAGCGGTGGGCCATAGCAAACTTCGAGGACGGAGTTTAGTTTAATTGGGGGAGAGTTGTCACACCCTAAGTCAGGAAGGCCAAGAAAGGAAAGGAAACCCTAATTTTAAGGGACGACTCGGCGAGTCTGAGCGGGATCCGGGTCGAGGAGTAAGTGACCGACTCAGCGAGTCGGCTAAAGAGACTCGGCGAGTCTGGTCTGTGCGAGGAAAACCCTAAATTCAGGACTTGGAGCCTATTTAAATGTCTCATTCTCTCCCCTAGGGTTCCTTTACTGCCTCTTTCACCCAGAACATCGAACCCTAATCCCCATTGTTGCTCATTCAAGCTTCCAAGCCATTTTTGAGTGATTTGAAGGAAGAAGAAGAAGGGGAATCATTGAAGCTTCAAGGATTGGCCTTAGATCTGAATATTGGGGAAACTTTCTGAGTTATTGAAGGTATTAAGTCGTTTCCCTCATTTAGATCTATCATGGTAGTGAGTTTTGGGGGCTTTTTAGCCATGATTAGCTATCCATTTGAGTTAGAAGCCAGATCTGAAGTTGCTACTTCGGATCTAAGCATATTATGGTCTTGAAAAGCATAAAGTATCTGTCCTTGAGTTGATTATGGAGCCTCTTTGACTTAAACCCTAGTTTATGGTGTATTTTGCCTAGATCTCCTTCTCTACACGTAAAGTTTGCAACTTTACGTGACGAATAGGCTTGGGAAGGGTAGATCTACAGTTTGGAGTCCATGCATGACTCAAAAGTCCTCTGCATGTATGAAGATCTGAATGGACTCGGCGAGTCCTTTGAGTGGACTCGGCGAGTAGCATGAAGATTTGGAGGAACTCGACGAGTGGGATGAACAACTCGTCGAGTCGGATGGAGTTGGGCAGGAACTCGGTGAGTTGGAAGAACAACTCGGCGAGTCAGGTCGTGAAACCCTAAACCCTTCGAGTTGAGACTCGAATCAGTGAGTCGAGTGGAGACTTGGTGAGTTGGACAGGTCAGGACTCGGAAATCGGTAGACTCAGCGAGTCGAGTCGCGAATGGAAGGACTCTGAACATATGAACTCGACGATTCAGTAGGGTGACTCGGCGAGTAGGGTTGACCTGGAAGGTTGACTTTGACCAGGACTTTGACTTTGACCAGAGTTGACTTGGTTGTCTTTCGGGGGTCAGTTAGACTCAGTGTTGCTTTGATATTGGTAGCTCGGGGAGCGAGTGGAGCAGGAATTCAGAGAGTTGTCGGGTAGCGGCTAGTGGGATCATCAGCAAGTTCAGCCAGTGCAGGTGAGTTTCCCTTTGTGTGAATGGGTCTACGGCCACAATGCCGGCCCATATAGTTATGAGTAGAAGACCCGGGGGTTAGCCCTAGGCACAGTATGCTAGTATGATATTCAGGACGAGGTCCAAAGATAGCGGGCGGGTGCCCAAGGAATGGTTTATGTGATAGTTTATACTTGTTATCTGTGTGATACTTGTATGTGCCTGGTAGGGAGGTGAGTGTGGGCGAGGTCCCGTATCTCACCAAGAGCAGAGTGTGGATGGTGTTCCACATCTCATTAGCAACAGATCAGGGGCGAAGCCCAAGTTAGGGAAAGAGTGAGTGTGGGCTGGGCCCGTATCTCACTATCAGTAAGAGCATGGACAGGGTTCCATGACTCATCAGTAACAGGACAAGGGCGAGGCCCAGGATAGGCGAGGCCTTGGACGGGATCCGTTGGTATGTGTTTAGCTTATGTGTTATGATATGTTTATGTGCTATTACATGTTAGCGGGTGAGGCCCTGTGACATGCGAGGCCTAAGTGAAACAGATATGTATCCGAGCGGAGCTTGAAGCCAGGCGGGGCCGTTGTAGCGGGCGAGGCAGAGGATAGCGGGCGTGGCCCAGTATGTACAGTATGTGGTTATGCATGGTATGTGGTAGGGTGGGGAACTCACCAAGCTTCGTGCTTACGGTTTTCAGTTTTGGTTTCAGGTACTTCCAGTAGCGGAGGGAAGAGCTCGGGGTGATCGCATGGCACACACAATAGACTAGACAACCTGGGAATGTTTTACTCTGATAACGAACATGTGTTTTGTAATTTAATACTCTGATTAAGTTTCGAATTGATGATTTTACGTTAAGTAATGTTTTATTAAAAGAAATTTTTAGTCTTAAAATTTGGGACGTTAGAGAGATGGAGGAGAAAAAT
Organism: Lactuca serriola; assembly: GCF_051521515.1. NCBI lineage: Eukaryota > Viridiplantae > Streptophyta > Magnoliopsida > Asterales > Asteraceae > Lactuca > Lactuca serriola. Next base: position 16,135,976 of record NC_136415.1, on the reverse strand, counting down.
GAATATGTAAGTTTATCGAGTTGGAATGAAAGAAAAATAAAAATAAAAAATTTTGTTTTCCTTTTTTGATCAATTTGAAATTGGCGGGTGAGTTTTTTCTTAAAAAAAATGCAAGAACATGTTTTTCTCTTTTAATCTTTTATAATCATATTTTTTTTACTTCTTTAAAACAACTGGATTCATGTGCTTGCAAAGTTGATTTGAAATATGATTATTGTTATATAATTTACACTAGATTATAACCTATGTTAAACGCGGGAAACGTATAAAAAAACATAAATATGTCTACCGATATTACATAATAATTATTAGAAAAAAATTTATGGTTATTGGTATTCTTAAAATGTATAGATGATAATTGAAATCGATAAATATCTATAATCATTGAAGAACATTTTTGTACAAAACATTTTTTTGTTTTATTAGTTGAATGACATTCTTTGTCACATATAAATACCTTCAAAATCATAGATAATTACATTAGTGTAATTTGAAAAACGATTGACGGGTAAAATATTAGGGACAAAACTTATAGCTTTTCTTTTTCTTCAAGAAGACGAATTGTCACCTGAATTCATCACTTTGTTTTAGTGTTAATATTGCTTATATATATATATATATATATATATATATATATATATATATATATATATATATATATATAGAGAGAGAGAGAGAGAGAGAGAGGCATATTGGTAAGTTTTATTATTTTATATGAGGAAAGTAATAATTATAATGTGGGAACACTATCTAAAAACATAATTCCTTGAAATATTTTTGGAGGGAAAAAATGGGGATCATTAAAAAATTTTATATAAGGCAAATACAAATTTAGAATGAGTATATATATATATATATATATATATATATATATATATATATATATATATATATATATATATATATATATATAGGGCTAGGTTAAAGTGTTTTTTACATTTATTGTGTGCTAGAACGCACCAATAGGAATTTTGTAAAATTATATTATTATTTAATTAAATGATGATAGATATTAAATGGTTTCCATAATTGTATTGATATTAAATGATATCCATAATTATAATTTTCTCTTTATGGAAATTAATTAAATTCGTCATTAATGTCAGCAATAACATTCTTTCAGAATGAATTCGTATCTAGGTTTTTATGTCGGCAATAACATTATTTCAGGACTCACTCACTTAAAATACAATAAAGTTGTATAGAATATGAAGAATGATGGTGTATTCTAATATAATATACTCTCGTTCTCCTAGAATACACTCTTATTATTTTATATATGAATTCATTCTGAAAGAATATTATTATTGACATTAATGACGAATTAAATTAGTTTTCATAAAAAAGAATTATAAATATGGATATCATTTAATATACATTTAATGTTTACTCAATTCTTATTGGAGCATTGTAGCACACAGTAGATGTGAGAAACATTTGAACCTATATATATATATATATATATATATATATATATATATATATATATATATATATATATGCATACTGGTAAGTTTTATTACTTTATATGAGGAAAGTAATAATTATAATGGGAGAACATTATCTAAAAATAAATGCATTAAATATTTTTGGAGAGAAAAAATCACGATCATTAAAAAAAATCATATATGGAAAATACAAATTCAAATTAGGTGGAATTATGAATGACATTAATGACGATTAAATAGGTAGGTTACGACTGAATCTGATTTTGGAAAGTTTAAATTTGATAAAGGAAACTGAGTTATTAAAATAAAATCTTTTATGGATATAAGGGAAATACAAATTTAAATTTGATATAGGAACGCATCTTCTACCCTAATAAATAAAAATGATTTTGCCACATGTCGTTCTCTCATTCAATTTGCCACATGTCATTTTGTCATAATTTAAAGATATATTTATTTTTCCACTTGTCATTTATTTCATTTTCCATTTCTAATATATTATTAATTAGTTTCCATAAACTTACCATAATGAAATTAATTTTAAATTTTAAATTTCAATTTCAATTTCAAATAAATTTACAATTTAAACATTTGTGTTTAACATTTTGTTATAATTAACCTGTTTAGTATACGGGTCTGATAACTAAACAATAATTTTAATTTATTTATTTTTTACATGTTTTTTTTTCTCATAATTTTTATTTATTTCAAATTTCGAATTCAAATAAACTTCTCATTTAATCGTTTCTATTTAACATTTTGTTTTAATCAACCCGTATAATATACGGGTTTCACAACTAGTCTACTGTAATAAATGAAAATCATTTTGGCACATGCCACACTCTCATTCATTTGGCCACATGTCATGTTGTGATTATTTTCAATTAAAATTTTTCCACATGGCATTTTGTGGTTTTTTCCATTTAATTAAACTCCATATAATATTTAAATATAATAATTGCAATAAATATAATAATAAATGCATATCAATTTTAATAATTGACTTTCCTTCTAATTTCAACATTTTTAAATTAAAACTTCATTAGTTTCCTTTTTTTATTTACCTAAATTATTTGTTCAAATTTAAAAGAGAAAAAAATTAATTTTAATAATTCAATATTTTTTTTTTATTTTTCTTATAAATTCAAACTTTTTCAAAATTCAAATGTTTGTCATATTTTTTTTAACTGAACCCATGTAATACACGGGTCTTATAACTAGTTAAATCATAATATATGTTTGATTGTTTATCTTGATCATATATATATATATATATATATATATATATATATATATATATATATATATATATATATATATATATATTCATTCGAAGTCCAAATCTATCTTAAAATCAATTTGGTGTACTTAGCTTGCATGATCATTGAGGTTGACGTTCATAAATTGACATACACTATTTAGTCTGATCATGATAACTAATAACTTTTAATTTGGTAACCAACATAAATAATCCATTGCTTGAAATTAACTATAGGAAAAGGGGGATTCGAAGCTAAACGAAAATATCTTTTAAATGTTGATCAAAACTCGTTTTCTAGTTCTTTGCTTTAGTTTAAAGTGTTTTTAGTAGATTACTTCAAGGAACTTTTTCTAAACCTGAAAAATAGTTTGACTATTAGTATTATTTTCTTAACTTGAATTCAGTTCCATGTGTTCGACTCTTAGTTACTCTACTCTACTTTTGCATTACTAAGTACACTGCCTATTGTGTTTTAGCTGAGTAGAATAAATAGGATATAAATTTTAAAGCTTTGTTTTATAACACGATCAGAAGAGGACATTATTAACACTGAAAGGAAAGTAGTTTTGAGTGCTAAAAAGATTCAAGATATCTATATTTTGATATGTTCACGGGAAACAAAGAAATGAAGATGTGTTTTCTTTCAAAGACTCGATCTATTTTGAAATGGTTATGACATAAGCGTCTGTCTCATCTAAACTTTAAGACAATCTCAAAGTTGTGAAATGATGAGCTTGTTAGAGGAATTCTGAAAATAAAGTTTGTTATAAACAAAGTTTGTTAATCTTGTGAAAAGGAAAGCAACACAAAACCTCTTTTAGATCAAAACAATGTTCTTCCATCAATTCTCATCTCCCCCAACCTCACATGGATTTGTTTGGACCAATTCATGTTCAAAGCCCAAAGCCTTGCAGGAAAAAAGATACTCATCGGTTATAGTTGATGAATTCTCAAGTTTTACTTACATGAGTTATGTTTCTAAGAAACAAAGAGGACACATCTGATGAAATTATTTCATTCATAAAACATATTGAGTTGTCTCTAGACAACAAGTGATGCATCTTAGGAGTGATAATGACAGCGAATTCAAGAATTTCACTTTAGAATCTTTTTGTGTTGATAAAGATATCATACAAAATTTGTCAGCTATGAGAACCCCAAAACAGGAACTAAAAATAGCAACAAAACCCTGTTCAGCATATATCCAACAAAAACCAAATATCATAAACTGATCCTTTCTCCATGAATCCCAATACAACCAGTCAACATTATTACCAACATTACATTTCATTTAACAAGGAAACATTATTTATGCTAACACAGCATTGCAGATACTATGGTTTTGTAAGGGCTACTTTCTACATAATTTGCATAAGTTTAGGTCTAGAGCTTAGAGGTTATGCTTTTGGGGTCATCAAAAGTAATCATCACCTTCCCAATTACTTTTCTGTCCTTAATATCCGAAAATGCAAGGTTCGCCTGCAACAAGTTTTTCATGTTAATTGCAATGTTTCTCTATGGCAAAACCAAAGTTAAATCCTATGGATGGTCTTAATTAGAACGAAAAGTAATGTTATTCTAGTATATTAGTGAAGGGTATATTAGACATTTGAGCAATAATCAAAATTGAACTCTTGTTACCTCTTGGAGTTTGTATGAATTAGAAATGTAGATGGTAATTAAGCCTCTTGCCAACCAAGATAGCAGCTCCTTTAAAGAGTCTTCAAGTACACTTGGATGATGCACCTTATAGCTCCCCCAATAGAGTCCATGAATTGTCCAATTCTGAAAGAAAAAATAATACAAAATTTCATTTTGTATGTCTTTCATTTAATACCAAAAAGTTAATAAAGTTGTTTACCTTAACAAGAGCAATATTAGCAGGAATAACAGGGACTTCACCACTTGCAAACCCTATTACCAAAATTTGTGCTCCCCAATTCAACAACTTCATGCTTTCTTTCATAAGCTTGCCTCCAACAGGATCATACACAACATCAACCCCTTTAAGCTTTTTGGTTTTCAAGAACGACTTTACACTTTCAATAACACCTCCTTTGCTCAAGTCAACAACATGATCCACACCCATTGACTTCAAGAACTCTACTTTCTCAGTTCCTCTGAGATTTCAAACAAAAGCATTTTCACAATTGATGTAAAACTAAAAGCAGTATAGCGAATTACACACCTAGCAACAGCAATGACAATGGCACCACAGACTTTTCCTATTTGAACAGCTGCAAGACCAACACCTCCAGCTGCACCAAGAACTAGCAACACCTACAAATCATTGAAAATTTTTCGAGTTTTCACATGATTATTTGTAAATCAGATGCTTAGTATGATCAATGGTAACATAAATCAAAAAGAAAATGCTTTTTTTTTTAAGAAATTGACGATATAAGCTGATAGTGAATGAATACCTGACCAGACTTGAGATTGGCCCTATGAACCAATGCCACATGAGATGTACCGTACGCAACTGGAAGTGCGCCGGCAGCCACCAGATCACATCCATCAGGAACTCCAAACCTTCAATTGAGGGAAATGTTTAGTGAAAAATTCAGCGCATAATCAAGCTTCATATCCAGAAAAATGAAACGATTACTCACAAATCCTTCTCTTCGGCAACGATAAACTGGGCGAAAGAACCGACACCGGCGAAGGAACAAACAGGATCGCCGACTTTGAACTTGGTGACTTTAGGACCGATGGATTCGACAACACCGGAGTAATCGGATCCAGGAACGAAAGGCAAGGCGAATTTTTCTTGATACTTACCGAGGACCTGAAGGTAGTTGGCATAATTCAAGCTGGTGGACTTGATTCGAACTCTGATTGAAGTTGGAGAAGTGAGTTTGGGAATAGGGTGAGATGTTGAGACAGTGAGAGCGGTGTTTTCCGATGAATCCGGTTGGGTTGTTGGGTCACCGAGCTTCCTGCATAACAAAGCTTCCATTTCTTTCGATATAGTCAAAAGGAAACCACAGGGTCAGGATGAGGAGATGGAGGAGAAAAATGAAAATGTAAGTTTATCGAGTCGGAATGAAAGAAAAATAAAAATAAAAAATTTTGTTTTCCTTTTTTGATCAATTTGAAATTGGCGGATGAATTTTTTCTTAAAAAAATGCAAGAACATGTTTTTCTCTTTTAATATTTTTTAATCATATTTTTTTACTTCTTTAAAACAACTGGATTCATGTGCTTGCAAAGTTGATTTGAAATATGATTATTGTTGTATAATTTACACTAGACTATAACCCGTGTTAAACGCGGGAAACGTATAAAAAAACATACAAATGTCTACAGATATTACATAATAATTATTAAAAAAAAGTTATGGTTATTGGTATTCTTAAAATGTGTAGATGATACATTGAAATCGATAAATATCTTTAATCATTGAAGAATATCTTTGTACACAACATTTTTTTGTTTTATTAGTTGAACGACATTCTTCGTCACATATAAATACCTTCAAAATCATAGATAATTACATTAGTGTAATTTGAACAACGATTGACAGGTAAAATATTAGGGACAAAATTTTTAGCTTTTTTTTTCTTCAAGAAGATGAATTGTCACCTGAATTCATCACTTTGTTTTAGTGTTAATATTGCTTATAAAAGTTATATATATATATATATATATATATATATATATATATATATATATATATATATATATATATATTGTAACGTCGTGACTTTTAGCATACATCATATTTCAAGTAACTTAAGCTAGCATCTCGTATACATCAAGTACATGAAATGTAAGCAACATAGCAACTAGGTCATATCATGGCATTAGCACAAAGCGTATTTTAGCATCACAAATATCATATCATCATCAAGCACAAGTAATGACATGGTCATCCTAAAGTGAATCAAATCACCATCTACGGATTGCACGTTTCAATAATGAAACCTTAGTGAGTTAAAACTATGAACTCACATTTAGCCTTGATGAAATCTTCCTTCTTTTCCAAGTCTTGGACTTACTTGAAGTTCTCAAGGCTCCACCTAAACACCACACATAACATTCAATTAACAAATAAAGTATATGTTTCAAAAATACAACTTTATTCTAACTTTTATATTAATTTTTTATATTTTCCCTGCCCGATCCCCATTTAGTGTTTTAAGCATAAAACCTAATCTACAGCTCCATTTGGGATGACATCGGAGATTCTGGAAACTAGATTCGATTTCCTAGAACTTCATGAGAGATGAGCATCTTCCAATTCTGCCCGGATTAGCAGCTATAGCTCTCGCAAGATGGGGAAAAGTTGTTGTGCAAAAATTCTAACATTCACCAAAAATCACTATGTGATTCAAGACTTTAGGTAAATGATTATAGTTGCTCAACTTTACACACAAGATGAATGAATGGTAGTATTAAGACATCAATTATGTACTTTTATGAGAATATCAAACAGATGACACAAAAACATTGAGAGTAGAATGCCTAAACATATAGACGAACGTTTAAAACAAAGTTCAAGATTTTGACCCGTAACAGCCACCTGTTCAAAGCCATTTTAACACCACCAAGGACTGCAAATTATACAATATTTTTGTATATTCCAGTAGTTTATACTTTTAGCTTTTCAGAAAGTACTTTTAAAAGTCCAAACGATTTTTCTACAATTTTATATGATTTTTACAAAACAGTCTATCCGTACAGCTAATTTCCGACCCGTCAGTGAAAAAGTCGATTTTCACCTAAATTGGAGGCAACAACAGGTCTTGGAAAAATTCATGGACAAACTAGACTCAAAACGAAAACTTTGAGAGTTTACGGATCACTGATACGAGTTCTGATGATTTTTCTACATTTTTTTCAAAACAGGGGCAGAATGAGAATCTTTCAGAATTTCCCAGCAATGCATTCTAAGGACTTTTTGACCACTTAACCTATTAAGTCATAACCAAAAACACCCATAAAGATAAAAATTGAGTTCTTAACGGTAGAAACTTGTCAAGAAACATTAATAGCAATTTTATCTCACACCAAGCTTCAAATTAATAATCAACAAAGAAAACAAGGTGTCCAAAACATGGAGTAATACATGAACATGAACTAAGAATTCTTGAGGGTGTTCATAACCACGTTTTGACAGCAATAAACCATCAAAATACACCCAATAGAATTAGAATTAAACATATGAACTTTCAAAGGTTTCTTGGAAGAAGAAGATGTTGGAACTTTGCTCTATAAAATTACAATATGGGACTTATCCCACATTGGTGGAAGAGGAAACCTTTTCCCACCTTATAAGGCTTGTCCCACTCATTTATTTAAATGGACCAAGTAATGGGTTAAGCAAATTGGGTTTGGGTTGTGGTGTTGGACTAGTCTAATTGGGCTAGTAGTAGGCTTGGATTATTAAATATTAATGGTCAAAGATAGGGCCTTGGGCTCTTCTTGACTAAATAATATTTTTTAATATATAATCCGAAATTAATTATTCCTTAATTAATCTTTTTATTAATTCAGTGAAAAATAAATTCTGTTAAATAAAGGATTAACTGCAGACAGTTTTTGGCAGTTAATTTCGGTTGGTGGTTTACAACCACCATTAACAGCCTATAAATGAAAGGATCTGGACAGAATTTGAGGGCCAATAAACACACAAACTTTCTCTCAAAAAATCGTCTATCTTTCCAAAGGGATCATGATGAATTTCGACAGATTCAAGATCTGTTCTTGAATTGGATTGTTGTATCCTCAAGACAGACCCATCCCAGAGAAATTTCTGTCTTAGGACACTGCTAAAGCAGACCTCAATCTCTACAATTTCGTGGTTATATTTCTGTGTAATCATCAAACAAGTATGTTTTCTGTAAATTTGATTCTTGTATATTGAATATATCTGAATTTAGTTTATTTTATTTCATTACTTTGTTGATTGTGTACTTCTGTAATAACAGAAGATGAGAGTGTAATCATCAATTAGGAAGGGAATTAACAACAACAATCTTCAATTGACGAAGAGTTTGATATATGAACACAAGGAAAGAGATTAGAAGAGAATTTTGTTTACCACAATTAGCCAAGAATCGCAGCCATCTTCCCTCTAGGATCGATCAAGCAAATCCTTCTCTCTTCTTCCTCCTTGCTCGGCTCGACTTTTCTTCCCCTCCAAGCCGCTCACGTTTTTTTTTTCTTTTCTTCTTGGCCTTCAACCGACGACGCACACAATGAAGGAAGTAGTGATCGTTTTTTTCTTCTTCTTATGTATTCACTGACACAAGGATAAGGATCGACCCTTCTCTGTAGGTTACTCCAAATTTTTGCCATCTAGTCCCCTTAATTCTTCATATTGTACCCCTTTTACACTAACCCTAGTATTATTGACAAATTAGATTTCTATAAATGACACCTTAGCCCCTCAACTCATAATAAACCCTAAAATTAATTATTTTTATCCTAATAATTCCATAAATCAAATTAATTTACACATTTTTTGTGATAAATTCTTTTTGATATTAAATAATACTATTTTTAGTTAATTTATTCCCTTTTAACCTCATAAAACTAAAATATTTTGCATAAATAGTTCTTTGAGTAACAGAACAACTAACGTCGTTTAAGATATGATTTTTGGGTCGTTATATATATATATATATATATATATATATATATATATATATATATATATATACACACACACACACACAGACATATTGGTAAGTTTTATTATTTTATATAAGGAAAGTAATAATTATAATGTGGGAATATTATCTAAAAAAATAATTCCTTGAAATATTTTTGGAGGGAAAAAATCAGGATCATTAAAAAAATTTATATAAGGCAAATACAAATTTAGAATTAGTGAACTTATGGATGAAATTATTGACGAAAATTATTTTGGAGGGAATTGTATTTTGTAAGGTATAATATTATGACAAGATTCGAAATATGTATATTTGTTGTGTAAATTTATAAATTTTATAATTACTATATAAAGATAAAAACAAAATAGGTTGGTATGTTATATAATAAAAAATTAATCACATTATTTTAGTGCTAATGTTGCTTATAAAATCGAAATATATATGTGTATGTGTGTGTGTGTGTGTGTGTGTGTATATATATATATATATATATATATATATGGCTAGGTTAAAGTGGTTTTTATATTTATTGTGTGCTACAACGCACCAATAGGAATTTAGTAAAATTATATTATTATTTAATTAAATAATGATAGATATTAAATTGTTTCCATAATTGTATTGATATTAAATGATGTCTATAATTATAATTTTCTCTTTATGGAAATTAATTAAATTCGTCATTAATGTCAGCAATAACATTCTTTCAGAATGAATTCGTATCTAGGTTTTATGTCAGCAATAACATTATTTCAGGACTCACTCACTTAAAATACAATAAAATTGTATAGAATATGAAGAATGAGGGTGTATTCTAGTAGAATATACTCTCGTTCTGCTAGAATACACTCTTATTATTTTATATATGAATTCATTCTGAAAGAATATTATTATTGACATTAATGACGAATTAAATTAGTTTTCATAAAAAAGAATTATAAATATGGATATCATTTAATATACATTTAATGTTTACTTAATTCTTATTGGAGCATTGTAGCACACAATAGATGTGAGAAACATTTGAACCTACCTATATATATATATATATATACATATATATATATATATATATATATATATATACTGGTAAGTTTTATTATTTTTTATGAAGAAAGTAATAACTATAATGAGAGAACATTATCTAAAAATAAATGCATTAAATATTTTTGGAGAGAAAAAATCACGATCATAAAAAAAACATATATGGAAAATACAAATTCAAATTAGGTGGAATTATGAATCAAATTAATGACGATTAAATAGGTAGGTTACGATTGAATCCGATTTTGGAAAGTTTGAATTTGATAAAGGAAACTGAGTTATTAAAATAAAATCTTTTATGGATATAAGGGAAATACATTTAAATTTGATAAAGGAACGCATAAGAAATAAATGTTTGAAATATTTTTGAAGTGAAAAAATCAAGATCATTAACAAAATTTATATAGGGGAAATACAAATTAAATTGAGTGAAATTATATATGAAATTAATGACGATTAAATTGGTAGGTTAGGATCGGAATCCGATTTTGGAATGTTTGAATTTGATAAAGGAAATACGTAAGTCGTCAAAATATATAAAAAAAAATGCATATAAAGCTATAAAAAGTCGACACAGTAAAAAAAATCAACCTAAATAAATAAGAATCATTTTGACACATGTCTTTTTCTCATTCATTTTGTCACATGTCAAATTTTGGTATTTTTGATTTAACTTTTTTTCACTTGTACTTTTTTACAAATCCTACTTAATAAATGAAGGTTTTTTTTTGCCACTTGTCAAATTCTCAAGAGTTTTGCCACATGTAATTTTGTGAGAGTTTTAGAATTATTATTTTCCACTTGTTATTTTTTGAGAATTTCCATTTTTTAAAATAAAATTTCAAATAAGGAAAGAAAATCATTCTATTAATTTGATAATAAAGTCTCATAAATGTTCTAAAATAGATTTAATTTTTTTTATAAATGTTTGAAAAGATTACATTATGATATGTAAAAGTATTATTTTATAAAATATTTAATGTTTAAATATTGATATTAAATTTTTATTTTTAATAAACTCGTGTAATACACGGGTCTCACAACTAGTCTCCTAATATCTTATAATTCTATTTTTATAATTTTTCATAACTATGATATTTTCAAGATTGACTGTGTTAAATAATAAACATTGTTCACTAATTTCAACCAAAAAGGATTTCTCATGACCTTGGTTTAAAAAAGCGCGCATCAGGCGTGATGTGCACCGAAGCGTAGCGAGGCGCAGCTAAAAACGCTTCAGTATGTTGTTGCGATGCGAAGTCCATGTTGCGAGGTGATGCGTGCACATCCAAGTGCATCACGCTTCTATGCATCCTGGACAGACCCGATTTATTCTATATATATATATATATATATATATATATATATATATATATATATATATATATATATATATAATCCAATTAAAAAAGCCCATGCATTGTTTAATTAAACTAATCGGCCCTACTCCTATGTACCCTAGATTATGAGATAACGTGTAGTCGTGTACAATACTCCTAACCCATACCCATGCGTACGTTCTTCTTCTCTCTCTCTTCTCTCTTGCGACTGAATCTTCTTCTTCTGTCTTTCTTTATCACTGATTTGATCGACATCTTCTTAGGGTCTACTAGTTTCATTTTGCACTATTATTAGACTATTAGTTATTTAGTTATTAATATTTGCTATTATGCAGTATGCATTACTTTTAGGGTCTGTTAGTTTCATTTTGCATTACTATTACTCTATTAGACTATTAGTTATTTAGTTATCAATATTTGCTACTATGCACTACTATTTATATATATTTATGGTGTTTTAGTATACTGGTAATCATGCATAACACATTCTGTTTCACTAATGACTACTTGTGTGCCTCATCTACGTGATGCACGCGCATTCGCATTGCGCATCGCGCATCGCACTTCGGGACCCTTATCGCATCAGAGTGTATCTCGCTTTTTAAAACCAAGCTCATGACCGAGATATGACTTTTCAAGGACATGGAAAAATTAGGGAAAAATGTTGAAATAAAAGCTTTGACTTTTTAAATAATAAAACGCATACGCACATTGCTATTAACTAAATATGTTAAAAACAAAATAGAAATTACAATGCACTTTGTATTCACTGAACATAATGACAACAACTCAAAAGAAATTTAGAATTTTAGAATTTTCAATTCAAAACATCATAAAAAAAATTATCTCAACTGTGTATGTATCATGAACTGAAAGTGTTTTGTAAATAATTCATAACAGAGGTTTATTTAAAATAAACTCATGAATTTTTAATAGTAAACATTCTATATTGAAATTATGTGACTCGATTCACTGATATTTGTCACGACGGAAAAAGCGTTAAGCCTAACACATGGTGTGAGTAGTGTAATCACCAACTCACTAGGTTATATCGATTATTAGTTATTAGTATGACGTATCAGGTTCCCTACTGTAACGCCCGCAGATCCGGGCTAGTCAATTTAGGGACAATGCGCATCAAAAATGAGTTTTTGATGGAAGATTATTTAGAAGGATTAATCTCAACCAAGTCATAATATATGTTACAAGAGTTTTGTACATATAAAGAACGCCGAAATCCGAGTTATATTGAAAAAGTTATGACGTGTCGAAGTTTCGCGACGGAACCGACACGACACCGGGAAGCATAAACAGTGAATTTACGATAGAGCGATATTTACCCTTAGCGATATAAACAAAAGTCGTAGTGTTCATTAAACTGAGAGCGTCCATAAAAAGAACGCCCAAATCTGACTTCGTATGAGGAAGTTATGATTTTTCGAAGTTTCGGCTTAGTAGTGTATAGCCCGGAATTCGAATATTAGATCGAGCGGTTTCTAGCTGACACAACCTAAACGAGAATCGAAGATCTTGTTAATAGTAGCGTAACGATAAAAAGACAGACGAAAACGGACGTCGGATGAAGGAGTTATGAATTTTTAATGGACCAATGTCCCGGCCTGTTAAAAATATAACTTTTATAATATAGTCAAAATTAGCCAACGGAGTCTAAACGAAAGTTGTATAGTATGTTCCCACCTACACGTGGATATAAAGAACGTTGAAAACGGAGCTTATATGCGAGAGTTACGAATTTTTAAAGTTTAGACTCGGATTTGCGAAACCTGGTGCGAGAATGATGACGTGGCCGAATCACAGCCGTCCAATGCTGATCACAAGGCTCGCTTCGGATGGAGACACGTCGCCTTCGCATACGCCCAGCGTCCGAGCTCGGGTACGCGCTGCGTACAGTTGCCCTCTGCGGTTCCGAGACGTCCACGATGAACCACCCCCTTCGCACCATGTGTTATACGACTGAACCCTTACGCCCAAAGTAGGTCCGAAGTACGCCCAGCGTACTCCGAGGACTCGCGGCTATATAAGGGGGCCGAGGCAGCCTTCATTTCCACACCATTTCAACATTTTCTTTCTTTCTCTAGGTTCTCTCTCTAGCCCTAAACCCCCTAAACCCTAGGAACCCCCTAGCACCCGAAGGAAGCCCCGAGGCTCCCGGAGTCCCGAGTAAAAAGGGGTCTTTCGGTTCGGAAACGCTGCTCCAAGTGAAGCCTGATTTTATATAAAACTCATTGTAAGTGAGCTAAGCTTACACTATTTTTAATATAGCTTCTATTTAATTATAGTAATGTTATTATGACCTTAAAATAATTATTTGGGCTATTATTATGAATTATATAAGAGTGTTGCTTAACGCTTATATAATAGTAATAATGGCTAGACTATTAATTAGTCTCGGTGAATATTGAACTAAACCCTAGTGGTAATGATACTAGATTTTGTTGAAGGAAATTGCTTTAAGAGTAACGAAGCGCTGTCCGAGTACCGAGTCACCACCTTAACAAGTGAGTGCATAGTTACTTTCATCTTACACATAGATATGAAGTATTTAATATAAATTACATGCTATGTGTGCATATTATCTAAGTACTTGTTGTATATGTTGGATGAACGATTTTATACACGTTTTAAATTATTTAAACTATATATGTATTTTATATCTACAAATATGTTGGGTAAAACATGGGTAGATGAAATATGAGTTGGATGATGAGGTGAGAAGGTGAAATAGACCATGAGTTGAGGGTGAGAGGTGGACGATGTGAGAAGCCTACTTCCCAAATGATGGCCCCGTCATCCAGTAGAGTATGGATCACAACCACGGACTATTCTAGACAGTCAAATGGAACACTAGCAGGCTCACAACCTGTAGGTGTTGTGAACGATGTGTTCACCCGGTGTACTCTAAACCTTAGCGATCATGCAGACTTGATGCCTAAACCTTGGCGATCATGCAGACTTGATGCCAAAACCCTGGCGACTATGCAGACTTGGTGCCTGTTGTGTAAACCAAGGAAACGATGGACTTCGTGCCGATTCCTTAGGATGATCCTTAGGAATGAAAGAACGAGGAATAGCTGGTTCTTAGGGTAGATCCTTAAGAGTAAAGAAGATATTGGGGATATGTAATTGGGTTGATTGTTTGATTGTTTAAACATAATAATTATATTATTGTGGGTTGAAAACCCTATGTACTCACCAGGTTTCCCAACCTGACCCACTTTGTTTATTTATATCACAGGTGTTGATATGAAGTCACATTACACTGAGAGATTAAGGAGATATAGATCACTAGTGTAAATGAATGTAAGTTCTGTTTATGCTTATGTTCCTGTATTGACGATGACATCCCAAACGTTTTAAAATGAATAAAATACGTTTCTTCGGAAATGCTTTGATAACGTATTTATCGTGTTTTTCTAGGAAAAAATTCCTCAACATTTTTATTAAAAGAGGTACTTTGATTTTCATAAAGCATAAATAAAATCGATCTTTTCTGGCCGTGAAAATGGGGATGTCACACCTAGAGATGGCAAAAAAACCCATACCCGATGGGTACCTGAAACCCTAACCCGAGTTGACCCGGTAAATCCCCGAGTTGACCGGGGACGGGTATGGGGATGGATATTACCGGAATGCAAAAAGCGGGGATGGGTATGGGGATGGTTCTACATGTCGAGTACCCATACCCGTACCCGGAACCGGCCCCGATGGGTACCCGATATATATATATATATATATATATATATATATATATATATATATATAGTATTATTTTTGCTTTTTTTTTAATAATGGATAACCAAAACTTTAGTAGACAAAGTAAGGTTTTTTAACAATCAAATGTATAATTTTGGAAAGAATTTTTATGTTTTTTTTGCAAATAAAATGGTTTAATTTTTAAGCTTGAATGTTATTGTTCGTTTTTTAAGACATTCAGTGATTATAGTGCTCTATATGAATTGTATTAATTTTTGTTTTGTTGGTTAATATACAATTATGATTTATTTTTCATAAAAGTTCAAAACTTTGTAATGGGTAAAAATCCCCGATTACCCATTGGGGATCCCCGATCCCCACTGGGGATGAGGATGGGAATAGATTTTTAATCCCCGATGGGGATGGGGTCGGGTATGGGGATGGGGATTCGGGTATGGGGATGGGGAACACGAAACCCGGTATACCCGTACCCATTGTCATCCCTAGTCACACCTACCACTTCGCATGCCTCACGAGTGGTTTCCTCTGTTCTCTGTCCTATTCTTGGGGGTAATGATTTTTTATCTCTTGGTATATCTATGATGTCCTTGATCTTATTAGGCAAGTTGAATCTCGGTTATTTCATGCTTTGAGTTTTGACATCGATCTCCATTACTTCATAATGGAGAGTTTGAATCTGAAAGTTTGAGCGAGCTTCTCACATCTGCTCTTGATAGGTTAAAGGTCCTTGATGATTTCTCTATTTCTTTGATCATCGTCTGTTTCTTTCTTGGAATTCTCCTTATGAATCTCTTTTTGATCTTCCTTGGTTACTTTGTTGACCGATGTAGTGGAGTGGTTATATATAACTATGTTGTTCGTGCGAGATTAGGGATGTTTAAAGAATCTATGAGACTAATTACACTATTTCTAGTAACAATTATTAAATTGTGATCCTCACTGGGTCCTTCTATAATCACCTAGTGTATGCAAATTATATATAACTCGGATCTAATAGACATTTGAATACGTGATACTACTCTAAATCCACATCCAAATAAGGAAAAGGGAGTAAAGCGAAACCACACATTCTAAGTCTATAAGATCTTTATTATATATAACCTTTGGAAGTATACACTCAACAATTATAGACCTATCAGTAAGGGTCTTTAAATTTTCACATAAGTTATTTGTAGTTATCCAAAATACCCCTATAGTATTTTTGTATTGTGTTTACTTCTTAAGTTTCTTGTTACGGTACCCTTTTAGACTTGTTATTGAATAGCATCCTAAAATACTCCTATAGTATTTTACTTTATGTTTCGTTCTATAGATTCTTTGTATATAGGGTTTGGTAAGTTTTAGGCTCGTCGCAACACCACTATCACTCCCAAACACATGTTCATCATATCTCAAATAAATATAGTTGATCATGCTATATTTACCCCAGATATGATTACATAACTGCTCAGGTTTGACTGTTGTGTCCAACATCTAAATACTTTTATTTTGTTCTACTTGTGATACTTGTTCTAGTATATATTTATGTATTTATGTATACTTCTTGATAATATTGTTATATTTATAAGTATACTTTTAGTTAGAGCACTACGGCCCCATTGTATTTATAGTTGTATATCTTTTATAGGCTGATATACTTAGTTCACTATAAACAATGCTCTGATACCAATCTATCACACCCCCAAACCTGAATGGCGGAAACATTCGGGGGCGGAGGACGTCATGTACAGTATCACAACAAATGTAAAATAGTAATCAAAGCAACAAAAAACATTGTATTGATAATAAAGTGTTTACATTGTATACATAACATAGATTGATGGATTTCAAAAGTAGATAACAAAACAAAGACTTGAAGCTACTGTGCTCCGTCTTCTCGAAACTTGTACGAGTACTTGTTTACTAGTTTCCTGAGAATACAAGTGATGTGGAAAGTGTATCAACATTTAAGTTGGTGAGCTCATAAGTATGTTGTTTTAGAAAGTGAGTTCTTTGATCCTTGAAAGTATTTGTGTATTACTACAGAAAGTCCTATATTTTCTTAATAATATGAGATGTAGCCTTATACCTTAATACCAACTTTGTATGTTTCTTGCGCTTAAAGAGTGATGTGTGATGATTTGAATTTGCATACAAAAAGTGCCCAATACTAATTCCTACCATGATAACTTAGTGCATACGAGTTATATATAATCAAAGATCGAACGGACAATCGAATGGGTGGATCTGCCCTAAGCCCACAACCA
Organism: Lactuca serriola; assembly: GCF_051521515.1. Taxonomy (NCBI): domain Eukaryota; kingdom Viridiplantae; phylum Streptophyta; class Magnoliopsida; order Asterales; family Asteraceae; genus Lactuca; species Lactuca serriola. The sequence goes on along the minus strand of NC_136415.1, from coordinate 16,118,282 downwards.
AACAATGATAGGAAATGAGGAGGAAATCGCACATCCCACTGTCTATCGAATCTTCATTGTATATAACCCAAACATATCCACTAGGTGATCACATCAATATGTAAACTTATTGTATATGTTTTCCAGAAAATCTGATATTTTCAATAAAATGAGATATGATTTGTTGTGTCTGAAATGAATGTACTAGATCCGGGAAATCCTACATTTTCCCTAAGAACGAGTTTGTAAAATTGTTTACTTGTAAAGTGATAGTGTTTAACCCGAAAAATCCTATATTTTCCTGAAAGCTGAGATGTAGTCTAAAGACTCCGAGACCATAAGTGTAAGTAAATATGTCATACTTAGTTTGATAACTTGTAGTTTTATTATCAATTAAAACTAGTTGAAGATGTATTTATCCTGAGTTCTGAATGTGTTCATGATAATACCCTATCATGATTACTTAGTTCCAAGAAGTTATATATAACTAAAATCTGAACCTGCAGTCGATTGGGTGATTCTGACCTAAATCCACAACCAAAAAAGGACAGGAAATGAGGCGGAAGTCACACATTCCACTGTCTACTGGATAAAATTCATATATAACCCTGATGTAAATACAAAGTAATCATATAGTTATTATTCCTTGAGCTTGATTGAGTTGTGTATTACTACGTGCATGAGCCATTGTTTCCGCGTGCGAGTTCTTATAACCATACTAATATGACCGATATCCATATAGTTAATGACATTTGTCACCCCAGAACTTCCGTTCCAACTGCAACTAACAATCAGGGCGCGAGATTGTCAGTCCCGTATAGATCTATACACAAACTCACGCTCACTCTCCAGGAGACTCTGGCTATAATTGGGGGACTTTCGTTTAAGACTAAACAAAGTCGTTGTCTCACATATGATTTGATAACAACGAGTTCACGAGTAATATGTTGAAAAACCTTTTAGTAAATAAAAATAACATCCTTGGTTCGATAGTTATAAATCACATGTGATTGATTATATAATGAAAAGTATAGCAAAAGGTTGATGTTTTCACCCGATTTTAGTCGTGTGATTACTTTTATTCCCCCTAAAAGTGTTTAAAAATCATTTAAAAAACATTTAAAGTGTGTTTGTAGGGGTATTAACTCACTTGGTAAAAGTGACGGTTTGAAGAAGACAATGTTTAACTCGGGCAGCACTTCGACTGGAAAGAAACAAGTTTCTCGGAAACTTCGGGACTTGCATCGTGTGTTAGAGGTGTTACCGAGGCTTCGGGGTAGTCTCGGGATGCTTGACACGGATATAGGGTGGGAATTTAGGGTTCACGTTGTGACCTTGGTCCTACTCAGGTCATGGCGTTCGTCATCAACCAGTTGCTCTGGAAGGTGTCACATCTTTGAGTTCACGTCGTGAACCCTATGTTCACGTCGTGAACTCTGACACAGTGTCGAAATTTGTGCCCCGAACTTCAGAAATTCGTATATTACGCATACAAGCTTCGTTTTTTACATTCTTTATATCCACGCGTAGGTGAGATTATGATCTACAACTTTCGTTTAGACTTCGTGGCTAATTTTGAATTTACTTTGAATATTATATTTTTAACAGGCCGGGACTGGAAAAGTCCGTTAAAAATCCATAACTTCTTCATCCGACGCTCATTTTCATCTGTCTTTGTACCGTTGTACTTTTATTGACGAGATCTTTGATTCTCGTTTAGGTTGCGTTGACTAAAAGTCGCTTGATCGCTATTTCGAGTTTGTACCTGTCTACTGCTATATCCGAAACTCAGAAAAAATCATAACTTCCTCATGCGAAGTCAAATTTGGACGTTCTTTTTTATATATGTTTACGGTTTAATGGTATCTACGACTTTCATTTAGATACCTAAGGCTAAAAAGTATTTTATTGAAATTTCGCGTTTTACGATTTACAACGTTTTACAGGATTTGTCGCAGATATTTGATTGGTCATAACTTCTTCGTTATAACTCGGATTTTAGTGTTCTTTATATTTTCGAAAACCTTGATACGATTTCTACCACTTTATTCAACCCAAATAAGATTTTAGAAAAGTTAAATTTTGACCTAAATTTGACTGGTGTTACATTATATTTACTTGAAATATCGGGCTGTTACAAACATGATGCTGCAAAAAGCCTGAAGAAAACATAATGTACGAACAGAAGCACATGATTTATACATAACTTTCAACAATGATTATGGAAAGGATATCAAATTTTGAATTCTTTGATCGTTTGAAATTGAGCAACGATATTGCGTAATCTTGTAGATACGTTTCATATAATAGATGTGAATTGAAAGAATATACGAAATGTGTACGTGAGATTGGCCTTATGTATTAAGAACAACAAAAGAATATATTTTAAATATAATATATTTTTATAAAACGGCTAACACACTCACTACTCTAGTACTAAATCTATGTATTTTGTCTCCAGCGAGACTTGAACCTTTAACTTTTGATTGAGGGACATATTTCCATTAACTTCTGATACCACTACACTATAAGCTTTTTAGTATATTTAAAAGACTTAGATAATCGTTTCAATAATATTATGTGTAAAATCCAAAGATACATTAATACCCTTAAAAAATATAGTAGAAAAGGAGTTATTTTTATAAGACAATGGCTCCATACAAATTACTAGAAAGGATCAATGGACCACAAAGACTGACATCAACATTTAAGCCCAACCAGCAAACTCGACTGTGAAAATATTGGTATGTCAAGTTGTCAACTTTGTAACCTTATCTTCCCGATTCTGATAGCTTTTACCTTATGTAGCCATATGACCCGTTCTATATCTTGATGTTTTCATTGATCATATTTTTAAAAGGATAAAATTAAGGGAAAATACCGGCAATAGTTAAAAAATGGGGGGTATTTTCAAAATATAAACACGAAAAATTGGATTTCCGGATATAGACATGCATTCCGTGGAGGTAGTTTCGCGGAGCTCCGCGGAATCTACTGTAGCTCCGCGGAATGGCAAAACCGTAAATAAATCATTGTATTAAAAAAAAACCCTCAAGATCTATTCTGCGGAGGTAGCTCCGAGGAATGGATCTTCAGTTTTTTTTTTTTTTTTTTTTTTTTTTTTTTTTTTTTTCACATCGATTCTTCGGGATTTATATTAATTCCACAACTAATTATTTTTAAAAAAAGATTATGATAGTATGATAATCTTTTCTTGAAAATAATTAGTTGGAGAATAAATATAAACCCCGAAGAATCGATGTGGAAAAAAAATGAAGATCCATTCCTCGGAGCTACCTCCGCGGAATGAGTTCATTCTTCGGAGGTAGCTCCGCGGAATGGTTCTTGAGTTTTTGTTTTTTTTAAAATACACTTATTTATTTACGATTTTGTCATTCCGCGGATATACAGTAGATTCCACGGAGCTACCTCCGCAGAATGCATCCTTATATCCAGAAATGTTCATTTTTGTGTTTATATTTTGAAAATACCTCTATTTTTTTTTTACTATTACAAGTATTTTCCCTAAAATTAAATATAAAATATATATATTGGTTTTTAGCAAAATTGCATACGAACCTTTACTTAAAAGTCAAAACAAAAGCTTGAATCTTTGAAGGCACACCCTCAACCATATCCCACTGGTCACTTGATTCTATCCTGGTTAAATGCAATTTTTTTAAAACTTGGGTTCCAAAAGTGAAAAAACGAAAATTTGGTCTAGCCTGTTCCTTCAAACCCGGATTTCAACAGAATTGCACAATTTCCCCAATCGAGTTCTTTAAGAACTCATCAAATTACTCTATTAGGACATGCAATATGATGTTAACCGCATTCATGTATATATATAAACACGAATCTGAGATTTTTTTAGTAAATACGTCCGATTGATTACATGAAGAGGATAACATGATGGAAATACTATTCGTTAGAAAGGAGGATCAGTTGATATTGTGAAACCGGTAGGAAGATCAAACCCTGAAACGAAATCGTCCCCAAAAATGACTGCACCAGCTGCCAACGCTCCTGCACCCAACCCCATCCCAAAACCAGGTCCAACCCTTGGTCCAGGTCTTGCTCCCGATGACGATGGCATATTGATGTAACTTGCTGGTAAGTTATCTATAGACGATTGTGGCATATAGCCAGCATTATAAGGCTGCGACGGCGGCAGGGGCGGTTGTTGTTGTTGTTGGTGGTGGTAGCTTGGTCCTAACGAGGGCATACGCGGTGGTTGAAGGTTGAATCCTCCCGCTGAAGGATAATTCGGCGGTGGTGGTTGGTGGTAGCTTGGTCCTGGCGGCAACTGGGTCTGCAGATGGTTTTCCCCGATTCGCGATGGCAAGTTCACGCCATCGTCACGAACCCTAAGCTTGATCCCCACCTCATCGCCTGCGCAAATCGATGATCATAATTAAATTCCCAAAATACCCTCAACATATTGACGTAATTTACAAACTTACCTTCATAGTTACTACCCCCATCAGTCTCTTGTGAAATTCGAATCGAAACATCAACAAATCCTTGCGGTTTATTCGAATTCCTCTTCCTCAATTGAAAACTTCCGACTTCTTCAACACGTCTCAATTCATCAGAATTGTTCTTATGCTTATCGAGAAACTCTTTCAACCCAACACTTGCAGTCCCTTGAAGTTTTTCTTTCAGAAACACAGGATCTCTGCTATAAACTTCAACATTCAGGGCCAAATCTTCGAATCTTGAATCCGAGTGATCAATCAACGCAGAAAACTTGGTTTTCCATGTGGGATTTGCATTCCCGGAAGCATCTACTTTGGTGCAGTACTTGTTGTCGGGATCAATCCACCCAACTGCAAACCATTGGAGCTTCCATAGTGATGAAGTTCTTGTGAGTCCCCTAGCAGAAATCAAGCATATTTCTACCCAAATTTTTCCCATGTTCCGAGTCTTTGAGATGAGGAGGCAAGTGAAATTTGATTGTTTCCGTCTAAAAGATGGATTAAAGTAAAGCTACTTTGCCCCATTTTAGACGGCTACTTTACTTTAATGTCAAGAAAGTCTTGGGATTGGTCTTTTTTGTGTCGGAAGAATCAGAAAAAGCATCACCAATGCATTTACAGAAGACAGGAATATGTTCAAGAGTCAAAAAGGTTTACAGGGAGGGACCTATTTTTCAACATTTACATTTAATTTGTATGACAACCAATAGTGTTCTTGTCACAGTTTTTCTTGAACACGTGGGCCTTGTTTCTTTTTGTTGAACATGATCACTTATCTTAGTTTTATTATACTTTAGACAAAACTTCAAAAATGGTCCCTGTGGTTTTCAAAAATATCAAGTTTAGTCCCTAAGTTCAAAAAATCTCACGGATCGTCCCTGTGGTTTCAAAACTTTTAATATTTGGTCCTTCCGGCTAACTCCGTTACCATTTAGCCGTTAAGTCAGGGACATTTTTGTCATTTTACTTCTCAGGGACCATTTATGAGGTTTTGTATTCTTTTTTTTTTAAATAAATAATAAATAAATAAAATATAATATGCAAGGGGTCCCATCTCTCTCTCTCTCTCTCTCTCTCTCTCTCTCTCTCTCTCTCTCTCTCTCTCTCTCTTTCTTTCTTTCTCTTGAGGTTTTTGCCTCCATCTTGCCATTACCAATTCTGATTACCCACCGGATGGTGGCGTTTTTGATAAGTAGGATTAGAAGCAGAAGTAGCGAGGCAAAAGTGTTTGCTTGTGGACATTAGAGGGAGAATCGATGGAGAAATCAGATCTTTTCCTTATCAAAAACGCCACCATCCGGTGGGTAATCAGAATTGGTAATGGCAAGATGGAGGCAAAAACCTCAAGAGAGAGAGAGAGAGAGAGAGAGAGAGAGAGAGGTGGGACCCCTTGCATATTAAGTTTTATTTATTCTTTTTTTTTTTTGTTAAAAGTAATAGAAAACTTCATAAATGGTCCTTGTGTATTGAAATGACGAAAATGCCCCTCACTTAACGGTAGAAAGCTGACGGAGTTAGACGGAAGGACCATTTGTTAAAAGTTTTGAAACCACAGGGACCATCTGTGAGGTTTTTTGAACTTAGGGACTAAACTTGATATTTTTGAAAACCACAGGGACCATTTTTGAAGTTTTGTCTATAGTTTATCTTATTAAAACGTTTCCTAATTTCTCTATGTTTGTTATTTTTCCCCATATATACTTTGTTTTGTACACCTCCGGATTTAATTAATGAGAATATCGATTTCTTCGAGTGGGGAGAAAGCAGGGATTGATATTTCCTCACGACAGTTGATCATCCTGTCCAGAAGTTTGTTAGAGAAAGCTTGTTTCGCGATTGGCAATGTGAGATGACAAACACATTGCTAGCAAAGAACAAGATGGGTTTTGTCAATGGAAGCCTGCGTATGCCTAAAAGAAGATTTGACAGATCTCATGAATTGGAAAAGATGTGAACGCCATGGTGAGAGGCTGGCTAATCAGTGCAATGGAAAAATAGATTACATGTAGTGTTAAATATGCCATAACAGCATGTGATATATGGCTGGACCTTGCAGAAAGATTTGGCAAAGAAAACGCACCACGAGCATATGAACTTAGAAGAAAGGTTACAATCATTCATCAGGATGATATGACAGTTTCTGCTTATTACACAAAACTTAGAGGTATTTGGGATGAAATGCAGTCGATAAGTCCCTCACCTAGCTGCACATGCTCCTGTGATGTAACAAAGGAGTTTGCCAAAATGCGTGAAAAGGAAAGGTTATACGATTTTTTAATGGGATTGAATGAAGAATACAATGCTGTCAAAACCCAAATATTGAGCTCCAATCACTTGGTTAGTCAAGATGAACAACAAAGGAAAATTGAGGAATGACACAACAGCTTTCCAATTTTCTAGAAAATCCAACATGAAAGTTCTTACAAAAGGGGGCCCTCAATCATCTATCTAATAACAAGAAGAAAAACGAAACTCATTGCCAAAAATCCGGACATGTGATAGAAGCTTGCTTTGAGCTAATTGGTGGACGCCCAAAGGAACCAAAACTCAAAACAACAAGACCAAGCCTCCGCCACAAGTTGCTGCAACTATCACTGATGATGTACAAATGCCCAACATAACGAAAGAAGCTGCTCAAGCTATTGCGCGCCACTCAAGTCAAGTCAGCGACAATACACGCGTCATTGCAAACATGACCGGTAAGACTTCTAACCTGGTAGAACCTTGGATTATAGACTCGGGAGCCAACGATCATGTCACTCATCATGAGGATTGGTTGAAAAACATAAAAAACTGTGGCTCTACCTCTGTAACTATTCCAAATGGGGAATCCGTTGCAGTTAAGAAAGTAGGAAATATTCACCAATCAAGTGGAATTAAATTGAAAGACGTGTTGGGTTTGTCGAGATTTAAATGTAATTTATTGTCTGTGAGCAAAATCACGAAAGACTTGAATTGTTTTTTAACCTTTTTCCCGGATAAATGTTATGTTCAGGACTTACCCTCAGAGGAACCTAATTGTGAGAGAGAGAGAGAGAGAGAGATGGTATATACCACTTGGAGCCTCTCCAGTCTAAAGAGGTGGCTATGGTTGTATGGAGCAAGCATGAAGTTTGGCATAAGAGGATGGAACATGCCTTTGATGTTGTTCTTAAGAAAATACAACAAATAGTAAGTATAGACTCTAGTAATCAAATTTTGTGATTCTTGTATTCGTGAAAAACAGAGTAGATTACCCTTTCCCATTAGCTTTTGCAAAAACTACTAGTTTTTTCGATTTAATACATGTTGACATTTGGGGTCGTTATCATCATGCTTCTCAAAGTGGTGCATATCACTTCTTATCGATTGTCGGTGATTATAGTCGTGGTGTCTAGGTATATCTCATGAAAAACAAGTCTGATGCCTCACATTTTTAACCACATGGTCGAAACACAATTTGAAAAACGTGTTAAAAGGATACGAACGGATAATAGGTATGAATTCCAATCTCGATTTATGCTAGAATTTTATAAAGATCATGGAATTTTTCTCGAAACATCTTGCCCATACACGCCTCAACAGAACGGGATTGTTGACAGAAAACACCGACACCTATTGGAAGTTGCTAGAGCACTCAGATTTCAAGCTTTGCTCCCAATAGAATTTTGGGGTGAATGTGTGCAAATGGCTGCATACATCATAAACAAATTACCGACTCCGGTGTTAGAAAACAAAACTCCTCATGAAATCTTATTGGGAAAGAGGCCAACATATGATCACTTTAGAGTGTTTGGCTCTTTGGCATATGCTCACGACAAATTTGGTAAAAATGATAAGTTTGGTGAAAGAGGGAGAGCATGCATTTTCCTTGGATACCCTATGGGGAAAAATGTTACAAGTTATATGATTTAAAGACACTTAAAATTCACATTACTCGTGATGTGACCTTCGTTGAAAACGTCTTTCCTTTTGATGAAAATTATAAAGGATACAAAAATGTTGACAACAACTCTTTTGCTGAGTCCATAAACAATGTTGAGAATTTCATCAAAAATTATGATCCTACAACCATGTTTGAATAGTTACAGGAGCTGTTGAAGACGAACCAAGAAAAGAAGTTGAAAATAGAAACGATGAAGGTGATGATCATGTCGAGAAAACAGTACACAATTTTCCTGAAGAGTCCACTTCACGACATTAGGAGACTAGCATGGACTTACCCATTGAAACCACTCGACAAAGGACCCGTGCCAGATCCAAGCCAAAGCATCTTGATGAGTTTGTTGTCAATTACCTCCTTCCATTAATACTTCGATGTCTTCTCGACTCAGGTACCTCCAAGTCATATCCTATATCTCAATATGTGAATTACAATAAATTTTCCAAGTCCCATTGTGCTTTTCTTTCTGCCATTACTTCTATTGTTGAACCAAAGAGTTTCTCTCAAGCCTCCAAGGACCCAAATTGGCAAGAAGCAATGAAAAGAGAAATTCATGCGTTAGAGTCTAATGGTACTTGGATTTTGACCAAATTACCCCCGAGAAAGAAAGCTATTGAGTCACAATGGGTTTATAAAATTAAGTTTAAGCCAAATGGAGAAGTAGAGAGATATAAAGCATGTCTCGTTGCGAAAGGGTATACATAGATTAAAGGTGTAGATTTTCACGAGACATTTGCTTCGGTTGCAAAACTTATCACTATTAGATGTGCTCTTGCTATGGCTGCCAAAAAGCAGTGGGAAGCTCATCAGCTCAATGTGAATAATGCCTTTTTACATGGCGAATTACAAGAAGAGGTTTACATGAAAGTTCCTCAAGGATTCATTAAAACAGAAGAAGACTGTGTTTGTAAGCTTTAAAAGTCTATTTATGGCTTGAAGCAAGCTTCTAGATACTGGTACTAGAAGTTCACTAGTGCTCTTCTTAGTGATCACTTTCAAGTTTCAACAATCGAAATCAGATCATTCTATGTTCATTTTCAGAACTAAGACAACACACATTTCTCTCATTTACGTTGATGACGTTCTCCTTATGGGAAACGATGCTTATAAAATCAAAGAGGTTAAAGACAACTTACAAATACGATTTAGTATCAAAGACTTGGGCCCACTTAAATACTTTTTGGGTATCGAAGTTGCTAGATCCCCAGAAGGTTTTATGATTAGTCAAAGGAAATACACTTTGGACATTCTTGAAGATTGTCATGTTCAAGATTTTTGTCCTAGTGCTTTTCCTATGGAACAAAATCTTGAACCGAAAAAGGAAGATGTTAGTCCAGAAGTGGATGCTTTGAGTGGATGCTTTGAAATACAGAAGGCTTGTTGGAAGACTTCTTTATTTCTCGGTGACCCGTCTTGACATATCTTTTAATGTTAATCAATTGAGTCAATTCTTGAGTAAACCGAGACAAACCCATATGGATGCAACTTTCAGAGTTCATCGCTATTTAAAGACCACTCCAGGACAAGGTTTATTTTTACCAGTGGTCTGGATTTAATGGCTTACTGTGATGCTAGTTGGCTCAGTTGTCAGTCTATGCGAAGATCTTTCACATGCTACTTTATAATCATTTGGTGGGTCTCCTATTTCGTAGAAAACGAAAAAACATAGTGTTGTTTCTCGGTCTTCTGTAGAGGTCGAATATCGAGCTATGAGAAACACTATTTGTGAGGTATTGTGGCTTCGGTGGTTACTTTGTGACCAAGATATTGTTCAAAAAGGAGTTACCCCGTTGATGTGTGATAACGAGATAGTTTTCCATATTGCAGCTAACCCTGTTTATCATGAGCGCACACTGCTATTTCATTCGAGAGCAGGTGTCCGGTGGAGAGATACAAACATTTTCCATTCAATCTGAACGTTAACCTGCTCACATATTCACTATATCTCTTGGCAAGTTGGGTGTTCGTGACCTTCACATTCCAACTTGAGAAGGAGTGTTGAAGTTATCTTATTCAGCTAGTACTTATCTTAGTTTTATTATAGTTTATCTTATTAAAACATTTCCTAGTTTCTCTAGGTTCGTTATTTTTCCCAGTATATATATACTTTGTTTTGTACCTTCGGGTTTAATTAATGAGAATATCGATTTCAACCTCCTATCAAAAATTTCATACAATTGAAGAGTTCGTACTGATATATCCTTTAAACAAAAGTTCTAACTATAACACACAAGTGGGAGTTCATACCCTTAGTATCATTCATGGGGATTTTATACCCCTAGCCCCAAAATATGGCAAGTACATACCTCTTGGATCCATTTAAATCTTAGAATTTAGGATTCACACATATAGATAGGGCATCACTTCGCAAAGGGAAGCACCATTCCAGTAGTTCCTCATGATGTATAGCCAATTCTAATCAATGAACATGCTCTGTTAGGGATTTTATACCCCACTACATCGTTAAGGATTTCATACATCGTTGCATCCATTTAAGCAATCAGCTAAGTATATACTAACTCAAGCATTCATGTAAAACAACAATCAAGACATGTGTTCCAATGTTTAGGAAAATATCACTATGTATTCCCCATAATAGCTAAGTAATGTCAGCTACAACAATCTACAATATTCTTGTCTTGGACACTTGAATTCCCTTGTACTTGAATTCTCCTAGAATTCATCCATAATCATAAACAACAAATTCATATCATACAATAGATATATGAAACATGTTTTTACTTGTATATTCTTATCCAAATTTGAATGTTTTAACAAATTCATATTATATGCATGGCTAATATTAATTAGCTTTCATGAATCATGAGGTATATGATTCCATTGCATGTCACATGTAATACCCAATCATTTACTTATTAAAATACTTTGTTTTATAAAACATTTTTTTGTCAATGAGTCTCATTTATAAAATATGGTCCCAAAATTTTCTCATTTCATTTACATATACATTTGTAAAAATATTCATTCGGGTACTACAATCGATGCAATAACCATAGTAAAGCAGCAAGGTTGCTTATGACAAGGAAGTTACGCCCAATATTTATCCATTGGCTCTCTGCTATTAGTCCAAACTCAACTCTCAAGTCGTGTCTCAAAACATGGAATACATGGCATTTAAACAAATACGTAAGGCAATCGTTGTCTCGTGAGCTGCATGGGTTTAGACACAAATCATTATCAAAATCATTTGATAAAACCATAATTTGACATGATATAAATAGAAGTAAAACATATTTTGCATGTCTATATTCAATACAATTCTTCTCAGGCCTTCCCGAGTCTCAGCTATATGCTGAATTTGATGTACAAAAGGACTGCCCCTAATTGGGGTAGTCACGCAAAGTGAAAAAAGTTTACATATCCTTACTTGGGTTAATCACACGAAGTAACAAAACTATAGACCCTTCATTGGGCTGATCGCACGAAGTGACAGATCACTAGACCCTTCTTTGGGTTGGTAACACGCAGTGACAACAAACACTCTAAATTGAGCTTATTCGCATAAAGCGACTCACATAATGACCTTTCCTCGAGAACTATCATTTGGGTTTACCCGAGAACTATCATTTGGGTTTATCCGAGAAATATCATTTAGATACATTAACCTTTACACAATAATTAACATTCGGATACAATAGTCTAGTCATATAAAACGAAAACACTTTTTAGATAATTAATATATCAATCTATAGCTAGCTAACCAATGTTCATAAAAGAGTTCATTTATTCAAAAGCATATATTTTCCAGCTAAAACTCATTTCCTTTTCAAATTAGAATCTTTCACAAATCATTTTCACATAAAACATTACTAATATGCAATGTATCCCAAAATAAGAAAAATCCACATGTACTCACCTAATCATTAGTGAATACGAACTTCCGATCTGGCTTTTAACCTCACATTATTCCTTAGATCAAACATTGGTCCAACCAGAACAAATACCAAGTGCCTCAGAACTTTTTTTTAATACACTTAAGAATTTATTTATTCATATTTACTATAGTGATTTTTTCATAATCACTAACACAACTGGGTAACCATTTGTTACCAAAACAATGAGCTCGTTAAAACCATTACCAAATGGTTTAACTCTGTAAGCCAATAGTCAAATCTTACAGTCGGACAATCCTATAAACTTGGGTTTACAACCCTCGTGCTTTAATTGAGAGTTCCACTATGAAAACCCTTTTATCTATCTCTTGTTAGTCTGCTCATAACAACATCGTGTTTCGACATATTATATTGGGTTTATCAACCCATCGCTGCTCAATACAATATCAGGTTTATCAACCCATCACGACTCGATACTTACGTAAATAAATTTACATATTGACAATCAAGAGGATACCTTAGCCCTGTGACAGTAGTAATCTTGACGGTTTGTCTGTAAACCATAATCGTCACTCGTAGACTAAGGATTCAATTCTTATGTACTGACATTAAAACGACCTTTCGAAGTTATACGACATTGTGTAATAGCTCAGAACACTCGTCAGACCAAACGTCAAACGAATGACAAATGACCATTATTTATAGGATGAGTGGTTGGTGGACACGCCACATGTGACATCCCCAAAATCTCAGCCAGAAAAGACCGATTTTCATTTATGCTTTTAAAATAATTTCAGAGTAAATCCTTTTGATTTGAAAGAGTTGCGGAATTTGTTCCCAAAAACAAAACATGATAAAACAATGTTTACCAAAGCATTTCATAAAAGAAATGTATTTTCATTATATAATCAAAACTCGGGGTGTCATGTTCCGATACAGACCAATAAGCATAAACGATAACATTACAAGTCATTCAACAAATATATACATATACAGACTTGTAAACAAAACAACTTGATGGTTCATCCATCGTATGCCCTCGCGCCACTTCCTGTAATACAAATAAAACTGAGTGGGTTAGGCTTGGTAGCCTGGTGAGCATATAGGGTTTTCAACCCACAATAAATAATTAAATTTAATTTCCACCAACCAACAATAACCCAATTACCTATTCCCGTTATTCTCACTTTATGTCCCTAAGACAACTAACATAAGGGACCTAGTCTAAGAATATTTCATTGGTGCGACAACACATGCTTCGGGGGTTCCTCAGCAATATAAGTCAAATAAGGCAACCATGAGGGGGATGGAGTACAGCGAATGAACACCCAAGTTCATTAACACCTACAGGTGGCGAACCTGCTAATGTTCCACAAGACTGTCTAGAAAAGTCTGTGGTCGTCATCTAAACTCCGCTAGATGACTGAATCAAAACAACAACGAGGCCTCTCAACTGTTTATTACACACCAACTATCTACCCATGTTCTACCCAACATATTAGTAGATAAAAATATACATTTTTATACACAGTTTAAAAACCTGTATAGCATGCTTTAATCAATACATATTCCACATAACAGATGAGGCACATAACATGCATTTCATAGAGAACAAATCAGATCCATGAGATACAAGAGAGTGAATATACATTCACACATATAACACAAAATATACACATAACACGTATTTTGTATAAAATACTTCATAATTATGCGTTAGAAGAAAGTAACCGCACACTCACACCTATAAACAACAATATACTTAATACACTCGAACCATACTTGTATTATTATCGTCTTTATGAAAGGTAGTATACACTCACTTGATCAGAAGATGATCGGACAGCACTACGACTTGCAGAAGTAGTAATCCTCAGCAGATCTGGAAGATTTTCACAAAAATCGAACTTCTCGCAGGCAGAGCTTCGGCTCGGGAACCGCACTTCTCGGGATCTTCGGGATCTCGGGACTTGCTTCGGGGCTTGAGAATAATACCGGGGCTTCGGGATGGCTTCCGGGGTTTACGCGCAGAGCTTCGGCACAAAAATGAGGGGAAATGAGCAAATAAGCCCGGAACCCTCGCATCCTATTTATAGGAGGCTGGAGCCTCGGAGTACACGGGGCGTACTGCAGTACGCGGGGCGTACTGCTCCGAAATCGTCATGGTGTTCGTCATCCGAAGTCCTCGAGTGCGAGTGTCGACATTCCTCGGTGTACACGGGGCGTACTTCGGATGAGTCCGATGACTCGTCCTCGGATAACCGAAATTAAATATTAAATTTAAATACAAATTATTTAATAAACTTCGGAATATCTTCTTCATACGAACTCCGTTTTCGACGTTCTTTATATCCACGAGAAGGTGAGACTAAGCTCTACAACTTTCGTTTAGACTCCGTCGGCTAATTTTAACTTTATTTTTATTATTTGTTTTTAATAGGCCGGGACAGAAAAACTTCGTTATAAATTCATAACTTCTTCGTTTGACGTCCGTTCTCGCCTAACTTTTTATCGCTTCGATACCAACAACGAGACCTTCGATCCTCGTTTAGAGTGCTTCGGCTAAAAACCGCTCAATCTCAAATCGAGTATTGCAGGCTGCATACCGCTAAGCCGAAACTTTGATAAATCATAACTTCCTCATACGAAGTCAAATTTGGGCGTTCTATATATATTTGGAAACCTCGTTTCAACTACTACAACATTATTCAAAGATATCAAGTTTATATTACACTTAAATTTTGACGCTTATTTTTATTCTTAATTAATCAAACCACATAATTAAGCAATTAAGCACAAAACACATAATACTCAAATAATACAATCTTATTATTTCCAAACGGGTTACAAAGGTTAACCTAGACCATTACATTGCTAAAAATGGCAAGCCCGGAAACACAGGCGTTACAATTCTCTCCACTTTAGAATGATTCCGTCCCCGGAATCACACATCAACAAACAAATGCGGATAGCGACTCAACATGTCACTCTCCGTCTCTCAGGTGAGATTCGGCCCATTCGTGTGTTTCCATCGGACAAGCACTAACCCAACCACTTTGCGTCGCAACTTCTTAGTCTTTCGGTCAACAAATGTCTCTGGTTCTTCAATTAACCTTTTGTTCTCATCAATTCTCAATTCAGAAATTGGAATTATATCGGGAACTTCTCCTGTGAACTTCCTCAAATAACACACATGAAAAGTGTTGTGAATTCCATTCAGTTCTTCGGGTAATTCGAGCTTGTAAGCTTGGTTCCCAACCCTCTGAAGAACTTTAAACGGTCCAATAAACCTTGGACTCAACTTTCCCTTTTTTCCAAATCTTATAAGTCCCTTCCACGGCGAGACTTTAAGCAAAACCGAATCTCCAACCTCAAGACGGCTTTTCCCCAGCCTCAAGCCAACAAGACGGCGTACGACACTTCTGTCCATACAAAGCTTGATAAGGTGCCATCTTAATGCTCGAGTGGAAACTATTATTATAGGAAAATTCTACCAAAGGTAAATGTTCATCCCAATTACCTAGGAATTCCAAGGTACATGGTCTCAGCATATCTTCAAGTGTTTGTATCGTTCTTTCACTCTGACCATCAGTCTGCGGATGGTAAGCTGTGCTTAAACATAACTTGGTACCCATTTCCTCTTGTAGACTTTTCCAAAACCTTGAGGTAAAACGGCTATCACGATCCGATACAATCGTTAACAGAACACCGTGAAGCCTCACAATTTCCTTCACGTAAGAATTCGCAAGCTTTTCCATAGACCATTTCTCCTTGGCTGCTATGAAATGCGCACTCTTAGTGAATCGATCAACGACCACCCAAATCATGTCGTGACCGTTCTTTTTTCTGGGCAGTTTAGTGACAAAATTCATAGCAATGTCTTCCCACTTACCCATAGGCACAGGCAATGGTTCTAAACTCCCGTACGGTTTCTGATGTTGTGTCTTGACTCTCGCACAAGTCACACACTCGGCCACATACTTTGCAACATCAAGCTTCATCGTCGGCCACCTGTAGTAGGGTTTCAGGTCCCTATACATTTTAGTGCTACCGGGATGAATCGAGTACATGGTTTTGTGAGCTTCTTCCATCAGAAGATCCCTAATTCCTCCTGACTTAGGTACCCAAATACGATCTTGGAATACCTTCAGTCCATGACCGTTTGTACCAAACACCAACGTTTTACCCAAACGTTCCTCCTTTCGATCATTTTTCTCAGAAGCTTCCTCTTGAGCTTTCTTTATACTTTCCACAATGGTCGAGACAACTTCAATTCTCAACGCTCTTGGCCTTTTCCTTTCAAGATTGACTTTCCGACTGAGAGCATCAGCAACAACATTAGCTTTACCGAGGTCTTTAAGTAATTCTAGCCAGCATCGTTGCCTCATATTCAATTCCTTCTGATTAAAGAGATATTGGAGACTCTTATGATCAGTGAAAAGTTTGCACTTCGTGCCATAGAGGTAATGCCTCCATATTTTCAGAGCGAAAACTACCGCTGCCAACTCCAAATCATGAGTCGGGTAATTCTTTTCATGCTCCTTCAGCTGTCGAGACGCATATGCTATCACCTTTTCTCTTTGGGTCAAAACATAACCCAATCCAACACCAGACGCATCGCTATAAACAACGAAGTCTTCAACTCCATCGGGTAGAAAAAGTATCGGTGCCTCGCATAGCTTCTTCTTTAGCTTCTCGAATGCTTCTTTATGCTTATCACTCCAAGCATAAGTAGCTCCTTTGTGGGTCAAAGTTGTCAATGGAGTAGCGATCGAAGAAAAACCTTGGATAAACCTTCGGTAATATCTGGCTAATCCTAAAAAGCTTCGAATCTCTGTGGGACTTTTCGGTTGTTCCCACTTCATCACAGCTTCGATCTTCGCTGGATCAACCATAATCCCTTCTTGGTTGACCACGTGAACCAAAAATTGGACTTCACGAATCTAAAAATCACATTTGGAGAACTTGGCATACAGCTTCTCCTTCTTCAAGACTTCCAACACTTCTTGCAAGTGTCTGCCATGCTCCTCCTGGCTTTTCGAGTAAATCAGAATGTCGTCTATGAACACTATCACGGATTTATCAAGGAACGGATTACAAACCCTATTCATTAAATCAATGAATGCTGCGGGAGCATTGGTTAGTCCAAACGACATAACCAAGAACTCGTAGTGTCCATATCTAGTTCTGAATGCAGTCTTCTCGATATCTTGCTCTCTTACTTTTAGCTGATGATATCCTGACCTAAGATCGATCTTCGAGAAATGGCTCGAACCTTGCAATTGATCAAATAGGTCATCAATCATCGGCAACGGATATCTATTCTTTATTGTTATCATGTTCAGCTCTCTGTAATCAATGCACATTCTCATACTTCCATCTTTCTTCTTTACGAATAACACCGGAGCTCCCCTGGGCGATGAACTAGGTCTAATGAAACCTTTGTCCAACAACTCCCGAAGTTGCATCATCAGCTCTTTCATCTCCGTCGGTGCTAATCGATAAGGTGCTTTTGCTATTGGCGTGGTTCCTGGTAACAAGTCAATACGAAATTCCACTTGTCGATCAGGCGGTAATCCAGGAAGATCTTCGGGAAATACTTCTGGATACTCACACACCACTGGAATACTCTGTGTCACCTTCTTTTCTTTCTTAGCATCAATCACGAATGCTAAATATGATGTACATCCCTTGGTCAAACACTTTCTGGCTTTCATTAGGGAAATGATTCCAGAATTCACTCGCCGTTTGTCCCTATACACCATAAACGAATCTTTCCCAGGCGGGTTTACTTTAACTATCTTCTTCTTGCATAAAATTTCGGCATCATTGGCGCTAAGCCAATCCATTCCCAACACGATGTCGAAACCATTTAGTTCGATGGGCAATAATTCCTCGTGAAACTTATTCCCATTAAGGTTGATTAAGATGTTTTTCATACGATGGCTAACAGGTACAAACTTGCCACTAGCTACTTCGACTAATAAAGCATTATCTAGTCTATCAATAGGCAAAACTAGCTTTCTACCAAACTCATGCGAAATAAAGGAGTAGTTGGCTCCAGAATCAAACAAAATTTGAGCAGGTAATTCGTTTACGAGAAAGGTACCTGAAGCGACATCAGCTTCATCTTTCGCGGCCTTAAGTGTCATCTGGAAGGCTCTCGCCTTCGGCTTTGGTGGAATGTTGGGCCTAGCTGCCTCCTTCTTCTTCGGAAATTCCTTCAAAATGTGCCCCTCTTCATTACAACCAAAACACATCCTTTTGTTGTTCGGACACTCATTGGCAAAATGTTCAACCTTTCCACACTTGTAGCAGGTTACATCCTCGCTACATTTCCCAAAGTGCTTTTTCTTACACTTATCACACCACTTCGCTTCGCCTCCTTTTCCTCCATACTTTTTCGAATTAGATTTCGAAAATTTGCCTTTCTTACCGAAACCAGATGTTCCCTCAAACTTTCTCTTCTCACCAACCTCAACCTTGTCGGTGGTTCTCCCCTTAATCATGTTCTCAACAGACTTGGCAGCCCAGATAGCTGCCTCTAGAGTATGTGCCTGACGTACTGGCACCTCGTACTCCCATGGGAGTCCCTTCGCATACCGGTCCACCTTTGTCAGCTCGTCTGGGACGATACGCAAGGCAAACTCCATCTTATCGGTGAAGTTATTGGTGTATTCATCAACTGACATGCTGCCTTTCGTCAATGCCAAAAACTTGTTCTCCAATTCCAATAGATTTTGAACCGAGCATAACTTGTGCTTGAACTGCACCAACAACTCTGCCCATGTCAATTGTAGTGGCTCATTAGGGCTTAACGTCTTCCCTAGATTGTTCCACCAACGAACGGCTCCACCTCGGAATTGACGCACTGCATAGATAGTCTGCAACTTGCCTCTGCAGCCACAAGACATGAAGGCTAGCTCCATTTCGGAGATCCAATCCATAACTCCAATCGGATCCTCCTTTCCATTGAAGGTCGATGGTTTGCAAGTTAGAAAGTCCTTGTACTTGCATCCCATTCCATCATTCCTTCCATCATGGTTATCTTGCCTAACTATCGGTGGGTTGGCTTGACCAACACACCCACTGAAGTTTCCACCTTCCGAGTGCCCTTCATTTAATTCAGGCTCTTCCACACGAATTGACAGTTCTTCACGATTCTGTTGAAGCAACCGTCTAGTTTCATCCATCTGACGATCCAACATCGTCTGAATCATCATTTGCACACCAGCCATGGTTATTGGCTCAGGTGCTGCTGCTACGACAGGTATTTGTTCAATCACTGGTGGTTGATTCCTATTTTCATCAGCATTTCCAACTCCACTTCTTGTTCTCACCATTTTGATCTACACACCAATAAGGTGAAATTAGATCCTCAATCACGATAGATATTCGAATCATCCTTATCACTACGAAACGTTTACATGCTAGTTCTAATATCGTAGACGCACGCTTAGAATCCTACACACATAAAGTTTCTAGATCCGGTCGGCAACATACCATAGATCCGAACAAATAATATCATATATGGCAACATATAACATTTAGCACATAAAGCATTTTAGGCAACTTTCCTAAAATAAACTAGTGCTCGTGTCTAAAACATAACTGACACACATCTCAAAACTTCACTTAGCATTCTAAGTTTAAGTCTAGAAATCCTACAAATTCCTAGTTCGCTTAAACTAATGCTCTGATACCAACTGTGACATCCCCAAAATCTCGGCCAGAAAAGACCGATTTTCATTTATGCTTTTAAAATAATTTCAGAGTAAATCCTTTTGATTTGAGTTGCGGAATTTGTTCCCAAAAACAAAACATGATAAAACAATGTTTACCAAAGCATTTCATAAAAGAAATGTATTTTCATTATATAATCAAAACTCGGGGTGTCATGTTCCGATACAGACCAATAAGCATAAACGATAACATTACAAGTCATTCAACAAATATATACATATACAGACTTGTAAACAAAACAACTTGATGGTTCATCCATCGTATGCCCTCGCGCCACTTCCTGTAATACAAATAAAACTGAGTGGGTTAGGCTTGGTAGCCTGGTGAGCATATAGGGTTTTCAACCCACAATAAATAATTAAATTTAATTTCCACCAACCAACAATAACCCAATTACCCATTCCCGTTATTCTCACTTTATGTCCCTAAGACAACTAACATAAGGGACCTAGTCTAAGAATATTTCATCGGGGCGACAACACATGCTTCGAGGGTTCCTCAGCAATATAAGTCAAATAAGGCAACCATGAGGGGGATGGAGTACAGCGAATGAACACCCAAGTTCATTAACACCTACAGGTGGCGAAGCTGCTAATGTTCCACAAGACTGTCTAGAAAAGTCCGTGGTCGTCATCTAAACTCCGCTAGATGACTGAATCAAAACAACAACGAGGCCTCTCAACTGTTTATTACACACCAACTATCTACCCATGTTCTACCCAACATATTAGTAGATAAAAATATACATTTTTATACATAGTTTAAAAACCTGTATAGCATGCTTTAATCAATACATATTCCACATAACAGACGAGGCACATAACACGTATTTCATAGAGAACAAATCATATCCATGAGATAGAAGAGAGTGAATATACATTCACACATATAACACAAAATATACACATAACACGTATTTCGTATAAAATACTTCATAATTATGCGTTAGAAGAAAGTAACCGCACACTCACACCTATAAACAACAATATACTTAATACACTCGAACCATATTTGTATTATTATCGTCTTTATGAAAGGTAGTATACACTCACTTGATCAGAAGATGATCGGACAGCACTACGACTTGCAGAAGTGGTAATCCTCAGCAGATCTGGAAGATCTTCACAAAAATTGAACTTCTCGCGGGTAGAGCTTCGGCTCGGGAACCGCACTTCTCGGGATCTTCGGGATCTCGGGACTTGCTTCGGGGCTTGAGAATAATACCGGGGCTTCGGGATGGCTTCGGGGGTTTACGCGCAGAGCTTCGGCACAAAAACGAGGGGAAATGAGCAAATAAGCCCGGAACCCTCGCATCCTATTTATAGGAGGCTGGAGCCTCGGAGTACGCGGGGCGTACTGCTCCGAAATCATCATGGCATTCGTCATCCGAAGTCCTCGAGTGCGAGTGTCGACATTCCTCGGTGTACGCGGGGCGTACACGAGTACGCAGGGCGTACTTCGGATGAGTCCGATGACTCGTCCTCGGATAATACCGGAATTAAAGATTAAATTTAAATACAAATTATTTAATAAACTTCGTAAATTCATATCTTCTTCATAGAACTCCGTTTTCGACGTTCTTTATATCCACGCGAAGGTAAGACTACGCTCTACAACTTTCGTTTAGACTCCGTCGGCTAATTTTAACTTTATTTTTATTATTTATTTTTAATAGGCCGGGACAGAAAAACTTTATTATAAATTCATAACTTCTTCGTTTGACGTCCGTTCTCGCCTAACTTTTTGTCGCTTTGATACCAACAACGAGACCATCGATCCTCGTTTAGATTGCTTCGGCTAAAAACCGCTCGATCTCAAATCGAGTATTGCAGACTGCATACCGCTAAGCCGAAACTTCGATAAATCATAACTTCCTCATACGAAGTCATATTTGGGCGTTCTATATATATTCGGAAACCTCGTTTCAACTACTACAACATTATTCAAAGATATCAAGTTTATTTTACACTTAAATTTTGACGCTTATTTTTATTCTTAATTAATCAAACCATATAATTAAGCAATTAAGCACAAAACACATAATACTCAAATAATACAATCTTATTATTTCCAAACGGGTTAGAAAGGTTAACCTAGACCATTACATTGCTAAAAATGGCAAGCCCGGAAACACAGGCGTTACACCACACCCTGTGATAAGTGGCAGTTCTGGAGCTACCATGTGTCGTTCTCTGATCGACACGTCTTCTCGTGACTCACAGGCGCGTCACGCCTTTGAAGAGGCGCCCCGTGCTTTTACGATTTTTTGACTTTTTTTAATAGCAACATACTTTTTGAATGACCATAACTTTCTCATACGACTCCGTTTTTGAAAAACTTTATATCCCCGAAATCATCTCCGAGTGAACTACAACTTTCTTAGCTTTACTCTTGCATAGAGTAAATCGATTCTCAACCTTCTAGGTCGTTACATCTTAAGTCCTATATTTCAATGACCTTAATAAGTATTAACCATTATCTAGGCATATATACTTTTACTTTGTCTTAATACAAATGATCTATTTAACCTCGAACGATGTCGATCATGGCAACCGACAACATCACCACCTCAACGAAGAAGATCGATAGAAGATGCAGGAAAAACTTTGTAGAAGGAGACGTGAAATTAATTTGGGAGAAAAAACGAACGACCGGAAGGCCTTCAAAAGAAATATGAAATCGGTAAAGAAGAGAAAGATCCCTTCAAAAATCTTTTGGAACAATAAAGATAAAATGGAAGACAGTGATAAGTAGAAAATGATGAGGAGACAATACGGTGTTTATCTGATTTTGAAGACGGTGGTTTCTACACACAAGAGCAGGGACTAAAAGTGATAATCTATATAATATAATGTGGCAAAAGTCTTAAGCTGATAAACTATACTATTGTTAAGGGCTTTAAGGATTTATATATATATATATATATATATATATATATATATATATATATATATATATATTAATAACTAGTATTTGGTGATAAATGTTAAAAGATGGTCATTTTGTGTAACATTGCTCCATTTTTGGCCATTCTAGTGATAATATATATATATATATATATATATATATATATATATATATATATATATATTAACAGAGAAACCTGATTACACTATCTTCAACAATCAGACCCATTGATTGTATTTGATTCTTGTATTTTGTATCCTTGGATCATTTTGCTGACATCATCATTTGGTCAAACTCTTTTACTTTTTATCCATCAATTTGATAAAGCGTGTCTTAGGTTTAAAATTAAGAAACCTAATAAAGAAAACTAAAACTCACCAAAAATAAAAGGTTTAAAATTATGAAACCTAATAAAGACAATTAAAACTCACCAAAAATAAAATTAATAAGACATAAGTGCCTAATTAAGTCATGTGTCATTCTCATTAGCATGCCTCCATTCTTTTCTTCTCATCAACACACACATGGAAGTAGGGGTGAGCAAAAACCGCACCGCAACTAAAATTAACCGCAAAAACCGCAACCGCAATAAAAACCGAAGGTGAAGTTTTCTGTTTTCCGAAAACCGTAAATTTGCGGTGCGGTGCGGTTATTAGTTTCCAAAAACCGCAAAAAAACCGCACCGCACCGCATATATTATATACAATTTTTTTTTATCAATTATTAGTTTATTAAATATTAAAAATAAGACAAGTTTCATAAATGAAAGACAAATAAAATACTAGAAAACAAAAATGTTGGTTTTTTTTATGTTTAACTTTGAAAAATGATGAAATTAGACAATTTTAAGATATTTATTGTTAATTACTAATGATTTGACGTTTTTAAGATATTAGTTGTTTGTGGTTTAAGTTAAATAGTTAATTGTCTTATACCTTATGGTTTTTTTTTTCTATTATTACAAGTAATATATTTGAACTCTTAAAACTATTTGAGCTCTAAACTGTGGTTAAAAACCACACAAATTAATCGCACCAAATCCATGCGGTTAATAACCGCAACACTGAAAAAACAAAACCGCACCGCAAAAATAACCGCCCATGCGGTTTTGAAAATGGATTAACCGCATTTGCGGTTAGTGGTGAGGTTTTGGCTAATAACCGCACCGAACCGCACCGCGCTCAACCCTACATGGAAGTGTCATAATCCTCCGTCCTGAGCTGCTGAAGCTTCATTCCTCCTTGCTAATCACATACCACTGTGTTTATGTTTCAAATGTGATGAACAAAATCCTAATTCTACTCTTGCTTTCAGGATTATGAAATCGGTAAAGAAGAGAAAGATCCCTTCAAAAATCTTTTGGAACAATAAAGATAAAATGGAAGACAGTGATAAGTAGAAAATGATGAGGAGACAATACGGTGTTTATCTGATTTTGAAGACGGTGGTTTCTACACACAAGAGCAGGGACTAAGTTGATTAGTTTTAGGGATAGATAGATAATGATAATCATATGTTTTTCTAATCATTTTTATTACAAATTCTTACTTATCCATCCACATCCTGATTAATTCTTAGTTTCCTAGATAAATTCATTAATCAACTTGCCTTAGTTTCTAGATTGAAGATTTAAACAAAACGAATATTATGCAAGTATACCATGCCATATGTTATTGCATATTGCAAACATTTAGAAAACAAATAGTGTCACATTGGTAGTCACATCACTTTCTGTGATATCACAACTCACAAGAATTCTATCATTTTTGTATATTTTTGATCTTATGTTATTCAAATTAGCAAAGTCTTGGTTAAGCGTGCATGACTTGTTTACTAGCATAGTTTGAATGTAGAAATGTGCGTGGAAACATATATTCTTTGTTTGATGAAATTGAAAATGTTGGTATTATAGTCTCATCTTATTACCCTTCCCATGAAATTGATAAAGAACGGAATGATAGAGCAATTGATGGGTTGCAAGATAAAGTCAAGCACTTTCCCACGTAGTAGCGATTCCCGCCTTCATATTTGGCCCCAATAGAGTTTCTTGAGGTCTAGTTACATCCTATCCAACCCAGGATGAACAGAGTACTTGGTCTTGTGAGCCTCATTCATGACAACGTCTCTGTACCCACCAAATCTCGATGCCTAGATTTGACCCATTAGGTAACGAGCTCCGTCATCCTTGACCTCAAGGTTTTTATCCATTCCTCATAAGGCTTCACTTGCGACATTCTCGGGTTTCAAGGCTTCAAGTTGCGCCTCCTTGATCTGTGTGGACAAGTGTGAATGGATGGTCATGATCAATGTATTTACTTGGCGTCCTGAGTACTCCTTTCAACTTAGAGCATCTGCTACTACGTTGGCCTTGCCCGAATGATAGTGAACTTCGCATTTGTAATCATTTAGAAGTTCCACCCATCACTGTTGTCTCATATTAAGTTCTTTTTTATTGAGAATGTGCCGGAGACTCTTATGGTCAGTTAAGATTGTGCATTTTGTGCCATAAAAGGTAGTGTCTTTAGATTTTCAGGCAAACACTATTGCCCCCAAAATCAAGGTTGTGTGTGGTGTAGGTTGACCTTATGAGTCTTAAGTAGTCTCGAGGATATCCTCTTCCGGAACTCTGAGCTTATGGTTGTTGGATTAATGTCTAAGTCCATAACTATATTTGGTATGTACTTGATGCGACCCGACATGGTCCATTTGGGTTGCACTTCACCGACACAATTTATATGGATATTTGAGAATAATATATTTATGATTTATATTAATATATTATAAGTTCTCATATATTAATATATAATCATATTATTTAATTAGCATTGATCAAGAATTAATTTATAATTAATTAAGTGATCAAAATGAACTAATTAAATATGAACTCTTAGATATATATGTGTAGTGGGCCAAGTTCATTTAGGTTGGGCTAAGTCTTCATGGATAGTCCATGGAGCTTTAACCCATGGATCCTAGGAAATGAAAGGTCATGGGTATTAGGGTTTAACCTTAATCCTCCACACTATATAAAGGGTCTTATGGTTCATGAAATGTGGCTAGTGGCTAGTCTGGATACACTAAAGAGGGCAATAACCGATTTCATAAGTGTGAGCCAAGTATCCATATTCTCTAAAGGTTTTCCAAGGTGTTTTGGTGATTTGTGATTCCACTTGAGGCTTCCACACTATTGGGGCTAAGCTCTTAAAGTTCAAGACTTCAAGCTTCATTAAAAGGTATGTATTATAACTTGTTATATTAACCAAGTATCAAGGATTGGATGCTAGATAGGGTAATACCTTAGAATATTCATATTTGCATGTATAATAGAGAAAACATAGATCCAAGGTATTTAGGGTTGCATGTACACTTAGGAGTGTTAGAATGCTCAAAACCCAACAATGGTATCCCGACCTTAGATAAACTTTCTAAGAAAAAGCTCTTTCCTTGAAGTTAGTTGAACAGATCATCACTTTAGGGTAGTTGGTTGAACAGATCGGTCCTTGAAGTTGGTTGAACAGATCAGTCCTTGATGGTGAGTTTGTTCGAATCCTGACAGCCATCTCACATATGGAATGATCTGCCTTTCTTCTTTGTGAAAAAGATTGGGGCTCCCCAAGGTGAGAATCTCGGTTTGATAAATCCTTTACTCATTATTTTGTTCAGTTGACCGAACAATTCATGCATTTCCTCTGGCGCTAATTAATATGGGGATTTGGCTGTGGGAGTGGCTCAAGGAATCAAGTCGATTCTGAATTCGACTTGGCGCATGGGTGGTATTCTCGGAAGGTCTTCTGGGAATACATCGGGAAAGTTACAGACTTATGGAATGTCCTTGGTGTCTTTCACTTCCTGTTTCTCATCCACAATGTGGGTTAGGAAGGCGTGGTACCTCTTGTGTAGGTACTTCTGAGCCTTGATGCAAGAGACGATTTGGAGGTCTATGTCGGGTTTGTCATCATAGATGACAAGGGTTTCGTTATTTGGTAAGTTAAGTTGAACGACCTTTTCATAACACATGATATTGGTATGGTGAGGACTTAACCAAAGCATCTATATGATCACGTCGAAGTTTCCTATTTTCACTGGTATTAAGTCAATTTGGAAGAAATGATTGTTTAGAATTGGGGTGCATCCTTGGTATGTGTCGTTGGTGGTTTCAGTTCTTCCCCTAGCCATCTCTACTAGGAATAATTTAGTGAATGTTTGAGGTTTTTGTTTGAGTATGTATTTATACTTCATGACTCACAAGCCTCCTCTTCGCACCCCTATCGTAAAGTATGCATGCATATGAGTTATTTGAGGAGAAACATACCGGTAACCACTGCGGGGTCCCTCGTTACTTTCTCATGTCCCGTTGTTGAAACTCTCCTTACGCATCTGATATTTTTGTTTCTAGTCTTTGGGCTCTCCCTTTTGATATGCCCCGCCTCTCACACATCTCGCGAGTGGCCTCCTCCGCTCTTTGTTCCGCTATGACCGCCCTAGCTTCAGTTGGAAGGATTTGTTTTCTCATGGCGGCCATCTCCTCCTCTAAGGAGGGTAGGCGATACTTATTGCTCTCCTGATCCGTTTGTAGGTTCAGCATGGCATCCGTATGGTGTTCTTGTTCCTCGTGGATGTGTTGAATTCACACCTCCGCATTTCAGGCTTCACCACTGATCTCCATTACCTCATGATGGAGAGCCTGAACCCGAGTGTCCAAGCGGGCCACTCGTGGTTCAATAAGAGGTAGTGCTCGATCTATGGGGGTACTGGGGCCCGGAGCATGGTGTAGTGGGTGCATGTCAAATGTGGACCGTCGACCATTTTCTTTAGCCCATGCATGCAACTGGGTTGCCGATTGTGGGGGCACTTCCTGGGTAGAGGTAGATGACAGCAACGAAGTTTGCCTTTGAATGGGAAATATTCTCTTACGAGGAATGTTCATCCAAAGAGGACCCCCATTGGGGTGTATATATACCTGGAAGGAGGGGGTGGAAAGGGCTCATGCCTGCTCCTGATAGGGTAAGGTTCATTAACGATCTCCCCAACGCCTTCCTCCTCGTCTGATCCCTCAACAGAATCCTCATCCTTATAATCCATCTCTTAGTACTCTTCAGGATCCTCTTCTGGATCCTCCTCATGAACCTCTTCTAGTTCCTCCTTGATCCATCCATTGGCTGCTATGGCAGGGTAGTAGGGGTCTTGGCTGTGAAATTCGGCCATGTTGTCTGTGTGAGAATAGAGGTATAAGAGACACATGAAGAATCTAGGTGTATTGGTCTATAGTATCATAAAATACTCGTATAGTATTTTAAACTTTATGTTTGGTTCTTAGAGTTTCTTTGTATGCAGGGTTGGTAAGTTTTAGATTCGTTGTTCACCACGACCATTCCCAAACACATGTTAGTCATATCCCGCATAAATATGGTTAATCCGACCATATTTATCCCATATATGATTACACACTATCTAGGTTTAATCGTAGCGTCCAACTTATCTTAATACTTTTTATATGGTTCTTATTATGACACTGTTCTACGTAACACCCTAAACCAGGTTTGACTTGAAACCGTCAAAGAAGTTACATTTTATATAAATAGTCCCTTGAGTACGTTGGGCGTACTTATGAGTACACTTAGCGTACTCTGCATGGTTGGTCGCAGAGGAGTTGGACGTACGTTGGGCGTACCATAGGTACGTTGGGCGTACGTGCTGAGGGTGCAAACCCTAAATTTCGGACTTGTGACCTATTTAAACGTCCTTAACCTACTTGAGCCTCACCCTCATCATGTCTCTTCACCTTCAAACGTTCCTGGAAGCCCTAATAGCCTTTGTGAGTGTTTTTTAGCCTTAAAAGTGCATTGTGGTCCTTTTTAGTGTTCATCCCAAGAGGAAGAAGTGGTCAAGCAAGCGTGGGACGAGTTGGAGCTTCAAGAATCTACATCTTGGTCATCTTGAAAAGCTTCTGGATGTAAAAAGCTTGCACCTTTCCACTTAAATCTCTAGATCTAGCTAGGGTTTTCTAGTGTTGTCCCTTTGGTTGATTTTGGACCTCCATCTGCGAGTTAAGCAACTCCAAAAGATGGGAATGGCAGATCTGAGGTCCCTTGGTCCTTTAGTATCATAAAAATGGAGTCTTGGTGGTAGTTTTGGCCTCATGCATGGGTTAAAGACTTTGGAAAGGTCTTAATAGAGGTGTTGGGTGTATATGAGGCATGCAAAGGCATAAAGTTGCCAACTTTATGCCTTAGGACGTCTTAACAAACTTATATCTGGCTTTTGGACGTAAAGGAACCGAGTATTAAGTACTTAATGGAGAAAGTGCTTAATCTGGTAGTATGCTGGGTGTAACCCAATGTACGTTGTGCGTACCAGGAAGGTACGTCAAGCGTACACATCTCAGTTGGGCCCGAATCTGTTTTGGGCCTTTGAGACTTTGGGCCTCATTTGGTTATTGGGCATGATGGTATTCTGGGAATCATGAGTCATATCAGTTATTATGGGCCATGGACATATTTATTGGCACTTATTGGGACAAGAGGCCCATTAATGACCTTGGACTTGGAATTTGGGCCCATTAACAAGGAAAGGATAGTTGGGCCTCATGGAAGGGTTTGGAGTTTGGGTTTCTTTTGAATAAGTAAGGTTCTGACATTGATTAATATTATTATTCCGCACGGGAGGTTACAGACTGTTAAGAGAGCAGATTCTGTATTCAGCAAACAGAGGTGAGTCTTCTCACCATACCCATGGGTCTAAGGCACCAAGGCCGGCCCATTACGTGATTATGATATATGTGTTAGTCATTCTGTGATTTGATATGATATGTGATTGTATGTTTTGCATGGAAGACCCCGGGGGAAGCCCGTAACATTGGATGTAAGACCATGTGGGGTAGCCCAAGGCAGTCCTAGGTAAAGACCATGTGGGGTAGCCCATGACATTCCTAGGTAAAGACCATGTGGGGTAGCCCATGACATTGGATGTAAGACCATGTGGGATAGCCCGTGGCATTCTTACAGGTTTTATGTATGCATGGCTTATGTGATATGTGTGTAGCTTTAATAGCCAATAGGATATGTGAATGTGGATTGTGTGTGGTATGCTCTAGGGAACTCACTAAGCATTCCGCTTACAAGTTGTTGATTTGTTTCAGGTACATCTGAGCCCAAGGGCAAGGGCAAGGCGTGATGGCGCGACGTGCACTCTATCTCTCTTTCACTGATATGGTTTGGGGACACTCTGATGTTTTAAAAATAAAATTGTAATGAATGTGGATTAGAAAATAATTGTGTTGGGATTTCATGATTTATGCAAATGTGTTTGATTAATTAAAATGAAATTTTTCTTTGTAAAATTTGGGTCGTTACATTCTAGTATGTATGCATGTACGTATACTTTTATAAAAAAATACTATTATATTTTAGAAGTATACTTCTTAGTAAGAGTGTTTTAGTCACATTGTATTTATAGTTGTATATCTTACATGGTTTGATATACTTAGTTCATTATAAACAATGCTCAGATACCAATCTGTCACATCCCCAAACCAGAACGGCGGAAACGTATGAGGGTGGATGACTTCATGTACAATATCATAACATAATGAATAATAGTGATCAAAGTCATACAATCATCATGATATAATTAAGGAGATTACATTGTATCCAAAACACTGTTTGTTTCAATACCAAATACATATGACAAAAGTAATTAACATGACGTTGTGACGCCTCATCCACAAAATCCCTTTGATACCTGTTTATTAATTTCCTGAGAATACAAGTAGTTTTGAAAAAGTGTCAACAATTAAGTTGGTGAGTTCATAAGAGTTTTGTATGAGAAAAATCGGTAACTTTTCCTTGTAAAATGATAGAGTGCGCTTTTAGAAAATCCAATATATTCTTTTTTTTAAATGAGTTGTAAGTCTTAAACCCAAAGACCAAAAATGTAAGTAGTGTTGTACTGGAAAATAGTATTATGTAGTTTTATAATTATATAAAACTAACTGAATGTATGTTAGCCCCGTAAACCAAATGTATTGTTAATACTCCATGTGAGTTATTATAACTGTGCTAACAACTAGTTGGCCTGCTACGGCGTTCTTCAGGCGTCGGAATGTTAGACATTTGTCACTCTAGACCTACCGGTCTAACTATAGCTAACTACTTAGATGCAGTGTTGTCAGTTCCGTATAGATCTATACACAAGTGTCACGCTCTCTTACGAAGACTCTGGTTATAATTCAGGAACTTTAGTATGTACTCAAGTAGGTACGGTGAAGGCTCTGCCTCACAAAATTGTATTAACATGTTTACGTCTAGTGTAATGAAAAACCTTTTTGCAAATGAAAGTATTACCCTTCCATAGTGGTTACATAGTGTAAAAATAATTATACCTTTAAATAATTATATGGTTCGTTCAAAATGATAAAGTAGTATTTGTGACCCATAAACTATACCAATTATTGTTTATTATGAATTTTTCGTTAAGTTCATTTATATAATCCAATATATAAATACATGTAAGTTATCATGTCTAGATGTTTTAAAAGATTATAAGATATAAACTTCCATCTAAACACAAGTATAAAAACATTTAGTATGATAAAGACAATTTCTAGTTTTTGACTACTCTGTCCGTGTTTTTAGAAAAAAAATATAGAAAAATCATAGTAAGTCAAAATTTGGATCCGTAAACTCTCAGAGCTTAGAAAATGAGTCTACTTTGTCCAAAATATTTTTCCCTGACCTTAAGTGGTTCCTAACCAGAGTGAAAATATTTATTTTTACAGACTGGTCCGAAAATGTTTTGAAATGATAGGCAGTTTTGTAAAAATCATCATAAATTGTATAAAAAATCGTATGAACGCGTGCAAGTAGTCCTTAAAAAGGTATAGAACTATAGACCCAAAATATTTGCATATGGAACAATTTTGAAATATATGAATTTTAAGCAGGGTAAAACAGTCCGTGAATAAACCACAACGTTTCTGTAAAAATATGATTTTTAAGCTTAGATTTGTTTTAGTGACATAACTTCTATTTTTAGTTTGCAAAGCCTTTAGATCATCCAAATAGGATTTTTTTTACTTGTATTCCCCCTGCCCCTCCCCCTAAAACTTGGAAAAACTCGAAAATGAAGGGGTATGAACTCACCTTGAGTGTTTTTGTGGTTAGTTAAAGAGATAAAGATGAAGATCCTCAAGCTTAGAACACTTGAAGATGGTATTATCCTATGAAATTTAACACATGTTAATGCGTGTAAAAGTAACAAAACTTGTATGAATGTGTATAAAATCACTAGATTAACAAGGAAATGCTTACCAAAAATCCAAGAACCAACTTGAGAAGATTAATCTATGGAATATGAACTTGTTATTGAGAGAAAAATAGAGAAATGAAGAAGATGAAGTGAGAGTGAGGGGGAAGGGGTTGGGGTTGGGCTAAATTTAAAAGGAGGGAGGGGATGGGGTGGGGTGTTGCATGGTTATTTGGTGGGTAAAAGCTTGGTTATTTGATGGGTAAAAGCTTAGATGTATGTTATGTAAAACTTGGTTATTTGTTGGTTATTAACTTAGAAGTTAGATGTATGTTGTGTAAAGGGTTTGTGGGAAAAAGTAGAGACAATTTTTGTCTCTTATGAAGTTTTATAAAATTGAAGTCAACTCTATTTTATTTTATAAAATTTTTGACATTTTTATAAAAAAATGTGGTATTTTTATAAAGAAAATATGATATAAATGATGTACAAATATTTAATTTGAATTATAAAAATTCAATTTGTTAATAAAATCATTATTATCAAAAATGATAATACGTTACACGAAAATTATGTTGATTCCTAAATTCTTTCCATTAAAAGTTGGACGTTTTAGGCCGGATATATAATTTGTCGCATTTGGTGACGACTTACCAAAAATTTGTATTTGTAGCCTTTGTTATGAATTTGTCATGTAGCATAGAGTTTATGAACTTCACTACATTGAGTTATAAATGTTATTTATACTAAAATAATATAAAATTGAATTACCGAATTGTTACAATACTAACCTTATTTAGGGTTTATACTCGAATATTTTCCAATAAGAGAGGTACTTTGTATTAGAATTTGTCAATCGTACACTGGACGTATTAGGGAATATCCATATTCACCTAAAAACACAACTTATATGATGAGAAAGGTTGTTCAACTAATAAAACAAAAAATGTTGTCTTCAAAGAGGTTCTTCAACAATTATAGATATTCATGTATTTCATTATATTTTTTAGAAATTTTAATATAACCAACAACGCAAATTCTCTTTATGTTACTTTATCTTTATTTATTTATTTATTGTATTGGCTTTTTATAACTTTATATGTATTTTTTTTATACGTTCATCCACGTTGTATGCAAATCATAATCTAGTATTTATATAAATGAAAAAAATTAGCATTTCATAAAAGAAAAAATAATGGCTAAAACTAGGTTAAAAACGGGTATAATATTTAAATTAGGTTGCATCTGTTAGACAAGATGACCAATCACTAATGATCATGTATTCTAGAATTCTAGTGGCTGGCCAACATTTATTAGATTAGGAGTGATGTGTAAGATGATAAAGTTTGTAAAAAGTGTGTCCCAAAAGGTAGCTGCTAAATACACAACCCATAAACACCCTATTAACATTTTCTACTAAATAAACACTCTATTAAATCTCAATGACAGTGGAGCTTTGACAACATTGTAAATTGTGCAGCAAAAACAATCCATGTATTGTATTTGTTTTTAACATGCGTACATTTTTTTTACATCTAATTAATTTTTTTTCACTTAATATTTTTTCAGTTAGTAATATAATAACATTATTCTAATAATATACATTATATATTTTCAAAAATTGCATTTTTCTTCTACATGCGTACATTTTGTTTACATCTATTATTTTTTCAGTTAGTAATATAATAACATCATTACAATAATATACATTATAGCATAAGAGTCCTCCAACCATTCCCACCGCCGCTGCCTGCGACTATTGCCGTCCGCCGGAGACACGGTCGGCCACCGTCGGGAGATAATAGAAATAGAAAAAGAGAGAGATATCAACGAAGATAAAGACAAAGAGTAAAATGTCGGGAGTAGGTAGTGGTGGATGACGATGCTCCGGTGGTGCTGGTGGTTTTTGTCGGCGGCTATAATATTCTCTAGGGATGAGCATCGGAACTGGGTACCCGCTTTTGGAACCGGAACCGCCTCGGAACTGCCGGTTTTGGAACTGGAACCACCTTAAGTGATTCCGGTTCCGGTTCCTAAAGTTATGGAACCGCCTTATGCGGTTCCGGTTCTGGTTCTCGTTTTTTCGGAACCGCTACCTGTTGGGTACCCGTCGGAACCGGTTTATATATATATATATATATATATATATATATGTGTGTGTGTGTGTGTGTGTGTGTGTGTGTGTTACTTAGTCCGTTTTATAATATATTGGTTCGATTTTGTCTGCCTTTGGTCCAAATTGATTTGATTTGAATCGAACTAAATTGCGATTTTATTGACAAAAGATAACAAAATTAATGTAACTGGGTTACCCGCTTTCGGAACCGGAACCACCGGTTCCGAGACTGGTTCCAAACATTTAAGAACTGCCTAGAGCGGTTCCGATTCCGGTTCTAACTTTCTAGGAACCGCCGATTCCGGTTCCGGTTCTCGCCAAATGAGACGGATACCCGCTTATGCTCATCCCTAATATTCTCCAGATTTAGAATTGCACATAATTTTAGGGTTTTGAATTTAATTTTATAAGTAAACGATGGGCTGGACTATTTGTGATGGGTCGGTAAATTTTTTTTTCAATAATTTGTTATATAACATATTTACTAACAGTTTCACAAATAAACGTTTTTAGAAAAAAAAAACTCATTATTTTATATAAAAAATCTATATTTTATTTCTTAATGATTACTTTTTTGGCTCATATTTATGCTTTAATTTATTTACTTATTAAAAAGTAATAGTATAATTATTGTTCTATTATCGGAAAATGTTTTTAAATTATTAGAACATCATTAATATAATAATGACATTTGATCAAAGGTGTTTTTTTTTAATATATGTTGTTTTTCTAGCAAATAAGGGTGTTTATTTAGCCATCTCGTCCCAAAAACTAGGGGTGAGCAAACCCAAACCAAAAAACCGACGAAACCTACTAAAACTGACGAAACCTAAACCGAATAAATCGAAACCGAAGCAAAACCAACAGTTTGGGTTTGATATTTCTAAAAACCGAAAAATCGGGTTCGGTTTCGGTTTTTACTCCGAAGCCGACCCATCCAACACAAGAAACCGAATCATACTTAAAACCGACAAACCGCCCCATCCAACCCAAGAAACCACCCATACTTGATTGTGTTTTGGTTGTAATAGACTATTTCGGGCTTTGGTTTTAACTTGTAGTAGACTATTTATTGTAAGACTAATGTTTTTTGAAGTATTTAACTTCTATTTGGTGTTTTTTAAAATATTTAACTTGTTGCTTCATTTATGGAAAATCGGTTAAAACCCAAAACCCATGGGTTTAAACCTAGAACCTGTGAGTGTATGGGTTGAACCCAAGAAACCGAAAACCGTCCAAACCGACCTCAGAACCCGAGAAACCAAACCGACCAAAAACCGATCCTATTGGGTTCTGAAAACCAGAAACCGACCATTTATGGGTTGGGTTGGATTTGGGGCCAAAACCGACCCAAACCGACCCATGCACAGCCCTACCAAAAACATAATAAAAAAGCATTGCTTTTAATTTCTCGCAAATGCTAAACAAAAATACGTTTTCTTAATAGCATTATCCACAATAATTAAACCATTTAATAAATTTTTAGTTTTGGCATATTTGATCGATGAAAACTTATTCATCAAATGGTACCAATCTTTATTTTTCCAAAGTTTTTTACTTTTGGTATCTCATATTTTCACCGACCTTTTGTATTTGAAAAAAATCAAATGGTGAATGTTGTGTTCTTAAGGTTTTGTACAAACATGTTGACAAAACTTTTACTTAGGGTGTGTTCGACACACAATTTTTACGAACTTTGAACTTCTAGCTTTTAAGAAAAAAATTAAAAAACAAAAACTTCGTTCCGCAGTACAGACATGCCCGTAGTACCTCTTGGTAGGGATGTCAAAAAGTCCCGTGGGACCCCGTTTCTGTGGGGGCCCCGTCCCGTTTGGGGGATTTTTTTAAAAAAAATCGGGGGCGGGGACGGGGGCGGGGGCAAGGTTAACCACCGTTTTAATTTCGGGGGCGGGGGCGGGGGTAGGCAATCCCGTCCCGAAATCCCCATGGGGACCCCGTTAATAATTACACATATATTTACATATATTAATTTTATAAATATAATAAACAATAAAATGATTTTGAGCTTCCAAAATTCATCAAAAAACATGTTTTTAAGTTGTTAGCATAATTTTTTAAAATGTCATAACTTTTTTATTTTTAACATATAAAATTCCGCTATAAATAATTATTTTTTATCTAAAAAATAGCTTCTTTTAGCCTAAATAACAACTTCTTTTAGCAAAAAAAAAGTAGCCCAAAATAAAGGGGATTCGGGGGCGGGGGCGGGGTAGGAAGGTTGAACATTCCGGGGGCGGGGGCGGGGGAACGGGAAAATTTCGGGGGCGGGGCGGGAGATGCACTCCCCGTCCCGTTTGCCCCCATTGACATCCCTACCTCTTGGCTAGTGGTATTTTCTACAAACTAAAAGATATAAATTTCAATAAATTATTTTCGTTATCTAAGTCTGCAGTATCATTAGTTCCGTCCGCAAAAGAACCTCTACGAATTCGTTAGTCCGCAGAAGAATTTCTACGAATTCGTTGGACTTTCTTAGAAAGGGGAAATTACACATTAGCCCTATGATGGTTTGCATATTTGCCTATTAAGTCTCTTAAGTAATTTCCGTGCTTTATAGGAGCATAAAGTAGATGTCCATCTGCTTTTTTGGTCAGTGCAACTTGATAAGCAGGTTTTATAAGCCACATCAACAAACAATTGAAAAACATCCTTCTTGTTCGCTTTTTCTGTATTTAAATTAAAAAAACACTCTCCTCTCTCTCTCTCTCTCTCTCTCTCTCTCTCTCTCTCCACGTTAGAGAAAAAAACCCACACACATCTTCTTCTTCAACTGAAGCTCAGATACCATGACTGCCTTACTACCTCGATTTTTGTAAGTTTATGAGGATCATCTTCAAGATTTTGGGATTAGTCTAATCTTCGTCGAAGTCATAAACCGGTTCAGATTTCCAACCTTGATTTTTGTAAGTTTATGAGGATTTACTACATTTCAAAGGTTGACATCGTAAACATCATAATACAGAAATTTAGCCATATGGGTGATCAAAATGGACTTTCCGGTACCGGATGGTCCATAGAGGAGATAACCCTGCTTCCAAACACGTCCTAATCAGTGATAATACTATTTCAATTTGAGAAAAGCCTTGAAATTAGATTTTACCTTCTTTTTCAAATCCGATCCCATCGCTATTGTGTCGAGGGTAGCCATATGTGATAACCGAACGAAACTCCACTGTGATAACGTCTCTAAGTTCATGTAACGCTTCAGTTCCTTATATCTCGACTCAATATCTTCCGAAGCTCTGTAAATATGTAAATATGTTGAATATAAAATTGCAAAATCCTTCACATATCTTTTTTCTTCAACTTGAGCAAAAAGTTTTTTTTGTGTAGGTTTTTGTTCTTCAATTTTGTCGAATTTGTTTGTCCAGGAAACCCTAGCACTGAGAAAGGTGTATTGAATGGTCCGGGAAACCCTAGCACTGAGAAAGGTGTATTGAATGGTCTGATTGTCATCGAGGTAGAGGAAGATGCCGTTCGGTTTCTTCCCTAAGACAAGGTTTTTGAAGTCGAAATCTTCAAAGTGGGTTGTGTTATAGAAAATCTTAATTTTGACTATTTGGTTAACATTTTAGTGGGTTTAATTATTTTGCATAAAAAACATAAATAAAATAAAGTTGATGTGGCTTATAAAAACAGGTGGATATCTACTTTATGTTCTTATAAAACACAATGATTACTCAATGGACTGAATAAGTAAATGTGCAAAACATGATAGGATTAATGTGCCATTTCTCTGTTTAGAAACCCCTTAATGTTTTGGTTAGTTTTGGGAATGTCACTATATGTAACCCAATCACAACCTAGAAGAATTAATGTAACAACAAAGCACATAAGGAAGACAAATGAATTAATGTAACAACAAAGCACATAAGGAAGACGCGTTGCACTCACATCTGTTTTTGACTCAAGTTTTCAACATTTAGGGGGTATTTGGGATTGCGTTTGAAAAATGCTTATAGGCTTATTAGCTTTTTGAAACACTAATAAATCAAAAAAAATGTTTGGCAAACTTAAAAATACTTTTGAGAATAGCTTTTTCATAAGCTTCAAAAAACATTTTTTAATAAACATGGAAGATGTGACTTTTTGAAATTGTTTATGGCTTTTCAACCAAAATAACTTCAAAAAGCACTTTTAAGGCAAACACTTTTTAACTTATTAATTTATTGGTTTTTTCACTATAAAAGCTTATCCAATCACTTTTAAAAAAACTCATTTTACCACCATTATAAGCAAATAAACATTTCTATCTAAAAATATTTTTAGAGTTCAAAGATGTAACTTAAAACCCTTGGAGCAAAAATCATAGGTTTGTATTACATAACAAACGGAAAAGGCCGAGGTGTGTTGGCTTGCCTGTTACTGGATCCATATTACTAGAGCCCGGTAAGCTTGCGGAGATATCTCGCAGGTTCAAAAAAAAAGCAGGGGTTCACAAAATTACCCTCGAATAGCATGTTGATTCTCTTAATATATAAAAGTATGAAATATTAAAAATGGTTAGGGTTTTCTAAGTGGTGGAACCATTAGTACTTTCCTACCAGCACTTTTAACCATGATATGATTGCCACTCCTGGTGTACATCATTGTTGTTGATCCGAGTATATCATCTCCAAATCCACATGCCTTGAAGAAACCCCTGAGGGTAATTTAGTCAATTCACGTTCTTGTTAGTGGTTTCAATATATTATTACCTATTTACCCATCAAAATTTGTTTCGATTTACTTACATTTCTTGATCAGAACATAGAGCTGCTATGTCATATATGCCTTTATTTGTAAGCAATCTGCAACCAAATGGACCTTGCATTAGCCATGATTCAAATAGCACATTTCCCATTTGTCACTTTTATTATATAAGCATCCAATCTGTAGTTCTGTACTTCAATTTTTCTAGGATGATAGATTTAAATTACCAAAAACCAATGAAAAATGCTGTTAAAAGATTGGGTAGCTGATGGAATTTGGAATTTTTACAAACCTTATAATCCTTTGAAGAATCATACGCCCGATTCCTCGACCTTGTAACGAAGGGATTACCTACACAGTAACTGACAAGAGATTACATGAACATACAGCCATTAAGGATCCAAGATATCGGGATTCAAGAAACTTGCT
The DNA here is from genome assembly GCF_051521515.1 of Lactuca serriola. Lineage (NCBI taxonomy): Eukaryota > Viridiplantae > Streptophyta > Magnoliopsida > Asterales > Asteraceae > Lactuca > Lactuca serriola. The sequence goes on along the minus strand of NC_136415.1, from coordinate 16,078,898 downwards.
TATGGAATCCTGATCAATCTCAAGATTACATGAGTACAAGCATGATCTATTACATAAACTCCAACGATTGGAAAAAAAATGCCAACAAGTAATCGAACCTACTTTATGCTGAAAAGTGGATGAATAAGCGACCAATTTATTTAGGGTTTGTACCATGACATCGTAAATTGAAGCAGTCAATCCATTATCAGAAACAGCTCGGCCGAATCCCACCAATTTCCCGCTAAATGGTGTCAATGGAATCATTCTTCGGTACCAATCACCCCCAGTATTCAAATTTTCCGGTAACGAGGTGACAGTTTCTGGTCTAGCGAAGACGGAAACAACGACAGAGCTATGAGAGAGAGCGATGCGGAGTTTGTCGACGTCGACTGGCTCCACACGTCCGTCGGGGGAGATGTTAGGGAAACGGTGGCAGGAGTGGTTGCAGGAGCTATAAAGGTCTTGCAAGTGAATTGGGTTTACGTCTGAGAGATTCGTGGATATGAAAATTGGGGGACTTGGTGGCCGGCGATGGAGTGTTGATCTTTTTTGGCTGTTGAATATTTTGGCCGGCGGTAGGGTTTGGAATTTGGAGTGGAGAGAACCACCGTGAACTGAACCCACGACCGCCATCTCTCCCTCTCTCCGTCAGTTCAGTAAAAAACTGCGAGTCAAAAAGATATTCTTTTTTCGTATATTCATTTTCTTTTAATCAAAACGGTCACAATCAATCGGAAAACGTACGTAGATAGCCACTTTTCCTGATCAAACAATTAATTAACGTCCACTGCAACAACAAGATAAGAAGAAGCAAGTAGGGCCTCTAGGGGGACCTTATCAGTAGCCCATAACCCAACTTCTACTATTAATTCCTTAACCCTAATAAGTAATAACTATTGTTGCTCAACTTATCGCATCTAATAATTAGGAACGAACGATCGTTTAAGTACTCGTTTATGATCGGAACACCTATTATACAATTCCTGTGTATATATGCACTCTATGTGCTCGATGAATTGCCAAGAAGGGATCGGGATCTCTGGCATGTTCTTCAATAAAAGTGATTCAAATATGCAATCTATTTAAATCTTGTGTTGCAAGGGCAAATTTGTCATTTGGTCATTTTACTTCTTCAAGTTTCTATAACATGATTTATTAAAAAAGCATAACAGAATATGCTAAAAATCCATGCTGATAATATGAAAAGCATGAAAGGGTATAAATTCCAATAAGCTGAATAGCGTGAACCATAAGCCAGGAAGAAAAGGAAGGGTGCAAAATATCTTAGACGTTGACTAATTGACCATCTCCTCCTACATCAAGAAACTTGGGTCAAGCTTCTTCACTTGAAGCTGCCATGGGAGGACCTGGTTGTGAATCTGTTGATAACTTCAAAACTATCCTGGAACAAGAAGGAATTTACAATCTTTTATCAGGTGAACTCAAGGTATGATCATGAATCAATTCCAACAAAACAAAAAGTAATCTTTATGCTGAATTTGATCCAAAATATACTCTCTTTTGATTGATTTCTACTTTTCTAGGTACCTTTATCATCATGTAAACAAAAAACAGTTTGTTTATTGTTCTCTGCAAACTGGAGTAGACCTTGTAAGGCTTTTATACCACAACTTATGCAAACATACAACGCCCTAAAAGATGTTGACTATGAACTCGAAATTATCTTCATATCATTTGATCGAGATGAAAATGGATTTAAAGAACACATGAAGTCCATGCCATGGCTTGTGGTTCCTTTTGATGTCAATTTACAGAAGAAACTTGGTAATTTATACAAAGTTAATCAAATCCCATCGTTTATCCCATTGAATATCGACACAAAATTGCTTGCAAAAGATTCCGTTGGACTCATAAAAGACTATGGCCCCGATGCATTTCCGTTCACCAAGAAAAGACAAGAAGAGTTGAAAGCTTTTGATGAAGCAAAACGTCAAGAAGGGAAGTTGGAACATCTTTTTACAAATGGGATTGATAGTAAAGGAGAAAAGGTTAGGAATTTAGGATTTATTGGGTTTTCAATTAGCTACCAAGATTGGATAAGTTTAAAGCTTTTTGTGTTCTTATTTGTAGATATGTTCATCGGAACTTGTGGGCAAGACGATTGGTCTTTACTTTGGTGCAAATTGGTGTCCACCATGTCGTGACTTCACCACACAACTCATTGAAGCGTATAACGATATTGCCAAAAATAAGGATCAAGAATTTGAAGTTGTATATGTTTCAACCGATAGAGATGTTAAAGAATTTGAACTCGGATTGACCAAAATGCCATGGGTAGCAATTCCTTTTAACGATAAAACAAGGCAAGATCTTTGTAGAATCTTTGAAGTCAAATGGATTCCAACTTTGATAATTTTAGGACCAAATGGGAAAACAATTACCACAAATGGGCGAAAATTGGTTTCGTTATATGGTGCCAAGGGTTTTCCGTTTACTGAGTCAAAGATCTTGGGGGTAGAATCGTCTTTAATGAAAGAAGGAGATGAATTGGCTCGAGAAGTAATGGACCGTAAACACGAACACATTCTTAAACTCGATATGGCAAAACGTTACATTTGTGATTTTTGCAAGAAACGAGGGTCGTTTTGGGCGTTTTCTTGTAATGTTTGTGGCTATGACCTTCATCCAACTTGCATTGAAGAAACCCATTAGAAAGATTTGATATATGATATGCTATTGTTATGTAATATGATGTATGGACTTAATTATTAATTAAATCAATATATATTATATATGTTTGAATGAATACAAGTAGTGCTTAATGTGCTAAACACTTAATTCAATAACTATATATGGTTGTTTATATCAAACTTAATCTACACATAATGATTTAACGTTTTAAGACGAAAACATGACTTAATGTATTTAAACGCCAACCAATTACCTATCTCCACTTCTTTTTTCCTTCCAACTTATCTTATGTTAAAACTGTTAAGAAGATAATACCTGGTTGGAATGTAAAGGTAAAACGGCCATTTGTCTTATTCATATGGTTTATAAAGTCCTGTAAAAGAAACATACACTATTATATATATTAAGTTATTCACACCTTAATGTATACTAACACTTCATGAACACATATATCATTATCTATTCAGGAACAAGACTTGATAGAGAAAAATGAAACAACCGCTAAAAATGAGTTATATAATCCGCTACGACTTTTGAACGATGATGTTGACACCATGGCCGGGTTGTACAACCATTCTATAAGCAGGAGAATGTTGATAGTTTGGAGATAACGAAAATTTGAACTTGGAAGTGATGAGTGAAATGACAACTTTCAGTTGGGCCATAGCGAAGTTTCGGCCCAAACAAGACCGGGCCCCAACCCCGAATGGAACATACGCTTGTGGGCTTTTGCATGCTTTTGTTACACCATTAATGAACCTCTCGGGTCGAAATACATGGGAATCCGGGCCCCATATTTCCGGGTCACGATGAAGGGTCGGGATCAAACTCCATATGCATACTCCTTTAGGCACGTCCACGTGCCCTATCTGCGTCCTTTCTAGTGCCTCACGTGACACAAACGCTGCCGGCGGGAACAACCGCATCGCTTCTTGAATCACCATCGTCACCTGCGCATTCAATAAGGTTATCACTTGTACTCAACGCATGAATAGTGGTACCCTGTTGAGAAAAACGGAGTTTACCGATTTCAATTTAGGGAGTGAATCTACATCGAGAACACCATTAGGGCAAGCTTCGGACATTTCATCGGAGATGTGAGTTTGCCATTCTGGGTGTAATGCGAGCAGCATCAAGCACCATGATGCAGCGACACTCGTCGATTCGTGTCCGGCGAAGTAAATATTCTTACAGTTATCGACGATGAAATGTTTGCTTTCGTCTTTGCTGGCGAAATGATCCATGGCTTCTTCCAGGATCATTTGCAGAAGATCTTTCTTCAACAATGGTGTTTGTTGACATTTTCTTTCGCATACAGCTTCCCATATCAATGAATCTATCTCTTTTTCTAAGCTCTTTACATCTTTCCTCAGTCTGTATCATATAATAATTAACTTGTTATTCAATATTCATCCATCAGTTTGATGTAAAAAAAGTTTTACTTTTTTCGCAGCTAGCTTACCCATAAGTAGGAAGGCCAAAGAGCATGCCTTTAGATGAGATAGTTTTCTGAAGGGTTCTAAGCTTGGAGAAAATCTCTTTGCCTTTTGTATAAGAGCTTCCAAAACAAGCCCTTGAAATCACATCTGCAGAAACAGCCCTCAGATCATCATCTACTCTTATATCGGCTATTCCACTACCTTCACCTTCGATGCAAGCTGCTTCCCATTTCCTCAAAAGCGGTTCAGCCGATTCCGACATTAGCCCCACCATACCCTAACCAGTCAACACATAGATATGTTAAAAGGTAACAGATACAGATAATTGAGTAGGGAAAAGTAGGGAGGTACCTTGACTTTATCCATGAAAAATTCAGGGGCAATAATTTTCCTTTGATGAACCCAAAAATGGCCATTTGATCTGAGGATTCCATTGCCAAGGAGAGGAGAGAGTCTTTTGGTAACGTAAGAAGGTTTACCAAGTCCAAGAGTGATGGACTGGTTCATTTCTTTAACAAGCTCTGGATCATTTATATAAAGGTGTTGTTTATTCCCTGTTGAGTATGTATATATTGAACCTGCATTCAAAGTTCAAACACTTACACTTGATATCACTAATATGGTAATTAACTTAACTTTTATGTTAAATAATGTCACTAGAATTATAATTCTTTGGAATTGATAACACTTGGATAACTAGCTACCTTATAGATGCTGGTTTGGGATTGTTTCGGTGGATCCAAAAATTACAGTTACATCATATATATAAAAAATAAAATTCCGAGAATTTTGGGGTCTTTTAGATTTTTTTAAGAGGGGTTTTGGCAAGCGGGCATCTTCAACAAAAGATGGTCCCACATTGGGGTTATTACTTATTCAGGAAAAGATGAAAAAAAAGGGGATTTTGGTTTTATCTTTTTTTTTTGGGTAAAAAATAAAATGAAATTCACTTCCAAATCGGATATATATATATATATATATATATATATATATATATATATATATATATATATATATATATATATATATATATATATATATATATATATTAGTTTATAACCCGTGGAAACCACGGTTACAAAATTAATTAAATATTCATAGTAAAAAATTCAAAATTATTAATTAATTATTTTATATAAAATTTTAAATACATTATTAATTAAGAGATTTTTTTATTAGTTATGTAAAATTATAATTATTAATTCAAATAAATATGTGGAATTAATTTATCATATATATTAGACTCTTTTTATTTGTGGACTAATAAAAACAATAATATAAAATTTAAAATTTAAAATTTAAAATAAAGAATAAATAGATTAACAAATAACATCACATTGATTAGGAGGTTTAATGAATTTAAAATAGAGAATTAATAGAATGACAAGTGGCATCATATTAACTAGGAGTTCTAATATTATGACACTTGGCAAAAAGACTATTCTTTTATTAGTATATATATATATATATATATATATATATATATATATATATATATATATATATATATATATATATATATATATATATATATATATATAGGGAAAAGTGAATATAACCTTAAGGGTATATAAGCTTAGGTACCCAAACTCATAATAATATGTTGTTTTGTTTGATATATTCATTATAATATTGTTAAACTTCAATCCTTAACTTGATTTATATTCAATATTTTTAAATTTTCACTATTATCTTCCTCTTACATCACATCTTTTTGTCGAACACTTAATAGGCTATATATATTATTATTGAAAATGATAATTATGTAAGAGGAAGATAAATATGAAATTTATAAAAAACTTTGAAGTAATTCAAGTTAGAAGTTGAATTATAAGAACATTGGACAATTACAATGTCTATATATGATACAAACGATGTAGTATTATGAGTTTGAGTACCTAAGCTTATATACCCTTAAGGGTATATTCACTTTTCCCATATATATATATATATATACAGGGCCGGCCCTAGGGGTGTTCAAAATGTTCCACCGCACAGGGCCCCGAAAAAAATAGGGCCCGAAAATTATCATATTTACATAGCGTGATTATATTATATATAATATCATTGACATTTAAGACCAAAACTATTGAAGAGCAGTTGGTTAAGGACGCATCACGTAGTATTCAACCACCCGTGTTCGACTCTTTTGGGCTACATATCTCAACCTATTTTTTTGTTTTTTGTAGTAATGAGTATGTATATAAATATATTAGTTGGCAGTTTCTAAAGTATCTCGTATTAGACAAATTGGTGAGAGGGCATAAGCTTTTATGGGGCCTTACCAATTACCATAGTTCGATTCCTACTACATAGGGCCATTTTTTTTGTTTAATTTTTTCCATTTCTAACATAGTATATAATATTTTGGATTTTTTTATATAAATATATTTTTAGAAGATCTTTTTTTGTGTTCGCACCGGGCCTAAGATATATCAGGGCCGGCCCTGTATATATATATATATATATATATATATATATATATATATATATATATATATATATATATATATATATATATATTAACTCCAAAACCTCTGTTAACTGACTAACGAATTCTTTCACTTTATACATACATATTTGCATCCCATTCCATGGATAGAAATCGTAGAATGTGCAATTTTTGTCTTAAAAGGACAAAAAAATGAAAACAACGACATCTCATATCAACAACACTACTAATGATTCCATCCAGCTCATAATATCAAAATTTATGGGTACGTATTTGAATTCAAAGAACCTCTCATTCTCAAGCATTATCGCTGCTTAGTGGACTTGTACCTAACCCTAGCTGTGCTCACTTGTACCTTGGAAACTACAATAGTAACATTAAATCTATTAAATTCATCCTTCTTAAAACAAGATAGCGACAATGCAGTGGGCTCTTATGTATATAATTGTTTAATCTACAAACGTTTTTTTTTTGTATAAATAAATGTAAATATATATTATGACAGCTATTAATATTTATAACACTTAATTATTACTTACACAAGATGTTTCTAGACCCACTTGATTTTTATTTAAATTTGAATAAGAATCAGAAAGGACGTTGGGGGAACATTGACACATCGGTTTCATGAAAAAGATAAAAACGGGTACCAATCTAGTATTATCTTTTCTTAGAAAAAAGAAAACGAAGTTGGTGATGAAATATATGTTCTATTAAATATTTGTTCGTATATGATATTTAGATGAATTATAAAAGATAACGTTGTGTTACTCTATCTACCTATGAAAGGTTATTTGACATTCAAATAAAAAAAATGTCGTCTTAGTTCTTTCAAAGAAATTATATTATCACTAGTTGTGCGAAATTTGATCAATTGCTTATTTATTTATTTATTTACCAAGCTTTTTGAACAAAAATTAAAGACGGTGTGTTGACTTAACGTCTCTATCTTATCCTATGCTAAAGTGTGATTTTTAAATAATAAATAATTAATCATTGTATCTTAAAGAATTGGAAATTGCAAAGATTTGCAAAGATATAACCAATCAGATCAGAATAGAGAATATATTGGTATTTCTTTATTTAAATAATAAAAATAATTTATATGTATATAGTGACATGCATATTGTGACTACACGCGTCATATGTCCCACGCGAACAATCTTCATAGACAAGATAGTTTTCAAGTTTATCATGCATTCCTCTTTATAATGTTTGTAATTTACTTTTTTGAATATTATGATTTTTTATGTTTTAAAAATTGTTGTTTTGTGTTTCTTAAAAGTCGTTATAGATTTAAAACTTTAATTTAATTATTATACCTTTTTATCAAATTTTTTAATTTTCTCCAAAAGATTGACGTACAAAGTTATTGACTTATTGTCAAGCTTTTATTATATCGTATGATATGATATTCACTATAAAAAACTATAAAAAAAATTGCTTTGCATTAACAATTTCAAGCTTATTAAGTAGACTCTTGACATTTATGCTCTATTTACCTTTTTTCCAACAATCTTCGTTTAATATCTTGATCATAATAATTATATCGTCAAAAAGTATGCATGGGTTGTTATCTTCGTAAAAAAAATATGGCAATAATTATTGCTTTCATCTCTTTTTATTTAATAAACTTAATATTTATGGAAACCGTATTTAAAAAAAGAACAGGCAATCCGTACAAATGTATTTATATAAAAGTAAAATTATAATTATTTAAATATAGCATTGACAATATTAAAATAACTATAAACAAGATAAAAGACCCACAAAGATTCGGTTCCAACTTTTCCCAAATTGCCAATGAGAATTAGGATGATCAACAATTGTAACCATCATATCGTTTTTATTTTTTAGATTAAAAAAACCATTATAATTGCATACATCCAAAGAAAACATCATAATCCAAAAAACTAGAACAATTGTATCCCAAATTTTGCAAATATTCAAGTTTATAAAGAATTAAAATAAGTGGTGATAAGGCATAACATACCGTATTGCTTCCTCCATTGTTCAAAGTATGGGAAGAGAGTAGACGTATAATCATCACCTACAAAATCTCCATCGCTTGACTTTGAAGCTTTCATGGCGATTGCAGCCGCTTGAATCTTCTGCATCTCACCCACATTCCCATATGGAAAAGACGGTTTTGGCCCTCTGATTCCTTGCTTTTCGAGCTTTCTTCTTAGTCTTTGCGGTTTCATCCATATAATATTCAAGAAGTAGAAGGTTATAATGGTAATTACAGGTAACCCCACATGAATAAGAAGATTAAGAACCAACGAAGAAGAAAGCGTTTTCATTTTTATTTGATGGGAGCCACTGCGTGTTCACTTCACGAGATGAAGGGACTACTTATAATAGAACAGCCTGCATTGTGGAAATGGAATTTTCTAGTTCGTAAATATGTACAAGTGTTTATGAATGATGTACAAGTAGATGATTCGTGCGTGGTCTGTGAATTGTGAGTTTAGGGTGTGGAGAAAGGGATGGTTTTATAATACTTGAACAGTGAGACTCTTCTTGTGGGTCATTATGTGTCTTTTACTTTGATACCCCTTGTACTTTTGTTAGTTTAAACTTTGGTTCCTCTAGTTTAAATATATTGCATCGAGGTCCCCATTAGATATACTAGAATTCTTTTTTGCTTAGAGTAAATTACACGATTGGTCCCTATGGTTTGGGTTAATTTGCGTGTTTAATCTCTAACTTATTTTTTTAACTTGGAAGGTCCCTACTGTTTCTTTTTGTTACGTGTTTGGTCTCTGTCTTACCTAAAAAGACTATTTTTCCCTTGATTTTTTAATTTATTTAAATAAACACACCCCCAACTCCACTCCCTCACCTTACCTTACCTACCTCATTATTTTTCTCTATTTAAATAATAGTCTCTTTAGATAAGACATGGACCAAACGTGTAACAAAAACAAACAGTAGGGACCAAGCGCGTAAGAAAAAGAAACACTAGAGGCCTTCCGAGTTAAAAAAATAAGTTAGTGACCAAACGCGCATATTACCCCAAATCATAGGGACCATTCGTGTAATTTACTCTTTTGTTTATAGAAACTTTTTTCAGCTTCTTGTTATGGGGATCGAAGGTATTAATGTTTTATGAGGTTGTCAAGGAAGCCATAAAAGGTTTTCTATAACAGTGTTATGATGTTTGCAAATGTTTCTCTTTTTTGAAAGAACAGTCTCCTTTAATAAGGATGTCTTATTGTTTCACAATTAATCTCACGTATAAATATAAAATTATACATCATATATCATGTCCTTGAAATCACCACAAATAAATCTGAAGTCACCACAAACAAAGCTTGATGGCTACAAGAACAAAGGGCAATAACCACATTTGAACTTAGATAGATGAGATATCATATCCCCCAAAATGTTTATATTGCCAAAAGTTGTTGGTAGGACGAATTAATTTGATGACAATTTATTAATAATAAAATAAATTGTAGTTAGTTTAGATTGCTGGGTGTAAAATAAACAATGACGTTTTCTATTTTTTATTGTATATATTTTACTAAATATAGAAATTCAAAACTATGTTTCCTAGCATTTAACACTTAACTTGCCAACTGTCATAAATCGTCATTGTTACTTGGGCTATTTTTGACTTTTAAGTAAAATTAAAGGAATATAATATGAGTTGAGAGTTGGTTGGGCGTCTTTAAGCCAAGTACCCAACATCAAAATTCATTTTCTACATCATTTTAGTCTCGAATCTATTCCAACCGTAAAAATAATATAATATCAAATTTAGTATTATATTACAATAAAATTACATAAAACTTTTCTTCAACATTTTTAATAGGGTTTTGTATCGGACGATTTGATTCGGGTATTGTTCAAAATCAAACCATAACCATTACAATTTTTTTTTGAATAGCGGAAATTTATTAAAAAAACTAGCAAGAAGCTAGAAAAAAAAACATTACAACAAATTACAAGTAAAGGCATGATCATGAAACCACGAAGTCCAACCTATATTAGTTTTGTTACACCTATTGGAAACAAAAAAAAATTGACCACATCATAAAAAATGACCGATTTCTTAGGCAACACCGTTCCAAAGATAATGGAATTACGGAAATTCCAAATACACCATAAAGCAGTCATTGATCATTGCGTCGAAAACTTTCCGTTGGCAACTTCTCTGATCGAATAAATTCGATCAAACAAAATCGAATCCATGGATAGATGTTGAGGAAACTGAACACCCCACCAAATGGCAACTCGAGTCCAAAGATTAATCAACTCACTACATCCTACAAACAGATGATCAGTGGACTCAACTATAGTGGAACAAACTGGACATAAGATCGAATCCAACAAAATACCCCTATGAGAAAGATTTGCTCGAGTAGGAAGCCCATTTAATCTTAATCTCCAAATAAAAATATTCAACTTAATTGGAACCCAATTATTCCAATAAGTGAGGCCACCACCTATAGGCAACATACCATTATCAATATAAGACCTAGTTGAAGAAACTATAGAATGATCTGACGTATCCAAGAACCATCCCAACCGATCCGAACTGGAATGAAGATGTAACCCCTACATCATAGTCAAAAAAGCCTCCCAATGGGATTGCTCAATACCACCCCGAGGCACTCTCCAAAGAGACCTTGTATCCCAGCCCATCACCACCCTGTCACGAACTAAAGCGTATTTATGAGTATCCAATGCAAAGATCCTATAAAAAACCTCTGCAAGAGACCGATCCCCTTTCCAAGTATCCTGCCAAAAAGAAGTGTTGCTACCATCTCCAATCCAAATCGGACATAGAGAAAGCAAATCCAAACCACGATCTCGTAGGTGAGACATCATATGAATAACACCATTCCAAGGACCCATCCAACCTTTTTTAAGGAGTAAAGAATCACAACCTCCATCAGAACCATAGATAGCTTTGACTAAATGAACCCATATTAGATCAGGGTTGTGAAAAAAGCACCACCTCTACCTAAAAAGCATAGCCCTATTAAAAGAGAAAAGACTATCAACTCCAAGGCCGCCTTCTTTTCTACCAACCAACACTCTATCCCACTGGGCCCAATGCATACACCTGTCATTAGGGATGACAATGGGTACGGGTATACCGGGTTTCGTGTTCCCCATCCCCATACCCGAATCCCGATCCCCATCCCCATCGGGGATTAGAAATCTATCCCCATCCCCATCCCTAATGGGTAATCGGGGATTTTTACCCATTACAAATTTTTGAACTTTTATGAAAAATAACTCACAATTATATATTAACCAACAAAACAAAAACTAGCAGAACTAATATAAAACACTATAATCACTGAATGTCTTCAAACACGAATAATAACATTCAAGGTTATAAATTAAATCATTTTTTTTTTGCAAAAAAGACATTAAAATCTTCCCAAAACTATACGTTTGATTATTAAAAAACCTTACTTTGTCTACTGAACATTTGCTTATGCATTATTAAAAATAAAAACATAAGTAACTATATATATCGGGTACCCATCGGGGCCGGTTTCGGGTACGGGTATGGGTACCCGACATGTAGAACCATCCCCATCCCCGCCTTTTGTATTCGGGTAATACCCATCCCCATCCCCGTCCCCGGTCAACTCGGGTTAGGGTTTCGGGTACCCATCGGGTATGGGTTTTTTTGCCATCTCTACCTGTCATCCAACTCTGCACCCCAAAAGAATCTAGAAGGGAGTGTCTCCAAAGACTTAAGAACCGAAAGGGGAACCATGAAGATGGGCATCAAATAACTTCCCAAGCTCCCAATAACATACTTGATCAAAGTCAAACGACCGCCAAAGGAGAGACTTTTCACCTTCCACTCCGATAACTTGGAACGAAAACAACCAACAATAGTGGACTAAGCCGAGACCCTGGACATACATTGACCTACTGCCACACCCAACTGAACAAAAGGAAGGCAATCCGGGGCATAACCTAATTTGCAGGCTACCAACTCCACCTAATGATTAGAGACACCAACCCCAATCAACTTGCTTTTTTGCATATTAATTTTAAGCCCAATAGCTAGGTAAAAACAATGCAAGATACGAAGAACTAAATTAGCATTCTTGGGATCCTTAGGAGAAACCAAAACAACATCATCTGCATAAAAGAGATGTGAGATATCAATCCCACAAATAGAAACGCCCCCTAAAACATTTTGGAGATGGGCTTTTTGTAAAGCTACATGTCAGCCCTGCACTGCTAAGATAAAGAGAAAAGGAGACAAAGTATCTCCTTGTCTCAAACCTCTCTGAAACTGAAATTCTCTAGTAGGTGAACCATTCACTAAAACCGAAGCCCTAGCCAAACTAAGAAGCTCCAAAATCCAAGAACACCAAATGGACCCAAAACCCATAATTTGCATTATCTCCAAAATATAATCCTAAGACACCGAGTCAAAAGCCTTTTCAAAATCCACTTTAAAAATTATCAGAGGATTTTTCGAAAACTTGATCCAAGCCACCACCTCATTAAGAAGAAACAGACCATCCAAAATTTGTCTACCTTTAACGAAGGCAGACTGCTCCAAACTCACCATAGAACCAATAACCTCTGCTAACATATTAGCTAAGAGCTTACCAATAATTTTATAATGGAAACCAATTAAACTAATAGGTCTAAAGTTCCTGATAAACTTAGGATCACGGACCTTCAGGATCATAGTGAAGAAAGAAGAATTACATCAAATAGGAATGGAGCAATAGCTATAAAAATGATGAACAAAAGCTGTCACGTCCTCTGAAATAAGATCCTAATAACGCTTCAAGAAACCAAAAGTAAACTCATCTGGACCCGGGCCTTATATGACCCACAGTCTCATACAACTTTTTTAATCTCATCACTAGAAAAAGGAGCCTGAAGAGACCGGAACCCGAGCCTCAGAAAGGGTTTGAAAAAGAGAAGCATTGGTAGAAGGGCGCTTGCCATTTTTCTTTGAAAAAAATATTCCTATGAAAATGTTGGAATTCATTTTTCACTCTTCTCGGATCATCCACCCACTCGCCATCAATCATAACACCTTTGATAGCTAACTACCTCCTCTTCTGATTAATTACACCATGATAAACCCTGAATTTTCATCAATACTGCATCGAACTTTCGCCTTTTGGGCTAAATCAACCCTCGAAATATGGTCCAACTCTAACAAATCTTTGAGAACCGAAACTCTATGTTGACGAAGCTCATTAGTGCCATCATTAAACATAAAAGAAGCATCAATCGCCTCAATCTCCTCCTTCAAAACTCTAGACTTGCCAGTCAAACGATCTCGGATAGAAGAATTCCAAATCCTAAGATTAGATTTAAGAAGTTGAAGTTACTTCTTAAAAATGACCCAAGGATTATCCACTGTGACATCCCCAATTTTCACGGCCAGAAAAAACCGATTTTGTTTATGCTTTATAAAAATCAGAGTACTTCTTTTAATAAAAATGTTGCGGAATTTGTTCCCAGTAAAACATGATAAAGACGTTATCAAAGAATTTTTGAAGAAATGTATTTTTATTCATTTTAAAACATTTGGGGTGTCATCGTCAATACAGAAACATAAGCATAAACATAACTTACATTTATTTACACTAGTGATCTACATCTCTTTAATCTCTCAGTGTAATGTGACTTCATATCAACACCTATGATATAAATAAACTGAGTGGGTCAGGTTGGGAAACCTGGTGAGTACATAGGGTTTTCAACCCACAATAATATAATTATTATATTTAAAAAATCAAGCAATCAACCCAATTACTCATCCCCATTATCTTCTTTACTCTTAAGGATCTATCCTAAGAGTCATCTATCTTGCATTTGTTTATTCCGAGGTCCCTTGCTTCTAGGGTTATAGGACTGACACTAAATCCATAGTTGCCAATGCTCGTTCGTAAAGCACTAATTCCATAGCTGCTATAGTTTATTCATCGGGTACTAAATCCATAGCTACCAGTGTTTATCTAATAGTTACTAAGTCCATAGCTACCAATTCCTAAGAGGTACTAAATCCATAGCTACCAGTGTTTATCTAGTAGGTACTAAGTCCATAGCTACCAATTCCTAACAGGTACCAAATCCATAGCTACGAGTGTTTATCTAGTAGGTACTAAGTCCATAGCTACTAATTCCTAACAGGTACTAAGTCCATAGCGACCAGTTCCTAACAAGTACTAAGTCCATAGCTACCAGTGTTTGTCCAATAGGTACTAAGTCCATAGCTGCCGATGTTATTTGTTAGGCACTAAGTCTATAGCTGCCAATGTTTACTCATATCATCTTTTATCTCTCATCGTTCATCTACCCATCTAATACCCAACATACTTGTATATTTAAAATATGTATACAGTTCAAATCATTTAAAACATGTATAAAAAAACGTTCATCCAACATAGACAACAAGTATTCAGATAATATGCACACATAGCACGTAGTTTATATAAAATATTTCATATTTATGTGTAAGATGAAAGTAACTATGCACTCACTTGAGAAGGTGGTGACTCGGTACTCGGACAACGCTTCTTTTACTTTAAAATAATTTCCTTCGACGAAACCTAGTATTATTACCACTAGATTTTAGTCTAATATTTACCGTGACTAATTATTAGTCTTATTATTATTATTATTATATAAGCGTTTAAACAATACTTTCCAACCACTATGTACAGACAAGGGCCAGACATAAAACACCAGAGGGCGGATCATTTTGGCGTATAGCACTTCTGAAATCCAACAACCCTATGCGGCCCTTTAAACCAGATTCCCCGTACCGCAGGTAGTTAAAAAGATATTATAACGACACTTATATAAGTCATAATAATAGCTCAAATATTTATTATAAATTTATAATAACAATACTAATTTTAAATATAAACTATATTTAAAATAGGGTAAGCATAACTTACTTACAAGAGGATTTTAGCTAGGATTCGGGCTCTGCAGGGGCAGAACTTCGTCGCTGAATCTTTCTAAGAAAGATTCGTGCAGCGCTTCAGCGCTCACCTTACTATACTAAAAACTACAGAAAGAGAAGTCGAATCACGAGGGACCGAAATGATCAGGGGATAAGGAGAGAAAGACTCTTGAATCAAGAGAATTGTGCAAGAAATATGAGAGCCCAAACCTCTTATTTATAGTAATTGAATTTACAAAAACCACCCTCCATAATTACTTAATGACCTTATAGTTATATAAACAACTAAACACCCCTTTATAATACTATTTTAAATAGATTTAATGATATTTGTACTAAACTAATGTCGAAATAACTCAACATTAGTCTTATAATGACCGCGTCGTCGATATCTTTCTAATGATATATACATATGTATATGTATATATATATATATATATATATATATATATGTATATGTATATGTACGTATATATGATTTATACTTTATTTTAATACGTAAATATGCTATTATAATTTGTAACTCGTTCATACGAACTCCATTTTTGACGTTATTTATATCCACGCGTAGGTGGAGATGTACTCTACAACTTTCGTTTAGACTCCGTCGGCTAATTTTGACTTTATTTTTAAAGTTATATTTTTAACAGGTCGGGACATGATTGATCCGTTAAAATCTCATAACTTCTTCATACGATGTCCATTTTCGTCTGTCTTTTTATCATTACGCTACTAATAGTGAGATCTTCAATTCTAGTTTAGGTTATGTCGGCTAAAAACCTCTCGATCTAATACTTGAACTTCGGGTTGTACACCGCTAAGTCGAAACTTCGAAAAATCATAACTTCCTCATACGAAGTCAGATTTGGGCATTCTTTTTATGGATGTTCTCGGTTTAACGTATACTACAACTTTGGTTTAGATCAGATTTGGGCGTTCTTTTTATGGATGTTCTCGGTTTAACGTATACTACAACTTTGGTTTAGATCAGATTTGGGCGTTCTTTTTATGGATGTTCTCGGTTTAACGTATACTACAACTTTGGTTTAGATCACCAAGGCTAAAAATTCCTCCAACGTAAATTCACTATTTACATCTCCCGGTGTCGTGCCGGTTTTGCCGAAAAACTTCGACGGGCCATAACTTCTTCGTTATAACTCGGATTTCGGCGTTCCTTATATGTACGGAACCCTTGAGACATATTCTACAACTTGGTTAAGATTATTTATTCTAAATAATCTTTTGTCGAAAAGTCGTTTTCGACCCCTATTATCTCTAATAGATAAACAATTCATTGTTACGTTTTATTAAAAACCTCTCCTTCAATAACATTTTTAACATGAGAGTAACACCCATCCATATTAAAACCAATATTTTCCCCCAATTCCAATGTTTTTTCAGCTTCCATGTACAAAGAATTTATATTCACTGATCCATCTGAAATATTATCATCACCAATGATTTTTTTTTGAAAAACCAAGAGGATGAGTGAGCGAATTTGAATCTTGAGACAGCTGAACACCCTCCATATGACCAAACCCGCCCGAAAAACCAACCGACCTAGTAGAAAAAACTGGAACCGCAGAATATGAAACTGCAACAGAAGATGATGGTAAAATTGCAGCAGGAGTTGATAGGGCGAGAACAGGAGCCACCAGTCCTTCTGCCAACGACTCGTCTATAGGGGAAAGTGTTGGGGACCTAGACATTTGCGATTCTTGAACCTGATCTAGAGCAAGAACTTTTCGGCCATCTGGAACAGTAGCAGGAGACGCTACTATCTTCACCACAGGAAAAATGGAAGAAATATTAACACAGTTCCCATTTTCCCCCTGCATAACATTTTTGCACTTTTCTGCTTTTTTCACAACATCCTGACCGGGCCCGACACATAAGTCAAACCAAATCATCGAGGGGCCCAAGATATCGCTTTTAGCCTCGTAGGATAAAAGGAACATATAAACTTCGACTTATATGCTTGTACTATTTACTTATCAAATTGTATACAACAATGCGTTTTATAACATCAAGTTACTGATGCGTTTACGCATTATCAATGCACAACCGAATCCTAAACAACAACTCATATATCTAGGTTTAAAGACTATATGATATTATCATCTTACAACCACTCGTGATTAAATTCCATGAAGTGATTCATGTGAGTGTTGGTTTAATCCAATACTCAAATCATATTTCATAAGTACTCATGAACGTTGTAGCAAAATTTTGCTATGTCTACACACTTAGACAATCTACAAGACAATTCATGACAATCTTCTTTCATACATACTTCCAATGTATGGTCGACTGTGGATAGTTTAAATAATCTTATTATTTAGGAAGTCAAAACATGCAAAGTGAAACAATAGTAAATAATTGACATAAGACAGTAACATTACTTATAAATAATACAACTTTATTCAATCATCAAAATGTCAATTACAATTTATCTATTACAAGTTTCTAAGGCTATCTAATCACTAAAACTAATATCGTCCTTCAGCCCAATGCTCTTAGCGTGCTGCAAGTGCTTAACCCTACTCAGTCCCTTCGTAAGGGCATCTGTTGGGTTCTCTGATGGGTTTTATGCATAAGAACAATCCTATATGCGGTGGATGGTGGCAGCCAATGGTGGCAGAAAATGACAACGGGTGGCAGCCACCACCTCACAGTGGTGGCAGTGGGTTCTCGGCCACAAATGCACACAATCCACACCACAAAATACCGAAAACAACCATTACAATCAACATAAGCACCATCAGCCTCCACTTGGCGTCAGGTGTCACCAGAAAATGCAACAGTGGCACATTCAGCCACCTTTTAGGTGGCAACGATGACTCCGACTTCACACTCACAGAAGAACGAGAGATAGAAGGAGCAAGGATGGGTTACAGGTGAATTAACCGTGGGTTTCTGGTGACTCACGACCCACACACGACGACCTAGTGCCTCCTTCTGATTGGCGTAACTCCCGACTGATCTCGGCGTTGCTGGAAGCGGGTTGTGGTGGTGGTTCTTCAATAACACGGTTGCGAATGGCGGGTGACACAGCAGGTGGCGGAGACCAAGAGAGCTCGATGGAGGTGACCGATGAAGATTTGGTTTAGGGTTTATATGCTCCAACAAGAAGGACAAGGAGTCACCGCCCAATCTCATGCCTTCATTAAAACATTTGATCTTTTTTACAACATTAGCCCCTCCCCCACAAGATCTTTTCAAAACCGGACTATAAGTTACCATATAGCCCTTGATTATATAATTTCCTTTCATTTTAGGTCCAAAACTTACAATTCAGCCCCTGAGCCTTACAAATCTCTTCAAATTAAGTCTCAAGAATTTACCAACTTCTAAAACTGTATCAATTGGCTCCCCAACACCAAGAGCCCGCTAAACATTATTTACTTTAGGAGTATTATTCATAATAACCCTTATCTATTTATTTATTTAATATACGGGTTGTTACAACTCTCCCCACTTAATTTAGATTTCGTCCTCAAAATCTTTCCTCACCATCCCTTACATGCCCGACAACTTGAACGACATGGCCACAAGCCCGATCATAACCCCAGTCGTTCAATCGAACATAGTTATCTCAACCAACCACATGTACATGCAACCACCAGGTTCTCTTGCTCCAAGATATATTACAACCGATCTGTAGTCACACATCATTTTCAACCTCTATCGTCTAACACTTGCTAATTCCATGCGTGCTACGATCATTCTCAAACCAAACGAACCGACCCTCCCAGGTCTTAGAACATCATATGTAAACCTTAACCACTCAAAATAAATCCATCAGGAATCCGAAATCTCAACTCCCCTATCCTTAACACAGATAGGACCAAACTCGAACTCGAGAATCCAGTTCAATAGCAGAATTGGAACCACTCATCTCCAATTTGATACTCAACTCACGACTCATGATCCGAGAATCTACGCATACATTACTTCTCCAATTTCCTTCGAATTGTGATAACCTCTCCCCAATTCGAGATATAACGGGTCCCGACGATCATGGAGACCTCAGTCTCGCCCCTGGCCCGGCCACCAGGTTCCTAAAGACTCAGTCGTCAAGGCTACCTAAGCTTGAGAACTCCTCTGCGTCATGCCCTGACTATTGAACACCACGACTCCCCGCAGTGTTATAACACTCTATTACTGGCTAATGCGTGTTACGGCTCCCCACAGACTTACGACACTCTCACACTGACTCGTGAATGCTACGGCTCCCTGCAGACTTACATCACTCACTCACTCACCATGGGCTCTCCCCATGGTTTTTCCCTGAGAATATAAAGTGATTACTCCCACCTGGATCCGCCCACTCTCTTACCTTTCCACTAACTCATCATTAAGCCATCACCATATTGCGTTCGCTAAACTCATGCTCTGCGATCCATCATGGACATGTGCACACACCCACCCAGATTAAACATCACTACCCCTAACAACAATCGCCGCTACAAAACACTTTACCTTGACACAATTCACATTCTTGAACAATCCCCGTCCAATGAAAATTAGTTGATGGGTTCCCACTGTAAAAATAGTCATTAGGTACTCCACTTGCCATCTCATAGACTCGAGTCTCAAAGTAATCCCACAACTTAGGGAATCACAGTCGGATACCCCGATACACCATCACAGAAGTTCACGCTTGCTTACCTCAACCACTGATCTTCCTCTCACGGCATCATACTCAGATACCTCGATACATCATCACAAAATCTCACGCTCGCTTACCTCAACCACTGATCTTCCTCTCACACGACTCATAACCTCGAAATACTCCACTTAAA
This sequence comes from Lactuca serriola, assembly GCF_051521515.1. Taxonomy (NCBI): domain Eukaryota; kingdom Viridiplantae; phylum Streptophyta; class Magnoliopsida; order Asterales; family Asteraceae; genus Lactuca; species Lactuca serriola. The sequence continues at coordinate 16,058,645 of NC_136415.1, read as the reverse complement.
ATTGAAACTCAGAGGAATCGTCAATGACTGGGAATATGTTGACGACCATCTGAAACCCCATTCTCTTACTGATCAAAACCCATGCAAAGCTACTCATGCCGACCCTGAAACTAATTGACAAGTCAATTGTTGCACCTCCCGAAGTATAGATAACAATCTATACACTGAAGTGGCAAATCCCAACAATTGAAATTGGACCTCAACAAACCAAACGCATCGAACTCAACCATTGCAACCCCGAAGAGTTCCTGACCACAATAAGATCTGTGACTCACGGCTACTCGTCGTGGATACACTCGTTCTTTCCTGAACATGTACAATATGCATCATCCCGCTCTGCACCTTGCCTCGGCCACCAATAAACCCAAGTCTCATATGTACGTACCGTAGATCCCCATAACCAAATCTTCTAACTGCAATTTGAACATATTGTTGATCCTCTCAACAGAATACCCAGTTCTCCCCCACTTAGGGTTCGAACCATCACCCAATGTCATACCCAAACAACCACACTACAGACTGGCTCTCCAGATGTGTCATTCCTGACTCAGGGGACGTACCACGTAGCACTTGATGACTTTCCAGAAAATGACCTAATAACTCCAAGTACCCCCGTACCCCATATGAAAACCTTGGAATCCTCCCAATGTGGCTACCTCCAGTCACCCAGAACCTCGTTCGATTGTACCTGCAATTATTTTGACGATCCTAGAATAGTATTTCCTCCTTTTCTGGATATAATGGACTATCACACACTTCATTCTCTTAATCCTCAATAATCACCCACTGCAAGAATCGACATAGCACGGGAGACTCACTCTCACAGTCGATCCACTGCATAGCCACGAAAACCATCATCTCGATATACTCCTCTCGTTTTCCTGAAACAGTTGCTAGTATACGACTTACCGAACTCAAACAAGGCATACTGTAGCCCTTGTTGGTCACAGTCCCCCCCTGATGAATTCATCCCGACATAAGAATGCAACCCAATGCTCTCATACAATGAAAATACTCTTGATACCAATATCGTAACTACCTGGTGCCCCACGGGGTCTTCCTCTAATCTCTGACATCAGAAGCTCGCTCACCCATCCTCTCAAAATGAGAAGCAGGAACAATATAATCCTCAATATAAAACCTTGACATCACAGGCCATCGCCCGACCACTCAACTCGGACTGCAATCCTCCACGATGCATTATCTTCACCCCCTATTTGAGTCTTGCGACTCCAACTGGTACCTTACCAGTCAAAACCCTCGAGATCTAAACTCAAATTTTCTCACCCAGGGCATACCCCATTTAAGCTTAACCGACATGTCCCTCTGGTCGCACAATCTCCTATACCCACTCCCAGTCTTAGTAATCACAACCGGATAGTTGATAAAGGCGAAAGCACACTCTGCTACGAAGCATGGTACCCGAACCATGTTATTTCTCCTCATCCTACTACTTAGAACCTCCGGAATTCTCCCTGTTTCGAGTATGGGTCCTCTGCTTTCAGTAGTACGGGCCAATACTACTTGCCACATCTACCCATACTTCCCACAAGGATTGTCCCAGATTCTTAAGTAGCCGCTCAACCTTCTCGATCACCATTCCCATTACACATGTTCGCTCTCTAGCGAATACTTACCTCTAAACAACATACTCCTCAGACTAGAATTACTCCCTAGGATCTCACACTTCTCTGCCATCAGCTGCTGAAGAACTCCTCGTGATGCCAACCATCTACCTCATGAATATTGCCATATTCACTTAGTAGCTGACTCACATCATACCAAAGTTCCACAAAGCACAAAGCAAGAAGCATTTGGGCATCAAGTAACCAACACATGAAACCACTCTAGCATACCACTCCAGTCGCTCTTTTCATGACACAAAGGCATCACCGAACTCAGGCAGTCCTTACTCTAGTAGATCTCTAACTACTCTCTCAGTAGATTCCTCAAATGCTCGTCTGGGTATCTCTCCTAGATTACTCCTCGACTCAAGACTCTCTCTAAAAGATTCATGCTAGGTGGTTCTACTCAGTACAAACAGGGAAAATAGCAGATAATATCAATCAATAGCATCCCCTAGGCTAAAGCATCATGAATCATGCAACTCTAGCCCTAATTTTTGAAATACATATCCTATCATCTAGCATGCAGCTCTAATATCTCATAATACAAACAAATAATGGTATTTTGGGAAATCACCATTCAGACTCCGGTTGATTGTATACACTGCTCCATCTCGTTTTCTCTTTAAGACTCTTACTCGTTTTAGAAAAAAAATCATTTCCTTTTAGAAATTTTTTCGCAAATCCTTAGTTTGAGTTCAGATATAACCGAGAGCACATCTGAATCCCTCAAACCAAAGTTCTGATACCAACTTGTAACACCGTAAATTTTCATACAAAATTTTCATTTTAAATTCATATAAGTCACATCAACACATATCACAAAATCCCCAAAATGTCAAATTATTAAAACACATGTTCTTAATTGTTTGAATAAAGTCCAGGATCCTTGGAACATAACTCCATCTCGTGTATACAATCAAGCAGCGCCTTCCTGTGATCCTGAGAAGTACCTAAAACACATAACACGTAACACGGTAATCACGAAGCTTAGTGAGTTCCCCAAAATACCACACACATCACATTAGCTACTCGAGGCTAGCTCAATACAACCCTCCGATCAATGTGTCTCAGTGGAACCCTCTGGTCCTATCCCACAAGGCACAAGATAATATTAGACATAAATCACAAAACAAAATGCAAGATATCACATATCTCAGTATAAGCACATAGGATCAACATATACACATATTACTATAATAGCATAGGTCACAAAGACATCATGCATGATAACAGGTATCACAATATACCAATTAAGACCCTCTGGTCAATAAAGTACCAAGACCCTTCGGTCAATAATGTACTAAGACCCTCCGGTCCATAACATACTACTCTGACTGGACCCTCTGGTCCCATGTTAATACAACACAACACAACATAAGCATAAATCACAAAATGCATATCATCACATGTCTCAATATAACAAATAAGACCCTCCGATCGCATAGTGACTACTGCTCATGCAAGTATAGTTAGAAGACTCATCTCGGCTCGCGAACAGATCCTATAAATGTTGTTGTTGTACTCCGGTCTCTAACACTGTGTCAAACCCACAATTAACCCCATTAGGATCTAAGACCAAACCTTCACATATTAGGTCTAAATATTGTCCACCAACTCGGTCCATAAATAACACCAAGGCCCAACACCAAATGGATCCAAAAAAGTCCATTAATGGCCCAACTTTGGCCCAATTTTCTAAATTGGGCCCAACCCTCATATGGGCCTTACCCTAAAGCCCATTTAAATATTCCAGTCCACATGATTGCTCTTGGATGGCCCATCAATAGCCCAATCACCCAAACCCAATAGAAAGGCCCAACTCAAGGCCCAAGCAAAATTAGGGTTTTCACATAAAATGACGATTAGGGTTAAGTGTTTCTCACTTAACCCATTAAGGACTTAAAGCATTAAGTCCATCACTCCACTAGGCCATTCACACAATGAAGTCGGACCTAATTCACAGTATCAATCGAACAGTCTAACCGCGGGTCCCGATAAAAATCCAAACTAACAAACTCAAAATTAGGGTTTTCTAAAGCATAATTAGGGTTTCTAGCCCAATCATAAAGAAGCCCAGTCCAAGATTAATTGTTTAGGCCCATTAGGGTTCCACTAGATCAGGCACCACCCACCGCCACCTCGGGCGGTGGTGATCGGTGGCGACTCATGGCGGCGGGCGGCGGCAGCCACCATTTCCAATGGTGGTGGTGGTTTTCGCCCAAAAATCACACATACCACTTCACACATAATAAACACACACCCACAGCCACCTCCTGCGGTGGCTGGTGGCAGCCAATGGTGGCAGAAAATGACAACGGGTGGCAGCCACCACCGTGAGGTGGTGGCAATGGGTTCTCGGCCAAAAATGCACACAATCCACACCACAAAATACTGAAAATAGAAATTACAATCAACATAAGCACCATCAGCCTCCACTTGGCGTCAGGTGTCGCCGGAAAATGAAACAGTGGCACATTCAGCCACGTCTTAGGTGGCAGCGATGACTCCGGCTTCACACTCACAGAAGAACGAGAGAGAGAGAGAAGAAGAAGCAAGGATGGGTTATAGGTGAACTAACTGTGGGTTTCCGGTGACTCACGACCCATACATGACGACCCAACGCCTCCTTCCTATTGGCGTAACTCTCGACTGATCTCGGCGTCACTGGCAGCGGATTGTGGTGGCAGTTCTTCAACAACACGGCAGTGAATGGCGGGTGACACAGCAGGTGGCGGCGACCAAGAGAGCTCGATGTAGGCGGCTGATGAAGATTAGGTTTAGGGTTCATATGCTCCAACGAGAAGGAGAGACACCGCCCAATCTCGTGCCTTCATTCAAACATTTGATCATTTTTACAACTTTAGCCCCTCCCCACAAGATCTTTTCAAAACTGGACCATAAGTTACCATATAGCCCTTGATTCTATAATTTCCTTTCATTTTAGGTCCAAAACTTACCATTCAGCCCTTGAGCCTTACAAATCTCTTCAAATTAAGTCTCAATAATTTACCAACTTCTAAAATTATATCAATTGGCTCCCCAACACCAACACCCTGCTAAATATTATTTACTTTAGGATTATTATTCATAATAACCCTTATCTATTTATTTATTTAATATACGGGATGTTACAACCGCACCTTCGTTATCGCAGAAAATCTCCATAGGCTCCTTTATGGCCAGTACAACTCCAAGGTCTCCAATGAAGTTCTTTAGCCATATTGCCTCCTTTGACGCTTCGCTCGCTGCTATTCTGATTCGCACGTTGAATCAATTATAGTCTCCTGCTTGGAAGTTTTCCAAGTTGCTACTCCTCCATTCAGGGTAAAGACCCAGCCCGAATGCAAGCGGAAATTATCCCGGTCATTCTGAAAACTAGCGTCACTATACCCTTGCACTTTCAAGTCATCACTCCCACAGAGGATAAGAAACCATTCCTTAGTCTTCTGAAGGTACTTAAGAATATTCTTCAATGCGGTCCAATGTGCTCTACTATGCTTCCCTTGGTATCTGCTGACCATGCTCAAAGAAAAGGCCACATCATGGCGAGTACATGTCATAGCATACATGATTAAGCCAACTGCGGAAGCATAAGGTACTCTGCTAATCTCTGCTATCTCGACATGGGTATTCGGGCTTTGAGTCTTACTTAACTGGGTATTGCTTTGGATTGGTAACTCCCGTTTCTTGGAATTCTCCACACTAAAATGTTTTAACACTTTGTCTAAGTAAGTACTTTGACTAAGTCATATTATTCTTTTACTCATATTTCTCAAAATCCTTATCCCAATAATATAAGCAGCTTCTCTGAGTTCCTTCATAGCGAAGCACTTCCCAAGCCAGGATTTAACCTCATGCAAGGTTGGGACGTCGTTTCCTATGAGCAGTATGTTGTCCACATACAAAATGAGAAAGCTAACTATACTCCCACTAGTTTTGACATATACACAGGACTCATCCTCGCTTCTCGAAAAGCCAAATTCTTTGACTTTCTCATCGAAAAAAAGATTCCATCTGCGAGACGTTTGTTTCAATCCATAAATGGATTTCTCACGCTTACACACTCTATTAGGGTGCTCTACATTGAAAAAAAACCCTCTGGCTGACTCATGTAAACATCCTCAGCCAACTTCCCGTTAAGGAAAGCGGTTTTGACATCCATCTGCCATATTTTATAATCATGAAACGTAGCTATGGCTAGCATAACCCTTATAGTTTTAATCTTCGCAATTGGTGAGAAGGTCTCATCATAGTAAACTCTGGGAGTTTGAGTAAATCCCTTCGCAACGAATCGTGCCTTATATGTGTGTACTTTCCCATCCATATCGGTCTTCTTCTTGAAGATCCATTTGCACCCGACCGTCTTACGACCCGATACATTGTCAACCAAACTCCAAACTTGATTGTCATACATGGACTGAATCTCGCTGTCCATAGCCTCTTTCCATTTTTCAGACTCCGGGCCGGCCATGGATTCCTTGTAGTTGTTCGGTTCATCCAAATTTATCAGTGTACTATCACTAATAAACGTATCACCCTCATCAGTTATATGGAATCCATATAATATGGGTGGAAGACTAACTCTATTGGAATGTCTAAGAGGTAAGGACTCGTCAATCGGTTCAACAGGAGTTTCCTCCTTGGGTTGAGCACCAGTGTTAGAGGTTCCTTCATCGCTTGATTCTTGAAGCTCTTCAAGATCAATTTGCCTCCCACTGCCTCTTGGCATATAAGTTCTCGCTCTCGGAAAACCCCTTTCCTCGCAACGAAGACAACATTGTCACTCGGTCTATAGAAGAGATATCCAAAGGACTTTTGCAGATTGCTGATGAAAATACACTGCTCACTACGAGGTTCGTGCTTGTCGTGAGTCTCTCATCTTACGAAAGCCTCGCAACCCCAAACCTTGATATTTGCCAACGAGGGAGGTTTCCATGTCCAGATCTCATGAGGTGTTTTGGCAACCTTCTTAGTCGGGACTAGATTTGTCACAACTAGAAGTTTCAAGCCCAAAACCAAGCCAAAGGAGTCTCGTATATGTAATAGTTATAACTACATTACTATTATGATAAGTGTAATGTAAATTTTGGGAATTATATTGCCCTAAACTCTAATGAGAAATACAAACAAATAAGAGATTTAAGTTATGTCAAAATAGGGAAAACATCAACATGAAACCAATATATTAGAGTTCATATACATTCTGGACCATGAACATATCCCTAGAAAGTACCTAAGGCCGTAAACCCTACTTCTTGGGCTATAGTTGGCCGTGAACATCACCTAATGGGCCACCCTTGACCGTGAACCACCCTAAGCCATCTAGTCTTGACCATGAACCACCCTAAGCCATCTATTTTTGACCGTGAACCACCATAAACATCAAAGGAAGGACCGTGAACACCCTTAAGGAATAAGGGTTTAACGTAAACACCTTAAGGGACCACCATTTGGCCGTAAACCCCTTAAGAGACCCCCCTTGGAGTGTAAACCATTTTCTAAACCCATTTAGACCGTGAACCCTCTTGATTTCCAAGATATTTATAGTTGTCTTTCGCCATTTCCCCATACAAATCCCAGTAAAACATGCATTAACCCTTAGTAATAAGGCATTACCCAACAGTAATCCAAGTAAACATCCCATCAAATTCTTATTCCCATACAAGGAGCATAAACCCCATTCCTCATTTCACCGAAACTCATTTCATTTCTAGGAATCCTCCGTGAACTCTCTCAATAACTCAAGAAAAGCTCCAGAAGCCATTCCTCAAAAATCTCTTCTAAATTCTTGTAAGTAATTTGTGCCCAGCTTGATTGTTCACATGTTAATTGTTAAATTCTTCTTAATCACACATAACTTCATGTCTTAATAATATTAGGGTATCAAAATCTCCAGGGGATTAATCCAACACTTCAAGTGTTCTAGTCTCCAATATTCATCTCATCTCTTTAACCACACTTTCTTCTACCCAAGGTGAGCTTTATACCCCCATTTTTTAGTTTTCACTATTTTGGGGGAGGATACAAGTCAAGGGTCTTGTGAAATATTGGTATATTTTGCTTGTCTATACTTGTATGTTATGATGTATGTGTTTAAGGCTATGAAAGTCCTTAAACAACTAATCTTAGTGATCTACTTGAAGGAGATGATCCACAGTCTTCAGATCTTCAAAAATTGATGAAATCAGAGAAGAAACAACTCCAAAATCGTATTTTCGTCGTCTGGTACCTCTGGAATCGCCAACTTAGGTTACAGGAATGCTATCAGGGTCAATTTATAAGTCCAGCATAAAAAACGGCGCACCTGCGATCGCATGTTGATATTGCCATATTTATACTTATTTTTAGGCAATATTTAAGTACATTTTTATTAAAAAGTTGGTAATTTGTTTAGAATAATGGTACTTATGAGCTTAAATGTTATTTACAGCCAAAAAGAAGACATTTTGAAGAAAAGGGGACTGAAAGTGTTAAAGAAAGAAACTTTGGGAATTAAAAGATTAAAAGTGAAGTAAATCTGGAAAAAGGTTATTCACGACGTGAGACGTAAAGGATTGACGACGTGAATCGTTGGTTCTAGAAGATATGTATGCGGGTGAAGGAATCCTTGACGGGCACGGTTATCTACAACTCACGACGTGAATTGCTTATTATTCACGACGTGAATTTATGGATATCAGCAACTATATAAATCCTTGACAATTACGAATAGAAGAAGCTTTTGGCAGAAGAAAGGAATTCCAGAAGACGATTTAGAACGAAAGAAAGGTTCTGGAAGAGGGTTTTCAACACCAAAAGAAGTAAAGGTTTATTTTTAGTCAAATAAGAACATGTGTTTCATTAGTTTTAGTTGTGTTGATTTAGTTGCTATGATGAGCAGCTGAATCTAGCTACTCTTGTTTAGCTAGATGAAGCTTTGAACTTATGAATAGTTATATACTTATGGATTAAGTTTAGTTGGTAAAAATTGCTTGTGTTTGATTTGTTTAACCTAGCATGTTATTATTTGTTTATCTAATTGCTTGATTGCATGTTCTGTGTTGCTTAGTGACCATTAAACTGCATGACCCTGTTTACCTAATGATTTAGTGAACATTGAATTGTTAGAGCTAGGATTGACCAATCTTAGTTAGTAATTAGAATAAATAAGCTTAGTTGTGCTAGAGAACGTGTACTGTGACCATAATTGCGTTTATACAACAAATCTTACATAGCATATTTACATTCATAATTAGTTCTGTGTTTAATTATGTGTGAACATACATGGTTTGACATGAATTAGTTAATTATTGGTAAGATAGAACTAAATTACTAATACAACTAAAAACCAGCTTAATAATCCGTAATCATTAGCTAGTCATAAGGGAGAAGTGGATTCGAACTAAACAAGAGTGTGTGTTTTTAAATATTGAATTTGAATTTAAGTTCATCTGATCTTGTAAAATCAGATAAAACCCCTTTTAAACTTGTTAAAAATTAGGTTAATTTAATAGTAAGTAAATTAATTAGTAACACCGTTCCCTGTGATCGACACCCGACTTACCCAAGCTATACTGTAATCTGACTTGGTACACTGCCTATAAGTGCATAATTAGTTAAGTTTGTTAGGATATAAATATTAAAATTAGTGAGTACTTTTGTGCACATCAAGTTTTTGGCGCCGTTGCCGGGGAACGGCTTTCAATTAATTTAGTTTATTTGATTATTCGTTATTTGTTTTTAGTTAGTTTTTTTATTATTATTTTAGTTTTATTTTCGTTGATATCATTTCACTTGCATAGATAGTATATTTTTTCTGTCACAGAGTTCACGACGTGAGTTTTAATAAACTCACAACGTGAAAGCTGAGAGTTCAATTTTTAATTTTTCTTATTTTAGTCCAGTTTTACGTTTTAGTTTAGCAAGTTGCAGGAGTTCATGACCAGAGGCTCAAACACACCCTTGGTGCCACCACTTGAAGATCCCGAGTCTGCAATTCACAAGAAAAATACGCCCTTGCAAGAATTGAAGTCATCTTTTTCAAGGAAGTCGGGAAAGAAAACAGGAGAGTCAAGTTCATCCGCGAGGCACAAGAGCAATATTGATCACTTTGTTCAGACACCCGTCCAAACCGAGTCCGAATACGATACCGAGCCGGAATTTGAAGAACACACAAGCGAACCCGAGAACGAGCCAAGGAATGATATGGAAGCAATTGAAGAAATGTCCATGGGATCTTACAAGAAGCGTATCCGAGAAGATATGGGTCTCGGTTTAGTCCAACCCGCAATACCTGCCACTGCCACATTCGAGCTGAAGGGACACATATTGACTGCCCTGAAGGACATCCCATTTTTCGGGAAAGATCATGAGGATGCTTTTAAGCATCTAGATGAAGTCAATGACATTGCGGACTACTTCAATGTCCCAAATGTCAGCAGAAACACAGTCTTGCTTAGGATGCTTCCCATCACTTTCAAAGGAGCTGCTAAGGAGTGGTTAAAAGCACTCCCACCGGGTACAATCACCACTTGGGCTCAAATGCGTGAGAAATTCCTGGACCAGTTTTGCCCGCCATCCAAGATAGCCAAACTCAAGAAGGCAATGGCCAACTTTGAGCAACAGCCAGGGGAGTCCCTATATGAAGCATGGGAGCGGTACAAGGGCTTACTCAGAAATTGCCCTCAGCATGATCTAAATGTGCAGCAAGAGATGTCAATCTTTTATAATGGGGTCAACGTGATGACAAGACAACTCCTTGATTCTCAAGGACCTTTGACAAAGAAAAATCCAAGGGAGGTCAAGGAGCTAATTGAAGAATTCGCGAAGCATTCTCGCGAATACCACAACCCGAGGCAAGAAGGAATCAAAGGCGGAGGAGGGTCCCAAACTGAAGAAATAGCAGCGTTCATGGCCATGTTAAATAATATGGACCGCAGGATAACACAGATGAACCAGTCGGTACATGCCATAAGAGTAGGTTGCGAGAGATGCAGTGGTCCACACTTGACAAAGGACTGCAATGTAGATGATTATGGGAACAGAAAGGTTCAAGTATGCTACTCTAGTGGGGATAAATTTGATGAGGACTGGAGGAAACCGAAGAAGGAGTGGCTGCCATATGAGGAGTATAAGAAGCAAAAAGAAGAGAAGTATAGGCAGACAGGTCGAGGCCTCTATCAAAAGGAGCAGCCACCAGCCGAGAAGAAACCCGACCTAGAGACCATTTTAATGAAATTTATGGAAGCATCGGAAAAGCGACACGATGCCACTGATTCTGCTATTCTGGAACAACAAACTTTGATAAAGAATCAGCACGCCTCCATCCATAACCTTGAAGTACAATTTGGTCAACTAGCCACTCTAGTTCATGAGAAGTTATCCCCGAAGAATCCCGAAGTAAAGAACCAATCTCATGTAATGGCCATAAACATCGAAGAAGAAGCCATCTCGGAGTTCCTGGAAGCATTGGAAGAAGAACCACGGAAGCCCGATCAAAAGATGAAGAAGATCAAGCTCGAAAATCATGAAGCTGCTGAGTTCTAGAATTTACGACGTGAACCTTATATGTTCACGACGTGGGCCCATCATGAACACAAAAATTATGCAGTTAGTTTGGTTTATCAGCCGCATTTGCCTTTTCCTTCCCAAGCTACCCTTAGTCCACCGGAGAGAGAGCATAGAGAGTTTGTCAAGCATGTGAAGGGGATCCCGATTAATACTCCCTTTGTCGAGTCCCTATCCAAAACTCCCGAGCATAAAAAATTACTGCAAGACTTGATAGACACTCGAAGGCAATTAAAGAAGCAGTCTACAGTGATTCTAAGTGAACAAACTTCAAAAGTTGTGTTAGGAGAAACACCAGAAAAGATGGGGGATCCTGGACGCCTCACTCTACCGTGTGAGTTTGGTAATAAATTGAAGGTTAATGCTTTAGCCGATTATGGGGCTAGCATTAATTTGATGCCTTTTTCATTTTATCAAAAATTAGAGATTCCGAAGATGAAGGCTACAAGAATGAAGATTCACATGGCAAATCGTTCGGTGACACAACCCCGCGGCATCGTGGAGGATATTTTGGTGAAAATTGGAAAATTTGTTTTTCCAATAGACTTTGTAGTCTTAGACATGAAAGAAGATCACGATGTTCCAATTATCCTTGGTCGGCCATTGCTTAACACTGCTAGAGCTCTTGTTGATATCCACGAGTCTAAGCTAACTTTGAGGGTTGGAGATGAACAAGAAGTCTTTGGGATAAAAGATGACTTTCAAGAAGATAAAGAAGAGGTTTTCACAATTAATGAAAAGAATGAGCTAGAAGAAGTGGAAAAGCTTATGGAAGAAGAGATAAAGGCAGTTCATCAAGTCAAAAGGACAAAACCAAGGGCATCTGTTCCATATTTGATTGAAGTCATAGTTTACAAGAGTCCGCCTTCTTGGGTAAGCAAAGAGGATGAGGAAATAACAAGTGATGAAGAGGAGGTCACTTCCAGAGTAACAAGGCCGGTGGTGAAAGAGGAGGAGAATGACATAAAGTGCAAGGAGGAACCCAAGGGCACAAAACGCAAGCTTGAAGAAGAGGGAAAAGCTAAAAAGGAGAATTCAAAGAAGGCATATAAAAGGCGAGTTCAAGCTTACAAGAGGCGGTTCAAGAAACAAAAGATCTTGGTGGAGGACTCTTCCGAAGACTCAACGTAGGAGGCACGGAGTCCAGCTCAAGACTCCAAGAAAAATAAGCGCTTCTCGGGAGGCAACCCGAGTTTGGTTTGAAATTTTTTTCTTTCTTTTTGCATTTTAGTTTTAAAATAAAAACTTAGATCAAGTCATCCAACTCTATTAGAACAAAATGTTGGGACGTTAAAATGGAAGTAGAAATAATTGAGAACTTAGTCACAATTGATTTTTTTTTCAGACTTTATTCACGACGCGAATAGTTAGCCGTTCACGACGTGAATTGTGAATGAACCGGACACATAATCCATGATATGGCTTAACCCATTAGACTAGCAAGCCCAAGATCAGTCCGTGAGTACATGGCCTAAATTTAAGTCCAGACACTATTCACGACGTGAATCGTATAGAATTCACGACGTGAATGTTTAAAGGTACGGGACCACATGATAAGTCCCTGGAAACCAGTAAACCCTTTCATTTGTTTATTGTTCACGAAGTGGAAACAGAAATTGGTCCCCCTTGGTCCCCATTGCTGCGATTTTAGCCGACAATTCTACTAATCACCCTTGTGCTTACGTAATACTTCCAACAAAGGTACCAATTATTGATTATTAAGTTTAATTTTTGGTTCTAGTAGAGGAACTTAGGGTTAGGGTTTGTTAAATGACAAAATTAATTCTTTACAGTTCGTAAATAACCTTGAAATGTTCATGCTAAGTGTTTGGAAGTGGTATAAGAGTAAAACCCAAGGATATTTTGACTGGATTTTCCCCGATTGTTAAGATTCTGCCTTCTGGGATTACGAACTCACGACGTGAATCTTACATGATTCACGACGTGAATTCTGGGGCTGAACAGAATTCATATTCCTCTATGTTTAATTTGTGGATATTTGTTTTGGCTGTTTCTTTTCCGTGTTTTTGCAGGAATGGCTCCAAGAAGAGAGGTTCCAGCTGGGGTTGCGGGTTTGCACCCGTTTTACAATTTTCCCGCAACAACGGCCCGTGATGTTTTGACCCGTTGGAACAACAGATTGGGGTGGCTTTACAACAGGGAAATTGAAGTTGCTCCAATAGTCAATTGGACAAGATTGAGGGAAGTAGGGCTCGTAGACCGGGTGGGCCCGTTCTTGACAAAGATATTCATTAGAGATGGGTATTCGTTCACCTGTTCTGGTTGGCAAAATCTGTTCCGGGTGCAAGAGCGGGTCTACAAGGAATTTTGTGTCGAGTTTTTCGCAACGGTGACATTTCAGGAAACGGTCCAAGATCCACATTGGCCACAGGCGTTGGTATTTCGATTGGGGGGTGAGTACCGGGAGTGCAGCCTGATTGAGTTTGCTTGGAGAGTAGGACTGTATGATAGACAGGAGGCTATGACTCCCAAGTTTGGCATGTTTTTGAGTGGGGCTACTAGAGGATATGTGGAGGGTGTCACGGGGTATTCTTTTTGGCATAACATTGCCTCCGGGATGTTTAATTCCGGAGTATCTCCCGAGAGCAGTATTCGGTCCCCGATCCATCGTTTACTCCACCGGTTCATCACCTTTTCCATCAACCATAAGAGGCATGGAGATAAAGTGACTAAGCATAACTTATTTTTCTTATGGTGCATCTTACAGCCTGGTGTCTGTTGCAACATCCCGTATTTTCTAGCCTGTTTTCTGGCCGGGTCTGCCGCGAGTTCGCGCCCTGGGAGCCCTATTTGCGGGGGGCATTTTGTTACTCGTTTGGCTTGTTCCCGATATTACTAGATCCATGACGTGTGTGGACGAGCATGACTTTGGTATGGGATATTTGGAGACTATGCGGGTGGTCAGAAATTTTGGTTCGCATTGGGGCATAGTTCCATCAGATGTTGAGGGTGATAATGAGGATGATCAGCCAGCCGATCCACCTGCGCCAGAACCTAGACCGAGGCGCAGGAACGTGAGAGGAAGGGGAGACCACGGGCAGCCGATACACCCACCTGCTTCCATGGTTGGTGCGCCTTTTGGGGGTGATATGGATGGTTACTTTGACCAGTTATCGTTGAGTGTGAATTGGATAGGCGGCTGGTGGTTGTCGAGGCCAACACAAATAATAACCCTAAATATTACACACTAAAATAGTGTATAGTGGTAAAGGGATCGAATCCACGGAGATTGGTTCAATTTATAACTCTATGAAAAATCTCTTTGTAAAAATACTTATAAAATGACAATAAAAATAAAATGGGGGGTTTTGGTGTTTTGAAATACTTGAAACAAACTAGAATTAACTATGATTTAAATAGACAAATGCAACAAAAATAAAAGTTTGATGTAAAATCAATAAGGGAGAGATGGTTGACTTAAAGTTTCCTCACTTTGACTTTTGATGAATATATCATTAGAATCCAATGGTGCAATACTTTGATTTAAATCCTTAATTTGGCTATAGTAATCCAAGGAGCTTGAGATTACCTAGACTTTTCTTAATTGTTGAAATGGCTAGAGAAGCTCACAACAATTTCCTTAGTCAAAGTCACTAATTCCAAATAGCATGTAATTAGTGAAAGTCAACTAGCATTAAGAACCAAAAAGTCACCAAATCCAAGAGGGGTCAAATGCTTTCACCACCATGTTGGAGGAAATGTTTTTATGATTGTGTGAAGCAAAAACAACACAAAAATCATTTGTTGCTTGCTAATTTGAGGATCCTTTACTTAATCAAGAAATTAGCCAACTAATCACCACAAACACATTTAAACTCATGAACTAAAACATACAAGTAGTGATAAGATGTTAAAACACAAAACATTCCCATAAAGATTTAAGAACATATTCATGGATTCTTCAACATTCAACAAAAGTTCAAAGGATTAACCAAAAGTCAACCAAGACTAGCTTAGCCAAGCATGGCTAAACACAAAGAAACAAAGTTAGAGAAATTTGTA
Organism: Lactuca serriola; assembly: GCF_051521515.1. Lineage (NCBI taxonomy): Eukaryota > Viridiplantae > Streptophyta > Magnoliopsida > Asterales > Asteraceae > Lactuca > Lactuca serriola. Next base: position 16,043,448 of record NC_136415.1, on the reverse strand, counting down.
CCAAACATTAAGCAAGAATCAAGAGGTAAAAATATGATGTTCTTCAAGGGTTCTTGGCCTTCAAAAGTCTCCAAAACTCCAGAGAGAATCTTCAAAAATCGGATGTCCAAGAGTATGCAAAAGATGGACACCAACCTTCCTCAAATAGCTCAAAAGAAGGATTTCCGAAATTGCCCCTGCAGGGCCTTGCGCGACCCGCGTGCTGCTGCGCGGGTGGGTTGCGCGGGTGGTACCTGACATGGGCTCCTTTGAGATTTTGGGCCTCTAAAGCATATCCCACTAGCCCAGATCGAATCCAATCACCTCCTAGCCCATTTTCTTCAAGTTTTTCTTCATTTAAAGCCCAATTTGACCTCTCTAAATCCTCCAAAGCTCATGAACTCGCCCGATTAATAATTTTCATACGCTTGAATGTTCCCCCGCATCTTTCAAATTTAAAGCTCAATTCTTCCAAGCCTTCAAGCAGTTGACAAGTCCACCCCATGAATCACCTTCATAGCCATCAAGCATGAAATCTCCAATTCCCTTCAAGCCCAATCGCCTCGCAAGAGTGCCGCCCCGCTAGTTTCCAAGAAAATCTGCAATAATGCTCAAGAAACTAGAAAGTACCCCGAAATGGTCATAAAAATAACAAAAGGGAAAATATGCATGGAAATTATCTAAATTATGAATGAAATATGCTAAAATAAACTATAAAAAGAAGTAAACAAAACTAACTATCAAATCACCCCAAGCTTAAACCTTACTTGTCCTCAAGTAAGACAAGACTAAAATGAACTCGGGATGAACTATCCTAAGGAAAATAAAAAGAATGGATAGAACCGCAGAACTTGATCACCGTTAGTCAACATGGTCAGAACTGATCTTGCTATTATCTCATTAATTTTTCATCCGATGACAAAGGGACCATAAACCACAGCCAGGATAACTCCTTTAGGTGAGTAAGGAGGGATGAGCAGTCGCAGTCTCAATGGAACATGCATACAATGAAGAATATCTGTAGTAGGGAGAAAGCAGTTGGATGGGCTCGGGTGGAGCTCTTTTTTAAGTGTACACTCTGATCTCACGTTTGCCGGTTTCTCTCATGTGTAACTAGGTTTAATCGCTCGGGCACCGTTATAGGAATTGGTTCACTTGGTGTTGGCCCAAACCTCCCGTAGTATCCGACTCGACAGTCTCCCTAACATCACCAATTTGCGAAAAACAACTCGATCTATATACAATAAAACATACCTAAATAAATGAATATCAAACGTCGGGTGACCAAAATGTTGGAAGATTTAGTTCAATAATTGAACCGGTCACCCTTCTCAGATTTCTACAGCTGGGAATTTGTCTGCCCTTTTTTTTTTTTGTTTTTTTTGTTATACTTGAAGGTAATGTAATAACAACCCTTTGACTCAAAATTTGGTTCCTAAAGTGTGTAAGTGGAACCGAAAGGGTAGTAATATAATCCGAATGGTCTAAGCGAGAAAATGACCATGTGTGGAGCATAAATATATAATGCAAGCTCCTCTTCAAATTTGTGAATTTTTTTTTTTTTTTTTCAAAAAATAATGAAAATGTCCACATGCGGACTAAAAGACTTCTCTAAAATCCTAAGAAAATCGCAAAAAGATATGGTGATGCAAAGAGACCGGATATGGATTCTACTCGGGGACAAGCACTAGTGCTTCATCCTAACGGTTCAAACGTGATCAAGTGTGATCCTCTCGGCGATAGTGACCGCAAGGCTAAGACATCCATTGCTATAGTATATCCTACAGTCATTAGTACTGTATGCATAATTCTTCATTAAAACTACCTGTCCATGATCACTTACCCCTTTAAGCTACCAGCATCTGATCCCAAGTATGAGATCCCAAACTGCAGCTAATGGTCCCCGTTCGATGGGTGAGATAGCAACAAGATCATGGACCAATAATGATACAATAACTATGAACCTGTTCCATGGCATCCAAGAGAGGTGGGAATAAACAGACAACAAAAATGCATGAATGCTAATGTCTTAAGCTAAATGTTATGCAAAAATATAAAAGTAGAAAAGAAGAAAATAAAATCTTTTTGGATTTAAAAAAAAATGAATGAAAATTAGCTTAAAACTAAAATGTTATGCAACCTAATTAAAAATGCATGAAAAAATAAAAGGAAAATGAAATGCCCCACCCCAAGCTTAAAAACAAGCATTGTCCTCAATGCTTAAGGTAAGGGCAAAAATGACCTAAATCGGAGGATTGGATGACGGGAGATGTCTGTGGCGGTGATTTCGTGAAATTACAACCGGTAGAATTTCGACAATCTTGAATTTTTCGGCGAGGTGGTTGCTGGAAGGTTATATGAGAGGAATGGAGTGGGAGATCAAGATAATTAAATGAAGAAGAAGGGAAGCTGAACATTTTAATCTATGGGTCAAAAAGGGTCAATTTCGGTCAATGTTGGTCAAGAAAAGTCAAAAGGTCAACTCATTAAAACCTTTGGTCAACACCTGGTCAAATAATAGCCAAAAACAGCCCAAATTGCCCAAAACAGTGCGCGGGTCGCGCAGAGTAGCACGCGGGTCGCGCAGGCCTTGCAGTTAAGTCTTGGGCCAATGTTGCTTCATCACACATGGCCGCGCAACCCACCCGCGCAACAGCACGCGGGTCGCGCAACCCGCTGATCCTGATCTTCATTTTCGCTTCATTTTTCTTCGTTTTTTCACCCGTTCTTGATTTGGAAGGCCCCAAACACCTAGAAACTCTTTATTTCTTCAAAAACAACTCTTTTGAATCCCAAAAACATCTTCAAAACTCATTTATTCAAATTAAAAACACGAAAGCACAATGCTTTCCAAAAATGCCATTCTTTAACGTCTTTGGCGAGACGCCTCCAAACTTCACTTTAACACTTTGGGGCGTCCAAATGGACGACATCTTGGACATTTGAATCAAAAACTTCATTGAATGGCTTCAATCGATGTCCATTAACCTTGTAAATTTTCCCCGTGTCGACATTTTTTAATTTCCACACCTCCATTGGGACTCTTTTCTTGTATTTGACTTTCTTTTTACGGGAGAACCATACCGGACTCAGACCTTTGATAATAGCAATCATCCAACCATATTCTTTCTTGTACTTTTTCATTAAGGTGACCAACTCTTCCTTCTTTTCTAAACTCTTGGACATGGTTTTTGAGTAGGTGACCGGTTGGGCGTCTTCTTTCTTGTGATACGTATCCTTTGAAGAGTCCGACAAATTTATCGCTTCTGGCTCTTGTGGTTGGTCTACCAATGGAGTTAGTTTCTCAATGGTAGTGGGTGGCTCAACCTCTCTTTCATTAACCCATATCACTTCCTCTATAGTTTCATTGTCAGCTTTTTCAATTTCTTCTTCTTCTTTAACAACCTCTTCCACTTCTACTTCTTCTTCCTCTTCTTCATATAACACTCTTAGGCCATCAAAAATTTTCTCATCATTCAAAGGAATGGAACATGCGCTATGCGATGGGCTCTTTTCAGATGGTATTTTTTCTTGAGCTTCCATTATACTAATTGATTGAGCAATTTGTGTTATTTGTTGCTCTAAGCTTTTGAGGCTAGCTTGAGTTGTTTCCTGGAAAATTTGGGTAGAAGTGGCAATGCTTTTCACAATGTCCTCTAAGGACATGCTTGGCGTTTCAGTTTGTTGAGGAGGGTAAGGATAGGGTTCTTGGAACAGTGGAGTTGGTTGGTATTGGTTATTTCCCCATGTTTGGTTGTTGTCCCACCATTGATCATGTTGAGGCTGATCATAACTCCATTGGTTTGACCAGTAGTAGCTTCCTTTCTCTTGCACTTCTTCCCATTCTCCTTGTAAATATGGACACATGTTAGAATGATGTCCATTTTGGGCGCAAAAATCACGAAGAAGAGGTGTGGGTTGTACACTTTGGTTACTTTCAATCATCATAACTAACTGAGCTAGCTCAGAAAGTTGGTCTTCGGTGCAAGGAGTGTTCATTTCCAAACCATACTTCTTTTTTCTTTAATTTCGGGATTTTAAATTTGAGTACCTGCACAATGAGATCTAGGCATAGAGAAACAAATTGATTAAAAATAAACCAATCCCCGGCAACGGCGCCAAAAATTTGGTGGTTGTCGAGGCCAACACAAATAATAACCCTAAATATTACACACTAAAATAGTGTATAGTGGTAAAGGGATCGAATCCACGGAGATTGGTTCAATTTATAACTCTATGAAAAATCTCTTTGTAAAAATACTTATAAAATGACAATAAAAATAAAATGGGGGGGTTTTGGTGTTTTGAAATACTTGAAACAAACTAGAATTAACTATGATTTAAATAGACAAATGCAACAAAAATAAAAGTTTGATGTAAGATCAATAAGGGAGAGATGGTTGACTTAAAGTTTCCTCACTTTGACTTTTGATGAATATATCATTAGAATCCAATGGTGCAATACTTTGATTTAAATCCTTAATTTGGCTATAGTAATCCAAGGAGCTTGAGATTACCTAGACTTTTCTTAATTGTTGAAATGGCTAGAGAAGCTCACAACAATTTCCTTAGTCAAAGTCACTAATTCCAAATAGCATGTAATTAGTGAAAGTCAACTAGCATTAAGAACCAAAAAGTCACCAAATCCAAGAGGGGTCAAATGCTTTCACCACCATGTTGGAGGAAATGTTTTTATGATTGTGTGAAGCAAAAACAACACAAAAATCATTTGTTGCTTGCTAATTTGAGGATCCTTTACTTAATCAAGAAATTAGCCAACTAATCACCACAAACACATTTAAACTCATGAACTAAAACATACAAGTAGTGATAAGATGTTAAAACACAAAACATTCCCATAAAGATTTAAGAACATATTCATGGATTCTTCAACATTCAACAAAAGTTCAAAGGATTAACCAAAAGTCAACCAAGATTAGCTTAGCCAAGCATGGCTAAACACAAAGAAACAAAGTTAGAGAAATTTGTACCAAACATTAAGCAAGAATCAAGAGGTAAAAATATGATGTTCTTCAAGGGTTCTTGGCCTTCAAAAGTCTCCAAAACTCCAGAGAGAATCTTCAAAAATCGGATGTCCAAGAGTATGCAAAAGATGGACACCAACCTTCCTCAAATAGCTCAAAAGAAGGATTTCCGAAATTGCCCCTGCAGGGCCTTGCGCGACCCGCGTGCTGCTGCGCGGGTGGTACCTGACATGGGCTCCTTTGAGATTTTGGGCCTCTAAAGCATATCCCACTAGCCCAGATCGAATCCAATCACCTCCTAGCCCATTTTCTTCAAGTTTTTCTTCATTTAAAGCCCAATTTGACCTCTCTAAATCCTCCAAAGCTCGTGAACTCGCCCGATTAATAATTTTCATACGCTTGAATGTTCCCCCGCATCTTTCAAATTTAAAGCTCAATTCTTCCAAGCCTTCAAGCAGTTGACAAGTCCACCCCATGAATCACCTTCATAGCCATCAAGCATGAAATCTCCAATTCCCTTCAAGCCCAATCGCCTCGCAAGAGTGCCGCCCCGCTAGTTTCCAAGAAAATCTGCAATAATGCTCAAGAAACTAGAAAGTACCCCGAAATGGTCATAAAAATAACAAAAGGGAAAATATGCATGGAAATTATCTAAATTATGAATGAAATATGCTAAAATAAACTATAAAAAGAAGTAAACAAAACTAACTATCAGCGGCACGATGGAGAATGTTGTTCGGCATCTTGGGGTGGAGCAGCCGCCTCATTTAGGGTATCATTACCCGATTTTCCCACGATGGTCGGAGTATGGTGGTCGTGGAGGTGATGGAGCTGGTACCAGTGGAGCGTATGATAATGAGGAGGATGATTGATCGTTATTTATTTTGTTTGATTTGTTTTTAGTTTTTTTTTAGTTTGTTTTTATGGAATTGTAAGAACTACTTTGAATATTATGTTACTTTTATTCTTCGTTGTTGATTGTTTCTCAGAAATTGCTAAGGAGCGACTAGGAGGGATAGCGAGTTATGAATGTGTACATTTTTAGTCGGGAGTGTTTAATGCCGAGAGTCGAGACCCATATTTTCAAAATAAGTGTGGGGTGAGTTAAGAGAGTGGAGTGTCAGCGAAAGAGTCATAAACTGATGACTTTCGAAGAGTCTTAATACATTAAGACATTAGAAGAAGAATTGGGAAATGTTTTCTGCTTGTCCAGTTTTCACGACGTGAACATTTATTATTCACGTCGTGAGTCAGTTATCAGGAGGTTCTCAGAATACGCTCAGTTTCGATCTCACGTCGTGAATTATTCCACACTCACGTCGTGAATATTAGATTTTTACAAGATTCAAGGCCCTTGACATTTTAGTCTTCTATGGGTTAATGTTATTCTTCTTGTCAATATATTCAAGATTATTTTGGCTCATTTTTTTTACCACCATGCAATGTGGCATACGCTTTCCCATATTTGAAGACTTACACCATATTTGAAGACGATTGAAGGCTCGATTTCGTGTTTTGCCGGTACACTCCTTATTTTGCGAGTTCAAGAACCAAGTTTCTATTTTTGGAGTCCATATTCAAGATGCACGTTTTCCACACTTTTGGAGATCTTCACGCCACTATCCCAGGGGAGTCTGTTCCTTTTTCTCCCTTTTCTTTAAGTTTCTTTAAATTTGATGCATACAATGAGGGCATTGTATGAAAGAAGTGTGGGGTAGGGGTAGAAGAAGTAAATTGCTAGAAAATTTTGAAAATTTTTAATAATTGAATCTAGTAATATTAATTAGAGCTATAATTGCTAGTGTTATGTGGGATGATCCAATGAAAGTTCAAATGTTTAGTTGAGCCAATACACGTTATAGTGCATTTGTGGCCTCCCTTATTTTAGTGAAATCATGGAACAAAAACATAACCCCGCTTGGTTTGAGGGATGCAATATGTTTAGCAGCCTAAACCTAAAATGTATCCAGGAAAATTATTATCATTAACCAATAAAGGTTGAGGTTGAGCGCCTCTGCTTAAACATGTAGGTTTTGAGTGAAAAAAGTGAGGTACATGTAATATAAAAAAAAAGAATTACGAGTAAAGTAGAATTTTGGAGAAGTTAAGTATGAAATCAAAAGATCAAAATTCTAAAGAAATCCAAAAAGTTGAAGATACCAGAAATCAAATAAGGTGGTGAATTCAAAGAAATCAAAGATCAAATGTCAAAGAATTGAAGAATTCCAAAAGAGCTCCATAGTGGTATCGAAAAAGTTGTAATTCTAGATTATGTATGCTTAGGTTGCTCAACTAAAAATACCTTGAGGTTAGGAGGTTTTTTGCGGATGGATTCGGAGGGTTGCATAAAATGAGCATTGTTCGGAAAAAGTGGGCGAGTGTTTATGAAGATTGTGAGTATTTAAAATATAGGGGGGGTACTTTAGGAAAATTTTAGACACAAATGTATGCATTGAGGTCTTGGCATAATGGCTGAACTAGAGTTGGATTGTTCCATGTGATGTTAGTAATCAAGGATTAAATTTAAATTTGCTTGAGGGCAAGCAAAGCCTAAGTGTGGGGTATTTTGATATTGCCATATTTATACTTATTTTTAGGCAATATTTAAGTACATTTTTATTAAAAAGTTGGTAATTTGTTTAGAATAATGGTACTTATGAGCTTAAATGTTATTTACAGCCAAAAAGAAGACATTTTGAAGAAAAGGGGACTGAAAGTGTTAAAGAAAGAAACTTTGGGAATTAAAAGATTAAAAGTGAAGTAAATCTGGAAAAAGGTTATTCACGACGTGAGACGTAAAGGATTCACGACGTGAATCGTTGGTTCTAGAAGATATGTATGCGGGTGAAGGAATCCTTGACGGGCACGGTTATCTACAACTCACGACGTGAATTGCTTACTATTCACGACGTGAATTTATGGATATCAGCAACTATATAAATCCTTGACAATTACGAATAGAAGAAGCTTTTGGCAGAAGAAAGGAATTCCAGAAGACGATTTAGAACGAAAGAAAGGTTCTGGAAGAGGGTTTTCAACACCAAAAGAAGTAAAGGTTTATTTTTAGTCAAATAAGAACATGTGTTTCATTAGTTTTAGTTGTGTTGATTTAGTTGCTATGATGAGCAGCTGAATCTAGCTACTCTTATTTAGCTAGATGAAGCTTTGAACTTATGAATAGTTATATACTTATGGATTAAGTTTAGTTGGTAAAAATTGCTTGTGTTTGATTTGTTTAACCTAGCATGTTATTATTTGTTTATCTAATTGCTTGATTGCATGTTCTGTGTAGCTTAGTGACCATTAAACTGCATGACCCTGTTTACCTAATGATTTAGTGAACATTGAATTGTTAGAGCTAGGATTGACCAATCTTAGTTAGTAATTAGAATAAATAAGCTTAGTTGTGCTAGAGAACGTGTACTGTGACTATAATTGCGTTTATACAACAAATCTTACATAGCATATTTACATTCATAATTAGTTCTGTGTTTAATTATGTGTGAACATACATGGTTTGACATGAATTAGTTAACTATTGGTAAGATAAAACTAAATTACTAATACAACTAAAAACCAGCTTAATAATCCGTAATCATTAGCTAGTCATAAGGGAGAAGTGGATTCGAACTAAACAAGAGTGTGTGTTTTTAAATATTGAATTTGAATTTAAGTTCATCTAATCTTGTAAAATCAGATAAAACCCCTTTTAAACTTGTTAAAAATTAGGTTAATTTAATAGTAAGTAAATTAATTAGTAACACCGTTCCCTGTGATCGACACCCGACTTACCCAAGCTATACTGTAATCTGACTTGGTACACTGCCTATAAGTGCATAATTAGTTAAGTTTGTTAGGTTATAAATATTAAAATTAGTGAGTACTTTTGTGCACATCAAGTTTTTGGCGCCGTTGCCGGGGAACGACTTTCAATTAATTTAGTTTATTTGATTATTCGTTATTTGTTTTTAGTTAGTTTTTTTATTATTATTTTAGTTTTATTTTCGTTGATATCATTTCACTTGCATAGATAGTATATTTTTTCTGTCACAGAGTTCACGATGTGAGTTTTATTTTCATGAATTTCTACGTTACCATCTTCCACATGGTCTTTGATGAAGTGATATCGTAGTGCTATGTGCTTTGTCTTTGAGTGTTGCATTGGGTTATGACAAATCCTAATTGCACTTTCGGAGTCGCAATATAGTGGGATTTTCTTCATATTCAGCCCACAGTCCCTAAGTTGACTTTGAATCCAAACGACCTGAGATGTGCATGATGCAGCGGCTATATATTCAGCTTCAGTCGTGGAGAGAGAAACACAATTTTGTTTCTTTGATTTCCAGCTAACCAATTTACCATCAAGAAATTGGCATCCTCCAGTAGTGCTTTTTCGATCCAATCCACAACCCCCTAAGCCAGCATCTGAGAATGCTTGAACAAAGAAACCTGAGTTGGTTGGATACCATAGACCGAGAGAGGAAGTTCCCTTCAGATAGCAAAAGATGTTTTTCACGGCTAGCATGTGAGGTTCGTGTGGGTTAGCTTGGAATCGGGCATAATAGCAGACTGAGAACATGATGTCTGGCCTGCTGGCTATGAGATACATCAATGACCCAATCATCTAACGATAAAGCGTCATGTTAGCAGCTGACTTTTCCAAAGATGGTGTAAGCTTAGTTCCAAAAGCCATAAGGACTTTCACTTTGGAGTCTCCCATCATGCCAAACTTGTCAAGCAATGTCTTTGTATATGCCTCCTGATTGATAAAAATGTCTCCGGGTCCCTGTCTAATATTTAAGCCAAGGAAAAAGTTAATTGGACCCATTGAGCTCATCTCAAATTTAGTTTCCATCAACTTCCTGAATTCAGCTGTTAGGCTGGGATTCATGGAGCCGAAGATGATGTCAACAACATAAATTTGGACTATCATAAGGTGGTTACCCTCTTTCTTACGAATGAAGGTTGGGTCAACCGAACCTTGTTTAAATTTGGACATTTTAAAGAATCGAGTGAGAGTTTCATACCATGCTCTGGGAGCCTGCTTTAGTCCATAGGAGGCTTTGTCCAGAATATAACAATGATCTGGATGCTTCTCGTTCACGAAGCCTGGCAGTTGCTCAACGTACACAGTTTCTTCAAGTTCTCCGTTGAGAAAAACACACTTTACGTCCATTTGATAGAGCTCAAAGTTTTTGTGTGCAACATAAGCAAGAAAGATTCGAACTGACTCTAATCTTGCAACTGGAGAAAAGGTCTCTTCATAATCTATACCTTCCTCTTGACAGTATCCTTTCACCATCAACCGGGCCTTGTTGTGAATCACATTCCCCTCCTTATCCATCTTATTTCGGAATACCCATTTGAGACCAACAACCGAAGTGTCCTTTGGAGTGGAAATTAGACACCATACTTTGTTTCTTTCAAACTAGTTCAGCTCGTCTTGCATGGCTTGAACCCAATCAGAATGATCAAGAGCTGAATTCACCGTCTTCGGTTCAACTTTGGAGACGAAAGAGTTGAACATACAAAATTATACTTGATAGAATAGTGCAACTTGTTTCACTTTCAGCTGTGATCGAGTCAGTACCTTTTCTGAAGATTCCCCAATGATTTGACTTTGAGGATGGTCTTTGGTCCATTTAATGAGAGGATGGTAATTTGGATCATAAGAGGGATCCAGTTCTACATTGACTTCTTCTTCCAATTTTGATTGTGTATCATCATCATTGACATTCAAATTCTCCCCCTTGAATGATGACACGAGTTCAATTTCTGGATCAGAACGCTCCCCTTCATTTGGACTTTCGGTTGAAATTGATGATTGCAACGACGAATTCTCCCCCTTAAATGATGAACCCTGATCATTTGGTAGAGATGAGCTCTCCCCTAGATAGAAGAACAGTCTCCAGTAGGTTCGCTTGAGTCAGGCCATTCGGTTGCCTTCGGTTATTCAGCCGCTATCTTCTGTGCAGCATCGTCGATAATTTGCTTTAAACTATCGACTTTGTTATCTTCAGCCTTGGATTCAGAATCAATAGCTTTTTCTGATTCATCTTAATTTTTATGATTCATCGAAGAGAAGCATATATTGCTTGAAAAGATTCGAGATAGGCACAGTGACTTGAGTAGACTTTGGAAAGATTTCCTGCATTGCACCTTCAGGTGTCTTCAACTTCTTGACATAACTGTCATCGAAAGTGACATAGTATGTCTCTTCAATCTTCTTTGAGCGTTTATTCAGAACTCTATACGCCTTAGAGTTCAAGGAGTAGCCCAAAAAGATCCCTTCATCGGCCTTAGCATCAAACTTGTTTCGATTCTCCTTTGAGTTAAAGATGAAGCATCTTGAACCGAACACGTGAAAGAACTTCACATTTGGCTTACGGTTGTTCAAGATTTCGTAAGGAGTGATTGAGAATCGCTTGTTTAGATACGATCTATTCTGAGTGTAACAAGAAGCAGCAATAGCATCAGCCCAGAAATACAAAGACAAGGAAGCGAAGCTCAACATAGTTCGAGCCGCTTCGTACATAGATCGATTTCGCCTTTCGACGATTCCATTCTGCTGTGGAGTATATGGAGCAGAGAAACTGTGAGTTGTTCCCTTCTCAACTAGAAAATCTTCGAAATCCTTGTTCTTAAACTCCAAGTCGTTGTTGTTTCTCACGTTACAAACCACTTTTCACAGTTGAACCTCTACTTTCTCTATGAAGAGTTTGAGCTTGGGAGTTGCCTCTGATTTTTGCGTCAAGAAAAATACCCATGTGAAGCGAGAGAAGTCGTCTACGATGACAAGAATGTACTTCTTTCCACCAATGCTTTCAATAGAGGAAGGACCACACAGATCGATATGCAATAGCTCTAATGGTTCTATCACCTTTGTGTTGATAATAGAAGGATGACCTTGTCGACTTTGCTTTCCCATTTCACAAGCTACACATAGATGTTCTTTGTAAAATTTGAGAATTGGAATACCTCTAACATGATCTCCCAGTACCAGCTCGTTGATATCTTTGAAATTGAGATGAGAGACCCTTCAATAACCAGCTTTCGTCTGAGTGAGCCTTCGTTAGCAAGCAAACGGCTAGTTTTCCTCTAATTGGATTGAGATTTAAAGGGTACATTTCTCCCTTTCGCTTCGACTTCAGCAGTATGTTATTTGACTTCTTTTCAAAAATCTCTGAGCCTTCGTCATCAAAGGAGACCTTCAATCCGGTCCCAACTACTAGCTCTGATACACTGATGAGGTTGTGCTGCAATCCTTCAATGTATGCGACCTTTCTGATTGAGAAGTCACCATTCGTAATCATTCCATAGCCTTTGATAGTTCCAAACGAATTTTTGCCGTACTTCACTGTTCCACCATCCTTGAGAGACCGAAACTCCCTCAGTTCTTCCCTTCGTCCTGTCATGTGACGCGAGCTGCCACTATCAATGTATCATTCTTCGTCAAACTGCTCGTCACATATAACCTGCAAAATATCAAGCAGATTTAGGAACCCGAAGTTTCTTGGGTCATTGTGAGCCTTTTACAGGATAGGGAATAGTAAGAGAAACATCAACCATATAAGTTCTTTTTATTAGAGTTGTTTCATCTTTTCTTTTTATTGTAAAAACTTTGATTTTGTTTGACTTAGATTCATTTGATTTAGACGTAGGATTTGAAATTTTGACGTCTACATGCTTTTGGATCTCTTTCGGGCATCTATTGTCTTCTGGAAGGAACTTTCCTTTGCCCTTTGAATTTTTAGAAGAATGAGAATTAGAATTAGAATGAGAAGAATAAGGTTTAGAAGCAATATTAGATCGTCGATTATTGTTCTTCCTTGGTTGAGAGTGAAAACATTTTTCCCTTCGGTTCTTCTGATTGAACCTGGGACTGAACCCATCCTTTCGGCTGTTATTATGTTGAGGACTGAAACCTTTCTTTCGGTTGCTTACATGCTGAGGACCGAAACCCTCCTTTCGGTTGCCTTCATGCCGAGGACCAAAACCTTCCTTTTGGTTGCTTTCATGCCGAGGACCGAAACCCTCCTTTCGGTTGCCTTCATGCCGAGGACCGAAAACTTCCTTTCGGTTGTTTCTTGGTTCTCCTTGTGACTTATGTGTCTTTTCATACCTTACGTAATGAGGATTCTGGGATCACCAAAACCATTTTCTTTCTGATAGATTCTTCTTGTATCTCAGGTTGCGTTGGTGTTTTCGTTCTGCCACCTGATTTGGATTTTTATGAATATTGGCCTTTTTCTTCGGTACTTGAGCATGGCTTTCGCTCTTTGACGAACACGTCTCACTGGACGTTGTCATTGGTTCGCCCAAAGATGTTTTGGTTCCACTTATGCTTGGTACATCATATCTTGTAAGTTCATTGAGTGGTTCTGCCACATACCTACCCTTCACTCTCCATGAGGTTTTCTGAGATAAACTTTTGTTTCATCAGCGTTATCTATAGGTGCTGACCAGAAAAATCCATCACAACCATTAGCATTATCTTCTTCTACCAATGCTGTCAGTTCAGCTGTTTGTTGTGGTGTGGCTCCTTGAACTGTGTACACTTGATTTGGAGTGGTTTGAACCTTTTGACATACAACAGCTTTTGCCTTGAGAACTTTGGTCTTGTCTGTCGATGAGCGAGCGAACTCAATGGAGTTTTCAGAAATCAGATTTTTATTAGGTTCGGGTTCGCTTTTGACAAATTCAGAACAGTCCACCACGTCCTCTACAGAGATTTCAATCATGTCATCATCCTCATTAAGTTCAGATGCATTTTCAACATCAATTTTATTTTTTGAACTTAATTTGGCATTCAACGAGTCAAATTTCTGTACAATTTCGGTTCTTAGTTTCAATTTATTATTTTCATCTAACAGATTTTTGAGCATGTCCTTATGGTCTTTTGACTTTATATAGGACTCTATTTTGTCAAGACCAATTTTTTAGGTTGGAGAGATTTCGTCAGAAGATACAACATCTGCACAGTTGTAAGCTTCGGCATCGACTTCATTCTCCTTTAACTCAAGGAAGGGTAAAATTATGTGATGTATCTGCTTTCCTATTTCACAATCGAGATGTAACTGAGTGATATTAAAATATAATCTTTTTGCAATCAAACAAAAAATGTTTCATTGTTTTAAAAGCTTAAGATTGTCTCGTTGCAAATAGATTGACTCATCCCTACTACTTAAACTAGAAAATTTAGATTTTAAGCTATTCAGTTCCTTTTCCTAGTTATTAAATGGAATTTTCAGAGAAGTAAGAATATTTTGTACCTTCTTGATCAACTCATCACATTCGTTGATCTGTGCACTGGCAGGTTTCGCAGCGAAACACCTGTCCTCTCGCTTTTTCTCATCTTCCAGCCCACCATCTGTTGTGTATCCTCGCATCTGTGATACACCTTCAGTCACCATCAAACATCTTCCCGCAACATTTTTTCTTTCAGCAGCATAGCCTTTCCATGAGTCGGCTTTCTCACTTCTTCGTCCTCTAAATCTGTGGACCACACCTGCACTCCACCAAATTCATCATTGTCACCTGTATCCTGTACAATCAAAGCATTCATGGTGTTATTGTTAGTTGCTGATTTCCTTTTTGTGATCTCCTCCAATCGTCTCAGGAGGTTCGCTTCCTCATCGTCTTCACCAATTCTTTCAGACTTGTTCTTCAGCATGCAGTCTTTGGCAAAGTGATTCTTGCCTCCACAATAATGGCAATCAAAACCTGAGTCACCACCAATCTTCGTCTCCTTCTTTGATTATTCTGAATTTGAACCCATCTTCGGTTCCTCCTTCACTTTTTTGGAACTATAACTTCCCTGCCAGTTTTGGTTCTTGTTGGCTGGGAACTTTCTTTTGATAAACTTTCTTGTATTGGAAACCATCAGGGCATACTCTTCACTAGTTATATCATAGTCAGCAAGATCTAATTCTCCTTCTTCTTCAACATCACTTTTTCTTTTTGAAATAAGAGCTAACGAACCCAAGCTGGAAACCACGTTTGTTTCCTTTGACACCACACTTTCATGGGACTTCAGAGTTCCCACCAGTTTCGCCAGAGAGTATGATTTGAACCGTTCGTGTGCCTTCACTGTGGACACAATTGCCATCCATTCGGGTCTAAGACCGTTCATGAAGGTGAACTTCTGCTTAATAACCTTCCTTTTGATCCCGTGCTTTATCATCTTACTGAGAAGATGATTAAACCGATCAAAGGCCTAAATGAGTTTCTCTTCGGGCTTCTGTTTGAAATCACCAAATTTAGAAAGCATCAAGGTTTGAATCGAATGTTCCAAATCTTCATCAGTAGAGTACAATTCCTTTAACCTATCCTATATTTCTTTTGCTGTAGCACATGAACTCACCAATCAAAAACGTATCTGATTGTAAAGCAAACCTAATCATTCTTAAGGCTTTAATGTTGCACTGAAACTTTTCTTTCTCATCTTGAGGAATATCTTTCACTTCATTCACAAGTTGATTGTACTCCTTTTGAGTTTTGACAATCTTTGAAGTGCTTAAGTGAGCAAACGGACCAACTGTGATTGCTTCCCAGATCAAGTACCCATTATCCTATGAGCCGATTACATAATCTTCGAAGTGGTGCATCCACACTTCATAATCCTGAGTGTATAAGATTGGAATCCTTGTTGTTGATCCAATACTGTTGGAGATGTTGATTGGATTGGTTTGCGAATCGTCCATAGACATTGTGATGATGTTTGATCGATAACCTGTTTAAGATCAGACTTGTAATTTATCGTTAGGGCAAGATTGACAATTAATGAGATACGCCAATTTGGAATGACGGCTCAATTAATATCAATCAATGCGGAAAAACCCTAATAATTTCTTCAACAGAAGATATGTGTATGAATTACACAGCCTCCTGCTCTGATACCAATTGATGAGAATAAATCTCTAGATCGTTTAGATCTTTCACAGGTATATTAATAAAGAACAAACAATTCAATCACAATACGACTAAGAACACAATATGGAATCAATATGAAGCTTATGATTCAAATGTAGTCATGCCTCAGCAGAGCTCGATAAAGAACTTCCACTGTAGAGGCGAGCTAGGGTTTATAATACTTTGATGAGAAAATAATTAAAGCGTTACAAACTAAGGATGCATGCATGCACCTTAAATACTAAAACCCTAAATAAAATAATGCATGGTTGGACAGGCCCAAACCGGCTACAAAACTGGGCTAATAGGAACGAGCCCAAGACGCAACATCATAATCCCAACATGTACTATGAAATTCATTATTTTTTGTATTTATATTGTTCTTTTGTTCCAATTATACCAGCACATACAAGCTTATTTTTTGTTCATTATACCAACCTACATTCATTACAGTTAACCTAACTGTAAATTCAACTACAATCACATTAGGGCTCAAAATCGATTAGGTCCAAAATCCATAGAAATAACAAACCACAGTTAATGATCAAATTTTAAAAATAAATTACCATAGATTAGTCAAATAGCACAAAGGGCATAATGGTAAAATCTACTAATAAGGAATAACATGCAAAAATCAAAGACAATTGTAACTGGGTTATTGTACATAAAATATGGTGATAATGATTAAGTGTGAGACTTAAAATAACAACAATAATTTTAGTCATAAATCCAATTACAAAGAAACCATTTCTGTAATGTTATCAACTTCATGCAAATGAGTTTCACGAAGCTTGATATTGACTAAAGTAACAATAGCAATGACTGGATGAGTATGCATAATTTTGACTTAAAAATAAAAGTAAAATGTTATTCTTGTCTAAAAAAAGAAATTAGTATGTATATTTTTCCTTAAAGATGAAATTAGCAAGTTATTTTTGGCTTAAAAATGAAAGTAACATAATATTTGTTTTTATTAAAAATGAAATTATAATGCTATTTTTGGTTAAAATGTAAAAGACGACTTCTACTGTTAGCTTAAAATGAAAGTATCATGCTATTTTTGGTTTAAAAAAGAAATTAACATTCTATGTTTAGATTAATTCCAAAAAATTAGAATTATGAATCTAAAAAAAAGTTGAGAATTACTGACCAAGGGTTTTAAAAGAAAATGTTACCTCTTATTGTAAACATGGAAGAGAAACTTGTACTCAAAACCCTTGTTGAGCTTCAGATAGGCAGTACCTTTCATTTGTTTCATATGGTGGTGAATAAGAATTAAGAACAAATAGTATATTCTATAGATATAGTTCTTTGATGGATTGATTTGAGAGAATATTTTTTACCATAAGAAATTGTGGATGGTTGGTAAAAAGCATTGGAATCTGAGGACTTCTTACACCAACCATTTCATTGCCACCACATGGAATAAAAAAATTACATTTAAGTTGTTCTATATCATAATTATATCATTTGTTATCATGCATTGTAGAATGAAAAATCTACCCAAATAAATAACATATCAATGAAAAAAGCATAAAAAGACCATAAAATAAATACCATAGCAAATGAGTAACATACAATGAAATGAAATTAAGTTAAAAACGAAAAGTGAAATTTGAAGATTAATACTTTAAAGTCAAGTAGGAATATCATCATCAATAGACTCCTCACACAATCATGGAAGCCGAAGCTCTTTGGTGTTATTGAGGATCTGATACATGATTCTTCTAAAAAATCAAATTCTGTTTCAGCAGAAGCTACCTAATTGTAAGAATACAAACACGACAATAACAATCATGAGAGATAAACATAATATAAGAAAAATAGCTTACAATAACAGATGAAATAAAAATATTTCCATAGCATAAGGAAAATAGAAAATATAAACAATATGTTGTAACTTACTTGAATGTCTTCAACATCTTGTAAAGTACATATAGAGGTAGGTGTGTTACAAATATAATCTTCAATATTTTCATGACCAACGTAATTGAAATATCAATCACAATAATAAGAAACATACCAAAAAAACATACGCAAACTTTATAGAATTAATAATAATTAATGCATACACTCTCATTTACTTCATCTTCCACATCATTTACCGCAGATATATAGGTTTGAATACCATCATTTTCTTTAGTATGACAACCATCCTATGTATATTTAAAAAAAACTAATTATAATACACATAAAGTGTAAGTTTGACATAAATTAGCAAAATAAGAAATTACAATTACCGTTGTTGACATTGTTGATGGTATAAAATCAATACATGGTCCCCATAACGCTAGGTCTCATAGCTCCCATTAATAATCAGAAATTTTAGACAAAGACTCATATTCATCTTCGAGTATATAAATGTCTTCATCATTTGTTAGAACACCCGTATTGTTATCAATCGCGGTAGCAATCTTAAAGTCGTTATCAAAATGCTTTATATCACTATAGTATTTAGTTACATTAAAACGACGCACGTAGTGTGGCAACATATTGAATTTGTCTACCTTAATAGTAAAAATGACCTTATAAGCACATAAATTTCCGAAAAGAAAACTTTGTACCCATTTAGGATCACCAGCACCCGAAAAAACATGAGAAAATATTAAAATACATATACAGGAAACCCCCCATATATATAATACACACACACACACACACACATATATATATATATATATATATATACACACACACATACATACATACAAACATACATGATATAAATACATATATACACAAACATATATAGTTAATATTCTCATGTAAATAAAATAAAAGAAATGTATATATAATCAAACCTCTAATAGACTCTTATTAACTAATTCATCAACAATATAACCAATAAGAGGAAAAGCAGATTCATTAAAAAGAACACATGTGATCTCTTTTCCTTGATCCATTATTCGTATAATCAATTTATACCTATACAAATAATGTTGATAAGAATAATATCTAAAAAGTAAATGTATAAAAATTCTTACGATTGACGAGGGTTGTCAACATTTTTTTGACAAATTAAACAAAAGTAGCGAGCATCATGCATAGTAACCTTCTTATGACATGTTCAACATTTAACAATTTTCCAATCATTAACCATATCGATATCGATGATGGTTCCCACAAAAGTATATATTGTGTTCCCTTTACAAAGAATAAAAAGAACGAAGTGAAGAATAAAAAGAACGAAGTGAATTCGGTGATCACATGGAAGTTCAGGTTATATATATATATATATATATATATATATATATATATATATATATATATAATAAAATACCTCAAAAACACCATGATGTAAATGACTATAAACATCAGATGAGCGCATGACGTAGAAGTCCTCTTTTTTCTTTTGGTCTGAGATAAAACTTACTGGCTCTGAGGCACTATAAAACAACAACATGACATGTGTAAGATAAATTGATCAACATGTCATATTACAGTTAAATTTCATTAAAATATATAAGTACTTACATAAGATTGAAAAACTCAATCTCCTTCACCGGAAGGTTAAAATACATTTGAGATGAACTTGTTCTCTGTAATGTTGGAACACCTTATAGAAAACAAATCATATTAAACGTACAAAAAAATTAAGTACAATATTTTTGTTAAAAAACATACCTCCAAAAAGAGAAACTTTGCAAGAAGTGAGAATGACAACTACGTTACCATTGTAGCTTCCTATATCTTCATCGGTGTACTGTGTAGCAAAATTGCCCCAAATCGAGACACTAACTTTCATACCCCTGGATGTTATTTTTCAAAGACAATATAACTAATATATATGTTATGTTATAATAAACTGGAAGTAATATTCCCTAATAAATAAAAATCTTTTTGTCACATGTCACATTCTCATTTATTTTGCCACATGTAATTTTGTGGTTATTTTAAATTAATTTTTATTCTACATGTCATTTTATGGTTTTTTTCATTTTATTAAATTGAATATAGTATTTATATTCAATAACTAGTTTATAACCCGTGAGAACCACGGTTATAAAGTTAATTAAACTTTCATATTAAAAAAACCAAAATTATTAATCAGTTACTTTAAATAAGTTATTATTTAAGAGATATTTTTTAGTTATATAAAATTATAATCGAATACGTAAAGTTATACCACCTTATAATTTGTATTAATTTAATTTTATTTTTTAATCTAATGTTATTAACTTAATACAATTAAAATGAAAAAAATTTAAAACTTGAAATTAAAATTTAATGTATTTAGGGTGGGAAATTTAAAATTTGAAATGAATAATTAATATGTTAACAAGTGGCATTATATGTGACATATAATATTAATGAGGAGTTCTAACATCATGACACTTGTCAATAGAAGAATAAACTTATTCATTTATTAGAATAGGGATAAATGCATATCAATTTTATTAATGAACTTTCATTTTAATTTCAAAATTACCAAACTAAAGATTCATTAAATTTCTTTATTTACTTATCTAAATTATTTGTTGAAATTTAAAAGAGAAAAAAAAAACACATTAATTTTTATAATTCAAAATTTCTCACTTTTCTTATAAAAATTCATACTTTTCAAATGTAATACATGGGTCTACACCTAGTTGTTTTATATAACATACTTTTCATTGAATATAAATATTTTACGCATGTCTGAATTATAAGCATGGCCTTTTCCAAAAAAAATTCTACAATACCCAACTCACAAATTGTCCAATAACATAAACAAAAAAATATATGTTAGTAACACATATAGTTTTTAGTAAGAAAAAAAAAAAGAATTAAATGTTAACCTGCTAGATATTTAACATCATTAACACGTGAAGAAAGGTTGCGGAATGGAATGAGATTGAAAGAATATCATTCGAACAACGACAATGGAAGGTTAGAATCTGAAACTAATGTACCATCCAAGAACTTAACGTATATATCCTTCTGTAGTGGCCGATAAAATGTACAGTATTCAAGAACTTCAAACTTATGTATCCTATAGAATCCTCCTTCTATGAATTTTTTTATGAATGAGTCTATCAATAAATGAGGAATGGTTGCATGGATGAAACAATTCTATAAATTATAAAGAGTTAGACAAAACAGAAAAATATATATTGATAGTAATGTATGATGATAGAAAGAAGAAAACTTGCATGTTGATCGGATAAGATTATGTCAAAAGATATGACCTAATTGTCGATAGGGTTGTATGTTCTCCATACACGGGAAACAATTACATGGCATTTCCACTTATTTGTTATACTATGACGTAAATCGCTAACCAAACGATAATCAGTTATCATCTTCGTCAATCGTTGCGTACATTTGTAACAACCAAATACATAAGAATAAAATAATATAACTATGTTTGTATAACCATACATGTACTATGTACTGCTAGATACTTGTATATGCAACAACATTTAATGTATTTTACGATTTATGTAACAATTTTTTGTGTCCAAAATGTCCAAAGTATGTATTAAATGATGACGAAATAGTGCAACATGTTAAGTTTAAACTATTAAACATCAAATGAAAAGTTGTAAAACATATATTTTTAAGTATTAAGAGTCATGTGACACATAGCAGAAAATACCAAAACATATAATTTTGTTACACAAACCGTGAAATCCCGGAGAATTTGATCAAAATAGCAGCAATACATACAAATCAATGAAGATAATAACAGGGGTAAAATCGGCAATCAAGGGTAGAAGGGCCATAAAATGAACGATGGCATAAACACAAAAATTAAAAGTTAGAGAATATAAAAAATAAATATGTATGCATGAACTGGAGGAGTGACACTAAATATAATTAATTTTATTATATTAGCATCTAGATATCAACAATATTATGTTTTAATTCTTCATAGTAAATTAAAAGGTTTTTATAGACGTTTTTGGATGAAATTCATTACACATTTAGATAACATAAGTTTGGAGGCATTAAAGTTTGACCTGTCCAATTTGAATTGAGAAGTAACACTTAATATAATTCATTTGATTATATTAGCAACTACATATCCTTAAAGCTAATTAAAAGGTTTTACTGATGCTTTTAAAAGAAATTCATTATACATTTCGATAACATATGTTTAGAGGCATTAATGTTCGACTTGCCCAATTTGAATTGAGAAATGACACTAAATATAATTCATTTGATAATATTATAAGCTAAATATCAACATTATTACATTTTCATTCCTCAAAGTTAATTAAAAGGTTTTACACATGCTTTTGGACGAAATTCATTATACATTTCGATAACATATGTTTAGAGGCATTAAAGTTTGACTTGACCAATTTGAATTGAGAAGTGACACTAAATATTATTCATTTGATTTTATTAGCGATTTCATATCAACATTATATCATTGTCATTCCTTAAAGCTAATTAAATGTTTTTTATAGACGTTTTTGGACGAAATTCATTATACATTTCGATAACATAAGTTTAGAGGTATTAAAGTTCGATTTGCCCAATTTGAATTGAGAAGTGACACTAAATATAATTTTTTTCAATATATTAGCAAATACATATCAAAATTATTATGTTCTGGTTCCTCAAAGCTAGTTAAAAGGTTTTGAAAGATGTTTTTGGACGGAATTTATTATACATTTCCATACCATAAGTTTAGAGGCATTACAGTTCGAGTTGCCCAATTTGAATTGAGAAGTGACACTATATAATTAATTATATTATATTATCATCTATAATATAAATCATTTGATTATATCAGCAACTACATATAAACATTGTTAAGTTGTCCATCCTTAAATCTAATTAAAAGGTTTTTACAGACGTTTTTGGAAGGGATTAATTATACATTTCGATAACATAAGTTTATAGACATTATGGTCGACTCGCCCAATTTCAATTGAGAAGTGGTACTAAATATAATTCATTTGATTATATAAACAACTACATGTCAACATTATTATGTTATCCTTTTTAAACCTAATTAAAATGTTTTTACAGACGCTTTTGGATGGAATTCATTATATATTTCGATAACATAAGATGAGAGACATTAAAGTCCAACTTGCCCAATTTGAATTGAGATGTGACACTAAATATAATTTATTTGATTATATTATCAACTAGGTATCAACATTATTACTTTTTCATTCTTCATAGCTAATTAACAGTTTTTTACAAACGCTTTTGGATAAATTCATTATACATTTTGATAAACTAAGTTTAGAGGGATTAAAGTTCGAGTTGCCCATTTTGAATTGAGAAGGGATACTAAATATAATTCATTTGATTATATTAGTGACTACATATCAGCATTATTACGTTGTCATTCTTCATAGCTAATTAAAAGGTTTTTACATACGCTTTTGGACAGATTTCATTATATATTTAGATAACAAAAGTTTAGAGGCATTAAAGTTTGATTTTTCCAATTTGAATTGAGAAGTGTCACTAAATATAATTCATGTAGATGGTGAAACGTGGCGAAATCTAAGTGGTGTGTCAGTGCACGCCACACCTCTGGTTTGTCTGTGCGGCTGCGCGCAAACATTTTTGATTTCTTAAAAATTATGTATCATCTCTGTATGAGCTACGCTTTCGATGGGTTTTATAACCATGTATAGATATTGACGAGATCTATAATTTCCATTTAGACTCCATTGATTAATTTTGACTTTATTTTAATGATATATTTTTAACAAGCTTAGACTGTTAACGCATGTATAAAAATCATAACTCTCTCATATGAATTTCGTTCTCGACTGTCTTTATATCGACAAAATCATATGGACAAGATCTTCAATTCAAGTTTAGATTGTTTTTCCTAACAATTGACTGATCTCTATTTTAGTTTCTGTTTTGTAAACTGACGCGTTAAATTTTCTATGAATTATAAATTCCTCTTATGTAGTCAGATTCAGACATTCTCTCTACGCATGCTCTCGGCTTTGTGATTACTACGATTTTTGTTAGGACTATTTGTACTAAATAGTCTTCTATCAAAAACATCTATTTACGTGACTGGTCTTTTAGACTATAAGGCAAAAATGGGGTGTCAGAAATCTCCCCCACTTATTAAGATTTCGTCCCTAAAATCCTACTCCTGACGCAGTATACATCACCCTTTTGGAATTAACGAGAGTAAATTATGATCGAGCTTACGTTGTTGCATTAAATTCATCCATACATACTTATTTGGTTCTAGAAATTTGTTTTATATCTTAGACGTAATCCCGAAATCCTTGCAAAGTTTTCCAAAACCGGGATTTCATTGGTTTGGACTTCCAATAATTACATGCTATGATTGACAACCGCCTTCAGACGTGAAATGTAGACATAATCGACTTGATTTAACTACGAAATTTTTTTACAACATCCTAAAGGAATCCACCTTTCGAAACATGGCTCTAAAAAGGCTTATGGCATGTCCGTAAAACACACCTGAATCTAGATTACAAACGATATTCCAATCTAATTCTGGTGTTCTAACATCCTAAATTTTAACCAAAACTACTATAACGGGTTTACTGGATTGAAGACACTAGAACCAATACTCTAATATTGGTGACAAACTCATTATAAGGCTTGATTATCTTTCAACCTATTAGATTATAATGAACATTCGTTCACCAATAGCCTTTTTCGTAAGGCCCTAGCTACTTTTCCTATCAAGGTATAACTATTGTCCGTGTAATTCATTCTTATGCCTGATCACGATATATCGTGAAATTATATTGTCATCATCCCCTCTCGGGCCTGAAGACTCACGATAAGGTCGAATCCATAGGGACATGTCCTAAGGTATATGCCTCTCTTGCGTAAGGCACACACTAAATTAATGGTGATTAAAACGGGGGGATTTGTTGACTATTAAAGAAAACTTGGACATAAATTTATAAAAGAAAAAAAATTAAATTTAAATATTAGAATAAAATTCAGAAAGTAAAAGCAATTGTTGTTTCGCGGTGACTCTCCTAATCATGCAAATAACATTCAACATGATTATTGAATTGTGTACTCTTTAAATTAGTACTGAAAATTATTAATACACTTTAACAGTTTTCTTTTACTAAAATGTTTAACCAAAAAAAGCTCTTTGAATTGTGTACTTTGGCCTTTAGCATAATGCTAGTCCATCCGAGTCTATTGGCCTTCAGCACGAAATTGGTCCGCCCTCAACTCCCCACATAATATATCAACACATATATGGCATACCGACAGTTCAAAATATCGGCAACTAACTAAACTAGTCTAGTGGCCTAATTGCATACTGCAGAGAAACTATATCCTAGAATACATAGGATATATACTGGAGCACGTAATATAGTGAGAAAATTCACATGGACAATTACTTCGACGGTTGACAGATATCCCTATGGCGTAACGGGTAACGCGTCTAAGAGATATTAACCTAGAATACTATAGCTTATCAATTGCTATGAAAATCTGATAATGAAAGCTAAATCCATCAATAATCCCAATGAATACCGAGAGTTCTATCAAATAATGATCATTCAGGCCGGACAGACGGGAGGCAAGATCATTTTGGCGTATAGCCTTTCTGAAATCCAACAACCAAGCCAACATGACCATTCTAAACACCTCTTCCGTAAGTAGATCAATCAACATTATAACTGTATTACTGATAAATCTTATTTATATATCCATAACAATGACTATGAATATAATTATAAGTTACACTAAAAGCGTAGCTTAACTTACATGGATCCTAGTGAAAACCAAGAATTATGTGGGTAGAACCCTGATCCAAAAACTCTATATCTCAGCTGCCAGTGCCTCGCAAAAGTAGCCAAAAACTAAAAAGTAAAGGAGCTAAGAGTACAAGAGAGTTCCAAAAAGGTTCTGGAGGATTATAGATGTGAGAAATAAATGAAAAGTATCACATATTTATAGTTGATTTTGGGATGCACGTTGCGTACATGTTCGAGTGTGCGTCATGCAATTGGTCGGGGGTGCTGAATTGGCTCCATGTAGAATGTGACACGTGGCGAAATTTGGGTGGTATGCCAGTGCACGCCGCGCCTCTGGTTTGTGTGTGCGGTTGCGTGCGAACATTTTTGATTTATTAAAAATTCCATATCATCTCTATATGAACTACACTTTCGATGGGTTTTATATCCACACATAGCTATTCACGAGATCTACAACTTTTATTTAGATTCCATCGGCTAATTTTGACTTTATTTTAATGTTGTATTTTTAACAAGCTTAGACTGTTAATGCCCGTATAAAAATCATAACTCTCGCATATGAATTTCGTTCTCGATTGTCTTTATATTGACAAAATCATATGGACAAGATCTTCAATTCTTGTTTAGATTGTTTTTCCTAACAATCGACCGATCTCTATTTAGTTTCTGTTTCATAAACTGTTGCGTTAAATTTTCTATAAATTATAACTTCCTTTTATGAAGTCAGATTCAGACTTTCTCTCTATGTATGCTCTCGGTTTTGTGATTACTACGACTTTCGTTAGGACTATTTATCCTAAATAGTCTTCTATCAAAGACATCTATTTACGTGACTGGTCGTTTATACTATAAGGCAAAAATGGGGTGTTAGAACTCTCCTCTACGAAAATCGGGATTTCATCGGTTTGGACTTATTACATGCTACGATTGACGTTCGCCTTCAGACATGAAATGTAGACACAATCGACTTGATTTAACTATGGAAATTTTTTTACAACATCCTAAAGAAATTGTAAGTCCCCAATCTGCTTGTGTATCAATCAGATCCGTTTGATGGTGCAGAATCCCAATCAAATGGATATGGTGCAGAATCCCAATCAAATGGATGATGCCATATCAAAATAGAAGAGAATGAGAAGATGAATAGCTTGAATCTATGATATATTCAAAGATATGAGTGATGCTCCATACACATTAGATTCTCTCACACATACTATTCTTCTCTCTAGATTTATCTCTCTACAATATGCTCTCCTTCTCTGGCTTACACCTCACATATGCACTCCTCTCCCTATATATATGAGACATGGGCCGTGAACAGGTTCACGGCCGTAAACCTGTTCACGGCCGTAAACACAACTGTAAACACATATACAACCATAAATACTAAGCTGTTTATGTTCCTAGACATAAAAACACATTTTCCTAGAAAAGCAAAGTATAAACCATTTTTTGACCCAACAATCTCCCCCTTGGTTTATGGCTTTCTTTTCTAATTGACCCAACAAACTCCACCTAAAAAGTAGTTGGCTTTTCTTGTTAATCTTCATTGGGAGCTTGGCTTCAACATTAATCTTCAAATTTTTCACAACTTCAAGATGAACTTGATGAATCTTCAATGAATGACTTCATCTTGAGCAGTTGGGCATTTCTTCAAAATTTGACGTTAAACGCACATTGAGTGAGGAGGCTTCTTGTACTGATTCTTGAAAGATAGCACTTTCAGCTTGAGAATCTTCAGAGAGAACAGAGAGAACGAATCTTCTGGATCACTTCAGCGGGTACATAAATAGCAGCAAGTTGATTGAGGAGGCTTCAATGCAGTCTGTCACATAATCTTCAAGTCAGCTTCACCTTGCTTCTGGGGTTGAAGGATTGAATGTTGAAAGAATAATCTTCATTTTTTTCTCCTTCGAATGAGAATTCTTCAATGCTCACGGATGAAGCTTCGGCTCAGAAAATCTCGATACAGTCTCCATGAGTCTTATCTACATCTAAATTCACTTTTCAAGACAAAGCAAAAACTAAAAGAAAACTTAGCACACAATATTTTTGGATTTTTCATATTTTCCGAAAAAAAAATAAAACAGAAACAAAAATATTTTTGTATTATCTGATTTTTCTGAACAAGAAATAAAACAGAAATAACATTATTTTTGGATTTTTTTTAATTTTTCTGATTTTTGTTTGATTTTTAATTTTTCTGATTTTTGTTTGATTTTTTTTAATCCTCCCCCTAAATTTGTGCATAGAGGAAAACCATGAACAAATTTAACAAAAACAAAAATATTTGGGATCAAAGTTGTGAGACAGTCTTAACTTTGTTTATCAGTACCTTCACCTTCATGAGTAATCTGGTCAATTGCCGGTATTGTAGTCCACTTAAACACGAAGAATATTGACAAACTTTTCAAATATACCATTTAGCTGACGACGACCACGAGTGTTGTTGTCCACTTAAATTAAGCAACGAGATCTACATGCAACCTCTAAATGGTTCAATTTTAGTTGCACTAGAACTTGTTCCCCACTCCCCGATATAC
The DNA here is from genome assembly GCF_051521515.1 of Lactuca serriola. Taxonomy (NCBI): domain Eukaryota; kingdom Viridiplantae; phylum Streptophyta; class Magnoliopsida; order Asterales; family Asteraceae; genus Lactuca; species Lactuca serriola. Next base: position 16,015,356 of record NC_136415.1, on the reverse strand, counting down.
CCTGGTTATCAAGAACTTTCTAAGGACTCCTTACTTTAGGTTGGTAAACAATTATTAAAGAGGAAGTCAGATTTAGAGAAGGATGCATCTGTTGTGTCCCAGGTCGGATCTCTTTCAATCACGCAGAGGGGACAACATATGAATAACTGAGATAGAGGGATTAAGAGGTAGAATGTTGCATATGCTGTGTTCCAAGTCGGATTATTTCAATCACACAGAGGAGACAACATATGACTAACGGATAGAAAGAATTTCATAGATAAGGAGGTGCGTAGAAATAGAGTTGCATATGTTGCATTCCAGGTCGGATCTCTTCCAACCACGCAGAGGAAGCAACATATGACTGACAGATAGAAAGCAAGAAAATAATTTCCTACAGACCTACTTTATCAGAAACCCCCAGTCGCCCTATCAGAACCAGAATTAAGGATATAAGTACGCACATCAAGGAAAAGTTAAACCACTGTTCTAGATGCATATTAATTTAGTGTATCCCATGGGTTCTCGTGTTTATCTCACTGATCAATCTACCCGAGCATCGTATGGTTAGTCCAAACAATCCTATCTAAATCCACACTATCAAATCCTTCGATAAGCTCAGGAGTATAGTGAAGAGAACTCAAAACGTAAGTCACCGATTGAATTTGCATCCAGAATGTATGAGAACAGCACGCATAATCTTAGAACAGATCCGAAAATTCTTCACGTCGTTAAGCAGAAACCCCAATGTGTGATCCCGTCCTTTCTTCCTTTCCCGCAAAGGACACATACTCTCAAACAAACTTCTGAGTGTTTTACAGTTGAGAGATGCCCCCTATCATGTTCCTGGAACAACCACTACCAACAAACCGAAGTCTGATGATGCCTCCATAGCTGCTCCGACACAGAGCGGGATCAGTTGGTCTTTGGAACCCAGTCCATTTGAAAATGGGTCGACCTTTGTCATTTGTGCAAGGAAATCTCTACCATGACATATCATGCTTATCACAAACAGAAGATGTGGAAATATTAAAAGCATTAGGAGATTTGGGAGAGCGAACCTTCGGAACCCATCTGTAGTTGGGTTTAATCCATTTCTTTTTCGATCAGATAGGTGCCCCGACACTTGTTTCAGAACTTGAAGCCAATCGCTGAGATGACTTTGACCTAACTGATCTTGGCTTCACAGGAGCATCTCTTGAACTTGACTTCTGGGTCGACATTCCCTTCTTGCCCTTGGGAGTTCATTTCTTGGCTTTGGGAGTTGAACTCTTGCCCTTCGTGGCATTCCAGTCGCCATTGTCTGAACGTGACCTTGAGGAGTTTCTTTTGGAAAATCTCCTTTTTGGTGCGTTCTGCCACCCTTGTGCATAATAGGGAATGTATGCGAGATTTGGATAATTTCTGGCAATGTGTCCAGGTGTTCCACGGTGAAAGCAAGTCTTTTTCTTCACTGGGAAGTTGTTTCTTCCTGTCCCTGGTGGCGTATCCATGCCTTGTCTCTTGTTGTTCCTACAAGCACAATTACAAAAAGCACTCTGTTTCGCTTGTTTTGGTGGCTTGTATTTCTCAACAGCAGGTTGATCAGAAGTAACTAAGTTCGAAGGAACAGATTCAGAGTTCAAGGAGACATTGGTTTGTTCAATAGTTTTCTCCTTATTCTCATCTTCCATTACTTTACCTGCACAAGAAGTAAAAGCATTAAAATTGTTCAACTCAACACTTTATGGCACAACCAAGGCAGAATTATCAAAGATATCACCAAATATATCAAAAAAATTTAAGTCATCAGACTTTGAAACAATTTTATTATCAGACACACTTCCTTCAACTTCATGCTTGGATTGACTTAAAGATTGATCTGCATGGGAAGTAGAAACATTAGTATTTTCAACCTGAATACCTCCTGACACAAATCCAACTGGTTTGCCATATTTGAGATAAGGCTCTCTGGCAATCTCCTATTTAGTCAAAAGATTATAGTGATATGTGTGATTAAAAGGAGGAGGCACTTTATCATATCCTAAACCCTTTTGTTGGTTATTTTGAAATTGCAAACTATGTTCTATCATGGACGCAACTACTTCACTTTACACATCAAATTTTCTGAAATAAAAATCTGCATTTTCAAATTTGTTTTTCAATGTGTCAAGCTCAGCAGTTAACTCAGCAAGTTGTTCAGTCACATATCTATAATTTGCACACTTATTGCTATACTTTTCCTGAAGTTTCCTAAAGTCATTTTTTTTTGCTTCTAATTAGGTTTTTAAAGGTTTATGTCCTTTCCTGAGTTGATATCCTTCATATTTTAGGTCCTCGTTCTCTCTACATAATAATTCGATATGCTTAAGTAAAAATTTAACATTATCAATGCATGTTTCAGAACAAGAAATTTCATTGACTTTGGTGGTTTGAAGAACTCATTATTTACCAAAAGTACCCTTTGACTTGAAAATTCAAAAGTCAAACTTAAAATTCAAACCGAAAAGCTAAATTTGAAAATTTGAAGGTTAAACGAGAAAGTCAAAGTTTAAAGTCAAAGGTCAAACTTGGAACTCAATGTCAAAATTTAAGTTCAAAAGTCAAAAATTAAAAACTAAAATTTTGGGGTAGCAAATGTAATTTAAAAATAAAAAGAAATTGATTTTTGGGCTAAGTATGTCAAAATTGCAAAATTTGGAACGACACACGCCTTATGAGTTAAATTCGGAAGGAGTGGAACAAAGGACTTGCTAGTCCAACTAGTAAGACGTGTGTTTGATTTTTTAGGGGACTCGGGTTCGATCCCCGACACCCTCAATTTCGCTTCCCTTTTTTTAATAAGACGTTGTGCTAGGATGCGAGGACGAGGCGTGATGCGAATGCGAGACCGAGGCTGCTTGCGAGGAGTGTCCGAAGCTGGAACCGATGATGAGCTGTAAATTCCAAGGCGAGGCTATAAACTCTGGAAACCCTAGCTGCTGGCCGTACACGCCGCCACCCCCTCGCTAGTTACCACCAAAAACAGCGTTTTTTCGACTTTGTAGCTCCAAAACTGGATCAAAAACCCATTTTTATCAAAAACACGAAGAACAAACCCCCTTATTTTTCCAAGATCTATCCAAAAACGCAGAAATCCTTCAAAAATAAGATCAAATAAGCTCCAGATCTGACAAAATAGATTGATACAATCTAAGCTCTGATTCCACTTGTAAGTCCCCAATATGCTTGTGTATCAATCAGATCTGTTTGATGGTGCGGAATCCCAATCAAACGGATGATTTCAGATCAAAATAGAAGAGAATGAGAAGATGAATAACTTGAATCTATGATGTATTCAAAGATATGAGTGATGCTCCATACACATTAGATTCTCTCACACATACTATTCTTCTCTCTAGATTTCTTTGTCTACAATATGCTCTCCTTCTCTGGCTTACACCTCACATATGCACTCCTCTCCCTATATATATGAGACATGGGCCGTGAACAGGTTCATGGATGTAAACCTGTTCACAGCCGTAAAAACATATACAACCATAAACACCAAGCTGTTTACAATCCTAGAAATAAAAATACATTTTCCTAGAAAAGCAAAGTATAAACCATATTTTTGACCCAACATGAATCCACCTTTCAGAACATGGCTCTAAAAAGGCTTATGGCATGTCCTTAAAACAAACCCGAATCTAGATTACAAACGATATTCCAATCTAATTCAGGTGTTCCAATATCCTAAATTTTAACCAAAACTACTATAACGGGTTTACTGGATTGAAGACACTAGAGCCAATACTCTGATATTGGTGACAAACTCATTATAAGGCTTGCTTATCTTTCAACCTATTAGATTATGATGAACATTAGTTCACCATAGCCTTTTCGTAAGGCCCTAGCTACTTTTCCTATCAAGGTATAACTATTGTCCGTGTAATTCATTCTTATGCATGATCACGATATGTCGTGAAATTATCTTGTCATCATCCCCTCTCGGGCCTGAAGACTCACGATCGACCCTTTGGTGGTCTTAAAGACTCAAAACCATTATTTGGTTGTCCTTAAAGGAAATCAATCTTCATCCTTCTTCGATATCACAACAAATCCTTACCTTTTAAATGTTTAAGGCAATAACTAATTAGAGGTCCTTAATCTACATTGTATTTGTGCTAAAGTCTAACTATCACCTTATGTTAACCTACGAACGTTGAAATTCAATCCTAGTTTTCTATTAATTCTTACGCTTATCGACTAAAAGAATAACTAAACTAAACATGTAGTCTACCCTACAGCCTAAAATAACACTTAAGTATTAGGGTAAATTACACGGATGGTCCCTGTGGTTTAGGGTAATCTGCATGTTTGGTCCCTATCAACTTTTTTTAATTCGGACCATCCCTATCAATTGATTTTGTTGCATCGTTGGTCCCTAACTGACTTAAAATGACCAATATACCCTAATCTATTATTTTAATTGTTTTATTTATTATTAAATAATTAAAAATTTGTAAAAGAATATTTAATAAATGTGGGTCCCACACACCCTTCATCTGTCTCATGGCATCGACCTCTTCATCTTCACCCCCTTTACGCCATTTCTTCATCGTAATCATTGCTTCTCCATCTCCGATTCCGGATGACTACCGTCGGCCATCACCGCCACCATTCCACTATTATCTCTCTCTAGACAACCCAAGTCCCCAACCATTAACGGAACCCTTATCCACTAAAATTACTTCCTAACCCTAGATCTACCCTTACACCCAATAATCTCTTTCAACCTGCTTCAACACCCTCTCTGGCATTCAATAACCACCAGAAACAATAAGGGGTTGACTATGAATTAGCAGGTTTTTAAAACAATACTTTGGTTTTACTAGTTATCAATCTTGATTGCTTTGATTGCTTCATATGAATAATGCTTTAGATTTGTTCCAATCTGGAATGTTCTGATAGGGACAGAGACCATGGTGAAACTTGATATATGGCGATGAGAGGGGTAAGGGAAGTGAGTTCCATCATACACCTGCAAGCCCATCAATGAATCTGGTTTTCTGTTTTAATGGTGGATTTTGATTTCACAACACCGACCTTTAACCTCAGTAAGCTACTTGGAGCGTTTATCTATATTTTCTAGCTGGAGAAGATGATTGTGCTTCGTAGTGTTCTAGCGATCTCGTCGATTTGTGTTTGATGATTGTGTTTTGTGGGTTCTGTTCCAAACTCCAACCGTCAGAGCAAATAAATCAAACAATGAAGCCTTTTTATTTCCTTTACCAAAATTTGATTTTGATTTATATTGTGTGGATTGAATGTCAGATATAATTTTTGTAATGATTTGAGTTTTAGGTTTCAATTGGTATGATTTTATGGTTTGTGGTTTTTAGGGCAAGAAATGGGAGGGGTTATGCAGGTTTTCGGGAGGGGATGGGAGGGAGGAGGAAGAAGATGTGTGTGGTGGGACCGATGATGTATGTGCGATGATGTTGGTGGTGGGCGATAGTGGAAAAGGAGAGGTGATGTAGGTGGGTGGGGGTTAAGTGTGGGTTTCATTTTAACTTATTTTATTGTTTATTAATATATTTTCATTTAACTCATATTTTAAAAAGGTTTAAAAAATCAGTAAGGGTATAGTAGTCTTTTTAGAACGGGCAGGGATCAAGCATGCAACAAAAATATAAAGTAGGGATGTTCCGAGTTAAAAAAATTTGTTAGAGACCAGGCACGCAGATTACCCTAAACCATAGGGACCATCCGTGTAATTTACCCTAAGTATTAATGGGTATCAAAAATTTGATTTATTATGTTAATTTTTAGTCTTTTTTTATTAATATCTCTAATAGCACAAAAAATTAAATATTAAATGAGATTGTTAAGATGATGATAATGTCATTAATGAGTTAATTTTGATCAAACGTTCCAACTTTAGTTCTTTGGTTTTTTGAAAACTATGAAATATATATATATATATATATATATATATATATATATATATATATATATATATATATATATATATATATATATATATATGATTAGGGTCATGTGAAAACACTATATTTTATGAGACGATGTGACGCAATCCTAACCACTCATTTTGTAGATAAAAAAACATTTTTAAAATGCAAAATAATTGAAAATTTTCGAAAATTCTTTTTTAAAATATTATTTTTGTCATTCTTTTTATCCAATTTTTTTTTTTTTAAATATGGTTCTTTTGAAATATATCTGTGAAACATTCTAGTAGAATATTTGAATATTCTACATATCTGACAAATCTAGTAGAATAGTAGAATATTCTAACATTCTAAAAATCACATTAGAATATTTACAATGCAATATTCTATTAGAATATTTCACGTATTTTTCAAAAAAACAGTAATTTTTATTTACTTTTTTATATTATTTTAGGTAAATAAAATGATGAAAATAATAATTCAAAAAAAATCAGATTTTTTCTTTTATGTTGCATTTTAATATTATTTTTAGATTACGTCTCACGGTCTCATAAAATTAACATGGTCTCAAATGGACATAAACTTTATATATATATATATATATATATATATATATATATATATATATATATATATATATATATATATATATATATATAAGTGTAGGGCAAGAGTTTATTAGGGCCTTATGACCTTATGGGGTGCAATGTCATGTCCTTTTTAGCAAGTGTTTAATCATGTTCGACATAACCCTACACTATCTATCTTTTTTAAAGTATATTTTTAACATAAAATTCATCATAAATTAATAACTAGGTGTGAGACCCGTGTATTACACGGGTTTATTAAAAATAAAATTTAATATCAATATATAAATATGAAATATTTTATAATGTAATATTTTAAATAACAGAATGTAATCTTTTGAAAATTTGCAAAAAAAAAAATAAATCGTTTGAAGTCTTTATGAGAATTTATTACCAAATTAATAGGATGATTTTATTTCTTTATAGAACTCATTACAATTTTATGGAATTTTATTTTAAGAAAATAAAAATCTCTAAAACTTCACAAGTAGAAAATAAAAATTTTAAAACTCATGACAAGTGTCAAAATGAAAGAAAACGTAACATATAACGTAAAAATCTTTATTTATCAGAGTGGAGATTTAATGTTAGGATTTGGGATTTGGGAGAAAGGGTCACACTCAAAATCGCGTGATATTATGGATGTTTTTGAATGATAGTGCGATCAATTTTTGAATCCAATATTTCGATAATATGTTTGGGTATCACTAAATGCAGATTATAAAGATAATCTTTCAACCGACAATGATCAAGGCCCAATAAGAAATCAATAACTAAATAATACAAGAATCACCAATATTTATCATCGTTGTTTTGTTATTAACCTTTTTCATAATAACATTAAGAACAACAACAAAAAAAAAAAAAAAAAAAAAAAAAAAAACCATAATGTAGTTGGTGCATTTCCATGATGTTACGCACAAGAGGATCCTATCCTTACGTTTTCAAAACTTGTTGAAATATCGTTTTCTACTTTTCTTTACTAGTTACATAAAACCATGGAATTATTATTTGTCCCATAATTGACACTTGTTATGTGTGTTTTCAGACGATGGAAAACTTGTCACACATTTGCATTTTTTTCCTATGTAAAAAGGAATCTACAATCTGAGCACTTATACTTTCTCTTGCATTTTGAACCCCTCAAAACTATATTTTTACGAACTTGCTTCATGTCCCAAAACAAAACATGTTTTTATTCTGTGTGTTAAGATAAATGTAATAGTTTTTTAATTGTTTGAAGAGACAATTCAACTTTTATATCTTTAACAAATATTACATAATATAATTAGAGGCGTCAATTTTCATATATCTAAACAAAAATGTAGCTGGATAGAAAAAAAGTTTAAAAACAAGTGAAGTGAATCGAGCATTTAAGAATTATGCCACCGGTGTAGTAAAATGAAAACGACATCCTAAATGATTATGTATAAAAAAAATTAAATCATATTCTTAATAATATTGTCGTTTATAAGTACACTAGTTTATAACCCGTGGAACCACGGTTATAAAATTAATTAAACTATTATAGTGAGAACTTAAAATTATCAATCAATTATTTCAAATAAATTATTAAGTAGGTGATATTTTTTTAGTTATATAAAATTATAATTTTTAATTTAAATAAATATGTGAAATTACATCACTTTATAATTTGTATTAATTTTAATTTAATTTTTATTCTAATGTAATTAAATTAATGTAATTAGAGTGAGAAATTTAAATTTTAAAATTTAAAATTGAGAATTAATAGGTTGATAAATGACATGCATTAATAAAGATGCCTAATAGGGTGACACATGACAAAAGTAGAATAAAATATACATTAATTAGGAGGCTTAATAGGATAACACATGTCGAAAGGACATTAAAATTATTCTTTTATTAGAATAGGGATTAAAATAAAGGGTTTTTTTAGAAACTAATTCATACACAATAAAAAAAAGTTTCATACAAAGCAATTTGTATATTAAACTATTGTATTGTATAATTCCATAAAATATAAATTGTGATGTATGAAAAAAAAAATTATCATGTATGGATTACTTTCCTTTTTTTATACACCCGCTTAATTTCCTTTTTTACCTCCATTTCTTGTCTTTTTCTAATTTTCTTTTATTTATTTATTTATTTATTTATTCTGTTTTTCTTATTATCAAAGTAATAAATAATTAAACAAATAAAAATTTATTAAATAAATGTTCTTAATACTACTATTTTGTTTTTTGTTTCTTCCGTCTTTTTCTTGTTTTTTGTTATTTTGTTGTTTTTTTTTTTATATTTTTTTCGTTTTGTTATTATTAAAATAAACAAATAATTAAGCAAATAAAGATTTATTAAATAAACGATCTTAATACTATTTTTTTTATTCTTTTTGTCTTTTTCTTATTTTTTTGTCTTTTGTTGTTTTTTTAAATTTTTATTTATTTTTATTTTTTTGTTTTTGTTATTGTTTTTGAATACAACTTGTATTTCATTTCGACCTACATGTATTTGTGATCGATATTTTTCTCGTGCATTATAAATGGTATCTATTGTACTTACATTATGTTCATTTTAACTCTTCAAGTTCGAAAGAATATTACGTAGAGGGACATCATTATATATCATGTCTTCCACCATATGACGCTCATCTTTAGTCAGCCATTTTGCAAATGTATGACCCTTCATATACATTGTAGAGTCATGATTATGTTCACCATTTTTAACCGTTAAGATCCAAAAATCACAACTCTTATAATAATTTCTAACCAATTCAATGGGACAATCTGTTTTTTTGTACTCGTATTTCTACCACATGTATTTATACCTCTATAGACACGACTCCGATCACAAACTAAAATGATTCTTGAAACATAGCCACTTTTCATTTTTGATCTCTCTGTAATTACCACATATCCGAGAATTTGTGTCACATTGTCAACTCACTCCTTCAGATTTTCACGAGTGTTAAACCCCTGACAAATAAAATACACAGCTGGTCAGTTTGAAAATTGCCTCAACGTAATAATATACTAAAATTTCTAGAAAAAACAAACATGATCAAATTGATAATTCGTCATATGATTCAACTGTTGTAGATATATTGATTTAGACAAAAATATGAGATATGAAATTTTCGAATAATTTCAATCGATCGATCGTATTTTATATCCGTAATAATAGAATAAAACAAAATATCAAATCAATTTCTTTATTATTAAAGACAAAATTAAAAAGTCATCAAATCAAATCAATAATAATAACTAAAGGGGTTACCCGCGCGTCGCGCGGAGCAGAATGTGTTTGTTTTCTGAGACAAATAAGGAAGTACATTGCATAAATTGGTATCCAAATTAAAGTATGTTTCTATTCTGTGCAATTTGCCATCAATCGGATGATGGAAATGTAAGCAGAAATTGATTACTTAATTGGTCCTTGTGGAAGAATTATTTTATATAATGGCCACTTTTGATAAAAAGATTACAGAGTTGGTTCCTATGATACAAAACATTACCAAAATGGTCCGTTTGTAGAAAAATATTACAAAAATGGTATGTTTACATAAAAGTATTACAGAAATAGTCCATGTACACAAAAATATCACACAAATGACAACTGTGGTAGAGAAATATTACCGAATTTCTCTCTGTGGCATAAAAACATTACAAAATGGTCTTTGCTGCAGAAAATGTTTACATAACTGGTCCTTCTGTAAAAAAACATTACAAAATTGGTCCATGTACCGGAAAAGATTAGAGAATTATATTTTTATATCTTGCACTTAGCTCATTATTGGACTAAATGTAATAAATGGGTATGATACCTGCACAAAAGCTTCTTTCCAACTTCCACGGCTCAACTCGAATCAAATTTCTGAAAATGACTATGATATACATTGAAAATTTACTTTTTTGCCATTTTGCAAAACTAAATACTTACAAAAAATTATCAACAAAAATGATTACTTTTAGAATCCAATCCCTGCAACACATTTTGCTAACCGTATATAACTTTGATAGAATTGCATGAAGAATGTAATTGACATGATCGAAAAATACTAATTTATTAAAGATAATTAACTGTAACATACACGTTTTGAGATCGTGTATTAAGTAAATAATATTATGAAATATTAAGTGAATTTGAATGTTGAGTTCTAACAGATATTTTTTACTAGAAATAAAGTAAAACTATGTTTAGAATCACTCATAAAATGTTGGAAGTCTTATGAGATTCCAATTAAAACCCAAATAGTGAAATATAGTGAAAATATAAAATTTGGAATAAGTAAAATTTTATTATTGAAACTTGTAGAAAATCTCATTAGAAACATTTAGGCGAAAACCTTGTCGAAATCCGAGTTATAACGAAGAAGTTATGACCAAACGAAGATCCGTGATAAATCCGGAAAATACTTTGTCGCGTAAAAATTTAGTTTTCGATAAACTAATTTTTAGTCATAGTGATGTAAATGAAAGTTGTAGAACTCGTGAAAATAATCAACTTTCATATAAAATCGCAAAAATCTGACTTCGTATGAGGAAGTTATGATTTTTCGAAGTTTCAGCTTAGCAGTAGACAGCTAAAAACTTGAATTTTAGATCGAATGATTTTTAGCCGACACAACCTAAACGAGAATTGAAGGTCTCTTCATTTGTAATACAACGGTAAAAAGTCTGACGAAAACGGACGTCGGATGAAGAAGTTATGAATTTTTAACGGATTTTCCTATCCCGGTCTGTTAAAAATAATAATATTAAAATTAAAGTCAAAATTAGCCGATGAAGTCTAAACGAAAGTTGTAGAGCATAATTTTAGCTTCGCTTGCATATAAAGAAATGTACTTTTATTTATTTCTATTACAAAAATAGTAACGTACTTTCCATGTTAACTCCTCATGTTAAAATTGATGAATATTATGGAATTTGGTTTTTTGAATGCAAGGGTAAAATGGTGATTTTGTCTGACTATAACAGTTTATTCAGTCTAGAAAACAACAAAAAACCTTTGGTAAATTTTTAATTTTTTAGTCGTTTTAATTTCTTTACCGGCTATAAAGTCAGTTTAATCATACCAGACTAAATGGGGAAAAAAAGAATTTTGTTGAGTGTAAAAAAGAAGACCTGTTACCTGTTGCAAAGTATATTGAGAAAAAAAAACAAAAAAAATATTAGCATGCTCCCATAGGTTTGATGATTCCTGCAGACTCCTGAAGTGAGTGGATGGTTAATATTTTAACATTAATAATGTAATAGAAAAATCAAATGAATCACTTACCTAAAGCTATTTTGGAGTAGAAGTATACTTACCTAATTGTTGAGATACAAAAAGCCTCCTCATCCCATCCATTCTAATTTGTCATTGTTTAAGTCACTGAAGTTTTCCTGACACAATTTAAAAAAAAAAAAAAAAACTCGTTCACAACCTTCATGTTTTTCCTCAAAAAACCATTCCTACAACAAAACCAATTTCATATGTAAGTAATTTAATTTATAGAATGATTTTGATTAAATCGGATACACCAAAAAAGATAAATCTTGCCTGTTTAATTTTAGACAACTCTGTGAACAAATCATCAAGATTCAATCAAGTGGTGTGTACCCCTGAATATAGAATGAAAATGGAAGTGGTCTTGAAAGTTGAAGATCAAAATGAAAATGAGAACATTCGGATAATAGAAAACCCTCTGACATGGAAGCATATTTATTAGTGGTTTTACCAAAACAATAGAAGATGATACCCTTTATGCTTTGTTAACTACATCAGTCACGTAATTAGAGAATTAGAAGTTTTTACCTTTTCAA